>NC_081298.1:119625000-120250000 GCF_030435805.1 Mustela lutreola
TGGCCTCAGGTCCCGCAGGGTCACAGAAGGATCGGGGGTGTCTGAGTGTCGCAGAGCTTGCGGGTATTGGAACGGGAAAGCCGGCTACAGAGACAGAGCCGACAGTAAGCTCGCAGCTCCGTGTTACCTTGAACCGGTCGCAGGCTCGGTGAGCTCGGAGCGCGGCCGGAGGTCAGGCAGACGGGAGTAACTGGGCGCTGTTCTCTGAGGGCGCACTGAGGAGTGGGGCCCTGGGCTCTCGGCTCCTCCGGGCCGGAGACCAGGAGGCCGCCATTTGTATTCCCGTCCTCTGGAACTCTACGGAAAGCGCTCAGGGAACAAAAGCTCCTGAAAGCAAACCCGAGCGGATTACTCACCCCGGCCCCGGGTAAGGGCGGTGTAATTCCGCCTGGGGCAAAGACACTTGAAAATCACTACAACAGGCCCCTCCCCCAGAAGATCAACAAGAAATCCAGCCGAGACCAAGCTCACCTACCAAGGAGTGCGGTTTCAATACCAAGGAGAGCAGCAGAATTCCAGAGGAGGAGAAAGCCAAGCACGGAACTCATGGCTTTTTTCCTGTGATTTTTTTTAGTCTTGCAGTTAATTTAATTTTTTCTTTTTCATTTTTTTTTTTTTTTCTCGCCTTCGGGTAAAATTTTTTTTTTTTTTTTTTTTTAACTGTTACCTTTTTCTTTTTTAACGATTTTTTACTAGTTTATCTAATATATATATTTTTTTTTTTACATTTTTCTTAGGTGTTTTCTTTTTTAAAAAAAAAATTCTTTTCTTTTTTTTTTTTTTTTTTTTTTTTTTTTCTTTTTTCTTTCTTCCTTTTTGAACCTCTTTTTATCCCCTTTCTCCCCACTCACGATTTTGGATCTCTTCTAATTTGGCTAAAGCATATTTTCCTGGGGTTGTTGCCACCCTTTTAGTATTTTACTTGCCCCTTCATTTACTCTTATCTGGACAAAATGACAAGACGTAAAAATTCACCACAAAAAAAAGAACAAGAGGCAGTACCGAAGGCTAGGGACCTAATCAATACAGACATCGGTAATATGTCAGATCTAGAGTTCAGAATGACAATTCTCAAGGTTCTAGCCGGGCTCGAAAAAGGCATGGAAGATATTAGAGAAACCCTCTCGAGAGATATAAAAGCCCTTTCTGGAGAAATAAAAGAACTAAAATCTAACCAAGTTGAAATCAAAAAAGCTATTAATGAGGTGCAATCAAAAATGGAGGCTCTCACTGCTAGGATAAATGAGGCAGAAGAAAGAATTAGTGATATAGAAGACCAAATGACAGAGAATAAAGAAGCTGATCAAAAGAGGGACAAACAGCTACTGGACCACGAGGGGAGAATTCGAGAAATAAGTGACACCATAAGACGAAACAACATTAGAATAATTGGGATTCCAGAAGAAGAAGAAAGTGAGAGGGGAGCAGAAGGTATACTGGAGAGAATTATTGGGGAGAATTTCCCCAATATGGCAAAGGGAACAAGCATCAAAATTCAGGAGGTTCAGAGAATGCCCCTCAAAATAAATAAGAATAGGCCCACACCCCGTCACATAATAGTAAAATTTACAAGTCTCAATGACAAAGAGAAAATCCTGAAAGCAGCCCGGGAAAAGAAGTCTGTAACATACAATGGTAAAAATATTAGATTGGCAGCTGACTTATCCACAGAGACCTGGCAGGCCAGAAAGAGCTGGCATGATATTTTCAGAGCACTAAACGAGAAAAACATGCAGCCAAGAATACTATATCCAGCTAGGCTATCATTGAAAATAGAAGGAGAGATTAAAAGCTTCCAGGACAAACAACAACTGAAAGAATTTGCAAATACCAAACCAGCTCTACAGGAAATATTGAAAGGGGTCCTCTAAGCAAAGAGAGAGCCTACAAGTGGTAGATCAGAAAGGAACAGAGACCATATACAGTAACAGTCACCTTACAGGCAATACAATGGCACTAAATTCATATCTCTCAATAGTTACCCTGAATGTGAATGGGCTAAATGCCCCTGTCAAAAGACACAGGGTATCAGAATGGATAAAAAAACAAAACCCATCTATATGTTGCCTCCAAGAAACACATTTTAAGCCCGAAGACACCTCCAGATTTAAAGTGAGGGGGTGGAAAAGAATTTACCATGCTAATGGACATCAGAAGAAAGCAGGAGTGGCAATCCTTATATCAGATCAATTAGATTTTAAGCCAAAGACTGTAATAAGAGATGAGGAAGGACACTATATCATACTCAAAGGGTCTGTCCAACAAGAAGATTTAGCAATTTTAAATATCTATGCCCCCAACGTGGGAGCAGCCAACTATATAAACCAATTAATAACAAAATCAAAGAAACACATAAACAACAATACAATAATAGTAGGGGACTTTAATATTCCCCTCACTGAAATGGACAGGTCATCCAAGCAAAAGATCAGCAAGGAAATAAAGGCCTTAAATGACACACTGGACCAGATGGACATCACAGATATATTCAGAATATTTCATCCCAAAGCAACAGAATACACATTCTTCTCTAGTGCACATGGTACATTCTCCAGAATAGATCACATCCTCGGTCCTAAATCAGGACTCAACCGGTATCAAAAGATTGGGATCATTCCCTGCATATTTTCAGACCACAATGCTCTAAAGCTAGAACTCAACCACAAAAGGAAGTTTGGAAAGAACCCAAATACATGGAGACTAAACAGTATCCTTCTAAAGAATGAATGGGTCAACCGGGAAATTAAAGAAGAATTGAAAAAAATCATGGAAACAAATGATAATGAAAATACAACGGTTCAAAATCTGTGGGACACAACAAAGGCAGTCCTGAGAGGAAAATATATAGCGGTACAAGCCTTTCTCAAGAAACAAGAAAGGTCTCAGGTACACAACCTAACCCTACACCTAAAGGAGCTGGAGAAGGAACAAGAAAGAAACCCTAAGCCCAGCAGGAGAAGAGAAATCATAAAGATCAGAGCAGAAATCAATGAAATAGAAACCAAAAAAACAATAGAACAAATCAACGAAACTAGGAGCTGGTTCTTTGAAAGAATTAATAAAATTGATAAACCCCTGGCCCGACTTATCAAAAAGAAAAGAGAAAGGACCCAAATAAATAAAATAATGAATGAAAGAGGAGAGATCACAACTAACACCAAGGAAATACAAACTATTATAAGAACATACTATGAGCAACTCTACGGCAATAAATTTGACAATCTGGAAGAAATGGATGCATTCCTAGAAACATATAAACTACCACAACTGAACCATGAAGAAATAGAAAGCCTGAACAGACCCATAACCAGTAAGGAGATTGAAACAGTCATTAAAAATCTCCAAACAAACAAAAGCCCAGGGCCAGACGGCTTCCCGGGGGAATTCTACCAAACATTTAAAGAAGAACTAATTCCTATTCTCCTGAAACTGTTCCAAAAAATAGAAATGGAAGGAAAACTTCCAAACTCATTTTATGAGGCCAGCATCACCTTGATCCCAAAACCAGACAAGGATCCCACCAAAAAAGAGAGCTATAGACCGATATCCTTGATGAACACAGATGCGAAAATACTCAACAAAATACTAGCCAATCGGATTCAACAGTACATTAAAAAGATTATTCACCACGACCAAGTGGGATTTATTCCAGGGCTGCAAGGTTGGTTCAACATCCGCAAATCAGTCAATGTGATACAACACATCAATAAAAGTAAGAACAAGAACCATATGATACTCTCAATAGATGCTGAAAAAGCATTTGACAAAGTACAACATCCCTTCCTGATCAAAACTCTTCAAAGTGTAGGGATAGAGGGCACATACCTCAATATCATCAAAGCCATCTATGAAAAACCCACCGCAAATATCATTCTCAATGGAGAAAAACTGAAAGCTTTTCCGCTAAGGTCAGGAACACGGCAGGGATGTCCATTATCACCACTGCTATTCAACATCGTACTAGAGGTCCTAGCCTCAGCAATCAGACAACAAAAGGAAATTAAAGGCATCCAAATCGGCAAAGAAGAAGTCAAATTATCACTCTTCGCAGATGATATGATACTATATGTGGAAAACCCAAAAGACTCCACTCCAAAACTGCTAGAACTTATACAGGAATTCAGTAAAGTGTCAGGATATAAAATCAATGCACAGAAATCAGTTGCATTTCTCTACACCAAAAGCAAGACAGAAGAAAGAGATATTAAGGAGTCAATCCCATTTACAATTGCATCCAAAACCATAAGATACCTAGGAATAAACCTAACCAAAGAGACACAGAATCTATACTCAGAAAACTATAAAGTACTCATGAAAGAAATTGAGGAAGACACAAAGAAATGGAAAAATGTTCCATGCTCCTGGATTGGAAGAATAAATATTGTGAAAATGTCTATGCTACCTAAAGCAATCTACACATTTAATGCAATTCCTATCAAAGTACCATCCATCTTTTTCAAAGAAATGGAACAAATAATTCTAAAATTTATATGGAACCAGAAAAGACCTCGAATAGCCAAAGGGATATTGAAAAAGAAAGCCAACGTTGGTGGCATCACAATTCCGGACTTCAAGCTCTATTACAAAGCTGTCATCATCAAGACAGCATGGTACTGGCACAAAAACAGACACATAGATCAATGGAACAGAATAGAGAGCCCAGAAATAGACCCTCAACTCTATGGTCAACTAATCTTCGACAAAGCAGGAAAGAATGTCCAATGGAAAAAAGACAGCCTTTTCAATAAATGGTGCTGGGAAAATTGGACAGCCACATGCAGAAAAATGAAATTGGACCATTTCCTTACACCACACACAAAAATAGACTCAAAATGGATGAAGGACCTCAATGTACGAAAGGAATCCATCAAAATCCTTGAGGAGAACACGGGCAGCAACCTCTTCGACCTCTGCCGCAGCAACATCTTCCTAGGAACAACGCAAAAGGCAAGGGAAGCAAGGGAAAAAATGAACTACTGGGATTTCATCAAGATCAAAAGCTTTTGCACAGCAAAGGAAACAGTTAACAAAATCAAAAGACAACTGACAGAATGGGAGAAGATATTTGCAAACGACATATCAGATAAAGGACTAGTGTCCAGAATCTATAAAGAACTTAGCAAACTCAACACCCAAAGAACAAATAATCCAATCAAGAAATGGGCAGAAGACATGAACAGACATTTCTGCAAAGAAGACATCCAGATGGCCAACAGACACATGAAAAAGTGCTCCATATCACTTGGCATCAGGGAAATACAAATCAAAACCACAATGAGATATCACCTCACACCAGTCAGAATGGCTAAAATCAACAAGTCAGGAAATGACAGATGCTGGCGAGGATGCGGAGAAAGGGGAACCCTCCTACACTGTTGGTGGGAATGCAAGCTGGTGCAGCCACTCTGGAAAACAGCATGGAGGTACCTCAAAATGTTGAAAATAGAACTGCCCTATGACCCAGCAATTGCACTATTGGGTATTTACCCTAAAGATACAAATGTAGTGATCCAAAGGGACACATGCACCCGAATGTTTATAGCAGCAATGTCCACAATAGCCAAACTATGGAAAGAACCTAGATGTCCATCAACAGATGAATGGATCAAGAAGATGTGGTATATATACACAATGGAATACTATGCAGCCATCAAAAGAAATGAAATCTTGCCATTTGCAACAACATGGATGGAACTAGAGCGTATCATGCTTAGCGAAATAAGTCAAGCAGAGAAAGACAACTATCATATGATCTCCCTGATATGAGGAAGTGGTGATGCAACATGGAGGCTTAAGTGGGTAGAAGAATAAATGAAACAAGATGGGATTGGGAGGGAGACAAACCATAAGTGACTCTTAATCTCACAAAACAAACTGAGGGTTGCCGGGGGGAGGGGGTTGGGGAGAAGGGGGTGGGATTATGGACATTGGGGAGGGTATGTGATTTGGTGAGTGCTGTGAAGTGTGTAAACCTGGTGATTCACAGACCTGGGGATAAAAATATATGTATATAAAAAATATATGTTTATAAAAAATAAAAAAAAAAAAAAAAAAAAAAAAAAAAAAAAAAGTAAATGGTCTAAACATCTCAATTAAAAGACAGAATTTGTCACTCTGGATAAAAATACTCATTTTTATTATGTACCTGGCTTCTAATATTAAATAAAAGAAGCTAAAATATGGAAGATAAATAGATTTTAACATAACCTGGGGTAAAATTTCCTAGGGTAGAGGGGGGAGAAAAAGTTAGAAGGGAAATTCATTTTATTGTGAAAATTGTCTCAGAAAATGACTGGATTATCAGTTTAAAAAGAAATACTGTAAATGGATAAAAGAGCAAATACTAGAAGAATTCCTGCTTCTTTAAAGTGTACCCTGCTTGGATACACCACCTTCTACCCTCTCCTAGTCACTGTCCTCATCACTGCCACCCACAAATCCCTCAATAACGCTTGGAACCAGGCTTACATGCCTCCTCTGCAACCAAACGTTTACCTCATCTTAAGCAAAGTTAATATTCATGTGGGTGATCCACTTCAGCCTCCCCACAACCACCACCCTCTCTAGCTGTCATACCTTAGATCCTGTCACTATGAAGAACAAGCACAGATACAAACTCCTTCTCTGAGCATTTTCTGCAAGCTCCTATTCCCACCTCACCAGTTCTTCCTTAGCTGGAACCTTAGACCAGGGGCCAGCAAATTACAAGCTGCAAGTCAAATGTGGCCTGCCGTACTCATTCACGTATGTGTTGTGGTTACTTTCATGTTAGGATGTCAGAGTTGAGTAACTGCAACAGAGCACATATGGCCTAAAAAGCACAAATAGTACTATCTGGCCTTTACAGGAAAAGTTGGCTGGCCTGCTCCGGACCACAGCCTATCCCCTCACTTTTACCCATTAGCCTCCTTTTGTCCTCACTTCCTTTCCTTTCGAGTTTCAGTTCACAGTCTACCACTTCAACTATTCTTTAGTCTATGTCCTCAAATTTCTTGTCCGTCTGGTCTCTCCATGAATTCAAGAATTTTTACCCAAGCTGTCAAGGGTGCAAACCAATGCATGTATATGAATTCACGATCACACTCCTCAACTGGACCCTTAGCTTTTCCCAATCCTACTGTTTGTGATCAGTTTGCTCTCCTGCTCTTATTTTAAACTTCTCTACTTTTCTTAAACCTTTCATACACTCTAAGCAGGTAATCCAGTCCCACACATAAAGCTATCACATTAAATACTCACCACCAAAGTGAAGCCCAAACCTACAAATCCATCACCTAATGTTTCCATTCTTTCTTGAGAATAAAAGACATGCTCCTCCCTCCATTCTTTGTCCTTCCGATTCTGACTATCTTTTCTCTTTCATTTTTATTTGCTCCTCTTCTAAGAAACACATCTCCCCCCCCCCCCGCCAACACACACACTTTCCTTGACCCCATGTACCCTTTAAGCTATCCCTCTCTTTCACCTTCACAATCTAAGCTTCCTGAAAAGATAACTGTGGCTTAGTCTTCATATTCTACTCATATCTTTGTTTCTACCCTTTTCTCCAGAACTGCCCACAGTAATGACCCATGTATCACTAAATCTTAAAGCTACTCTTTAGAACCTCTGGTTATTAATCATAGTGCTTTAGAGTCCTTACTTCTGGAATCCCTCTCTTCTCCTGGTTTCCATCCTACCATTAAGATAATTCTTGTTATTTCCTTTTCCACTTTCTATTCTTCTACCAGTCCTCAGGGCTCCAATCCAGGTCCTCCTCTCACTCTGAATAAAGTCTGGAGTTGGAGGGTCTGGGGGGAGGCGCCTCCTCCTCCTCTCCAATGACCTGAGTGCCTTTGGGAACATGTACTGATGCCTCTCGAATGTATACATCAGACCCATACTTTCAGTTTGAGCTCCAGACCCAGAGAGCCAGCATCTACCAGCCATCTTCACTTAACTGCCTAACTAATACATCCAAAAGTGATTTATCTTTCAATCTTCCAAATCTACTTCCAATCTAGTTTTGGGAACTAGAAGTATGGGGGTCATCTTTGAATGTCCCCTTTTTTTTAATCCCCTTACATCAAAACTGGAACTCATTCCTGCAGATTCTACTCCAGAAGTATTTTCTCAACACAACACCCCCCTGCCCCCGATCTCTTGACGTCCAGTCAGTGCCCTGGTCAAGGCACCCTTTTTCGTTCAGCCAGGAGGCAGCAACAGACCTCCCACCAGTCTCCCCACCAATCCAGCTGCTCTCTGATCCACCTGCTACACTGCTGCTTGTGGGATCTAAGAGAAAGCTGATCCTTCAAATACCTTCTTAAAACTCTTAGGATAAAATGCAAATTCCTTAAAATATTTTACAAGACCCCTGTAAGATACTTCACAATCTGCCCTGCCCCCTTCCCCTGCTGTGTCTAGAAATATTCCTTGCCTCCCTTTCTCTACTAGCCAGTTATTTTATTTCTCAAATGTGCCAGATTCTCCCCTCTGCCTTCCTCCCACCTCTCATTCAGCAAATATTTAGTAAGTTCATTTTCCCTGGCCAATTCTTAATTGTCCTTCAGATGTTAACTTTAAATACCATTTGACTACTTAGGACCAGATATTGTGCTCTATAACACCTATTATCTTCCCCATTATACATGTCATTTTACTGTGATCACTTTTTTTTTAATCTTCACTGTAAAAATTCAATAGGGCTACCTTTTTCACTGAATTTGATGCTGGGTCTGACAAGCATTACATATTTAGTATTTTTATTTATTTATTTATTTATTTATGTAAAGATTTTATTTATTTATTTGACAGACAGAGATCACACGCAGGCAGAGAGACAGGAGGAAGCAGGCTCCCCACTGAGCAGAGAGCCTGATGCGGGGCTCAATCCCAGGATCCTGGGACCACGACCTGAGCCGAAGGCAGAAGCTTTAACCCACTAAGCCACCCAGGTGCCCCATATTTAGTATTTTTAAATAAACAATGAAAGATCAATAGATGGAAGCATACTAGGTACTAACCATGTGTTGTATACTAAGAAAATAAACCTGAAAGCTGTGAATTATTTCCACTATTTTCCCAGTTTCAGATAAGCAGCAGAGCAATCCCTGAAAGATTAATACCACAAGTATTTAAAGTATCAGGGCAGAGATGAACTTACATGCATAAGAGTCAAACTTTTTCTAGAACCACACTATTTACTTATAAACATAAACAATTTGCATACATTGCAACTAGACTTTTATACTCCTAAAATAATATCTAAAAATAAGGAAACAAACTTTTTTTATATAGAAGTTCTGAGTAAATCATTTCTATGAATCAGACAAGATACTTTTAGGACAGCCTTTAATAAATAGTTTAAATTTAATACATTTAAGTGCATCTCAAGTCAAAAGGAGAGACATCAAAGTAAGACAGAACAATTTAAAAAACAAAGAAAAAATAGGCCAATGATCAACTGTTACTGCTCTAAATCTCAAGGCTTCATTATTCAGCTGGGGAAATGTGTGAACATTACCACACTGAATTGAACTTTTAAGTTAGCAGCACATTCAGAACTTACATTATAAGGTTTTTTTTCATTTTCATACATTGTCAAACACAGAAGCAGTGTGGTAAAATGGAATTAATATGAATTTTGGACTTTTATAGGTTGGGGACAGCTGGCTGGCTCAATCAGAAGAGCATGTGACTCTTGATCTTAGGGTTATGAGTTCGAGTCTTACCCTGGTGTAGAGATTACATAAACAAACAAACAAACTTTAAAAATATATATGAATGTTGGGAGTCATTATACCTGGGCTCAGATCTATATTCCCATTACTTAATAGTTGTGTGATCTTATACAAGTTTCTCCACTTCTCTGAATTCAAATTTCACATAGGTAAAATAAGAACAATATCATCTTTATGAGCAACTATTTTAAGAATTAAGGTTTACATACATAAAACCCCTAGTAAAAGGCATATACTTTAGACAATGATAGAAACAATAATTGGTATCTTCAGATATTTGATCTAGAAATTTAATCTGAAATTATGTCAAAACATACTCATTTGAAACATAACTTTTGAACAAGTTTTCTTACTGTTATACCTACTAATAAGTCAATTAAATCTATACCCTTAATATCTGATTGTTTACAAAGTGCTATTTTTGTAGAGAGGAAGAGGAAGGTAGGAGAAAAAAAAAGAAGAAATAACACAAAAAGATAATAAATGTTTCAGCTGTTAAAAGATGGTCTGACTGCAGAATCTTCTGTGCATAAGAAAATCCAAGAATAATTCTGCACCTGCAATTGAGGGATTAGGTTGAAGGGATTAGGAATTCCCTGTACTTGAGAAAGTATCTCTGAACTCTGTCATTCCTTCTCTTTCTCTCGGGATTTCAAGGGCATCATGTGCTTTGTACTGCACATCTTGAAGTTCCCATTAATACTGGGAAACCCAGCAAGACACAGTTATGTTAGTGTGTTTACCCCATGAATTCTGATCCTTCCAGGAAGTGTAGAACATAAGCAGAAAATGGGAAACTAAAAGAAAGGGGAAGAGGAAAAAGAAAGGAAGGTAATGGAAAATCACCGAAACAACACTAAGTGATTAGCGCTAATAAAGTAGGTCAGAAAAAATCACTAACACACAAATAATTAGAAATTAATTTGCAGTTAAAAATATTGCTGCTACAAATATTAGATGTCAACTTCTTTTTAATCATTTAAACTTCCTTTAAAATTAGCTTACCAGAATCATAGCTTGGCGGCTTCATATCTCCCTGATTCAATTCTGTTCCATATTTCAACTTGTGGTATTTGGCTCTAACAAAGAAATAAGAAAATACAAACCATCTTAAACATATTTAAATGAACTTGAGGATATGTAACAGGAGTAGTCATCAGTATACATTAGTCCTGGCTACCTTTCAAAACAGCCTTCCACGATGTCAAAGTGGTCATCATTATTTTTTTTATTGTTACACCATTAAGTCATTATAACAAATAAAAGAGTAACACTGGGAATCATAAATCTTTCTATAATTACATATCACATTCTACTTTCTATAGTATTCAAATTTCCTTGATGATTGCCAAAGTACAATTCTACTATCAAAGGCAGTAAATAAATTTGGATCATGAAATAAACTTGTAGAAGACTAACCTTTCTCAAAATTGATGTATTTATAAAAAGAAAACTCATCTAATGATATGTACATACAATGGAACATCATGCAGCCATAACAAAAGAGTGAGATCCTGCTATTTGTGACAACATAGATGGATCCAAAGGGTATCATGCTAAGTGAAATAAGACTAAGACAGACAAATACCAAGTGGTTTCATTCATATGTAGAATTTAAAAAAAAAAAAAGAAAAGAAAAAACAAACAAAAAGCAGAATCAGAACAGAGAATTACCAGAGGGAAGGGTGGTGGGGGAATGGGCAAAATGGGGGAAGGAAGTAGGAGATAAAGGCTTGAGTTATGGAATGAATAAGTCACAGGAATAAAAGGTACAGCACAAGGAATACAGTCGATGATACTGTAATAGCACTGTATGGTCACACATGGTAGCTACATTTATGGCAAACATAGCATAACATATAGAGATATTGAATCACTGTGTTGGACACCCAAAACTAATGTAATATTGTGTATCAATTATACTCAAAAAAATGTTTTAAGTAATCTATAATACTCTGTGCCTTGTCAGGCAATTATGATTTATCAAGTATGCATTACAGTAAACAACCCAAAGGAGGGAGGGGGAATTAGCCCTAACCACCAGTGTTGAATAAGATATTTCAACAGGAATGAACAAATTTTTTTTTTCTTTTTTTTTTTTTTTAATAATTTTTTTATTTTTTATAAACATATATTTTTATCCCCAGGGGTACAGGTCTGTGAATCACCAGGTTTACACACTTCACAGCACTCACCAAATCACATGCCCTCCCCAATGTCCATAATCCCAATTTTTTTAATAGTCAAGATATCCTTTGCCTTTTCAGGAAGAACTGTGAACAGAAATTCGTATCTATTTCCCTTTTAAAGCTAGCTGAATATAATTATTTCTGGCTAACCTGATTTCACCATTTCAGATTTAACCATCTGAGACCAGAAAAGTAATCCAGATAAAGTAAAAATTTTAAAGGTCAACCCAAAATGGTCATACTTACATAATGCATTTATGTATTTTGACTGATTTGCTTCCCTAAAATATTGAGGCCTTTTATAATAAATATTAAATGTAATAAGGTTAGGATAACAACAACAATAATAATAATTTGAAAAACCAAAGTAATAAAGTGATAAAGAAGGAATGAGGGGATAATATACCCAAATTTCAAGTTAATTTTTTTTTATAAAAAACTAATTGAGCATGTAACATAAATTAGTTTTTGTATTTCAAAAAAGGGCTAGAGGAAATGGAAATTCTTTGGTCAAATGGGCAAAGTACTGGGATTCATATTATTTTGCAGCTATAACAGAAAAATCAAGGTTATATAAAGGAGAATCTTAAGAAAACCTATGAAAATTAAAGACAGCTGTGTTCTATTTAAGGTAGGTAGCAAGTATATGAGCATATTATATATTAGTCTTTTTACGTTTTGCATATGTACAAAATGTTTTGTAATAATATGCACCTATTAAAAATAAAAAAGAATTTAAAAAATTTTTTTATTAACATATAATGTATTACTTGCCCCAGGGATACAGGTCTGTAAACCATCAGGCTTACACATTTCACAGCACTCACTATAGCACATACTCTCCCCAATGTCCATAACCCAGCCACCCTATCCCTCTCCCCCACCCCCCAGCAACCCTCAGTTTGTTTTGTGAGATTAAGAGTCTCTTATAGTTCAAAGTAAAAAAGATTATTTATTTTATATACGTGTTTTTATATATACATATATATATGTATATACTTCATATGCATAGAAGATTTCTGGAAAAATACATGATGCATAAGATATTAGCAAGATTTCCTTTGGTAAGGGAATGCAATGCATAAGGAAGACCATACCGTGTTATTTGGCTAATTAACAACATGCATATATTTCTTCTTTTTTTTTTTTTTTTTAAAGATTTTATTTATTTACTTGAGAGACAGCGAGAGAGAGCATGAACGAGGAGAAGGCCAGAGAGAGAAGCAGACTCCCCATAGAGCTGGGAGTCCGATGCGGGACTCGATCCCGGGACTCCGGGATCATGACCCGAGCCGAAGGCAGTCGTCCAACCAACTGAGCCACCCAGGCGTCCCTGTATTTCTTCTTTTTAAAAAAATTTTAATAAATACTTTTGTTCCAAATTAACTAGAATATCTTTTTCTCTATTCCCAATGTTTCCGTTAATCACAAACATTTCATAACCAGATCAAACATTTCCTAGCCTATTTCAACGTATTGTAATAATGTTGATTGTTAGAGAATATAGCCACTTAATTTTACTTAGTTACCAGAAAGTAAACAAGGTTCTTAATGTAATTGTCAATCTTCAGATTTTTCATCTACCAACACAAAGTTATAATACCTCCTAAAAGTCAAATAGCGATTGAAAGGAACTGGTCTGAGGATGGAATTAAAGTAGCAATAAAATATTATGGAGCTTATTTATATATATATGTACATATATATATACACATATATGAACATGTGTGCGTGTGTTTGTGTGTATAGGAAAAAAAAAATCTTTCTACACACGAAACGCTGCACTACAGCGCATTCTAGTGGTCTTGGGAAAAACTGCAACAGAGTTTATATAAAAGGGGAACAGAAAATATTCTTTACAATGTATGTAATAAAAATAACATACTATGAACTAACAGTTCATTAAAAAAATAGACACAGACAAAGAAAGTAAAGAACTGTTGTGTTTACCACCGGCTGCATTCCCTTAAGGCAGGGTCTCCCTACTAAACTGTTAAATTCACTGAAAAATAATTTACTCACAGAAACTTTCTCAACTTAGTAACATTCCTTTTGAAGCCAACATGCCAAATACTCTTCTCACTCATATTGTTTCCCATGGTTTTATTTTTTTTTTAAGATTTTATTTATTTGACAGAGAGAGACACGGTGAGAGAGGGAACACAAGCAGGGTGAATAAGAGAGAGAAAAGTAGGCTTCCCAGAAAGCAGGGAGCCCAATATGAGACTCAATCCCAGGATCCTGGGATCATGACCTGAGCCGAATGCAGATGCTTAATGACTGAGCCACCCAAGCGCCCCGTTTCCCATGGTTTTAATACTTCATCTCACAATGTTACCTACCACAACCTTACTCCCTTATCTTTTTGTCTAAATGTGACTATAAAATTAATAGCAGAGCTCATGCCTATAAACTCTATGTCTAATACATAGGTTGGCCTCCCAACTGGCCTTTATTGGATAAAAGAGCATAAAAGTTGTGTAATAATAAAGAAGTTCCATTATAGTTTTGTTCCCAAGTCTCTTATTATAAATAATGTGGTAGGAATATAACATAGCATCCGAATCACATTTTAAATGTTGATGCTAAAAATAATTTTATTAAATCAAGGAACTGTTTCTGAATTCTTTTGACATCTCAGGCACAGTACTGGCTGCTGGGAATAACCTGCAATTTATATTGATTAAAGGTGGAGGCAAGGAGATGCCTAAGAGATAGAAATTGAGTAACAACAGCACACTGTGATAAGAGTTATGTGTTTTATCATATGTTATAGGAATTCAGATAACAGGTTATCTAATTCTGTCAAAGGTGGTGTCAAGGAGAACTACCAAAAAAAGATAACATATGAGATTTACCTAAACCTCAAAAAACCATTTCCAATCAGACAAATACAGAAGAGTATTTCTGTCAAAAGAAAAAGTGGGGGAAAAAATACACCATGGGCCCAAAAAAAAAAAAAAGTGTGTGTGTGTGTGTGTGTGTGCGCGCGCGCGCGCGCGTGCGGTATGTGTGCGTGCACACGCATGCACGTGTGTATACAGAACTAGGAAGGGCCCTGGCTGTAAGAGGTTTTATTAAGATCTTTGAAATTAGCTAGGTATTTTTAAGCAGAGATATAACACCTGTATTTCAAAAAAATGAATCCTACAAATGTGGAAGATCAATTAGAATATGGAAACATCAGAGGCAAGGGGCACATTTTTTAGTTTTTACAGTAGTGCAGATTAAAGAGAGAAATGGGGAAAAAATGGAATGTTTCAGAATTGTATCTTATATAGCATTTAAGGTTCTTCAGTATAGAAGTTCCTGAGTAAATCTTAAACACTATGTATTTTTGAAATTTGCTCATTTTGCATATTCCATCACACTTTAAGGAATGCCTTGAAAAATTCCTGACTAGGCGAGTAATCTTTCTGTAATGTTAAAGATTCAGTTTCACTTAATTTTGGATCTTTTTAAGTGGGACTACTTAGAAAATCTGTAACACAGCAATTCTAAATCATGATCCTTATACTTAGCTGTGTCAGGGTAAATGACAAGATGTCTAGAATTCGCTGTTCTAAAATAGATGAAGATGAAGCAAAACTGACAGGAACATTAACTGTTGAGGCTTGGAGGTGTATATAAAAGATATCAGTCTCTCTACATTTATGTTTCAAATTATGTTCAATAAAAGAAACCTTAAAAATTCTTGGCTTAAAGTATTAGAAAAAATAATTTCAGAATCAAAAGAATGGAAATGTTCTCGAACTCCAAAATTTTTTAAAATTCCTGGCATTAAAGCATTAGAAAAATAACTTCAGAGTTAAAGAACTGAAATGCTTAAGAGCTCTAATCCACAAAGAAATGCTTTTTTATTTCTTATTATACTTAAATAGTGCCATAACATCAGGAATAATCTCAAATCATTCAGTAAATTTCAAAAGATACAAAATCAGTGACTATTCTCAAGAATTCCATTAGTTTAAAAAAAAAAAAAATTCCCTAGACCCAGCCAGTTATCTCTTCTGCTCTTCAAAATCAAACTACTTGAAAAAAATAAGTGACTGTATCTGTCTCTACTTTATCTGTCCTTCTCAGCTCTCAATCCCCTGTGATCTGGTTTATGTTCCTGCTACCTCACTGAAACTATTCTGGCAAGTCCAGCAAGCTCCTACCTAGCAAATATAGATGACTACTTTCAGTTTTTCAGTTTACTTACTTTGAGTCTGTTTGGCATCTGCAATTGTCAAACTCCCACCTTCTTCAGCTTGCTTCCACTATACTGCTCTCTCTTCCTTCTCCAACCATTCCTTTGCTGGCTCTTCCTCCCTCTGCCTCAAACATTTCCATCTCCTGTGGCTCCGGATGATTCTCTCTTCTCCCATAATACTTCTTCTGCTTGCTTCAACTACTCCTATAACTTTATCCACAATATTTATGGTTCCCAAGTATATACCTCTAGTCCTCAGTCCCACTCCCATATCTGTTTTTCTTTTTTTTTTTTTTTTTTTTTTTTTTTAAATATTTTATTTATTTATTTGACAGAGAGAGATCACGAGTAGGCAGAGAGGCAGGCAGAGAGAGAGAGAGGAGGAAGCAGGCTCCCGCTGAGCAGAGAGCCCGATGCGGGACTTGATCCCAGGACCCCGAGATCATGACCTGAGCCGAAGGCAGCGGCTTAACCCATTGAGCCACCCAGGCGCCCCCATATCTGTTTTTCAACACTTACTTCTTAATCTTTAATTTATATAACTTATAAAACTTTGACTCAAGCCAGAAACTTCTATACCTCTATACTCAATCCTCTCTAATTTTTATGAATTATATTTAAAATGTTTCATAGCGGGACTCCTGGGTGGCTCAGTTGGTTAAGAGGCTGCCTTTGGCTCAGGTCATGATCCCAGCGTCCTGGGATCGAGTCCCACATTGTGCTCCTTGCTTGGCAGGGAGCCTGCTTCTCCCTCTGCCTCTGTGGGCTACTCTGTCTGCCTGTGCTCGCGCTCTCTCTCTCTCTCTCTCTCTCTGACAAATAAAATCTTTAAAAGTAAATAAATTAATTAAAAACATAAAAAAATGTTTCATAGCCTCCTCTATTCCAGCAGCTACCATATTATAATTTCTCATCCTGCTTCTATTAACAGATTTTTCCATTCCATCCCCCATAATGAGTGGTGATCTTTCCAAAATCTATTTTATACTATTTCATGCTCCTTTCAACTGTATGACAACTAAATACAATATGTATCCCTAGACTGGATCCTATACCAGGAAAAAGGTACTGTAAAATATAGTACTATAAAAGTACTATAAAAATCATCACTGGGACATTTCATGGGAAAAAATTCTATTAAGATCATAACTGGAACATGTGAATATGGGCTGTATTAGGTAACAGTGCTACATCAACATTAAATTTCCTTAATTTGATAAAGAGTTATAATTATATAAGGGAACCTCCTTGCTCTTAGAAGAAATATACTGAGGTAAACAGGGGCAAAGAGGTATAATGTCTGTATCTAAGTAGCAAAGGATTCAGGAAAAAAGCAATGTGCCTACAGAGTGAACATACCAGTTAATACAGCAAAATGTTGTCAACTGGGTGAATCTGGGTAAAAGGCACGTAGCTCCTGCAACTACTGTTAGCTTGAGAAATTTTAGATTAAAATGTTTTGAAAAACTTTCAATGTTCCCTATTATATGGAAGAGAAAAGTCTGAACTCCTTAGTTAAGTTCTCCATGATCTGGCTCTTGCCCACGTCTACCATTATCACTTATCAAATCACAACTACATCCTACCCTCCACACAGTGACTGCAAATTTCTGTAACACACCAAACTGCTCTGTTCCCTGTCAAATATATCCTCTCTACCTCCTGAACTTTGCCTATCTGGCAAATGCCTTATTTTTATGATGCTGTTGAAGTCTCAGCTCCTCTCCAATTATATCCTTGCTTCTCCAATTATATCCACCTTTCAGAACCAAATAACCACTCCCTTGTGACCCCACTGTACTCTGTACAGATATCTCCCATAGCACCTACCATAGTGAACTGCACTTTTGTGGTTTATAAGTGTGTTTCTTGCTACTCTGAGCCCTTAAGGATAAGGACGGTGGCCTATGTTTACACTCAACTCTAGCACAGCACTTAAGTTGAATGGATACATTAATGAAATGTTTAATGATAAGGGACACACTCATACACACACACACACACACACACACACCCCTAGTTACTTTAGTATAGGTATATTTTAATTCTTCTGTATTACAAAGATAGAATAATGTACCGGTAAAGAGTATAGATTTCAGAATCAGACAGACCTGAGGATCTGAATCACAGCTCTCCTACAACTTTGTAATTCTATTCAAGTTACTTCGTTTTTAAAACTCAGGGCCTGGTACACAGTAGTTAATAAATAGTTGCCATTATTAATGTTATTACTTTCTTTTTGATGATGTCTATAATTAGATTGCTTAAAACCTAAAATACTCCCAAACTACATATTTTTTTAAAAAGTAGTTACCCTCTCTCCACCATCTCTCCAATACAGCTTTCAATAAATCTCTCCAGGAATAAAAAGAATCATCTATTTTTTATTTTGTGCCATTCAAAGATCCCAAGTAAAGGTGAAAACAAGTTCCATAAAGTTTAATCTGTTTCTTAGTATTCACAGATATTTTCTGTTAAATGCTATTTTATGGCAGTTTTGCAAACAGCCCATCCATTAACTTCAAAGAAAGGAGAAAAGCATGTGATCAAAACAAGCAAAATAGAGAATTTCAATATTGCCTATCAAGTACTCAATTATCAGAAA
The DNA here is from genome assembly GCF_030435805.1 of Mustela lutreola. Taxonomy (NCBI): domain Eukaryota; kingdom Metazoa; phylum Chordata; class Mammalia; order Carnivora; family Mustelidae; genus Mustela; species Mustela lutreola. The sequence continues at coordinate 119,643,712 of NC_081298.1, forward strand.
CGAAAAATTATCTAAAAACAAAAATTCCAAAGACCACTGTAATTCATATAAAAATTTCCAAAATTCTCATCTATGACCTGCTGTCCTTTACTTGTGATCCAAGCTTTGTTACTAGAGTATCTTAGACACTAGCAACATGGAAAGATAAGGTTCACTTTGGAGAGATAGGAATAGCTGATAGCAAAGGAACAAAATACCAGAAAAGTCTAGAAAAAGATAAAAAGGTTCTCCAGACAGTCTACATTTTTTCCCAAAGAAAACATATCAAATTAAATAATATTAGTTGATGAGGGAGTAAGCATCACAGAAATTTCCTTTACAACTCAAAAACAGTTTCAATTCCATAAAGAAATGGATAATGACAGCTCAGAAAGCATATAAGTTTCTTTAAAAAGGACAGGACAGAGGGAAAATGTGAAATTTTTAAAATAAATCATATAAATCAGTTTATTGGTCATGATTACTAAACAATCACAAGAACATTAAATTAACATATTATAACCATTTTAAAATGTGTAATACAGATACTATTTCCTGAATTCGAAAGTATTAAGTATTAAAATTTGGATTTGTTTTAGGAATGACAGAAAAATTACTCCAATCTTTACACAGAACATCATCTTCCATTTCACTGAATTACCTTTCCTGTTTAAGAGCGTACTCCAGCATTTTGATCCTCCTCACAAGATCTTTCTTCAAAATTTCTTGACCCTTTCTTTCCCCCTGAAGGAAAGCAATCTGGGCCTAAGTAGGGAAAAGAAAAGCTAAGATTAGACCAAATTAAAAAACTGTTTAACCCAGTTGAAGACAGAAACTTTGGGAGACTGGACACTTAGATACAAATACACTTCCTTTTACATATGTGTCACAAGGTATTTAAATATATAGAACGGCACTGATTGCAAGGAGGTAAAAAAAAGTTTTTTTTAAAAAAATATGCATTTTACTTCAGATCAGGGATATTACAACAGGTAGACTGTATCCTCTAAGATTCTATAATCTAAAACAACCAATATAAATGCAGACGTTATGCAAAGGGTACAGTACAGTTTGCTCAAGTGTTTGTGGCATTGAGGGGGCTTCTCTTTTATAAAAGTGAGGATGGGGAAAGGGGATGATAAAATCCTGAGTTCTTGTAATACCACTGCAAAGTAACAGTTCTCAGAACTTCACCACATATGTAAATCTTATGATGGATTTAAAATTGTTTTGAAAGACTTTATTCTGGACCTCCCCCACAAACAATAAACAGCTGCCTTTTCTCAATCCACACCTTTCACTCCACCCCCTTTTAGGAGATTTTTTAATATGCAGGAAAAAAGTAAAAGTTCAAAAAAGGAAAATCAGAAACCACAGCCCTCTATAGGTTCCTGGCCCCTTCAAGGAATAATTAAAGAAAAAAACCCTACATTTTAGAATTCAGTAAAGTGTCAGGATATAAAATCAATGCACAGAAATCAGTTGCATTTCTCTACACCAACAGCAAGACAGAAGAAAGAGATATTAAGGAGTCAATCCCATTTACAATTGCATCCAAAACCATAAGATACCTAGGAATAAACCTAACCAAAGAGACACAAAATCTATACTCAGAAAACTATAAAGTACTCATGAAAGAAATTGAGGAAGACACAAAGAAATGGAAAAATGTTCCATGCTCCTGGATTGGAAGAATAAATATTGTGAAAATGTCTATGCTACCTAAAGCAATCTACACATTTAATGCAATTCCTATCAAAGTACCATCCATCTTTTTCAAAGAAATGGAACAAATAATTCTAAAATTTATATGGAACCAGAAAAGACCTCGAATAGCCAAAGGGATATTGAAAAAGAAAGCCAACGTTGGTGGCATCACAATTCCGGACTTCAAGCTCTATTACAAAGCTGTCATCATCAAGACAGCATGGTACTGGCACAAAAACAGACACATAGATCAATGGAACAGAATAGAGAGCCCAGAAATAGACCCTCAAATCTATGGTCAACTAATCTTCGACAAAGCAGGAAAGAATGTCCAATGGAAAAAAGACAGCCTCTTCAATAAATGGTGCTGGGAAAATTGGACAGCCACATGCAGAAAAATGAAATTGGACCATTTCCTTACACCACACACAAAAATAGACTCAAAATGGATGAAGGACCTCAATGTGCGAAAGGAATCCATCAAAATCCTTGAGGAGAACACGGGCAGCAACCTCTTCGACCTCTGCCGCAGCAACATCTTCCTAGGAACAACGTAAAAGGCAAGGGAAGCAAGGGAAAAAATGAACTATTGGGATTTCATCAAGATCAAAAGCTTTTGCACAGCAAAGGAAACAGTTAACAAAATCAAAAGACAACTGACAGAATGGGAGAAGATATTTGCAAACGACATATCAGATAAAGGACTAGTGTCCAGAATCTATAAAGAACTTAGCAAACTCAACACCCAAAGAACAAATAATCCAATCAAGAAATGGGCAGAGGACATGAACAGACATTTCTGCAAAGAAGACATCCAGATGGCCAACAGACACATGAAAAAGTGCTCCATATCACTCGGCATCAGGGAAATACAAATCAAAACCACAATGAGATATCACCTCACACCAGTCAGAATGGCTAAAATCAACAAGTCAGGAAATGACAGATGCTGGCGAGGATGCGGAGAAAGGGGAACCCTCCTACACTGTTGGTGGGAATGCAAGCTGGTGCAGCCACTCTGGAAAACAGCATGGAGGTTCCTCAAAATGTTGAAAATAGAACTGCCCTATGACCCAGCAATTGCACTATTGGGTATTTACCCTAAAGATACAAACGTGGTGATCCAAAGGGGCACGTGCACCCGAATGTTTATAGCAGCAATGTCCACAATAGCCAAACTATGGAAAGAACCTAGATGTCCATCAACAGATGAATGGATCAAGAAGATGTGGTATATATACACAATGGAATACTATGCAGCCATCAAAAGAAATGAAATCTTGCCATTTGCGACAACATGGATGGAACTAGAGCGTATCATGCTTAGCGAAATAAGTCAAGCAGAGAAAGACAACTATCATATGATCTCACTGATATGAGGAAGTGGTGATGCAACATGGGGGCTTAAGTGGGTAGGAGAAGAATCAATGAAACAAGATGGGATTGGGAGGGAGACAAACCATAAGTGACTCTTAATCTCACAAAACAAACTGAGGGTTGCTGGGGGGAGGGGGTTTGGGAGAACGGGGTGGGATTATGGACATTGGGGAGGGTATGTGCTTTGGTGAGTGCTGTGAAGTGTGTAAACCTGGTAATTCACAGACCTGTACCCCTGGGGATAAAAATATATGTTTATAAAAAATTAAAAATTTAAAAAAAAAAAAAACAAAAAAAAACCCCTACATTTTAACATGTAAACAAACCATAAAATTTTCATCTTCAGTAAAACAGCTAGAAAGAATGGCTTTCTTGAATATCTAAAAGGACATTTAGAATTGAAATAGTATCTTCCACTTAAGGAACTGAAACTATGTTACAAACACTCACTTGGTAAAGTAACTCCTGTAGAGTTACACCACTAGAATACCACTAAGAATAGGGCAGAAAGGACGGAAGGGCCCTCAAGGATAGCCATCAATTTCACTATTCTCATAGGCTTTCCCCCTCCATTTCTATTACATTAATGCAGATAACAATTATTTATATTTCCACATTGCTTTCTATTTAATTGAGCAAGAACTTATATTTAATGATGACCTTAACACATCCTTAAGAAACTGGATTGTCCAACTAAAGTTTAGTGAGTGAACCACTAAACTTCTACTCTATTTGAGTAACACTCCTTTCTATGTTTTTAGTACCATATTGAACACAAAATCCAATTTACCAAGGATCTTATAATTTTCTTTTTTCTTTAAAGATTTTATTTATTTGACAGATGGAGATCACAGAGAAGCAGGCAGAGAGAGAGGAGGAAGAGCAGGCTCCCTGCTAAGCAGAGAGCTCGATGCGGGGCTCAATCCCAGGACCCTGGGATCATGACCCGAGTCAAAGGCAGAGGCTTTAACCCACTGAGCCACCCAGGCGCCCCGGATCTTACAATTTTCAAGATACAAGTAGTGCTGGTTTTGTTTTTATTTCAATAAGGTCTTAAAATTGCAATTAAAGAAGAGTTATTTTTTCTTACAGAATTAAAATACTCCAAAAACAATCATAGAAGAGAAGACATCAAATATCTATACTACCCAAACTTAATGATCATAAAACCTTTGAAATTATGTATTCTGCAAGGAGATTCATTATTTTATGTAAGCATAATAATAATACATTGCATTTAAAGCTGATAAAAATGAGGGGTGGCTCAGTCAGTTAAGCTTCAACTCTTGATTTCAGCTCAGGTCATGATCTCAGGATTGTGAGATAGAGCCCCGAGTCAGGCTCAGCACTAGGCATGAAGCCTGCTTAAGATTCTCTCTCCCTGGGGAGCCTGGGTAGCTCAGTCAGTTAAGCATCTGCCTTTGGCTCAAGTCATGATCCCAGGGTCCTGGGACTGAGGCCCCCATCTGACTTCCTGCTCAGCAGAGAGCTGCTTCTCCCTCTCCTCTCTGCTCATGCTCTCTCTCTCACTCTCTATCTCTCTCTCCCAAATAAATAAAATCTTTTAAAAGAGAGAGAGAGAAATCTTCTCTCTCTCTCTCTCTCTCTCCCTCTATCCCTCATCCCCATCTGCCTCACACCCACCTGCTAAAAAAAAAAAAAGAAAGAAAAGGAATAATAAAAGCTGACAAAAATGAAAGCCTTGTCAAAAGGATATGATAGCCCAACTTCTTTGACCAAACAATGCTTTGGCATAGAATTCTATATACTCTTCAATATGGCTTTAATAAAAACAATAACCTAGCCATATAATTATAAAAATCAAAGTAATGACAAAATCAATGACCAATTTCTTCCTCTCTATATCCTTTGGCTAGTTTTGTATTTTTGCCACCATCATGGTTCCTGGATGATTCTGAAACTTCAGTCCATAATACTGGAAAGTCTTTACTGTGATTAAAAACTCCTTGTTTGGGACGCCTGGGTGGCTCAGTTGGTTAAGCAGCTGCCTTCGGCTCAGGTCATGATCCCAGCGTCCTGGGATCGAGTCCCACATCGGGCTCCTTGCTCGGCAGGGAGTCTGCTTCTCCCTCTGCCTCTGCCTGCCATTCTGTCTGCCTGTGTTCACGCTCTCTCTCTCTGACAGATAAATAAAAAAATCTTAAAAAAAAAAAAAAAAAACTCCTTGTTTTCCCAGTACACTTGCTTCCCCATCCTTCTACCAATTCACATATTGGATTAGCTATATATTTAATAAAAACAAAAGACTTAGGGGTGCCTTGGTGGCTCAGTGGGTTAAAGCCTCTGCCTTTGGCTTAGGTCATGATCCCAGGGTCCTGGGATCAAGCCCGGCATCCAGCTCTCTGCTCTTCAGGGAGCCTGCTTCCTCATCTCTCTCTCTCTGCCTACTTGTGATCTCTGTCAAATTACAAAAAAAAAAAAAAAAAAAAAAAAAAAGATCTAGAACTGTTTTAGAGAAAGATTACAGAAAAGATGGAGTTGCCTAGAAAGATAAATAAAAAAGAATAATTATATTAGTGATTTTTTTCTTGGTGATCACAGAACACCTCTGTGATACTTCTTTCTGCCAAAGATGCATAATCTGAAATCAATCATAAGGAAATATCAGGCAAATTCAAGTTGAGGGACATTTTACATTAACTTTCTTGTAATGTACAAAAGTGTCAGGTCATAAAAGTCAAGGAAAGACTGTTTTAGATTGAAGGAGCCTAAAAAGACATGAAAACCAAATGTAATACAAGATTATGAACTGAATTTGGCTATAAAATGATATTATTAGGACAAGTGATGAAACATGAATGGAGTCTGAAGATTAGATGGTAGTAATGTATCAGTATTAATTTCCTGATTTTGATGGTTATATATGGTTACATAAGATAGTACTTGTATAGAGGAAATAAACACTAAAGTATTGGGTGGGAGGCAACAGCCTATTAGGCTGGCTGGCAACTTACCCTCAAATGGTTCAGGAAGGAAAAAATTCTGTGTATTACCCTTGCAACTGTTCTGTCAACATAATATCTTTTTTTTTTAATTTTGAAATAAACACTAGGCCAACTACCTTAATATGATAAGATACAAAAAATTCAATTCGAAGTCAGCATCATGTATAATAGAAAAACCCAAGAAATACGGACAATCGGGAACAAAAAAGGATTGCCATTTTTTACCACAAATATTTAACCATATACTGGAGGTAGTAGTTAATGTCGTCTGTCAAGAAAGAAAAAAGTTTAAAAACTGAAAAAAGAAAATAAAATTATCATCATTTGCAAATGATATGAGTAGATACTAGGAAAATCCAAAGAAACTGACTATAAAAAGTTTTACAAAATATAGAGGAATTTGAGTAAAGGCTATATATAAAAATAATAAATTAAAACCCAGAAACTATAAATAATAGATATAATGATAGAAAACAATCCCATTTATAATAACAAAAATAAGATGATTAGAATAAAACTTCCAAGAAAAAAATAAAATCTAAGCAAAGAATACAACACATAATTCTAAAGTACACATGGAAAAAATAAGCAAAATAAATTATTCAGGGCGCCTGGGTGGCTCAGTGGGTTAAGCCGCTGCCTTCGGCTCAGGTCATGATCTCAGGGTCCTGGGATCGAGTCCCGCATCGGGCTCTCTGCTCAGCAGGAAGCCTGCTTCCTCCTCTCTCTCTGCCTACTTGTGATCTCTGTCAAATAAATAAATAAAATCTTTCACTAAATAAATAAATAAATAAATAAATAATTCAAAACCCCTGAATACTAATATGGAAGGATACTATTGTTTGAATTGGCTTATTTAATTGAAAAGGCAGAAAGGGGAGGAGAGACATAAGGGGAAAAAAGACTGAAAGACAGGAGGGGGAACGGAGGTGGGGGAAGGAAAGAAAGGAAAAATCAAAAGATAGTGGACTGTATCTACACGAAGGAATGTTATGCTTTGTTACAAAGGAGACAGTTCTAGGTATATTGATATAGAATGATTCCCAAGATAGATTAAATGGAAAAACAAAAAGGCAAGACAGAGAACAAAGTATATAGTTTGCAACCATTTGGTTTAAAACAAAAAGGTAAATATACTATTATGCTTCTATGTATAAGTAATAACTCTGGAGTGATTCACAAACATGCGGTCGTTCTGAACATCTCCAAAGAAAGTAACTAGGTGGATGGGAGAAAGAGGAACAGGAGTTAAAACTACCTTCAAATATCCATGTCTGTCCTTACACCTTCTGAATGCTGTACCACAGGCATGTTGCTATGCATAGAAGTCTCTTCATTGAGAAATGTAAAGCCAATTACAGCAGAACAAATTCATTCACCAGATCTGGCTCCACAAGTTACCAGTTTGTAGACTTTGTCTTGGATGTTTTTTTTATTTTTTTAAAGATTTTATTTATTTATTTGATAGAGATCACAAGTAGGCAGGCAGGCAGGCAGAGAGCAGGGGCGGGAGCAGGGCTCAATCCCTGAGACCATGACCTGAGCCGAAGGCAGAGGTCATGAGCCACCCAGGCACCCCTGTCTTGGATGTTTTAATCCAATTACATTATTTTTACAAAGGAGAAAAAACAATCACCAAGAGATTGAGTAGTTTATATCCCTAAAGAGCACAGCATTCTCACAAATGAACTAAGATGACAGTGCAAAACCATGAATGAAACACCACTTGGAAAACTCAAGACACAAAGGTAATGTAGTGGGAGTATTCAGCAACAAGGACAAGACAGAAAAATGCATGGTCCAAAGGGTCCCTTAAAGTTCTCCCTGCACATCACTACAACAGAATTCCTTCTGAAATAAGAGAGTTCTCTAGTTAGGGAACAAATCTATGCCTAGCCTCCAATACTGTTAAGTAATATGGAATAGTGATGAACTCAGTTACCTATTTATTTTATAGCTATACTTCTCTATGAACTATTGAGCTACCATTTGCCTACTTTTTAAAACTCTTGCTTCTGCCTGCACTACTGTCACCTCAACATTCTCAGAGTGAATTCTTCTGAACTTTCCAGAGTTCCAAGAACAAAAGATTAAGACATGCAATTGAAATATTGAGAAAAAAATTAGAAAAAGAAATAAACTCAATTTGATCAAGTAGATAAGGTATGAAAATAGTTTTCAAGTGTTACAAATAAAATAATTCATCTTTTAAAATTTTAAGTCATCATGCATCCATTTATCTATACAAGGAAACCTAACAGTAATGGCTCATATATCCGAAAAGAAAACTTTGGAGTTATCTTCAGGGAAAATGAATGCTAGAACTTTCACGATGCCTTATAAGATTTTTACATTATATACCTAGAATCAGGCCCTCATTTCCTAACCATTAGAAATAAAAAGATTAGGGACACCTGGGTGGCTTAGTTGGTTAAGCCGCTGCCTTTGACTCAGGTCATGATCCCAGAGTCCTAGGATAGAGTCCTGCATCGGGCTCCTTGCTTGGCAGGGAGCCTGCTTCTGTCACTGCCTCTGCCTGTCTCTGCCTTTCTGCCTGCTTGTGTGTACGCGCTCTCTCTCTCTGGCAAATAAACAAAATCTTTAAAAAAGAAAAAAAAAAGAAAGAAATAAAAAAGACTGGGGGACCTGGGAGGCTCAGTCGTTAAGCATCTGGCTCAGGTCATGATCCCAGGGGCCTAGGATCTAGCCCCACATCAGGCTCCCTGCTCAACAGAAAGCCTGCTTTCCCTCTTCCACTCCCGTTTGTGTTGTGTTCCTGCTTTCGCTGTCTTCTCTCTGTCAAATAAATAAATAAAATCTTAAAATGAAAAAAGATAAAAACAACAACCGGAGATATTACGATTTGAGTCTACATAGTGAACAAAAATTAATTTTTGTATTATTTTTCAATTCCAATTTGTCAAAAGGATATAGATAAGGAATATAAATCTGTTTTATCTAAGCAGGTTTATGTGCATAATGCAGGAATATCTAAAAAACAAATTATTTTAACTGTACCTTAATTTTGAAACCTTGTACTCTAAAATTTAAAAAGGGCTCAAATTTGAAACTGATAAAAAAGAAATTTTAAAACTGAAATCACCAAAAATATATTCAAAAAGAAAAATACACAAAAAATTAATTTGGGTTGGACACTTTTCAGTTGTTTCTTGGTCATCCGCTATGGGAGGGAAAGAGCACTCACTTTTACAAAAATGTAAAGTACAAGAAAACTTGACCAATTCAAGCTTCTCACTTTGAATTTGAGCACAAACTCACAAACAGAGAAATACTTGAAAAGTAAAAGTGAGTAATACAGTTTACTTAGGCTAAGAAATAGCATACAATGAAGTTTCAATAATTTGCTTTATATCTTAACATCTTCAAAAACCATACGTATCTATTCCTTCTGAAAAGCCTTGGATTACATTATTCTCTTAAATTCAGCCTGCCAGTTGGCTTTCTCTGGCATGCAACTGTTGCCTCTAGATAGCCCGCTCTCCTAAAGACGGTGTGACATTAAACTTTACCAGGGGAATTACCAAGAGGACCCACTAAAACACAGACTTCCTGAGCCAGGCTCCACCCTCAGTCTGAAGTGGGGCCTAAGAATTTGCATTTCTACCAAGTACCCAGGTGATGTTAATACTGCTATTCTGGGACAACACTTGGAGAACCACTGACCTACACCATCTGTGACATAGTTAGAAGGCCAAAAATAAAGCAAATAGGCCGTTAAAGAACAAGGAACTGAGCTGTCCCAGAACCCTAGCTCTATACTCCACACAAGTGGTCTTATATAGGCCCTCAAGCTGACAAACAAGGACACATTAGCTTTTTTGATTCTCTTCCAAATTTCTTGTTTATGACTATATTTTTAGCAGTCTCGTGATTAAAAAAAAAAACAAAACTGACCATTTTTCATTTAGTTTAATCACACTGTTAGGGAATACCTACTACCCACCACAGTCCAAATTACTATAAAGAATATAGGAAAGACAAAACTAAGTTCCTAGTCACAATGCACCTCCAATGTAAGGAGAGTGCAAGACCAGAACACGTAGGTATAGAAAAAAAGCTAAGACCAGACAATGCGGTCTCCAAAAATGAGGATTTGAATCATAAATTTATTGAATATTCACATTTATTCATTTAACTGAGCACTGCTTTGCACCAGCGAGTTAACACTGGGGCTATGACAGCAACAAAATAAAACAGAGCTCACCGTCCAGTGAATGAAACCTGTATGCTGAAAAAAGTATACGTAGATCAGTAGTGTATGTTGTATGCAACTAGAACCAGAAACACAGTTATAGACAAAAACACTAAATATAAAAATAAACACAAAATAAGGGCATCTGGGTGTCTCAGTCAGTTAAGTGTCCAACTCTTGATTCTGGCTCAGGACATGATCTCAGGGTGGTGAGACTGAGAGCTCACTGGGGAATCTGAGATTCTCTCTCTCTCTCCCTCTCTTCCTCCGCCCTTTCTCTCTCTCTAAAAATATTTTTTAAAAATCTTTAAAAATAAGGGACACCTGGGCTGCTCAGTTGGTTGGACGACTGCTTTTGGCTCAGGTCATGACCCCAGAGTCCCGGGATCGAGTCCCGTACTAGGCTCCCAGCTCCACAGGGAGTCTGCTTCTCCCTCTGACCTTCTCCTCACTCATGCTCTCTCTCACTGCATCTCTCTCAAATATAAACAAACAAACAAACAAACAAATAAATAAAATCTTTAAAAATAAGTAAACACAAAATACAGTGAGAGATACCTATTCAACTCTGGGGTCAAGTACATAACTGTTGTTCATCTCAGAAAACTGTATTTTAGGGCGCCTGGGTGGCTCAGTGGGTTAAGCCGCTGCCTTCGGCTCAGGTCATGATCTCGGGGTCCTGAGATCGAGTCCCGCATCGGGCTCTCTGCTCAGCAGGGAGCCTGCTTCCCTCTCTCTCTCTCTCTGCCTGCCTCTCCATCTACTTGTGATTTCTCTCTGTCAAATAAATAAATAAAATCTTTAAAAAAAAAAAAAAAAAAAAAAAAAAAAAAAAAAGAAAACTGTATTTTAATCTAGTATTAACTTTACAGCTTGCTTTATCTTTCAACAAATCAGTTTCCTGAAATTGTCCTCATAAATTCTGTACCATTATTTTTATTTATTCATCTAGCATTACTTTCCAAAAAAGATGAGTAAGTCTTTTTTAGATGACACATTATATCTGAAATGCTATAGGAGATAGTGGTATATTCTATCATCTCAATCCCTCCATCCCTAAATGTATGATTAAAAATATAGACCGTCCTACACAAGAAACTCTCCATTGCCCAAATTCACACTTAAAACACTAAATTAATTATCTGCATATTATCAACTGATTGCAGGATATAAATAACCATACATCAGGTTTCTTGAATCCTCACAAAGCTTCCATCTTGCCCCCAACCAATCAATTCCCAGAGCATGCCCTCCTATCTCTCAAATCTTTACAAATTTTCTAATGTTTGCAAAAAGAAAAAGAAATTTCAGTTACAAAAAAACATACATATACACATATACAAATGTATTAGATCAATATTGTACACTATAAACTTGCACAATGTTATGTCACACATATCTCAATAAAGCTGGAAAAAAGAAAATATATATATATATTCATACACATACATAGAGTGGAGTGAGAGAATAAGATACCAATCAAGAGGAGAAGCTGTGGATGTGCAGTATAATAAACCTGACATTCACTGATTCAATATTCACAGTTATCACTGTTTGAGAGACACTCAGAAGAAATTCCGTTAAGACAATAAGAAGCCAGAGGTCAGATCCAGAGTAAATGAGTGAGCCGAGCCTAAATAAGCATTCACATCTCAAAGTTCAAAAGCAATAACTATTTTTTTTTAACTGAGTTTCTTCATCAAAAATGTCTCGCCATCCCCAACCCCAAAGAAAGCCTAACAGCTAGCACAAGTGAAGAAAAATATAAGGACTAAGAAAGTAACAGTTCTTAATCAGGAAAGAAGGAAGTGTCAAATTTAGTAACAGCTTGTAACTATGAATGTGAACAAGACCACCAAATGTTCTATATAAAAATAAAAAAAAAAAAAGGAAGGAAAGAAACATTACTGACTCAGCAAGTGCTCAACCTAAGCAAAATCTATTCATCAAAAGAAATAAAACTTTCATTAATACCAAGAAGAATATTAACTTCATAGGAATATTATATATATAAGAAACATGAATCTCAAAGAAATATAATTCAGAGGAAGCAAGGATCCCACACAAAGCCCTCTTAATTTTAAAATTTGAAGATGCACAAAGGTCTCAAAGTTTCCCTTGCAAATTTGAGGATGCACAAAGGTCTCAAAGTATCCCTTGCAAATGACGAGTTTTCTATAGTGTATCATTTTCTTAATGGTTAAGAAAACTGCAAAGGAGTTCTAAACATGTTTTAAACCAAATTACCTTTTGATAGGTATACAATCTCTAAAGAAGCAGTCTTCAAGGGGCAACACTTTTCATATTTAAAACATTCATTCAATATGTTGAATTAGAACCTATAAATTTAAGGTGTTATGAAACTAAAGCCCAAATTCTTCCCAATGGAATTTAAGGCTATCTACAATCTGTTCCCAACTCACCTGTCTAGCTATGTCTTCCACATTCCCTTCTCACATATCCCTTGCTCCAATCAAAGCAGACCATCTTTTAGTTTTCAGATATGGCCTGAACTCTCCCAGGCCCATGCCTTGGCTTACGCTCTGCTCTTCATCCCCACTACCTTCTTCAAACGCCCTTCTGAAATTTCAAATTCTACTAATGCCAACTCTTAGCCTATTTAGCTTAAAGTAATCCCTCCCTTCTAGGAGGTACTCTGAAGAGTACTTATTATTTTCTATTAAAGAAAAATACCTCTATGTTTAAATACTGTTTTACTACTTTACGGCACTTAAACTAATGTTCAGTCAGGAAGCAAGAAAATAAGCACTCTGGAGTACCAGGCATTCTGCTAAACACAGTTTAAGTATTTAACTAATCTAATTTTCTGTGTTATTACTGTTTTTGATACCATCATTTTCATGGAGTTTATTACAGAAGAAACAACAATAATAATAATTGAGTAAAAAATCAATTCAAGCAAATTTGCCGTAACTTACTTAACCATTGTAACAGATCTTGTGGACTGGCTACTCAAAACACCAATTCCCAACCTCTTTCTACTCTGCTATGTCCCACAATAGAATCTGGAAAGTAAAATTCACACTTTCTTAGTTTCTGTTGTGGCCACACATGGCTATGTAGCCAATGAAATACATATGGCTATCAGCTGTGGATGCAGAGAAAGTACTTATGGGAAAGTTTATCATTCACGGATAAGAGACACACCCCAAAAAACATTCAAACAAACCTATTTGCTGCTTTCCACTCTGGTCCTGATATCTGTAATTATAGCAGTCCTGTAACCATAACGTAACAGGAAGACAATAAGCCAGCAGACTCGGGGATGAAGAATGGCAGAGGAGAATAATAGAAAAGGCCTAGTTACTTTATGTTATCACTGAATAACTATACCAGCTTATGTCAGAGAAAAGGACTACCCACCACCAGACTTATGGAAAAAATATGACCTTTGTTATGTCCGTGTTAACAGGGTTTACTTGCTGCCAAAAGCATTCCTGATACTCATTTCACTATAGCTGGGCATTCAGACAGTAATTTTTCATTATTACATAATAAATTGCTAATGATGTTCTTCATGCATATAGACTTTTTAAGCTTTTCATTTTAATTCCAGCATAGTTAACATACAGCACTATGTTAGTTTCAGGTGTACAATATAGTGATTCAACAGTTCTACACATTATTCGATGCTTCTCATGATAACTATACTCTTTAATCCCCATCACCTATTTCACCCACCTTCACACACCTCCCTTCTGGTAACCATCAGTCTGTTCTCTATAATTAAGAGTTGGTTTCTTGGTTTGTCTTTTTTTTTTTTTTTCCCTTTGCTCATTTGGTTTGTTTCTTAAATTCCACAAATGAGTGAAATCATATGGTATTTGTCTTTCTCTGACTGACTTCACTTAGCATTGTACTCTAGACCCATCTATGTTGTTGTAGATTTCATTTTTTATGGCTGAATAATAGTCCACTGTATGTATATATGTATGTTTATGTGTGTCTTATATATATATCTCACATCTTCTTTATCCATTCATCTATTGATGCACACTTAGGTTGCTTCCGTAATTTGACTATAGTAAATAATGCGGCAATAAACACAAGTGTCCATGTATCACTCTGAATTACTGTTTTTGTATTTTGGGGGTAAATACCTAATAGTGTGATTACTGGATCATAGGGTAGTTCTATCTTTAACTTTCTGAGACCTCCACACTGTTTCCCACAGTGGCTGCACCCATTTGCATTTCCACTAGCCAAGGCATGAGGGTTCCTTTTTCTCCGCATCCTTGCCAACATTAGTTGCTTCTTGTGTTTTTTATTTTAGCCATTCTGACAGGTGTGAGGTGATATCTCATTGTAGTTTTGTAGTTTTCATTTACATCTCCCTGACAATGAGTGATGTTGAGCACCTTTTCATGTGTCTGTTGGCAACCTGTACATCTTCTTTGGAGAAATGTCAATTCAAGTCTTCTGCCCATTTTTTAAATTGGATTATTTGTGGGGCACCTGGGTAGCTCAGTAGTTACAGGCCTGCCTTCAGCTCAGGTCATGATGTCAGGGTCCTGAGATCAAGCCACATGTCAGGGGTCCCTGTTTGGTGGAAGGCCTGCTTGTCCCTCTCCCACTCCCCTGCTTGTGTTCCCTCTCTCACTGTGTCTCTCTGTCAAAATAACAATCAAAATCCTTAAAAAAAATAATAAACTGGATTTTTTTTTTGAGTGTTGAGTTCTATCAGTTCTTTATATATTTTGGACACTAATCTTTTATTGGATATGTCATTTGCAAATATCTTCTCCCATTCAGTAGGCTGCCCTTCATGCATACAGACTTTTAAGGGAATTATTTATTTCTCTGGGAAAGACTGCAACAAACTGAATTATTAAGTCAATGTCTGTTTCCTGATAGATACTGATCAACTGATAATACCAACAACAATGTATGAGAGTAAAGTTTAACACAGCTCGGCTAGCATTGGGTGTTGTTACTGATTTTTAAACACTCATAAACATTCATTGCTTTAATGAATATTTCTTTTAAGATCATAATATTGACTAGTTTTCCAGAACCATCCAAATACTCATTAAGAGAGTAGTTCAATAAGCTATATTTTAATTGTTTTTAAAAAAATTCTTCTTCCTCATTAAAAAATAGCATTAAATGGAAAAAAATTCAAATTTTATGTAAATATATAAAAGAAATACCAGCAGATCCATTCCTTTACCCAATTCCACTACCTAGGGTTAACCAAGGTGAACAGTTTCCTGAATTTTCTTGTGAACTTTCCTGTATGCAGAGACAGAAAGATAAGCAAAAATGACATCAGTTTTGGTTACATAATTACTGAAAGTGCAGGAAATACAACTATACATATGAAAATACACAACATTAATGAAAGCTATCGTTTACTGAGCTCTTCCTACGTTATATTTTCTAAATAAGTGGTTTCTTAACTCATTTCACTGCCACACAAAAAACACACAAAATAGTTAATTATGTACAAACCAATCATATTTAAAACATAAATGTATATACTAACAGAGATCTGAAGACAAAACACAGATGCCAGAGGGTTCAATTCAGAGAGCTTATAGTGAAGGAGGGTACGACTGAAATGTAAGCTTAATTGTTGCTCATTTACTATTAAGGTGGGCACTCCTTTAGGCAGTAGGCAAGACAGGACTTGAGCCTCCAGACTAAAAACATATTTAGTAAACTTGATTTTCAAACACACAAACCCATAACATCCCAAATCAATTAAAGTAGCTACAAGTATGTGTGTATCTAAAGATATATATGTAGATATATATATATAGATAGATAGATGTAGATACTTCTGTGTGTGTCTATATTATTTTTATTAATTTAAAGAGTAAGGTCCAGAAAATGCCTTTTTAACATTAAACATTTAATATTAAACATTAGCAAACAATGTCTGCTATTTTGTAAAGTAATATTCCTAATGTAAATATAAATCCCAATAACTTCACCTTACTACTTTACAAGTATTATATTTATTTAGCTTTAACAAATAAAACTATCATTCTGTTTCCTGCTAATACTATAACGCTAACCTAAAAAACTAGCAAAAATAAATTACAGAAAAGAAAAACTGATTCTATTTATAAGTATAGATAGAAGATGATCTTAATAAATAGATATTCCATGCTCTCATAAAGAATATGAGTAAGCGGGACGCCTGGGTGGCTCAGTTGGTTAAGCAGCTGCCTTCGGCTCAGGTCATGATCCCAGCGTCCTGGGATCGAGTCCCACATCGGGCTCCTTGCTCTGCAGGGAGCCTGCTTCTCCCTCTGACTCTGCCTTCCACTCTGTCTGCCTATGCTCGCTCTTGCTCGCTCTCTCTGACAAATAAATAAAATCTTTAAAAAAAAAAAAAGAATATGAGTAAGCAATTTAGAAAAGAGGAAACCCAGGGACACCTGGGTGGCTCAGTTGGTTAAGCAGCTGCCTTCGGCTCAGGTCATGATCCCAGCATCCTGGGATCGAGTCCCACATCGGGCTCCTTGCTCCGCAGGGAGCCTGCTTCTCCCTCTGCCTCTGCCTTCCACTCTGTCTTCCTGTGCTCGCTCTCACTCTCTCTCTGACAAATAAATAAAATCTTTAAAAAAAAAAAAAAAAAAGAAAAGAAAAAAAGAAAAGAGGAAACCCAAAAGGCTAGCAAGCTTAGAAAGAGATTTTTTGATCTCAGTAATAAGCAGAAAAACTCAAGTTAATAAAAATAGGAGATATAATTTTATATTTAGGAGACTACCAAGAAGTAGAATTGTAGATGATACGTGAAAACGCACTGCTAGTGTAAATGTAGACAAGGGCAGTCATTTTCAAAAAAAATCCTGGCAACTTAGCTAAATTAGGTTTATACGTACCCAACCATTACTGTGTTTAAGAAATTCTCAAACAGGGGCGCCTGGGTGGCTCGGTGGTTTGGGCCGCTGCCTTCGGCTCGGGTCATGATCTCAGGGTCCTGGGATCGAGCCCCGCATCGGGCTCTCTGCTCCGCAGGAAGCCTGCTTCCCTCTCTCTCTCTCTCTCTCTCTCTCTCTCTCTGCCTGCCTCTCTGCCTACTTGTGATCTCTGTCTGTCAAATAAATAAATAAAATCTTTAAAAAAAAAAAAAAAAAAAGAAATTCTCAAACAGTTCAAAGTAATGGGGTTAATGTACACGAAGTATCACATATGAATCTTTTTTAAAAAGAGAAAAAAATGACTCAATTTGATTTTTGTAAATAAAGAACACACGTACCAAAAAATATTTTACAAATATAAGGAAAAATGGAAGAAGATTACAAGAATGGAGATTAAAATAGATAAGTAGATTAAATGAGAGGCAATAAACAATTATTGCCATGATAAATACAAGTTCAATAAAAAACCCATGTGTATGTGTTTATGTGTGTATATACATAAAATTTTGGAGGGGTATATACTAAGTTGTTAAAATTTACCTCCAAACAGTAGGTTTGTGAGGACTAGTGGGGGGAAGGGGTACTTTCTGCCCATTATCTTTCTGAATAGCTTATGTTTTATATATACACCTATTCTTTTTTTTTTTCTTTTGAAGATTTAATGTATTTGAAAGAGAGATTGGGTGCCTGCACAAGCAAGGGGGAGGGGCAGAAGAGGGAGAAGCAGACTCCCACTGAGCAGGGAGCCAGATGCCCGACTCAATCCCAGGACCCTGAGATCATGACCTGAGCCTAAGGCAGGTACTTAAACAACTGAGCCACCCAGGCACCCCCACCAATTCTTATTTTAAAGATATTATTTCTTCTGACAAAGATTCTCTACTCCACCAAACTTTAGTTAGGCTCCTCTGAGTACAGTGCTTAACTAAGCCAGATCTTTAGACTTCCATGTCTACCTTCACATCCCCCAATTTTAGCAACAATCTAACTAAAGTCAGTTTGGCAAGAATCCCTCACCTTCAGTATCTCATCACCCTGAACATCTGATCAATTTCTTACCCCTTCAATCCCCAGGTGAAATCTGGTCACTCTGGCCAACCTTCAGCAAGAATCCTGTCCAAGTCGGTTTTGCTAGAATCCCCTTACCCATGATGTTTCCTCTTCATAATTTACATCCACTAAGCCCCTACCCCTTGGCTATAAACCCCTAATTTTTCTTGCTGTATTCAGAATTGAGCCCAGTTCTACGAGGTCTCTTTCCCCCTAATGCAACAGTCCCTGATTAAAATCTGCTTATACTACCCTAACCACTGTCCAGTTCTGGTTTTCCTTAACACTGCTAAATGTAAAATTTAGACAGTTTCTAAAAATAAAGTCTAAGTTTAACTCTGAATTCTAAATAAGGATTAAAACTTTCTTTTTTGTAGAAAAACTGGTGGCTTCTAGTCAGTGATTCATGCTCTAAATCTCTTCTCTAATTCATGTTATAGCAAATTTATAAAAACATTTTAAAGATTTTTTTAAACATTTTCTTTAACATTTTAAAGTTTTTTTTATTTGAAAGAGAGAGAGCTCACATGCATGCAGGGGGAAGGGGCAGAGGGAGAAGCAGATACCCCACTGAGCAAGGAGCAGGATGTGGGGCTGATACCAGGACCCTGAGATCCTACCTGAGTCAAAGGCAGCCGCTTAACCAACTGACTAAGCCACCCAGTCACCCCTACAAAAACATTTTTAAAAAATCAATATAGAGGAGAGGAAGCAAGATGGTGGAGGAGTGGGTGACTGAAATATCATCAGGTCCCAGGAGTTCAGCTAGATAGTTATAAAACCATTCCGAACACCTACAAACTCAACAGGAGATAGAAGAGAAGAGCAGCAATTCTAGGAACAGAAAATCAACCACTTTCTGGAAGTTAGGACTGTGGAGAAGTGAATCCAAAGTGGCGGGAAGATAGACGGTGTGGGGAGGGACCAGCTACCAGCAAGTGAGAGAGCAGCAGAGCACAAAATCAGAACTTGTAGAAATCTGTTCCATAGAGGGACTCTGCTCCAGAGGCAAAGTAGGGGGTGAAGCTCTCACGAGGAAAGTATGGTCTCAGGTCCCACAGGATCACAGAAAGCCCAGGGGTGTCTGAGTGTGGCAGAACTCCCAGGTATTGGAGCAAGAAAGCCGGCTACAGACACTGGAGCCGAGTAGTCTGCTCTCAGCTCAGGGTTACCTTAAATCATGATCTGAGGCACAGTCAGGCTACTGCTCTTAGAGCAGGGACCCCACAAGTGGCAGATCCAAGCTCCTTCCTCCTTCCTCCTTCAGGAGCAGCAGCACAGGAGCCTGCTGCAGGAATCTGCTGGGTTTGGAGACTCCAAACAGGATCATGCACCAGAGACAGAAAACTCAGTCACAAGCCAGGTGATCATGGAGTGCAGACAGAGACAAGGAGACGGAAGGGATTGACTGCTTTTCACTGAGAGCGCACTAAGGACAGGGACCCCAAGCTCTCAGCTCCTAGGGGCCAGAGGCCCACCATCTTCATTCCCGTCCTCCAAAGCTGTACAGAAAGCGTTCAGGGAACAAAAGCCCCTGAGAGCACATATTGCTTAGCTTGGACCCTGGCAAGGGCAGTGCAATTCTGCCTTGGGCAAAGACATTTGAGAATCACTGCAACAGCCTCCAACCCCAGATCAGTAAGAACATCCAGCCAAGATCACCAACCAATGAGAACTGCAGAACTCCAGAGCTAGAGGAAAGCAACACCTAGAATTCATGGCTTTTTTTCCATGTCCTTTAGTGTTTCAAAGTTAAATTTTTTAATTTATTTTTTCTTATTGTATTTTTTTTAACATTTCCTCTTTCTTATTTTAACATTTTTTAACTATTCTAGCTTATCAATACCTAAAAAAAACTTTTTAAATTTTCATTGTTATAGTCATATTTTATTGATTCATTGTATTTAACTTCATTTTTTGTATACATATACTTTTATTCCTTTAAAATTTTCAGATACAATTTCTTCTAATAGATCAAAATATACCCTAAATCTAACAAATGCCTTTGTTCTACTCTCCAGCCTGATCACATTCTTTTTTCTTTTTCCAACCAACTTATCTTAACAATTCCTTTTTTAGAATCTTTAATTTTCATCTTTAAGTCATATTCCACCCCTTCATCGTTTACCCTTATTTTATATTTTACATATATGCTTTTCCCTCTTTAAAATTTTGGGAGGTAGTTTCTTCTAAGAGACCAGAATATGCCCAAAATCAAGTGTGTGGCTCTGTTCTATTCATTTTCTTTTCTCCCTTTCTTCTCCCCCTAGTTTTGGGTCTCTTCTGATTTGGTTAGCATATATTTTTCTGGGGTCTTTGCCACCCTTTTAGTATTCTGTTCTCTCACTCATCTATTCTTATCTGGAAAAATGACAAGGTGGAAAAACTCACCACAAAAAAAAAAAAAAAAAAGAACAAAAGGCAGTACTGATGGCTAGGGACCTAATCAATGTGGAAAGTATTAATATCTCAGAACTGGAGTTCAGAATGCTGATTATCAAGGTGTTAGCTGAGCTCGAAAAAAGAATGGAAGATATCAGAGAATCCCTTTCTGGAGAAATAAAAGAAATAAAATCAAGTTGGAATCGGGCGCCTGGGTGGCTCAGTGGGTTAAGCCGCTGCCTTCGGCTCAGGTCATGATCTCAGAGTCCTGGGATCGAGTCCCGCATCGGGCTCTCTGCTCAGCGGAGAGCCTGCTTCCCTCTCTCTCTCTGCCTGCCTCTCCATCTACTTGTGATTTCTCTCTGTCAAATAAATAAATAAAATCTTTAAAAAAAAAAAAAAAAAAAAAAAATCAAGTTGGAATCAAAAAGGCTATTAATGAGGTGCAATAAAAAATGGAGGCTCTTACTACTAGGATAAATGAGGAAGAAAAGAGAGTTTGTGATATAGAAGACCACATGATGGAGAATAAAGAATTTGAGAAAAGAGAGACAAACAACTATTGGACCACGAGGGAAAAATCTGAGAGATAAGTGATACCATAAAATGAAACAATATTAGAATAATTGGGATGCCAGAAGAAAAAGAAAGAGAGGGGGGCAGAAGGTATATTGGAGCAAATTATACTAGAGAATTTCTCTAATATGGCAAAGGGAACAATCATCAAAATCCAGGAGGCACAGAGAAACCCCCCTCAAAATCAATAAAAACAGGTCCACACCTCATCATCTAATAGTAAAACTTACAAGTCTTACTGACAAAGACAAAATCCTGAAAGTAGCTTGGGACAAGAGATCTTAACATAAAATGGTAGATATATTAGATTGGCAGCAGACCTATCCACAGGGACCTGGCAGGCCAGAAAGGACTGGCATGATCTATTCAGAGCACTAAACAAGAAAAATATGCAGTCAGGAATACTATATCCAGCTGATGTCATTGAAAATAGAAGGAGATAAAAAGCTTCCAAGACAAATAAAAACTAAAAGAATTTGCAAACACCAAACCAGCCCCACAGGAAATATTGAAAGGGGTCCTCTAAGCAAAGAGAGAGGATAAAAGTAACAGACCAGAGAGGAACAGAGACAATACACAGTAACAGTGACCTTACAGGCAATACAATGGCACTAAATTCATATCTTCCAATAATTACCATGAATATAAACGGGCTAAATGCCCTAATCAAAAGATACAGGGTATCAGAATGGATAAAAAAACAAGACCCATCGATATGCTGTCTGCAAGAAACTCATTTTAGAACCAAAGATACCTACAGATTTAAAGTGAGGGGGTGGAAAACAATTTACCATACTAATGGACATCAAAAGAAAGCTGGGGTGGCAATCCTTGTATCAGATAAATTAGATTTTAAGCCAAAGACTATAATAAGAGATAAGGAAGGACACTGTATCATAATTAAAGGGTCTGTCCAACAAGGAGCTCTAACAATTTTAAATATCTATGCTCTTAACATGGGAGCAGCCAATTATATAAACCAATTAATAACAAAATCAAAAAAATACATCAAAAATAATAAAATAATAGTGGAGGACTTTAACACCCCCCTCACTGAAATGGATAGATCATCTAAGCAAAAGATCAACAAGGAAGTAAAGGCTTTAAATGACACACTGGACCTTGGGGCGCCTGGGTGGCTCAGTGGGTTAAGCCGCTGCCTTCGGCTCGGGTCATGATCTCAGGGTCCTGGGATCGAGCCCCACATCGGGTTCTCTGCTCAGCAGGGAGCCTGCCTCCCCCTCTCTCTCTGCCTGCCTCTCTGCCTACTTGTGATCTATCGAATAAATAAAATCTTAAAAAATAAATAAATAAATAAATGACACACTGGACCAGATGGATATCATAAATATATTCAGAACATTCCATCCCAAAGCAACAGAATACACATTCTTCTCTAGTGTACATGGAACATTCTCCAGAATAGATCACAAACTGGGTCACAAATCAGGTCTTAACCAATACCATCAGAGTGGGATCATTCCCTTCATATTTTCAGACCACAGTGCTCTGAAATTAGAACTCAACCACAAGAAGAAAGCTGGAAAGAACTCAAATGCACAGAGGCTAAAGAGCATCCTACTAAAGAATGAATGGGTCAAGCAGGAAATTAAAGTATTTAAAAAAATAGGTCAAGTATTAAATGAATGGTATTAAATGAAAGGGTCAAGCAGGAAATTAAAGAATTTTTTTTAATTAATGGTAAATCCAAAGGGGCACATGCATCCAATGTTTATAGCAGCAATGTCCACAATAGCCAAACTATGGAAAGAACCTAGATTTCCATCAATAGATAAATGGATAAAGAAGATCTGGTATATAAATACAATGGAATACTATACAGCCATCAAAAGAAATGAAATCTTGCCATTTGCAACAATGTGAATGGAACTAGAGGGTATTATGCTGAGCAAAATAAGTCAATCAGAGAAAGATAACTATCATATGATCTCTCTGACATGAGGAATTTGAGAGGCAGGGCAGGAGGTTGTTGGGGGTAGGGAAGGAAAAAACAAACCAAGATGGGATCAGGAGGGAGACAAACCATAAGAAACTCTTAATCTCACAAAACAAAGTAAGGGTTGCTAGGAAGTGCGGGGGTAGAGATAGGGTGGCTGGGTTATGGACATTGGGGAGGGTATGTGCTATGCTGAGTGCCGTGAAATGTGAAAGCCTGATGATACACAGACCTGTATCCCTGGGGCAAATAAGACATTATATGTTAATAAAAAGAAAAAAAATTCATGGAAACAAATGGAAATGAAAACACAACCATTCAAAATCTTTGGGACACAGAAAAGGCAGTCCTGACAGGAATGTATATAGCAATACAAGTTTTTCTCAACATACAACTAAGGTCTCAAGTACACAACCTAACCCTACACCTAAAGGAGCTAGAGAAACAACAAAAAATAAAGCCTAAAACCCTCAGCAGAAGAGAAATAATGAAGATCAGAAGAGAAATCAATGAAATAGAAACCAAAAGAACTGTAGAACAAATCAATGAAACTAGGAGCTGGTTCTTTGAAGAAATTAATAAGATTGATAAAACCCTGGCCAGATGTATCAAAAGAAAAGAGAAAGGACCCAAATCAATAAAACAAATGAAAGAGGAGAGATCATAACCAATACCAAAGAAATACAGTTATAAGAACATATTATAAGCAACTATATGCCAGCAAATTTGACAATCTGGAAGAAACGGATGCATTTCTAGAGACATATAAACTAACAAAACTGAACCAGGAAAAAACAGAAAGCCTGAACAGACCCATAACCAGTAAAGAGATTAAAGCAGTCATCAAAAATCTCCCAACAAACAAGAGCCCAGGGCCAGACGGCTTAAAAGGAGAATTCTACAAAACATTTAAGGAAGAATTAATACCTACTCTCCTGAAACTGTTCCAAAAAATAGAAATGGAAGAAAAACTTCCAAACTCATTTTACGAGGCCAGCATTACCTTGATCTCAAAACAGACAAAGACCCCTCCCATCAAAAAGGAGAATTACAGAACAATATCCCTAATGAACACAGATGCAAAAATTCTCACCAAGATACTAGCCAATAGGATCCAACAATACATTAAAAGGATTATTCACCACAACCAAGTGGGATTTATTACTGGGTTGCAAGGTTGGTTCAATAACTGCAAATGAATTAATGTAATACAATACATTAATAAAAGAAAGAACAAGAACCATACGATACTGTCAACAGATGCTGAAAAAGCATTTGACAAAGTACAGCATCCTTTGTTGATCAAAACTCTACAAAGTGTAGGGATACAGGATACATACCTCAATATCATCAAAGCCATCTATGAAAAACCCACTGTGAATATCATTCTCAATGGGGAAAAACTGAGAGATTTTCCCCTAAGGTCTGGAACACAGCAGGGATGTCCATTATCACCACTGCTATTCAACATAGTACTAGAAGTCCTAGCCTCAGCAATTAAACAACAAAAAGAAATTAAAGGCATCCAAATCAGCAAAGAAGAAGTCAAACTCTCACTCTTTGCAGATAATATGATACTTAATGTGGAAAACCCAAAAGACTCCACTTCAAAAGTGCTAGAACACATACAGAAACTCAGTAAATAGTCAGGTATAAAATCAATGCACAGAAATCAGCTGCATTTCTATATACCAACACAAGACATAAGAAAGAGAAATTAAGGAGTCAATCCCATTTACAATTACACCCAAAAGCATAATATATGTAGGAATAAACCTAACAAAGAGACAAAGAATCTGTACTCAGAAAACTATAATGTACTCATGAAAGAAATGGAGGAAAACACAAAAAAATGGAAAACATTCCATGCTCATGGATTGGGAAGAAAAATATTGTGAAAATGTCTATGCTACCTAGAGCAATCTACATGTTTAATGCAATCCCTATCAAAATACAATCAACTTTTTTCAAAGAAATGGAACAAATAATCCTAAAATTTAGATGGAACCAGAAAAGACCCAGAAGAGCCAGAGGAATGCTGAAAAGGAAAACCAAAGTTGGCAGGATCACAATTCCAGATTTCAAGCTCTATGAGAAAGCTGTAATCATCAAGACAATATGGTACTGGCACAAAAACAGACATCTAGATCAATGGAACAGAATAGAGAGCCCAGAAATAGACCTTCAACTCTATGGTCAACTAATCTTTGACAGAGCAGGAAAGAACGTCCATTGGAAAAAAGACCGTCTCTTCAACAAATGGTATTGGGAAAATTGGACAGCCACATACAGAAAAATGAAACTGGACCATTTCCTTATACCACACACAAAAATAGACTCCAAATGGATGAAAGACTTCAATGTGAGACAGGAATCCATCAAAATCCTTGAGGTGAACACAGGTAGAAACCTCTTTGACCTCAGCCGCAGCAACATCTTCCTAGGAACATCGCCAAAGGCAAGGGAAGCAAGGGCAAAAATGAACTATTGGGACTTCATCGAGATCAAAAGCTTTTGCACAACAAAGGAAACAGTCAACAAAACCCAAAAACAACTGACAGAAAGGGAGTAAGTATTTGCAAATGACATATCAGATGAAGGGTATCTAAAATCTATAAAGAACTTATCAAACTCAATACCCAAAGAACAAATAATCCAACCAAGAAATGGGCAGAAAGCATGAACAGACACTTCTGCAAAGAAGACATCCAGATGGCCAAGAGACATGTGAAAAAGTGCTCCCCATCACTCGGAATCGGGGAAATACAAATCAAAAACCACAGTGAGATACCATCTCACACCAGTCAGAATGGCTAAAATAACCAGTCAGGAAACGACAGGTGTTGCTGAAGATGCAGAGAAAGGGGAACCTATCTACACTGTTGGTGGGAATACAAACTGGTGCAGCCACTCTGGAAAACAGTAGGGAGGTTGCTCAAAAAGGTGAAAATAGAGCTACCCTACAACCCAGCAATCGCACTACTGGATAATTACCCTAAAGATACAACTGTAGTGATCCGAAGGGGCACGTGTACCCGAATGTTTACAGCAGCAGTGTCCACAATAGCCAAACCTGGATGTCAACCAACAGAGGAATGGATAAAGATGTGGTATATATAGATACAATGGGATACCACGCAGCCATCAAAAGAAATGAAATCTTGCCATTTGCAACAACGTGGATGGAACTAGAGGGTATTATGCTGAGCAAATTTAGTCAATCAGAGAAAGATAACAAATAATCTCTCTGATATGAGGAATTTCGGAGGCAGGGCCGGGGTTGTGGCGGGTAGGGAAGGAAAAAATGAAACAAGATGGATCAGGAAGGAGAAAAACCATAAGAGACTTAATCTCACAAAACAAACTGAGGTCTGCGGTGGGGAGGTCGGGGGTAGGGATAGTGTGGCTGGGTTATGGACATTGGGGAGGGTGTGTGCTATGGTGAATGCTGTGAAATGTGAAAGACTGATGATTCACAGACCTGTACCCCTGGGGCAAATAAGACATTATATGTTAATTAAAAAAATCAATAGAGATTTCTTAACTAGGAAAGTCAAGCTTTCTTAGAACAAGTTCTTATTAGTAACTACTTGATTTTTAAACATCATAAAACACTCATTTCCTGATTAACAAATATTTTTTTAAATAAAAAATTAGGTCAAAATATAAAGGTAATCATTTTTATTCAAACAAGTAAACAAGAGAACACAAAGTAGGGAAAATAGGAAAGACTAATTAAACACACATAAGAAATAACGGAGATAAATCATTTAAGCTTTGATGTATACTGAACTTTAAAGATCAGTAAGTTTCTGCTTTCATTTTGAAAAAAAAAAGGCAGGGGATATAATTTTTCTTGGTAACTCAGGACCAGAACCATACACATCAATTACTGAACTGTATTGTATAAACATTCAATGTTCTTTGATATGGGATTTGGGAAATTCCTACTCCTGGTTCTCCCACTAATCTGTGTGATCCTATTATAGTTACTTAACTTTGCTGAGCCTCAGTTTCCTCAACTATACAGGGAAAGAGTTTAACATCCTGGGATTATATGGAACTGAAGATGGTATGTGGAAAACAAAACTTAGTAAATCCTGATCCCAAGATAATGAGTATTGTTTTAAATTGCTATTTATTTGCATTCTGTTTATTTGCATGGGAGACTAATGGTATACAGTTGAATTAGTATCTGCCAAGGCAGTATTATTTTGGCTAATTTTTTAAAATTTATCATTGAATTCAAGACAATAAAGCCACCTTCCAAATGATATCCTCACCCTCCAGGATAATTATCCCTGTCTCCATAATTATCAATGTTTTTTGGTCAGCAGCAAGACAGGATTTTTTTCTGTATTATTAGTCAGGGGCTCCTTCTTGCAAATTTGAAGTCAATTTTAATATTATCATTATTAACACATAATGTTAACACGTACTATAATAGGTGTTAGAATTTAAAAAGTGATAAGGTACAGAGGAAGTTGCTAAAGTTCCAAGACAGAGACTATCTATGCTATTGACTGCTATATCCCCAAAGCCTTGAACAGTCACTTGCATGTAGTAGATGTACAATAAATATTTGTAAATTAACTGAACAGATTCATAAAAAGCAAGTAAACAGTAAAAGATGGAACACCCTAAGTGTTAAATGACAAAAGCGAGTATTAAAAAAGTAACAATCAAAGCCTAAACCAAAATCTCTTCATGTTGAAAATGGGACTTAAGCTAAATTTGAATAAAGACTATGTAAATCTGAAAGAATAATACAAATTATGAGGTGGTGGAAGATTATTTCAGAATGATGAAAACTTTCTAAGCAATGATAAAAAAAAAAAGTAAACATTGACTTATGTGCAAAGCAAGATTAAACTATGTTGGTTTAGAAAGAGTACTCTAACAGGTAGAAAATATAATAGTCTAATCATGGAAGAGATTTGAAACCTACCACAGGCAAAAAGAAAAAATATATATATCTTGAGCAAATCATTATTTTTAGAAGCTTAAGAGGAAATACTGTGTATAATACCTTGGCCAAGGGAGAGACCAGAGGTAAAAAAATAAGAAGGCCCCTACTGCAGTCACCCAGATATGAGATGATGAGGATCTGAACCAAGTTAACAACAGTATTAAGAATTAAATGATTAAAAATAAATCTAAGATATTAAATAGTTTAGTTTACAAAACCAGATACATGGCTGGGAGAGTGAGGATGAGAGAATCACACACTGACTCAAATCTGAATCTAGACATCTAGAAAGGGTAAATTAGGGGCTGGGTAAGGGGAGGAGAGGCAACTTGGTTTGGGAGAAGGATTTTAGAAAAGCTGAGGGTGCCTGGGCAGTTCAGTGGGTTAAGCCTCTGCCTTTGGCTCAGGTCATGATCTCAGGGTCCTGAGATTGAACCCCACATCGGGCTCTCTGCTCAGCGGGGAGCCTGTTTCCTCCTCTCTCACCCTCTGCCTGCTTGTGATCTCTGTCTGTCAAATAAATAAATAAATAAAACCTTAAAAAGAAAAAAGAAAGAAAGGCTGAGTGAGTCTCATGTTATAGCAGGTCACCCAGGTGACATCAGCAAGAAATTAGACATAGAATTGTAACTAGAAAAACATCAGCACGATGTAATTTTAAAAGGCATCTATCTATACATAAAAAGAATCAACTAGAGTGAGAAGATTCAAATCATAGAGAAACTGCTGGAAAGTAAAAACAAAACAATCCAATCTGACAAACAAGTATCTGAACGGTGAAGTAAGTAACCCAAAAGAGAGAAAGAGAACAAAGAAACTGAGAGGGAAGAAAATGAGACTAGTAGAAAACCAAAGGTACTAAATGCGGTCCGTACTGAGAAATTAACAATGAAATGAAAGACAACAAATAGGATGACAGTACCAACAGATAAAAGAGCTGAGAAAGGGGTTTCTTTTGTTGTCGGTATTGGTTTGGTTGGTTTTTAAATGGGAAAAGCTAAAAGCACTGCCACAGCGGATACCACCACTGGCATAATGGACTCAGGTCTATCTAAAGTTAAGAATTATTACTAGATTATAAACTCCATGTGACCTGGAACTATATCTGCTTGTTTTCCACTGTTCATCCACAACATATTTTCTATGAGGCTTTGGCAACTTTGGAATTTCCATACACTAGCCTTTTTGTGCTCAATCTCACTTACTTGACTAGCTATAAGGATCTGGGAAACAAAACTAATTTTTGATGAAAAGAAGCAGGCTTGGGCATAAAAAAAAAGTCAGAATTTTAATTCTACATTCTGAAAAACTGGGGCATTTCTGTTTTATTAAAAATAATAGAGTTCCAAAAGGTTTAAGATCAAAATATATGAGTAATGCAACTGTAAACAAAATTGGAAAGGGAGAATACAAAATAATGAAAACTGGATAGTTTATTTAAAGCCAGATTCATCTTCACAGAAAAAAAAATATTCAATTCATTTTCTATTTAGAAGAATAAGGAATATGTATAAAATTTGAAGGCGTGGGTTTTAGAAAAGAACAAAAAATGTTATCTGACCCTGCTGATTGTAAAGACTTTTCAGGACATGATGCCAAAGACATTTCCTGGCAGTCAGTGTTTAACACACCAAGGGAGAAGAAAACAAACCTACACTCACAACTACCAAAACCCAGGCACCATTTGCTGCTGCTAACATCAAGCTGCAATTAAGAAGCCAGTGGCATCCCTAAAATGAGCTCCGTCAGAATGACTTGGCAGGGCCCAGGCAATGCTCTACACAACCAAACACAGATACTCCTTGCTCTCAGAGCTTCTTTCCAGGGGAGGTCTTAAGGCTAGCAGCAAGAGGGACAGATACACTGCTCCCCTGCACACCACCATATATTGTACATTCGTGCAATGTATGACAATCACTGTAAAATATCAAAGATGTCTCAGACACAGGACCTGCCCTCATGGCCAAAAAACTCTGGCTAAGAGACATGACATACATATTCAAACACATATATTTAATATATATTCACTAACATTTTTTTAAGAACCATTTATGAAGCAGCTACTATGTGCCAGTAACTGCTAGATCTTAGGGAAATAAAAACACCCTTAAGTGACTCAGAACCTAGTGAGGAAACAAATATGCAAAGTATGAGATAGGCTGTATAACTGAGACACAGAAGGTCTCACCACTAATCCTCTCTTAACCAAACCTCTGGATTAACCAGTATTCTTCAGTCCCTTTGTAAAAACACTGCCCAACACCCGGGGCACATTAAATATTCACAGCTGGAGTATGTTCTTCTTTACAGTTCACCATCCACTGCGGTTATCTCAGTCCAGTTGTATAAGCTCACTAAGAGTCAACTTGGTTTCCTCCCAAACCTGTTTATGTCAGTTGCACTGTTGCTTTGATTACATGATTCAATTAAATATTACATAAACCAATAAAATACTTCTTCTATGAAGAAGAAAGACTAAGTTGAATGCTTTGGGAAGACAAGACAACAAGGAGACCTATGAAAAATACTGCTGTTGAATTAAATGTGAGTGAAATAACTATAAAAGAACAGGGAAAAGTCATAAATAGCCACGATTCTGCATTGTATACTTTACTTGAAGAAAAGCAAAACCAGAAATCACAAGCAATGCATTATAATTGTAGGTTATTCAAGAAAGACAACACACAACTCCAATCAGCATTCTTAAAAAAAAAAAAAAGTGAATGGGGCAGGTGGGCTTGGTCTAGCAAGCTTTCTATATTTTTAACTTAAATTAGTTGGTATCATTTCAACCGATTAACTGCCCAAAAACTGGTCAGGATGGTATTTCTGTCTTACACATACAAGCTTTTAGGGGAGCATGAAGCTTCACTATGTCTAGAGGTCAGAGAGGTTTCCCAAAGAAGGTAAACTGAATCTTGGAAGAGGATCAGAAATTCACCAGGCAGACAAGAAAGGGAAAATATCCCAACCCTACACATTAACTCAGAAGCATTAAAGAAAAAGAAAAATGTCAAAATATTTCCTTCCATTTGCCATGCCCAGGCCCATCACTCAAACTTTTCTTACCAGGAAATTATTTATTCTCTTTCATCTATGAATTAGGGGATAAGTATTAATACCTACCACAAAGAGCTTTGCGAAGATTAAAATAGATTACACGTGTAAAGTGTACCCAGCACATGGTAAGAGCTCAACAACAACAACAACAAAACTATTATTATTTTTGGAGGGTAAAAGAGGAAAGGAAACAAGATAAAGTACTGGGTTCCAGGACTGGGACCATGGCACCATCTTTCCCAGCTAACTACCCTTTAAAGTTTCAGTAAGTGTACTGACCCAGATCTCTAGGCTCCTCCTTGTTCCCTTTTAGCTTTATATAAACCCACATTCCTCAGGAGCAGGTTTTGGTTATGCATATAATTTGGCTCCTTTACTGACTGCTTAATCTTCTCATTTAGGAAATACAAACAAATTAAAAAAAAAAAAAAAATGAGAACAAGTCTCAGACTGGGCTGCAATTTTCCATCATGTGAAATTGGTATCACCCTCATGGAATCTGACATCTTGTTTATTTTTCCTAACTAGATATGCTGGTATTGGATCCAATTTCTGTCCCATGTAAATGAGTGCTAATGGAACCTGTGTCTAACACTCCCTTGGCCCTCTCCTTGGATCTCTATAGTGCAGTTACCTCAAGAACCTATTTGCCACACCCAAAATACCTACTCCACCCACACCCTATTCAATATTTCCCAACACTCCCCCTAATTCCAGGACACTCCTTTACTTTTCTCTCAATCTTACCTAAGACAAACAAACAAACAAACAAACTCATTTTGCCTTGTGCCATACTGCTTCTAGCAACTCTACAATACATTTTCCTTCTTACATACCAATCATTTATAATATTCCATCATCTTGTTCAGATAAGGTACTTTTGTAATAAGAGTTAAACAGCATTACATCTGCCAAAGAAAGTGATTTTATTTCTTCAATACCTTAACGCATAACAGCAAATACATGATTGACATGTTATTCTGTTCAAACAGCATACGTAAGGCTGAGAATGACCTAAAATCCAAAGCACTACACAAGAGGTGATATATGGTCAATAAACACTAAATATAGTTTAAAAAAATACAAACACACACACACACACACAGAGAACTTAATTAGGCTACCATCAGAACAAGCTGAAAAAGATCCAAATTTGCAAAGTTTTTTAAATAAATAAATATTTTATATCAGTATTCCCTATACAAAAATAAAATTATTAAAAGAAACTAGAGTGACACAATGTTTAACACTCTTGAGGAACACATATTGTTGAAGACTTTCCTGAACCCCTTAAAATACACTCATTTCACTAGGTTGTTCTACTTGAAGAAAAGTTTGAAATATGTCAGAAGAATTTACATTATGACAGTTACATTATTAATCATCTAAATATTATAACTCACTTGGCTACTTCAATCAGAAGCAGCTACACAGAGTGAGGAACCAGTAAAAGGAGATGATGTGGCATGGAGAACAATGCCTAGGCCAGGGAAGTAGGACTCCTGGGTTCTAAACTAAATCTCCACCAACTCACAGTGTGATCTAAGACAACTCACTCCGGTGGCCCTCACTGATAGAACAAAGGATGAGACTACTGAGGTTCTAAGGTCCCTCAGGAGGTAAAATACTCTTAGCCTAATGAAGGGAACAGAAAATTGAGAGTGGAGATTGGCGGGGGGGGGGGGGGGGGGGGGTGTTGTGTGTCTTTCCTTGTCAGCTCCAGAATTCTGCAAGTGTTAAAATGAAGACTACAGATAATACTGCTCTAGGAACTAAGAACAAGTTCATGTGTGCAGTTTCTCCCTCCCCTCTGTCTGCTCAGCCCACCCCCTGCTCCCTTCTCTGTCTCTTTTCTTCTACCTTCCTCCCCAGCTTCTCTCTTGCCTCAGGTTTCTCTTCTGAACTCCAAAGTTTCCTCTATTCCTATGTCTGGTCCTCAGTGCTTACAAGTTATTAACACCTATCACTACACATCTCTGGCCAGCCCCTTACTTCCAACACTGTCAATTCATTGTCCTTAAACCACTACTAACAGAGAAAAGATAACGTAAGTAGCCACTATGTACCAAATGGATCACTTAAACCAGATCATGGCTTCTAAAATTTGATTTAAATAAATAATACAATTGAAAGCATTCTCTCCATAGAAATCTCAACCAGCAAGAGCAAACCATTTATTAGACATCTCTTATGGGTCCCATACTTCGCATACTTAATCATTTTAAAATTACAATTAGTCTTGTTTGGTGGGTATATTAGAACTCACAATTTACAAAGATGAGGCCCAGAAAAATTACACTGGAAATGATGAAGTTAAGGCCCATACTTCCCATAGCTACATTATAATAGGCAACAGACTCTTTTGTGAAATGGACCACCAAAGCAAGAAACTCCAAAGATCCCAAGGGCATGTTTATTTCTAATGGCCCAGAATTGAAACCTAGATACCATTAATAACATTCACAAATCTGAAAGTATGGCTGACATCAAGTAGATAATAAGCTGCTGACAAAGGGAAATCAGTCCAAATTATTTGGACTTCCAAACACCTTTCAAAGACTGATTAGTAAAGGGGTTTGTTTTAAATTTTGCTTATATTACCAAGATTTTGGAGAGAAGCTGTAGTCTCCTCTCCTATCATTGGAACTCAAAGAAAAGTAGACTTAGATAGTAAATAAAGTCTAGGGCTAAATAAGGACATCTCTTACTTGAAAATATTATCAATGATATTTCTCCCCAGATAATTACTGGGCCTTCGTATTTATCAGTTTTTGAAAGGAAGATAATTCAGTTTCCAGTAATAATGTCCTGAATTAACTCTTCTACTAAAAACAGCTAAAAATTCTGGACAAAATATTTTCACGCTCATCTAAAAGACAAAGCTGATAAGAAGTAAGGAATTATTTGGCCAAAATTGAAGGGAAAATGAATACTGAGTGAGGTAAGAGAACAAGTGCCACTTTGCCCTTTGGGTACTAGCCAATCAGAACAAACCTGAACCTTAGTTTGGACAGCCTTACAGGACCCAAACAGCAAAAATCAAAGACTAGGACCACCCAGAGTGAAAAGTCTAACAGGTGATATGTCCCACAATTAGCTAAGACCTAAGGGGCTTATACCTTCAAGGCCAAGGTGAAATACAACCGCCCTCAAATGTATGCAACCAAAATTTGCATAAGCAGTGTGGTCCAAATTCAAGCAATGAATTTATTTTAAATGGTTCTGGATTTTAAATGGTTTAAATTCTTTTAAATGGTTCTGGATGCCTCCAAACCTACCAGAAGCAAATGCAAAGAACTTCTGAAAATGATACCTTTACTTGAGACCTCAGTTTTGTCTTAAACATCTTCAAGACAGTGAGCAGTTACACAAAGGTAACTATCCATACAAAGAAACAAGTCATCATAAACAAGAACCAGCAAAAACAAGAAATCACAAAAAACGTACCTCTAAGACCTCACATATAGGAAGCACAGAGATACCAACTATGAAGTAACTATACTTACTACATTTAAAGAACAAAAGAGGACTGGGGGAACCTGGGTGGCTCAGTCAGATAAGTGTCTGACTCTGGGTTTCAGCTCAAGTCATGATCTCAGGGACTAGCCTGGCTCCACGCTCAGCACAGTGTCTGCTTGAGATCCTCCCCTCTCTGTCTCCCTCTGCCCCTCTCCTGCCACCCCCCTCCCCCCCACCCACATACATACTCTCTCTTAAATAAATAAATAAATAAATAAAATCTTTAAAAAAAAAAAAAAGAGTAAAAGACAACCTGAAAATATCTTCACGGAGCAGGAATCTATTAAGAAAAGATCCAGCAGATTCAAAAAGGAACCAAACTGAACTTCAATAATAATCAAAATTACAAACTCGTTGGATGGCTTTAAAAGATTAGATTCAACCTGAAGAGAAAATTAATGGATAGGAAAATAAATAAGAATAAATAGATAAAGAAGGTCTAGGGTGCGTGTAATCAGAGATCCAAAAGAAAAGCTAACTGGATAGAATAGAAATCTAAAGAGATAATGATGGTGGATTTTGCAGATTTTTCAAGGAGCCTAACAAAGTCACATACAAAAAGAAATCTATACCCCAATACATCATAATAAAACTACAGAACACCAAAGCCAACACACAGTATTAAATGTAGCCAATAAAATAAGCTAGAAAACAGTAAAACAGAGTAAAATCTCCATGTCTGTTGTTTTAAACAGGAAAATGATAAGCATTAGTGTGACTGATTATCTCAGAAAGTTCTAAGGACCAAGTAAAATAATGTATTTGAAAGGACTTAAAAAAAAACTGTAAAGGTATCTGGAGATTTAAGTGACAGCTTGTATAAAGCCTATTTTATTCTCGGTCATTCAACCTCTCTGTGAGCTTCACTTTACCTGCAAAAGAAAGTTGCAGCTGATTTTCTCCAAAGTTCATTCCAGCTCAAAATTATCTCTCAGTCAGAGGGAGGTGAATCAAATTAAAATATTCTACTGGCTAAAAATAAAATGCTAGCTATCATCAGAAAGAATAATAGAAATTATATCTCAAATTCTATAAAAAGCCATCCATATCTGGAATACTAACACATTTGAGAAAATCATCAAACTATATATGTAAAATCAGAAACTAACTTAAGCAGTGGTTCTCAATCCTTGTCACATATGACTACCGGGAGCTCAAAAAAATACTAATACCAGCAGCCCTAAATTCTAAGATTATGATTTAATGGATCTGAGATAGAGTCCAGGGAATGAATACTTTTAGAAGTTCCCCCAGATTATTCTCAGATTGAAGTGAAGCTGAGAAATACTGAACTAAAGTGACAAACAGTAGTATATGTTTTTAAAAGAGTAAAACCTCTACAATCTTTCTAAAATATAATTAAAGGTTATAAAATTATCAAGACTATAAATAGAGTGAAAAATGATCCTGTTTACAAAATTATACCATACCACAATGGGGTTCACCTGCTCCAAGTTCAAAGGAAATGGTTTTTAAAGACCCGAATAAAACCGAAGATTAGTTTTATAGAGTGGTTAGTAAATGTATATGATTTGTTACCCAAGACATCATTCAAGGTTAAGATAAACACACTCAGAAAAATTTACACAAATTCCAAGATAACAGACCCACACCGAGTTATAAGGAAAGCAAATATACACCAAGTACATAATCAGTGTTGTAAGGCTGACAGTGAAAGCAACGATTCATTCCTATGAAATGTCCCTTAGCGCCACCATCACACCTGGAATATTAGACTGCCTGGTCCAGGATGGTACTTACATGCTCTAGCCTTAAAAGAGTTCACAACTAAAGATGATGCTTTTCTCTGGAGACAAGGACATAAAAAAGACTGAAAATTTAACATCAAATATTTGCTACCTTTTATTCATTCAGCGTTTACTTTGTGTTATGTGCCAGCCTCTGTGAGGTATTTTAAAACATCTCATTTAACCCTCACAAGGTAATTTATTATTCTCACCTTATACCTCAGGAAACTAAGATTCTCAAAGGTCAGAATTTGTTTGCCATGTTTGCCATAAAGTTGTAAGTCTTAGAGAAAAGATTTAAAGCAGGTTTATGCCATGTTGTCTCTCACCATAATTGTAAATAATAGTTGTAACACAAAATAAACCATCATTTTAAGTGCTGTACTCATCTAAATGCTCAGTAAATCTTAACAGTCCTATGAAGCTATGAAGTCCTTTGAAGCTACTCAGTCAAAATAACTGATTTGTACATGACTCCTCTTTTCCTCACATTCTATTCTTCAGCACATCCTATTGTTTCTACCTTCAGAAATGTGTTCAGAATCCATTTTGATACTTTGAATATGTATCAAAATATATATTCACCTACCTCATCACTACCACCTAAATTCATTTCCAGCCCAGATTATTAAAATAGCCCCCAACCTAGGCTCCCTGACTCTTTTACTCTTATCTTCCCCTCTAAGTGGATTCTAAAGCCTTGCAAGAGGTTCCTTTTAAAGATGGTGGTGTTCCTTTGCTCGAAACATTTCAACAGTTGCCTATCCTGCGGAGGTAAAACCTACGATCCTTACAATGGGCAAGATCCAGTACTTCTGACATTTCTTCTATTCTTCTCCTCCACTCTAGCCACATGTGCCTCATTATTCCTCAAACATTCCAAGCATTCTTCCCCCCACCCCAGCACTGTTCTCTAAGCCTAGAACACTCTTTCCTTACTTTCACCTTTTCAAGTCTTGCTCAAATGGCATCTCACCAGTTAAGCCTTTCTTCCTCACTTTCTCAATCATTTCATATCCCACTTATAATACATTATCATGGTGCCTGCTACCATCTAACATTCTATGCATAGGTATGTATGTCTGTCTTTCTCCAGAATTTAAGTTTCATGAAGGAATGATCTATTTTAATCATTCTTGTTTCTCCAGGGCCTATAATAGGAGCTAGCATAAAGCGGGTGACTGATAAACATTTGCTGAATGAAGAGATAAATCAATAATGCTAAAATCCAGATTAATAAACACTCCAGTTGGGGTGCCTGCATGGCTCAGTGGGTTAAGCCTCTGCCTTTGGCTCAGGTCATGATCTCCAGGTCCTGGGATCGAGCCCCCCATCGGGCTTTCTGCTCAGCAGGGAGCCTGCTTCCTTTCCTCTCTCTCTCTCTCTCTCTGCCTTACTTGTGATCTCTGTCAAATAAATAAATAATAATTTTTTAAAAATAAAATAAACACTTCAGTATACAGTCTCTATACAACATGCCCTAAGCTACTCAATTACATCACTTTTTCACAATTTTTTCTCTTTTTTTTCACTTTTTTCACATTTGCAGGTGAATAGCTGAGCCTCCCCTACTACACACACATCCCAAAATCAAGAGCCAATAAATTTTAGTTTTTATTTACATGGTTGCTTTCTATTAAGTCAATAAATTTGAAATAGGTTCTCACTACCTCATGAAGTTCTTTCTTACTGCTATTCTCCCCATTCACTGCTAGCTCTCCTCTTTTACGCTACTCTAAAACAATTTAAGCCCCCAATGTGATAAATACTGATTTTTCTGCATCTTGCTTGTACTATCACTCCAAGTAGACTGCATGTTCTTTTGAGGTCATCTAGCTCAAAATCTCACATATAGAAAATTTTCTCAAATGTTATGATTAGTATTCCAACTCCACTTCCTTTCACAGATGTAAAGCTCAGTAATAATCCGAATCATTCTTTTCCCATGAATTACCTATTCTCATCTGAACAGTGGTAATGAGGTGGGAGAGAGGGAGATTACCAAAAATAAAGAGAATTCTACTTAAACCAAGATGGGGGGGGGGGGGATGACAAGTTTGCAGCACAATGTAGCTGGTTCCTTCTTCCCAAGACCTGAAGAAGGGAGGAAGCAGAAAGGCAAGCCAGGTAGATGAGAGCTTGGAAGATGAGAGCCTTGCACAACTCTGCCCTGGCAACCTGAAAGAGCAGGACTGACAGGTTCCTGAAGGGGCAAATTAGACTTAATCTTAAAGGTATTTTTGTTGACTTCGGTGTTAATCACTGAGAAGTGATTCAAAAATCAAAAGGGGGATGCCAACTGATCCAAATTTCATCGTCATTCTTTCAACTCTTACTTCTTATCGTCTTTCTAGAAAAATTCCAACAGCAAAAGAAAAATGAAGGGATATGTTCAAATTTAATGATGCT
Organism: Mustela lutreola; assembly: GCF_030435805.1. NCBI lineage: Eukaryota > Metazoa > Chordata > Mammalia > Carnivora > Mustelidae > Mustela > Mustela lutreola. The sequence continues at coordinate 119,682,517 of NC_081298.1, forward strand.
GATGAAATGATTCAAAAGCACAAACGCGTGTGTGTTTGTGTGTAAAACTGAAGAGTGACTACAACTAATTAAAGGTAAACTGTAAGTTGAAACGGAGGAGTGGAGGGGGACCTCTGGGAGATCCGACGGGAGGTAAGATGAGTTGGAAGTTCCCAAACCTCCACAGGTAATAAGGGAAAAATCATTATCTTGTCTGTTTTTTGACCAAACTAGTGTGACTCACCTTCCCTAAACTGGAAATTAAAATTTAAGCAGTCACATACAAAAATCACTCTCCACACTTGAACAGCCTTAAAGTTAAAGCCTGCCTTTCACACTTCCTTGAAGTCTGAAATCCACAAGCTTACTTACAGAATGCAGTGCTAATAAAGTGAATTACTAATAAATCTGAATCAAGCATTTAAGTAAGCTTGCTATTTAGACAGATATGGTCAGATTTATTTTGAAAAAAATTACAAATATCTATATACTAGATACTGAAGTACATAGCAGTAGGAATAAAAAAAGTTGTCACAATATAAACATACAACTATAGAAATAGAGAGGCAGAAAAAATTGTAATAACTATGGGTAACGCCTGGCTTCACCGAACTCCTCCCAGAGGCCTTCCTCAAACACCACGTCTAAAATAAAATAGCTGCCCCTATCATACTCTATTCCTGTACCTGATTTATTTTTCTCACCCAAGTTGCCACTATGGTCCAGTATATTATATACTTGCATCTGCTGACTGTTTGCCGACTAAAATGTAAGCTCTATGAGGGCAGAGTTGCTGTTGGTTTTGTTAATCCCAGGGCCTGAAGGCACACAGCTGGCACTCAATAAATGTACTGAATAATAAAAGATGAAAATGAAGTTCAGAGAGGCGAAAGGATTTCCTCAAGGTCAGAGCTAGCAGCAAGCACAGGCGGTACTATAAGGCTGTCTACTCCCTCTTTCCACAGTCACTTCCACTATGCCAAAGCACCCTGTTCCAGCACATGATTCTATTTAACAGATTTCTCCTCTTCTTTTTTTAAGTGCCAAAGAAAATACATGTTACCAAAAAAAGTGACACACTGGGTAGCATTTTAACTTCAAGTGTTTTACCAACCAAAACTATACTCAGATTTCATGAGCATACAGGATTAGCCAGTAAAACAGAAAGGCACAGCGACTCAGTTCCTAGTGAAATTGGTGTGTGCCTTGGAAGTTTTAAGAACAGCCACTGAAACCTACTTAGCAATCCAGAATGGCTAGTAAAGGATCAGCCTCACTTTCTTCTAAGTGCCCACAACAGCTCCTTCCTGGATATACTTTATCTCGCAGATTATGCAAGGAAATGTAACCAACTTTAAAGTCCCTTTTAGTTCCTTTCAAAGTACAAGTCAATCTCCCAAAACACTGGACATAAAATTAACCCTTGGGAAGTTTCAGATTCTGAGAACAGGAAACCATCTCTGGACCATCACCTGACTGTGATCATCCAGGTCCTTCATTCAAAGTCCATGAATCTGAAATACCTAAAAGAAACGCGGGAGGGGGTAAGGAAGAGGAAAGAGAAAAAAGCATTTACATATATCAAAAAGGAGCTCATATTCCTAATAATACTTTCGCCCAACATCAGCTTCTCGCCTGAAGTCAAGGCCCCACGGACACAACTTCGGTCTCAATCACCTTCCTTTCAGAGAGAGGAGCCAATACCTTTCGCAGGGACCATCTCTAGACCTACGATGTTACTAAGGCAGAGGATGATTTGCTCGACGTCTCTCACAACTACTGTCAGCCCTATTAGTAAACTGAAAGGGACGACCTAAAATGTGGGACGGCAAAAAGAGTTGAAAAGAGACGGAGTTAAGAGTGGGAAGGAGCAGACGAAAAGGAGCGGGGAGGGTAAACAACGCTTCAAGGGCGGGAGTGGGAACCCGGGTCAAGGAAGTGGGGTCAGCGGAAGGCAAAGGTGAAGGGGGTAATGGGACGCGGTTCTAGAGGGGATGGGCAGAGCAAAGGGGGAGGGGACGAGCGGGGGCTGAAGGGTGGGGAGGGGGAAGGGTCCTGGGCGGGGCGGAAGGGAGCGAAGAGGCGGGATGTAGAGGGCCCGGCCGGGAGGGTCTTTACCTGCAGCTCCGCCCGCTCCACCTCCCACTGGGCTCTCTCCACCTCGAAGCGGGCCCACTCATGCTGCAGGAAGTGCAGGATCCCAGGGAGGCTGTATTGGGCTCGCGCCGCCCCCGCCGCAGCCGCCCCGTCGCCGGCCGCGGCAGCCTCCGCCAGAGGCCCGAGACCCTTGGCACCGCCGGCGCCCGGGTGGTTGTTGCTGAAGAAGACACCGGGACCCGCCTGCTCGTCCATGGCGGCCGCAGAAACCCCGGGAGCTGCCCAGGCGCCCAGCAGCGGAGGCAACGGCGGCGGCCAGCAGCGCCTCCTCCTGCCTCCGCCGCTCCCCGCCCACACCCCAGTCAGCAGGGAGCAGCCGCCTGGGCGCGGGGGCCGGCCGAGCCCGGGACGGGCCGGGAAATGGGTCAACTGCGGCGCGCGGGCGGCCCGCGGCTTGCTGGGAAATGTAGTCGCGGGGCTCGGCGTCGACAAGCGCGGCCGCGGCGGCCTGTGGGGCTGCCAGCAGCTAAGGCGCGGCCGCAGCTCCGCCCCCGGGCCCGCCCCGCCCCGCCCGGGCCCGCCCCGCCCCGCCCGGGCCCGCCCCTGCCCGCGGCGGTGGGGGCCGGCTGGGCCGGGAGCGCGGGTTTCCTCGTCCGCCCGGCGGGCGCAGGCTGGCTGTGCGCCAGTCCCTCTCGCACACGGAAGTTCTCGGGCGGCGCGCCCTGTTGCACACAGGCACACACGCACACGCGCGCGCGCACTCACACACACACGGAAGTTGTCGCGCCAAGATACCAGCCCGAGCTGCACATCTTTGAGGGCTTCCTGGTAGCTCTGTTAAGAAGCGACCTCAAGGGCGCCTGGGTGGCTCAGTGGGTTAAGCCGCTGCCTTCGGCTCAGGTCATGATCTCAGGGTGCTGGGATCGAGTCCCGCATCGGGCTCTCTGCTCAGCAGGGAGCCTGCTTCCCTTCCTCTCTCTCTGCCTGCCTCTCTGCCTACTTGTGATCTCTCTCTGTCAAATAAATAAATAAAATCTTATAAAAAAAAAAAAAAGAAGCGACCTCAAACCGAAGTTCGGCGGTTAGGCTCCTGGATCCGGATCCTCCAGCTAGTTGGAACTCAGCCCTTTCCCTTTGGCTCCAACTTCAGTGTTTCTCTGGCCACAGGCACCCCTGAGTTTTGGCAGTCTGCTTATCGCTGTCGCTCCTCCCTTTCTTTTTCTCTTGGGGGTTCAAACCTTTGCCTGATCCGTTTTCACTAATAAGGAGCTCTGATCACCTCTCCCTTTCGGCTTCTAAATTCTGGGTTGTTGGCACCTCTTCTGAAACCCTGCTACGCCTCAAGTCCCTTTCTCTTGCAGTCAGTCTTGCAGAAGATCCAAATCCTGTGAACTTTCAGATATCCAAGACTGCTATTTCGGTCTCCTTTTTCGTACCTCTTCCCGCGTAGTTTTTACTCCGTTCCACTCAACAAATATTTGATTGTCAGTTAATTCTGTCGCTGGGGATATAAAGATAAATGACACAGTTCCTGTCATCAAAGGGAGATTGGCAAGTATATAATCAATTCTCACAGTGCCTTACATCAACACCGCCTGAAAGAACAAAGTCCCTTTCTCTTCCCCAGAAGTCTTAGGTATCCAGGTACTTCTCCCTTTCCACCTGTCCCAGTTCCAGTTGCTGTCGCGGTTCACCTGCAAACCCAGAGCAATATTAGCCTACCAAAGACACCGAAGTCCTTTCAAGGGTTTCTCGTAAATATTATCCTTCAAAGTCTCTGAAGTTATGCCACTCTAAATTCACACTACAACAATAATGAAAGGAAGGCACCTGAAAAAATTTAACAAATGAAAGTGAAATGAAGCACTTATCTTGTCCTCATAACAAGTTATTAGTAATTCTTTTGTGGGATGGACTTCTGGAATATCAGATGGGATGGTCGTGAAAAAAATTTAAAGATTTAGGCTGGTTATTGACATGTCAGGGAAGGACATCCTGTTCCTATCCTTCCCCCACCAACCCCTCCCTTCCCACGGCTACTTGTGGAAAGGACAGGAAACACGCTGTATCTGTCCTGGTTGCAAATAAAGATGGCAAGCTCTCTTTTCTCACTTATTGAATGTTTCTGCTCCATGAATTCATTCTTTATTATAATAAAAGTTTGATCCAAGCTTGGCCAAATTCCCTGTGTCATAAATTAGTTTGGCTGTAAGTGTCCTTTGAGACACTGCCCAGTCCTCTCATTTTACAGCTCAAGAAACTTAAGTGCAAAGCAGTTGAGACTTGTCCACAATGAGGCTTTGAGTGAATGGCACAGCCAAAACTAGAAACCAGAATCCCTGACTGCTAGTTCATTGATCTTTCCATTAACACGTTGCTTCCTTTCTTACTTATCAGAACTACCAGAATACCAAGAGGAAGATAATGCTACAATGGCATATTTTTTCATCCAGGAGATTTAAGAACTCCTACAAGTTGTGAATGTTAAAAGGGTTTTGTTTTTTTGTTTTTTTCCTCTCTCTCTAATAGAGACATGTCTGACAATTCCCTGAAATAAATTCATAACGCACTATAAAACATAATTAAATTTAATGATAGCTATTTAAGAACCTGTAAGTCATTTACCTAGATGACCAAGAAAGAAAGAGGACTCAAATAAAATCAGAAATGAAAGAGGAGATACTATAACTGTTATCACAGAAGTACAAAGGATCATAAGAGACTACTATAAACAATTATACACTAACAAATTGCACAGCTTAGAAAAAATGGCTAAATTCCTAGAAACATAAAACGTATCAAGACTGAATCATGAAGAAACCAAAAATCTGAATGGACTGATCACTAGTAAGGAGAAACAGTAATCAAAAACATCCCAACAAACAAAAATCCAGGACCAGATGGCTTCACTGGTGATATCTATCAAACATTGAAAGAAAGATTAAAAAGAAACATTACCAATCCCTCTCAAACTCTTCCAAAAAATAGAAGAGAAGGGAAGTTTTCCAAACTCATTTTATGGGGCTAGCATTATCCTGATACCAAAACCAGGTAAGTTAGCAAAAAAAAAAAAAAAAAAATTATAGGCCAATATCCCTGATGAACACAGATGCAAAAAATCATTGACAAAATATTAGCAAACCTAATTTAACAATACATTAAAAGGATCACACACCATGGTTATGTGAAATTTATTCCAGGGATTCAAGAGTAGTTCAACATCTGTAAATCAATAAATGTGATACACCATGTTGACAAAATTTGACAAAATTCAACATCCATGTATGATTAAAAAAACAACAACACTCAAAAAGGCAGATATAGAGGGAATGCACCTCAACATAATAAAGGCCATCTACGATGTGACAACAGCTAACATTACACTTAATGGTGAAAAACTGAAAGCTTTTCCTGTAAGATCAGGAGAAAGACGCGGAGGCCTACTCTCACCAGTTTTATTCAACATAGTACTGGAAATCCTAAACAGAACTTTTAGGCAAGAAAGATATAAAAGGCATCCAAATCAGAAAGGTAAAACTCTCACTATTTGCAGACTTCATGACATTTTATATATATATATATATATATATATATATATATATATATATAAAACCCTAAATACTCCATCAAAAAAAAAAATTAGAACTAATAAATGGATCCAGTAAAGTTGCAGGATACAAAATCAATACGCAAAAATACGTCCCATTTGTGTATGCTAATTACGAACTATCAGAAAGAGAAATAATTAAAACAATCCCAGTTACAATTGCATCAAAAAGAATAAAATACCTAGGAATAAATTTGACCAATGAGGTGAAAGACCTGTATACTGAAAAATATAAGATATTAAGAAACTGAAGCAAACATAAATAAATGGAAGGCTATTCGGTGCTTAGGGTTTGGAAGAATTGATATCGTTAAATGTCCATACTACCCAAAGCAATCCACAGATTCAATGCAATTGCTATCAAAATTCTAGAGGCACTTTTCACAGAAATAGAACAAACAATCCTAAAATTTGTATAGAACAATAAAAGACCCCAAATAGCCACAGCAATCTTGAGAAAGAAGAGCCTCAATTTTATTCCTCACTCTACAATTATCCAAATCTAGGAATCTTGGACAGACAGCTTAACATTTTTTAGTCCTAATTCTGTCATTTTTACTATGAGAACAATGTTTACTTAATAAAGTTACCATGAAGATTAGATGAGAGAGGTGGCTCAGTCCATTAAGTATCTGCCTTTGGCTCAGGTCATGACCCTTGGGTCCTGGGATCCAGACCCCACCATCAGGCTCCCTCCTCAATGAGGAGTCTGCTTCTCCCTCTACCCTTCCCCACTGCACATGCAAATGCGCGCGTGCGTGCGTGTGTTCTCTCTTTCAAATAAATAAAATCTTTAAAAAAAAAAAAAAAGATCAGATGAGGGAAAAATGTTAAGTCCCTTAGCATAGTGCGTGACATACAACATAAACAAAATAATGATAGCTATTATTATAACAGAGTTCACAAGACTAACTGAATAACATAAAAGAATCATAAATATTGGGGGCTCAGTAATTATTTTTTCTTTCTCATCCCTATCCCCTCTTTAGAACTTTAATTCAGCATAGTTAAAATAATATTTAAAAAATTAATGTCTATGCCTTGCCATTAAGCTTCAGACTTTAAGGTGTTACTGATTTCCCGATCATTTCATTTTATAATTAATAAAACGTGTGACACAAAAAAATAAAGTTTCCTTTCCAAGCACAGAGAGCAGCTGTCTAAATGTTTTATGTGTAGGTATAACCAGTTTAAAGTGAAAAATAGTGAAAGGCTAAACAATTATTTAGGTAATTGGAGCATTTGCTCTTTGTTGGCTTCTCTGCTCTTTTTTGGCTTCTTTATCTGCTTTCTCTCTCTCTCTCTCATTCTCACTCTCTCTCTCCCCTTCTTTTTTTTTTTTTTTTTTTTTTTTTTTTTTTTTTTTTTTTGTATTTTTCATTAAAATGAGTGGCTCTTTAAACAAAACAAAACAGGGGTGCCTGGGTGGCTCAGTCATTGGGCGTCTGCCTTCTGCTCAGGTCATGATCCCCGGGTCCTGGGATCCAGCCCTGCATCGGGCTCCCTACTTGGCCGGAAACCTGCTTCTCCCTCTCCCAGTTCCTTTGCTCATGTTCCTATTCTTGTTGTATCTCTCTCTGTCAAATTAATAATAAAATCTTTAAAAATAAATAAACAAAACAAAACAAAACAAAACCCCTGTCTCAGGTTCCCTGGCTGGCTCAGTGGTAGAACATGGGACTCTTCAGACTCGTGATCTCAGGAGTCTTGAGTTCTAGCCTGTAGGGTGTAGAGTTTACTTTAAATTTTTTTTTTTAATTGAAAAAAAAAAAAACTTCCCCAAAATGACCAGTGATTGGGGTCTTTGACTTTTTAACTGCTCCAAGAAAAGTTTTCAAATTGAACTTCATAGCTCTTTTCGAAATTCTGGGCAGAGACCAGAGAGTGGAAGGCCTGAGTGAAGCTAGGCCTCCGCGGGCATGAAGAGAACTTTGGGGAACAGATATATGCAGTGACCCACTGTTTATCAGCCTCTGTACTCTCTGCCCACCCCCTGATTGCCCTCACTTCTTGCTGCCTCCCCTGCTTCTACCTTTCCTCAGCCTCCAAACTTCCTTCCTAGATCTGAAGGGTGGTTGGGAAAACAGCCAATAACAAGTTGAGACGTGAAAGAATTCCATTATGTGACAATGTTCTTGGAGTCCGAGAATTAAATCTACACCACAGTCACATGATGGGATGGGAAAATCACCTCTATTGTTATTTATTATTACTACTATTATTTACTTTTGGAAGAGTGTGGTTGAAATTAGAGAGTTGCCTAATTTTCATTTTAAAATAAAGTTTCTGGGACACTGGGATGGCTCAGTCCCTTAGCATCTGCCTTTGGCTCAGATCATGATCCCAGGGTCCTGGGATGGAGTCCTGCATGGACTCTGACAAATCAATAAGTAAAACCTTAAATAAATAAACAAACAAACAAACAAAATGAAATTTCCTTTTATTTAACACATTTTCACCAAATCAACTATTAGATAAGATTTCGTTTTATTTATTTATTTATTTATTTATTTATTTTGTCAGAGAGAGTGAGCACAGGCAGACAGAGTGGCAGGGAGAGGCAGAGGGAGAAGCAGGCTCCCTGCTGAGCAAGGAGCCCGATGTGGTACTCGATCCCAGGACGCGAGCCGAAGGCAGCCGCTTAACCAACTGAGCCACCCGGGCGTCCCAAGATTTCATTTTAAAATTAAAATTAATTTTAATTTTGTAGTGACTGATACATGGAGGAAGAGATACTTAAAATCTAAAATCAGGATTGCCTTCACTAGCTACATAGCAAACACTGCGGGAGGCTAAAATGATAATACAGCTAGGCAAGCTGTAGCAAGACTTGCCTTAGAATATTGATGGTGACCAACTTAAGGCTCTATTTCTCTCAGCGACAATCAGTGGGTTTTTGAACACGTGCTTTTTCTTTCTCCCCATCAACTCCATCCCTTTCCTCTCTACCGTTTTCTCTTGTAACATTTCCAGTGAATGGACGCTCTCCTCTACAGGTTCTTGAGTTCCTCCAATCTTTTCTTTAATAACTATGGTGCCCCCAATTCTAAGGCAGAAATGGAATTTCAAACAATTCATGTATCTTCTTTGCATAAAAATAACCGTTGTAGGGAGAGAACATTCTTATAAGTTCACTTTTCCTGCCAAGCATGCAAGAGAGATGTACTGGTTTCTAGGTGGAGCCTTTGCTCAGAAGAAGACATCCAGGGACGCCTGGGTGGCTCAGTTGGTTAAGCAGCTGCCTTCGGCTCAGGTCATGATCCCAGCGTCCTGGGATCGAGTCCCACATCGGGCTCCTTGCTCCGCAGGGAGCCTGCTTCTCCCTCTGTCTCTACCTGCCATTCTGTCTGCCTGTGCTCGCTCTCACTCTCTCTCTCTCTCAAAAAAAAAAAAAAAAAAAAAAAAGGAAAAAAAAGAAGAAGACATCCAGTCTTCGTGTAAACTTGAATTGCTTAGAACAGCATCTCCCCCCTCCCAAAACTCCTAGCTGATTGCCCTGAAATATAAACTAAGTCAGTTCTCAAAAGAATTCAAACGTGGTACATCATTTTTTTTCAGACGTGACAGGGAAAAATCTGGGCATTGTGCCAGAAAAACAAGAAAGATGAATGAGGTTACAGAGGCCCAATACATTTTTGGTTTAGGTTTTGGAGACCCCTTATTTTCTTAACTTTTTCCAAACAAGATCTGATGTGTTTTGCATGTAGTATATCTCTCCCTCGTCCCACGTCCTCAGTATGACACTGTTGTTCAGTACACATTAATTTTAGCACTTGCTGTTGTTCGCTGTAATGGAAAATTCTACCATTATCTATGTTATCTCCTTTCCCAGATTTCCCCCCAGCTGCAGGACATGAAGTAACAAGGGGAGGAGTGGTCTGACCCAGCTCATATACACTTTCACATGAAATCATAATGTGTAACATTATAACGGGTAAGCTGATTATATTCAGGCTTAAAGGACCAATACACACATTTTTTTTTTTTACAGGAGAAAAAGATCACTTAAATAATTCAAATAATACCATTTTTAGGATATGGCAATAACCAAATTAATGCTGCAACATTTTTATGAGAATGCACCAGCTTAAAACAGGAGTATAAATTAGTTAACAGAAGGTGAAATGGAGCTTTTTAAGCAAAATTCAAACACCTGCGGAAGAAAAGTCCATAGTGCATTTGAAAGAAGTAATAACACTTATTACTTTTGTACCTAGTACTTATTGAGCATTTACTTAAAAAAATGCATTTTGGAGGTAAGTAAGTACTAACATTCTTTTTTTGTTGTTGTTAAAGGATTTTATTTGTTTGAGAGAGAGAATGACCAGGGGAGGAATAGAGGGAGAAAGACAAGCAGACTCCATGCTGAGCATGGAGCCTGATGTGTGGCTCAGAGCAGGTCTCTATCCCACAATCTTGGGATGATCATGAGTGCTGAAAAGTTAGTTTGTAGATAAAGAGGTAAAGGGGGACGCCTGGGTGGCTCAGTGGGTTAAAGCCTCTGCCTTTGGTTCAAGTCATGATCCCAGGGTCCTGGGATCAAGTCCTGCATCGGGCTCTCTGCTCAGCAGGGAGCCTGCCTCCCCCCCTCTCTCTGCCTGCCTCTCTGCCTACTTGTGATCTCTGTCTGTCAAATAAATAAAATCTTAAAAAAATAATAAAATAAAATATAGAGGTGAAGAATCCGATTTTAAATTAATTGAGTTTGAGGAATCTCTGAGACAACCAGTGGTAGGTAGTCACATTTCAGGTGTGAAGAGCAGATGGGAGTCTGTAGATCTATCTTATGGAGGAATAAATCCCTGCCCTGGCGCACCTAGCTAGTTTGGTCAGAAGGGCATGTGACTCTTGATTTTAAGGTTTTGAGCTCAAGTTTCACATGGGGTGTAGAGATTACTTAATTAAATATTTAAAAACTTAAAAAAGGAAGAATTCCCTGCCTATTCTTTATCAAACCATACTTCATAAATTCCCTCCAACTACTTATCACAACCTGTGACCATTTCTTATCTCTCCTCAGGTAAGGTGCAAATATATCATGGCAGATTCTTTGCTTGGCTGTTTATTTTTTTATTCCCAGTGTCTGGCATATAGGTGTTTCATATATAAATGTCCAATGAATGAGACAGCATTGGACTATCTTACCACCAACTCTTTGACAAAGAAGAATTCAAGTTTTCCTTGTCCAGCGTCAAGGAATGCACTATCATCAGGCAATCATTTTTAACAGCTCTCTTGGGAAATTCTCATTTTACATTTGATTGCAGACCACTCACTTGAGACACTGACCTATTGGTGCAATCAGTTATCTGTTCTACCCATCTGAAGAGGAATGACCAGGCTGCCTGCCCTTCTTGATTCTCAGTTCCTCTTTATTCCCTGGCTTGGACACACACCAGTCTATCATTATTCTTGGTATGTGGCACCTGAAGCTAATCGTCCAGCCCTCAGCCCTGACCTCACACATACAGACTGGGTTGTTCAATGCATAGAGTAGTACTGTCACCTTCCTTGTTTTAACTAGTGTATTTTTACTAAAAGCAGCCAAATTCCATTAAGCCTCATGATGATTTAAGCTAGCTTCATAATGATGTACAGTCAAGAATGACGTTTATAAAAAAAATGCGTAGGTATACCCAAATATTTGTGATTTAATGACATTCTCAGGTATTTTCTTGGAATTTGGAAAACAATGACCCAGTTTCATTTTCACATCTGTCAGTTCAAAAAGCATCACTTTCTAAAATTCGGCCATGTGTCTTAAAATTTCAAATGTGTCATATTTTTATAACCCCTTTGAAAAGAAATCTGTCCCAAGGAAATAATCTACAAAGTTTCATTTTTTAAAAGTCAATGCAGCATTATTTATGAAAATGTAAGCGCTAGAAACCAAGTACGCCCTGCAAAGTGTAATGGCTAAGTCAATAGTGGTACATCCACATTAAGTAGTGATAAAAAATGATGGTTATTAAATCTATCCCATAGTATTATTAGAGCAATTCTATAGGAAAATGCTTATAAAATAAGTGGGCAGAAGCAGATACAACATTCTACCTTAGGATGATTGCAAATGTGGAAGGAACTGGACTAAAATATCAACAGTAATTTGGTCTGTGTAGTGAATTGTGATAATTTCCCCCAAAATTTAATAAATGCAAATTTTATAATTAAAATTGATTTTTAATGATGTATAAAATGATTTTCCTTCCTCCTCTAACTCTACATTTATGTTCATTGGATAAGATTACAGTCATGCCTTTTTGTTGTTGTTGTTGTGTCACAAATAAGAGAGGTATTTTCCTATATAAATGGAAATAAGTTGGAATGAAGGAAGAGATTTAAAGAAAGAATGAACAATCAAAACTACAAGCTGGAAAAGCCAAACAAATTTACTTAAATTTTCATGGATTCTTTTGACTTACATTGAAAGTCAAGGGGGCAAAGAGCAAACTGGGTATAAGTGTTTGAGAGAAACAATATCTGAAATGGAAACCCATGCACTCCAATGGCAAAAAGAGATTGAGAATTGTGGATACGGGATGAAAACTGTGAAAAATTCTCCTGAAAGTAAAGAAAAAAGAGTTATACTGGTCATTTATGCATGCATGGTTCTCATGTATTTGTTTAGCAACAGTGCCAAAAACTTAGCTCAGGATAATTTTTCTTATGATTAAGAAATTATGATTAAGACAGGAAGTTTTAAGTAAAATTTTGTGAAGCCCATAAAGAATAATTTCATAATTATTTAATTATATTTCATAATTATTATTATGAATTTAGAAGTAGTTTGTAATGATGAAATTAGGTTTTATAATAATCCATGTGATGAAAAACATTAAGGCAAGAATTTTATTTATAGCTGTACTCTAGCCACTTCTGGCAACAATCTAAAAATTCCAATTAAGAATGAAGAAAATGTGGGGCGCCTGGGTGGCTCAGTGGGTTGAGCCGCTGCCTTCGGCTCGGGTCATGATCTCAGGGTCCTGGGATCGAGTCCCGCGTTGGGCTCTCTGCTCGGCAGGGAGCCTGCTTCCTCCTCTCTCTCTCTCTGCCTGCCTCTCTGCCTACTTGTGATCTCTCTCTGTCAAATAAATAATAAAATCTTTAAAAAAAAAAAAAGAATGAAGAAAATGTGAGGCATAGTGATTCATATAATTAAATGTGTTTCAAAAATTGGGCTAATTGCAGACCTCAGTCAGCATTGTTTGAATGAAAAGTAGGAATGGATATAAAGTGTCTAGCACAGTGCCTGGTACACAGTAGAAAGGGCAGCTCTTCTTGACCATGATAATCTGCTGTATTTTAACGGCTCTCTGGATTTAGTGTATTTTATGCTGTCCTACTAGGATAGCTATTTTATACACATGTAGAAACTATTAATTAGACTAAATAATATGTTAATACTATAGGCCTGGCCAAAGACTCACTCTCTTGATAAAAATAAGGAGGATTATTCCACAGTCATGTACTTTTTAGATTTGCAGAAGATCACAGAATATCTAGCAAGTCTTCCTCTAATTTATAGATGAGGGAACTGAAGCCCCCAAAAGGTTAGGTTTTCTGAAGTTCTATCCCTAGTTGATAGGAGAATCTATTTGGAAAAGAGAAACCTGACTTCCATTAAGTTTTCTCTAATTGAATTCAGAATTCAAATGGACAGTATTAACAAGAACCTGGAAATTAAATAGAAAATACTTTATTTAATGTTAAAACTGTTCGGATTAAGCTTCAGAAAGAATCCATTAGCTATCATGATGCTATTCCTTTTAGTTTCCTGATACTGGATATTTAGAACCAATTAAGTATGATTATTTGGGTTGAGAAGAATCTCAAGGATTGGGCAGTGAACCAAATTCATAAATATAATTCTTCAAACAGAGCTTCTTTTATAAATATTATCATAGAAAACTAGAAGTTGGGTTGTCAGTGGCTCAGAAGAGTTTAGAGCAAGTACAGAGTAGTTCTGGGGAGAGGGAATGAAGGGAGGAAGGAAGAAGGGAGGGGGTAGGTGCTGGGGAGAGAGGGAGGAAAACAAAAGAGAATCATTGCTAATGTGTGATGCAGTCTATCTCAAGGTGGGAAATGATGGGAGAAGTCTGGAATGGCAGGAAGTAGCCAAGGCAGAAATAAACTTTATACCTCATAAATAGGTGAGTGAAAAGGGGTTTACTGTGCAAAAAAACAAGAAATAAGCAATTGAAGAACAATCTGGCAATTCTTTAGAAAGCTGAAGAGTTAGTTATCATTGAGTGAGCAATTCCACTCCTAGGTGTATACCTAAGAGAAATGAAAACATATGTCCACCCAAAACCTGCACACAGGTGTTCACAGCAGGATTATTCCTAATAGGCAAAAGGGGGAAGCAACCCAAGTGTCCATCCACTGGAGAATGGATAAACAAAATGCGGTACACATACAGTGGAGTAGTATCCAGCCACAGAAAGGGAGGAAGTACTGATGTGTGTTACCACATGGATGAAGATTAAAAACATTTTAAGTCCATGGTGGCGCACATCCGGGGATCTCCGCCTTCTTCTCCTGAGCTTGGGCAGCCTCCTCCTCCATACCTTTCACTCACAGAGGCACCGTGTGGTGAGAGGCCAGGGATGGGGAGTTGGGCGGCTGTGCACTTCCCAGCCACCGAAAAAGGTGAAGATGTCCCACATAAGGGACTGCTTCAGGAGCATCCTGGCCATCGTGCCCTGTTGGTTGGTCACCACCGTCGCGGTGCCCTTGTTGGCAAACCTTGTCTCATCAGCCCGCCTCCTTCTTCCTCTAGCCTGAAGCCTTCCTCTATCACTTTCAGATTTGAAGGGCAATCGCTGCCACCTTGTATTTCCCTGTTTGTCTAGGAATTAGATTTATTTGGTCAGTTTCTCTCTCTCTCTCTCAAATAAATAAATAAAATCTTTAAAAGAGAGAGAGAGAGAGAAAGCACGAGAGGGGAGCGGGCTAGAGGGAGAAGCAGACTTCCTGCGGAGCAGGGAGCCACACGCAGGACTCGTTGCTGGGACTCCATGATCATGACCTAAGCCGAAGGCAATTGCTTAACCAACTGAGCCACCCAGGTGCCCTCTTTCTTGTATCAGAATTTTACAGGACTTGAAACAGGAGCTTTTGATAGGTCAGCCGCCAATTTACTCATGCTCCTCTTTAACTGGAATTGCATCGTGAAGACCAGCTTAGCCATGAACATGCAGTTGCTGATGATTCCTCTGATCGTGTCAGTACTTTATGTCTGGGCCCAGCTGAACAGAGACATGATTGTATCATTTTGGTTTGAAACACAAGTTAAGGCCTGTTATTTATCATGGTTATCCTTGGACTCAACTATATCATGGGAGGCTCGGTAATGAATGAGCTCATTGGAAATCTTGTGGGACATCTTTAATTTCTCCTCATGTTCAGATACCCAATGACTTCGGATGAAGACATTTTCTATTCACACCTGTTTTTGTACTGCTGGCTGTCCAGCAGGAGAGGAGGATGTCAGGATTCAGTGTGTCCCCTGCTAGCATGAGGTGAGCTGCTGATCTGAATGGTAGAGGTAGAAGACACCACTGGGGACAGGACTTTCAGCTTGGGGACCAATGAAGGAGAGGCCTCTGGCCTGCCCACCAGCCACTCTGCTTAGACGAAGTTTCCTCCCAGTGCTAGGTGTGCCTAACAACTGAGTTCTAGCAAATGCTCTTAGACTTGACCCAGACTTGACCCACACTGAATGTAGTCTTCCGGTACATGATAAATTTTTTTTTTTTTTTTAAAGATTTTATTTATTTATTTGTCAGAGAGAGAGAGAGGAGCGAGAGTGAGCACAAGCAGACAGAGTGGTAGGCAGAGGGAGAAGCAGGCTCCCGGCCGAGCAAGGAGCCCGATGCGGGACTCGATCCCAGGACGCTGGGATCATGACCTGAGCCGAAGGCAGCCGCTCAACCAGCTGAGCCACCCAGGCGTCCCCATGATAAAATTTTTTAAATCCCGAAGAAAAGAATGTGTTCCTCAAGTTCCATGATTCTCATTCAAGGCCTTACTGCTACAAAGAACAAATGTCAACTGTGCGGATTTCAGAACTGACTTTAATTTTTTGGTGCCTTCACTTCCATTTCTGTCTGAATAGTGGGTTTGGTAGGTCCTGGTCTGCTGGCACCAAGCTGGGCATCTGGGGTTGGGTCACCAAACCCTTGACAAAGGACCTCCTTCCTCTTTCTTGTACACATACCTTGCTCCTTTTCCCAACTAAACATTTGCAGCTGGAGGAGGTTACCCATAAAATGGTTCTGCCTTTGACAAGCTCTCTTATTTATTGTCTTTG
Organism: Mustela lutreola; assembly: GCF_030435805.1. Classification (NCBI taxonomy): domain Eukaryota; kingdom Metazoa; phylum Chordata; class Mammalia; order Carnivora; family Mustelidae; genus Mustela; species Mustela lutreola. The sequence continues at coordinate 119,698,512 of NC_081298.1, forward strand.
GCAAGGCCCAGGTGCAAAGAACTTGTCCACCCTTTCCCCTTTTGGTGGCAGAAGTATAATGGAGGGGGAAGACTGGACCAGGGGATGGAGAGCCTTTTCAGCTTTTGAAATTGCTGTGACCTGATGGCAGTTGCAACCATTTGCCCCTCTTCAGATGTTTTTAGTAAAGCAAACAAACAAACAAAACAAAACAAAACCCACCACTGAGTCAGTGAGGGCCATAGACTGGTATCAATGAGGCACTCGTTTCCCTAAGTGACATGATGCAGACTACTGTGGAGCTGCATCTTGCACAGGAGCTAGAGGCAGACTGTGGTGGGCAGAATCCCTTTGCATCTCATGTAGGGCATCCTGGCTTCATGTGCAGCTAGAGTAGAGATCTATTATGCTAAAAATTTCCAAATCACATTTGCCTCTCTGAGAGGCACCTGGACGTTGATTGTATTTCATTCTCCTCCTGGATATATGTGGACTGAATAGTGTGGAGAGGAGAACCTTATACTCTAAATTGTCATTTTTTGGGGCCGTGCCCCCTTTTAATGGCCATGTACTTCTGTGAATCATGAGGAAGGTACAGCTCCTCTTACACAGATCACATTTTAAGAGCTAAGATAAGCACATGTAAACAAATCACACAATTTTGGGTTGTAACGGCTTTAGACTCATTTGTGTTTGAGGGTCTTTATTTTGAGCCATGAATGTACAAGTCATGAATGTACAAGTCATGAATGTCCATCAGACAGGCTTACATACCCACAACTCTTTTTCAGAGGTGGGATTTTTCCATTAGAACTAGGTTTATCCCCCAATAAAGGTTGAAGGCTAAAAAAAACCCCGAACAAATTTAAAAAAGAAAAAAAAAGAAAGAAAAACAAACAAACCAGTAAGTCAAGAAGCCAGTTACAAAAGACTACATATTCTCTGATTTCATTTAGATGTGATGGTTGTAACAGAAGAATTGATGAAAACAGAAAGTAGATCCATGGTAGTGAAAGGCTTGGGAGAATTGGAAAGATTGTGGGGTGATTGCTAAAGGGTGTGAGGTTTCTTTCTTTCTTTTTTAAGGTTTATTTGTTTTTAGATTTATTTATTTTAGAAAGAGAGAGTGTGCAAGCTGGGGGAAGGGCAGAGAAAGAGGGAGATGGAAAGAATCTCAAGCACACTCCCCACTGAGTGTGGATTCCCAACTCGTGGCTCTATCTCACGATGCTGAGATCATGACCTGAGCTGAAACCAAGACTTGGATGCTCCACTGAGCCCCCCGTGAGGTTTCTTTCGGGAGTAATGGAAATGTTCATAATTGATGGTAGTGATGGTGCTCTACCCTGTGAATAAACTGAAAACCACTGAATTGTACATTTTAAATGGGTGATATATATGTCTGAATTACATCTCAATACAACTGTGACCCAAAAACCACCTCTGAAATAAGGAGAGTAACTTCAGCAAAGCAACTCAGAAATGAAAAAACAACCCTGTAGATACAAAGTGAGACAACAGGTGAAAGCACCTCTCCCAGTTTTAAAGACTGACAATCCCCTTGTCCAGTCTTCCCCCCCATTATACTTCTGCCACCAAAAGGGGAAAGGGTGGACAGGTTCTTTGCACCCGGGCCTTGCCAAAAAGACAATAAATAAGAGAGCTTATCAAAGGCAGAACCATTTTATGGGCAACCTCCATTTTATGGGCTACAAATGTTTGGTTGGGAAAAGGAGCAAGGGGATGGGAGCTGCCAGCTGGTGAGGGCGTGAGAGTGAGTCGGTGGCAGCAGATGACAAACAGGTAAGCATCTGGAATATTCCAAAAGGTAACTTTCTATTGATACTGCAGTCCAGGTATACTGGTAAAACCTGGTGTTTAAGAGTTGCTCAACACTGTGGCAAACACTCATCTCATCAATTATCTATTGGATAGGGTAAAATTAAATTCCGATTCACAAAAGACTGGCCTTATCATAATTATGACAAATACATTTTTGTATGCCCTGCAGGACTTAGCTTGATGCTTCATACACAGTAGGTGCTCAATAAATATTTGATGAATGAAACTAACCATCACAGTCAGAACTCAATGCTCTGTTCTATAATTATAAAACATAACCAAGGCCAAATTTTAGCCATGAAAAAAAAAAAAAAAGGAGAACATTATTCCACATTTGAAACATTTTAATGGATCTTTCAATGAGAGCTTTAATTCAGCTAACACCTAAAATACAGACATAATTTAGTTATCTAACATGGAAGTAAAAAGATCTATCAGAAAGATAAGGACATTCTGAGAAATGCTAAGAAAGTGTGACTTTATTCATATTATATACACCATGAAACATTTTCCATTATTTACTTCAAAATCTAAATTCTGCTTGTTTCTCAATTAAATTTTTTCATGACAGATGTTGAATATTGACTTATTTTTTCCTGACAATACCAATAGGCTGCCCAACATGATACAATTGTTTTTAGCACTTAAATTTAAGAGACTATGGCTCAGTATTTAAAAAATAAATTAATAAAAAAGAAATATTACAGGGAAAAAAAGGAGAGCACATCTACCCCATGATAAAAACAATTACCCCTTTCAAATCAGAAAATGGCATGAGCATCATTTTACTTAACCTACTTAGAAGCATACAATACTCATATACAAATGAAGTAGAACCTATAGCCCAGAAAGGTACAATGGCGATCACTAATTAGTTGCCAGTTGACAATATAAATAAAAATGAATGGAATATCAAGTTAAAAAAAACTGGTTTTTAGCTTAATTGTTGGTGCAGAATGTACAGCAGGGGTTGGCTGCCTGGTGGCTGCTTTAGCTTTGCTGGCTTGGCTTGCTCGAACAGCAGTTTCCAAACGTACTTTCAACTCAGGAGCCGCTCCCATTACCGTCTTGAAAGCATGTGGATACAGAGGTCCAATATGCATTAAATTCTGGAGTGCAAACTCATGAAGATCTTTGGAAACTGTACTTGCTGAGGCAAAAGAATTTTCATCCAGCAGGTAAGAGATCAAAGTGGGAACTAAAAGGGCAAGTAACTGGACTCCTGCAAGGAACAATGATAAGGTCTGAAGATCATCACAAATCTGTCAATTACAATAAACTTTAAGATAGGTGATTACCACAGTAGTCTCGGTCACAATAAAACATTATCAAATAGAATCTGTCTTAGACTTCAACAACAATTAATATTAAATATTCAATATTAATTAATATTAAATATTTACTTAATGCCAGGCTATGTTTGGCTTGGAGACCAAGTTTATTAAGACTGCATATTTTAGTTTATCTTGTTTTGTTAAAAAAAAAAAAAAATACTGGCTAGGGACACCTGGGTGGCTCAGTCGGTTAAGTGTCTAACTCTTTCCCAGCTTGGGTCTTGGGAAATGAGTTTAAGGGTCATGAGTTTAAGCCCCCATTGGGCTCCATGCTGGGTGAGATGCCTACTTACCAAAAAAAGAAAAAAAAAGTGAAAAAATACTGGCTAAAAGGGTAAAAAGGAGTAAGTACTCTACAACTACCATCTGGTGGAATGTATTCTGAGAGTAAGATCATGATATTTTTCAGGGTATTTCAGAATAGGGAGGATAGCATAGGAAAGATAAACCTGAACAGCATCAATTTACTATTATTTAACTAAAACTAGGTATTTCCTTCTTTTAAAAATAGAAATACAACTATTTCCCATTTTATCACCACCCCCCAACAGTAAACTCCACAATAAGTGAAGGAAAAATATCTCAAAAAGAAGCAAATATGTAGAATTTAGGGTTAAAAAAACCCAAGAGCCTGTGTCTGGTTGACATATACTCTAAGCCCTTCAAGATTTATTTGGAAGTTTAATCCCATCCCATTTACTAGTCTCTCTGTCTTCCCATATTAACAACTCCATCCTGGAATATAAATTTCATTAAAGCTGGTATTTTTCTTTAAAAAACGTGATCATGTATACATATGTATCTGATAATCAGCACTGAGAATAATAATTTTTTCCACTTTTGTTAACGTTTGTAGAATGACAGTAGCCAAGGTTGCAGGGGAGCAGGAAACATCTGATACAGAATGTGGAATACAACATTCACTGACGTCAAGAAATACAATGATAACAATCATTAGACCTTTCCGGAACCCTAATCCCATTCTGTCCCTCAACATCTTCTTTCCCTGCTGTGTTTTTTTTCTGCATAGCATCTTCCTAATTCATCATCTATTATATCTATATCCAAAATTAATATAGTTATATCCACTTTCACTTCTATATAAAATTATGTATATAGATATATGTAGACAATGTTTATCTATACAAAATTTTATGTTTATATATAATATAGATACAGATATACCCAAGGGGGGGGAATGTTGACTGTCTCTGTTTTTGCACTATGATATAAGCTCCATGAGAGCAGGGATCTTTGTGTAGTTATTTCATGACTAGAACATACCTGGTATGCAGCAGGCACTCAATAACTACTTGTTGAATGAATGAACAAACACAAACATCCTTTGCCTTGAAAACCCCTCAGAAGTTTTTATCAGTTGGATATTCTTCCATGACAAAGTTTCAGAAGAAAGGTAGCAAGCTGATATTTTAAAAGTCCCAAGAATTCTCCAATTAGCTAGACTTAACTCAATTTCCCTCACACAGAATTATAACAGTATTGTATAATAAGAACTTCTATAGAAGATATAATAATGAATCACCAAATAAATACGAAATTATCTTCAGTACACTGTGCATACTAAAGCAGACAAGGTTTTCAACATCAGGTTGAAAAGCAAGGTTTTGATTTTAACAGTTAATTAACTGGAAAAAATATAAATTATTTAAGTACCCATCAAGTATCTAGAAATGTGCTAGGAATTTTAGGAAATACATAATTCATCAACAGCTTTCAACTTAAAGCTGTTAGTGCCTAGTTGAAAAGGGTATCCAGCACATCAAACAATTAGAGAACTAAATGCTAAAAACCTATAGGGAACATTTGAGATATAGTTCCTCAAAAGCCTCATAAAGTGGAAGAATACTTTAGGATTTTATAGTTTTAGTTATTATCTTAAAACCACAAAGCCAAAGAATAAGGTTGATTATAACTGCCAAAGAAATTGTATGAAGGGAAAGATGAGAGTGGGCTGAGTAATTGAGCAACATTTCTTGAAAAAAATGAGATCTGATGCAGATTAAATCTGTTTGTGTAATTAGAAATGAGAGGAAGAAACATACCTGTTAGGAAACTATTAGAAAACTGTTAGGAAACTATTAGAGCTATTTAATTGAGATGATTAGGTACAAGAATAGGAACCAAGATTCTCCTGAATCCCAGAGAAGTTTCCAAAAAAGATAGGACAAGTTTTGAGTAACAGATTGAATAAAGAATATGAACAAGAATTAAGATTCAGGGGCACCTGGGTGACTTAGTGGGTTAAATCCTCTGCCTTCAGCTCAGGTCATGGTCCCAGGGTCCTGGGATCAAGCCCCACATCAGGCTCTCTGCTCAGCAGGGAGCCTGCTTCCTGCCTCTCTGCCTAATTGTGATCTCTGTCTGTCAAATAAATTAATAAAATCTTTAAAAAAAAGAATTAAGATTCAAATATAATTCCAATGTCTTTAGCTTATCACCCTGGTCATGCTGGGTGAAGAAACACTCATTGCCTATTTCTTTCATGGATACTATAAAGTTAAAAACAAAAAATTAGCATTTGTAACTGTTGTGAAGAAAGGTGGGTGATAAAACAAATTTAAAAGCTGAAAATTTGTCTTCTGGGAATTACATTACTATATTTTACGTAACTATATATTATAATTTTAAGTGTTAGTGAGATATACCTCAGACATATCTTAATAGCAATAAGCATTATTCTGGTTTCTTCATTTTTTAATAGACTGCTTCACTGAGATAACAGATGTTTTGTATTATAGAAAGACTTTTAAGTATAATAAAATTGGCATTAAAAAAATTAAGATAAATATAAGGCCAAATGCATACAAAAACCAAAGGTAAATGAGTCCTATTAAGAGGGTATGATGGTGGGTGCCTGGGTGGCTCAGTGGGTTAGGCCGCTGCCTTCGGCTCAGGTCATGATCTCAGGGTCCTGGGATCAAGTGCCGCGTCGGGCTCTCTGCTCAGCAGGGAGCCTGCTTCCCTCTCTCTCTCTCTGCCTGCCTCTCTGTCTACTGTGGTCTCTCTCTGTCAAATAAATAAATAAAATCTTAAAAAAAAAAAAAAAAAGAGGGTATGATGGCATTCGTCAGGAAGGTTAACGTCAAATCAATGAATAAATGAATGAGCATATACGAAATAATGTGATGGCCACCATTTACCTTTGGTTTTCGCCATCATGGCCACAAACATAGACCATGATGTCAGTCACAACATTTCTATTCAAATAATCTATTAATATCTAATTTCAATTAAACTTATCAACTCTCAAACGATCCTTCTTCCTGACTTTCCCAATTCTGACACTGCTTCCATGTTTCTTCCACGTAACATAGTCCTGTTCAGCTCTTCCCTTTCTCTTGCTCCCTATAACTAGTCACTCATCAAGTAAGATGAATTTTTTTTTTCATCATCACCTCTGCATTTCTCCTTTTCCACTATCATACTTCTGGATTATTACTATTTTTAAAAGATTTTATTTACTCATTTGAGAGGGAGAGCATTCACATATGTGTGTGTTGGTGGGGAACAGTAGAGGGGGAGGGAGAGGGACAAGCAGACTCCAAGCACAGAGCACAGAGCCTGACTCAGGGTTCAATTTCAGGACCCGAGACCACCAATGGAGCCAAAACCAAGAGTCAGACACCACCCAGGCACCTCTGGATTGTTGTTTTATAGTGAAGCTCTTACAGTAACTTTTCAAAGTCTCTACTACCTTTCCAATTTCCTGTAAAAATTTTTTCAAGGGAAGAAGAAAAAACTTACAATAGAAAAAAAAATGGATGTCATTGTTATCTGGAAAGTAATCTAGCAATATATATTAAAAGTCTTTAAAATGTACATTCCTTTCAACCCCCAGTAATTTCATATTAAGTATTTTATCTGATAGCTATAATAAATAATGTGCGCAAACATATCTGTACAAGTATACTCATCTCAGTTATTTATGATTTTGAAAAACTGGAAACACCTAATGTTCAATCATAAGGTATTAGCTTAAAAAGTATAGTCTTTCTGCTGCAATTAAGTCATTTTTTTAAAAAGAAATTTTAGATTATGATGAAATCAAGGGAATAAAGAGGAATAGGTATTAAGCTGCGGAAGTCTCTGATTAAATGGACGTATGTGGTAACTTTTCATTAAATAAAAATAATTTTTTTTTTAAAGATTTTATTTATTTACTTGACATAGAGAGAGAGAGATCACAAGTAGGCAGAGAGGCAGGCAGAGAGAGAGAGAGGAGGAAGCAGGCTTCCCACCGAGCAGAGAGCCCAATGCGGGGCTCGATCCCAGGACCCTGGGATCATGACCTGAGCTGAAGGCAGAGGCTTTAACCCACTGAGCCACCCAGGCGCCCCAAATAAAAATAATTTTTAAGTTTAAAAATTGGAGGTATTTTAATAATGATGTTTGGTACTAATACTAATCTGATTCTATTTGTTATAAAGCTTCTGTATTTCTATTATGAACACCATACTAAATTACTTTTATAAACTTTTTAAATACCCACATTTTCCTAATTCTTAAAAAGTACATTCCTAGAAAAAAAAAATCAGTGTGTTGAAAGGCCATCAGTAATTTAACTTCTTGCTCATAAAAAAATGAATATAAATAACTCAATATATTATGTCAGTAGCATGACCAAAATATTAAGCTTTCTATAGTAACCACTCCTTAGTAAACTTACTGTTGCAATGGCCTGTATCTAATATCAAGTAAGATATATACATATGAAATATATATAAAATACAGTTCATTTTGGACTGCTGGCTTTTTATAAGAATACTTACTGTTTTGTTCTTCCCCAAGAGCAACTAATGTTTCCAGAACTTTGATTCCTTCTTGAACAGCTAAAAGTTCTGTGCTACTGGCTGGTCTGTTTCTTTCAACAGCTTTCAGCTTTTCAACCACTATTGGAGCCAAGGAATGGATATACGGAGTTGAAAGGGCACGATTGGAATGTTGGAAGACTGAGAGGAGAAGCTGATAACACTTGGCTTGGACCTATATAAGAAAATAATTTTATTAATTAACATGTGTGATAGTTCTCATTTGCTGTACAATCACATTGCAACTTAATATATGCTGAAAAGATGTGATACTGCATGATGAAAATAGAACTGTGGGATGAATTAATACCATTTTCTATTTATAGAAATAAAGTTAGAATAACGAAACTTCTAATAAGCTAACTAAAAAAAACCTGAAAAGAAATTAAATAAATATTCCTTATATGGTAACTGCCAAATTACCAAGCTTACATAATTCATTTCTTTCTATAGTATGGTAGAAGCTATAAACCAGGAACTCCAATTTATGTTTTTAATTTTTCCTTTGTTTGAAAATTGTCCCTTCCATTTTAACCTAACATATTTAGTAAGGAAGGCTAATATCTAAATGATGTCAAACAATGCTATAAAAATACCCCCGGTAGACAACTCAAATTCATTTGAATTCTCTGGAAATGAGCTTATGCTTATTTAACTTTTCCAGGCCTAGAAAGTAAAATCTCATTGGTAAAATGAGTAAAATCTCATTCACTTTAGCATGAAAGGACTTCATAGTAACCCCAAATAAAAATTTAAAAAAAAAAGGAAGGAAGGTAAGATAAAAAGAAGGCCCATCACTATATGGGATAAATAGTGGAATAAAGCTGTTTCAGCACTTTGGTAGAAGAGAAGTTGCCAGACCTTACTGGACATAATACTGGGCAATGTTTTCAAAATACAGATTTATGATTTAGGAAGACAGTGGCAGAGTCTAGGAATCATGTTATTAAGCTGTTTGTTTTTTTTTTTCTGATGTGCAGCAGGTTTGAGAATCATTAGTTTAGACTTTGACATTGTGAAGCCAAAAAACTTTATTTTCTAGAAAAACTGGCTTCTAACAGGTTCATCAAAACATGTAATAATATAAATTTATTCTTTAATGCTTTTGGTGTCATTAAGTAAACAGTGAAAGATAATAACCATAGACTCATGCAAAGTGTCTACCATTATAAGGAAGAGTTAATCAAATATTTTAGATACTGGAGAATTTTTTGCAGGTGTAAATACACACATACACGTGTCTCCTAGTGCTTAAACTGAGTGATCTTTTCCAGCTTTTCTACTGAAAACCCATATAACAAATATTTGGGTTTTCAAATAATGCCTCACCCATTTTAATGAACTGATCTGAAATTTTACTGATGATATGGAATGTTTACCTCTCTGTTTAAGTGTAACTTACCCATGGGTCACATGAATTCAGTGCATTTTTAAATCTGTTCATGCAGCCATTCTGTAATGACTGGACTCCTATTATTTCACTACTAGCAGACCACAGGAAGAGTGCAATTGCTGTTAGCATGCTTACTTCATCAGGCATAGGCATGGAATCTTCTGAAATACATGAATAATATTAAAATACATGAAAAAGGAAAGCAATGTGCTGTTTCCAACATATTTTGGAATTCCAATCTTGAACAATAACCCTCTCTCCCCCAGTGACATTTATAGCAGTGTGTTCCTCAATCTAATATAATCCATAAACAACTGTATGAATAGAAATCAATTACTACTGAGGAAAAAGGGATACTTTATCATAAGTCCTGTATTGAAGTCCTTTTTTCCTTGTTTTTCTGGATGGTACAATATTAACTGAAAAAATTTCAGGCATAAGTCCTAACAAGAATTCTATTAAGGGAAAGCAAATTTGAATGAAAGATAACATAGTAATATAAAATTACTTAAAAGTTATGTAACTTCTTTGTAGTTAAGATGGATCAAAAATTTCCAAATACTTTCCTTCCAACAAAGTTAACCAATTATAAGATATTCCAAGTAATTTAAAAATCCAGAGGAGACTTTCTTAGTGATAACACCTTTCTATTCATTAAATATGAAACCTACACATTTTATACAACCATAATCAAAAAATTTTGCACAATTTCTTCAAGACAGTATTCTTATAATGTTAAAGAACTTCTATTGAAATCATTTATTTGAGAATAAATACAACCTAGCAAAAATACAGTATATAATTAGAAATACCAGAAATATCTATATTTATTCTAAAGAAAACTACTATTAAACATATAAAGCAAGAGACCTAAACTATTTTGCCATTCTCATTTCTTCCACAGCTGAACTTATTAACATTCTTTAAGTATGAGTTTGGACTAATTTGGAAACTGCAAATACTCAATGATAATCAGTAATTTATCAAAATTATGAACATATATATTTGATATGCTAACATCTAGTATTTAGGGTACTGACATAAAATAGAATGAGGTAATAATAATAGAAAGATGCCTATTAACATAAAGAAAAAAAGTTATAAAATTTGAAGGATTTAGCCAATCTATAATAATCTAAGTCATACCTGTTAAAAACCTGAGAACTCCATAGCAGGAATATTATCATAGGTGAAATGAAAACAATTTGTAACTCAGAGTCTGTGACACTGTAAGCAATTTTTTATTCAAAAATTAACACTTTATTGTAAAATTGTGACTTTAAGATTTGCCATTTAAATACTGTTTTCTACTAAAAGAAACCAGGGCTGTTTTGGAGAAGTGATGGAACCAGAACACTAACAGGAAAAATACAAAGTAAGCCTGCTATATTTTTGGGGCAAGAAAGTAAAAATGTCCTCAAGAAATAATAGGAATATGTTAAAATGATAAAAATGGACCTACTGAATTAAAAAAAGGATCATGTCTGTACTGATAGTAATAACAAACATAAGAAAATAAAAAATAAGGGCAAAGAACAAGCTCTTCCCATGAAATGCTGGCTAAAAAATGTACAAGGAAGAAAATTAAGGAGGAAGTTAGAAAATTATCATTTTGACATCATCACAGTAATAACTGGTTCAAGTACAACAGACGTTAAAACCACTGGGCACCTGACTGTCTCAGTCAGTAGAGCATGCGACTCAACGTCAGGGTCACGAGTTCAAGTTCTGTGCTGGGGGTAGGGTTTACTTAAAATACAAACCATATAACCCCAAAAACCATTGGGTGAAAGTTTGATGGGGAACAGATAATAGAGTTTCAGATTATCTCCCCACAAATTCCTTATTAGTTGTAAAAGGGAAAAACATCAACTCTGTAGTGGAGAAATATGGCAGATACCATCTTAAGTTATTAAAGTTAATATTCCCGATAATGGGATGAGCAACATTATATGCCTCCTTACAAGATGCATGGAGAAAGACATACCAATACTCATATAGTATTTCTGCCAAAAAAGCATAACCTGAATCTAACCACAAGAAAAAGAAACATACAATTCCAAATTGAAAGCCAATCTATAAAATAGCTGTCTGCACTTTTAAGACATTTATATCATGAAAGATTTAAAGAAAAGCTAAGATACTGCCTCAGACTAAAGAAGACTAAATCATTACAAACAACTAAGTATGCATGATCCTGGACTATATCCTTGATAAAATAAAGAGTTGTATTAAAGTCATTATTATGACAATTGGTAAAATTTGCATCTGAACAGTAACAGCATTGTATTGATGTTAAATTGCCTACATTTGATAATTCTTCTGTGGTTATGTAAGAGAATGTCCTTGTTCCTAGGACATCTCTGAAGCATTTAGTAGTACAGAGTCATGATGACTTCAGTGTATTCTCAAAGGGCTCAGCAAAATAAACAATGACATTAACAATAACATACAGATTATGGAGTAATAAAATGTGACAAAATGTTAACAGTTGGTGAATCTAGAAGGGTATATTGTAGTTCACATTTTAAAAAGTTTGAAATCTATTTCAAAATTGAAAACTTTTTAAAAATGAAGAAAAATGGCAGCAATCTTAAGAGTACAAACTACCTTCAAGGAGATTTATATACATATGTCTATGCTCACATACATACACATGCACATTTTTTCTAAATGGAAGTCTCGGATTTCATACTAGGAAATGTGATTTCCTAAATAAAAATTCCTTATTATAAAACTTTCCTTGTAAAGCAAGGGATTTTACTTGCCTTGCTTACAAATATTACACAAGTAACACCTGTGGCCTTAACTCCCACTTGATACTGGCTGTCTACTGAGAATTCAGTTCTGGACAGAATATTTTATGCAAGTTAATTTTATCATACCTTTAAATTAACTTAATGTTAACGAACATGACTGATAAAATATCAAAACCTTCCCATATAACTGACAATTGGAAAAATGTGTGATTATTGACTTTGGAACTGCCTCATGACAATTAAAACAATATTTATATTCTTAAACAAATTCTTAACTATTTTTTTACTTTATTATTAGTATCTATTTACCTATTTACACATATACATACATATAAATGTGGCATTTAACATTTTTTTAACATTTCTTTAGTTTGTTAAAAACCTACTTTAAGGGGCGCCTGGGTGGCTCAGTGGGTTAAAGCCTCTGCCTTCGGCTCGGGTCATGATCCCAGAGTCCTGGGATCCAGCCCCACATCCGGCTCTCTGCTCAGCGGGGAGCTGCTTCCCCCCTTCTCTCTCTCTGCCTGCCTCTCTGCCTACTTGTGATCTCTGTCAAATAATAAATAAAATCTTTAAAAAAACAAAACAAAACAAAAAAAACCTACTTTAAAAAGCAAAACATTAACTTAAGATAAAGCTAAAATAGTTTCAGTAGAATTAATAAAACTAAAGTTTCCTCTTCCAAATAATTAGTATTAAAAAATTCAAATAATAAAAGTAACACATGGTCATTGCTTAACAAGATAAAAATAGTCTAGGGAAAAAAATAAAACTTGTAATTCTACCATCCAGTGACAGTTTAATTTCTAAAGAAATTAGAAATAAAATTTATTTATTTATTTATTTGAGAGCGAAAGAAAAAGGAGAGAGCAAGTGCAGGGGGCAAGGACGAGTAGGGGGGAGGGAGATGCAGGGAAAGGATCTCAGACTCCGTGCTGAGTGTGGAGTCTGATGCGGGGCTCCACTTCAGGATCCTGAGATCAGGACATGGGCCAAACCAAGAGTTGGATGCTCAACAGACTAAGCCATCCAGACGCTATGACAGTTTAATTTTTAGGCTCTGGTCGAATTTCTTCTGGTCTGAGGTAGTTTTTTTTTTAATACATAGTTATTTACAAATATGATTTTAAATCAGTATAATGGATTTATAACCCAAATTAATGTATAGTCATATACTTAATAATTTTTACCACTGCCAGCCAGGTACTTATATTTATCACATATTTTCATTATTATAAAATAGACTGTGATAGATAACCTTGAACATTATGAATCCTTCAAGGCTCCTTGTACATTCTGTAGAACTGATTCCCTGAAAGTTTAAACCATTTTTGAACTCCCTTCAGCAAAGTATGAAAATGTTCTCTTGGTACCAATTCCAGCTGTACAGTCACATTAAAAGAAAAAACATCAATTTTATAAGAAAAAATTTTATATTATTTGTTTTTGTTTTTATTTCTTTGCTTACATAATAATGTGGCTGACTTTTTTATATGTGTGGTGGTCACCTCTATCTCCTTTTTACTAACGTGTGTTCTTTCTTCTATTGGGTGTTATTTGTGCATTATTGATACTAACACTGACATAAATACTATTGTCAATTTTTCAGCTACTTTTTTTTCAGCTACTTTTTAATGTAAGATGTTTTGACAGGTAGAAGTTAATTTCTATATAGCCTAATACATTGATAGTTTTCCCATGTGATATTTTCCATTCTTACACTTACATACTCCTTTGCCATTCTTACATAAAAATTTTACATATATTTTCTTTAACTAGTTTTAAAACTATACATTACCACTTCAATTTCTCTGGTATTTATTTTGGGTCATGATAGAAGGTAAGGACCTAACTGGAATTGGTATCTGAAACAGCTGACAGAAACCATTTGAGGAATAATGAATGTGCTCTTATCATGTATTATATTCTCATGTAGATGAATGTCTGTTTTAAGTGATTTGTGTGTTTCATTGCCCTATCTCTTGATTCATGGACCTGCTCCACAGTCTTAAGAGTAGTCATGTTTTAATAGGTGATAGGTGACATGGCAAGTCTTTAATTATTATTCTTTGTCTTCAGTCCTCTGACATTTTCTTTAAACTGGAAATACAATGAAAGAAAAAGTCAAACACAGAAGAAAAATGGACAAAAATGTGAAAAAGCATTTCCCCCAAATTAAACACAAGCATGAAAAATGCTTTTACTCATTAGGAAAATGAGAAATGCAAATTAAAACAGTAAGATAGTACATCTTACCCATCAGAGAGCAAAATTTAAAAGACCAGAAGAAATTCAACCAGAACCTAAAGTCTGAAATACCAAGTATTGGTGAGATGTGGAAAAGTAGAGATTATCATACACTGCTGATGGATGTGTAAATTCATATGGCTACTTTGGAGAGTAATTTGGCCATGTCTGATAAAATATGCCATCAATTCAGCTTCTAGGGGTACCCCAGAAAATCTCATGGTATAAATGTATGAAGAATTTATAAGGATTTTCACGGCAGCAATTTTTATAATGGGGAAAAAATCAGAAATAGCAGAAATATCAATTGAGAAGGGAATGAGTATCTGAAAATTTCATGTGATGGAAACAACACAGAGGTTAAAAGGAAACATGTGGGCTTTATATGTACATCAATAGCTCAAAAAACCTTATTCTTAAGTGAGAATGTGCAGGCACAATGATATACTCTGACATTACCTACGTAAATTTAAAAACACAAAAGAGGGATGCCTGGGTAGCTTAGTCAGTTAAGAGTCTGCTTCAGCTCGGGTCATGACCCCAGGGTCCTCAGATCGAGTCCCACATCAGGCTCCCTGTTCAGCAGGGAGCCTGCTTCTCCCTCTGCTTGTGTTCTCTTCTCTGTGTCAAATAAATAAGTAAAATCTTAAAAAAATATATACATATACATTGCTCATGGTTATTTATCTCAGTTGATAGAGAATTCATATATACATTTAATTAACATATATGTATATTTTTAATATTTATTAATATATGCCTGTATTTATTAATATAGAAAGTAATTTATTTACATATATAAGTATTTATGGAATGAAACATCAAAATCAAGACTGTGGTTTCATTTGAGGATAAGCTGGGGTGGTGAAAGATACTTCAACTTTCCTATTTTATTATTTTTATTAAAAAGAAAACATATGAAACAAATATATTAAAACATATCAATTTGATTCTGAGTATATTTTCTGAAATTTTCTGTCCTTTTTTGGACAGAAATTTTCTCTCTTTTTTAGATACATCCAACATGTATGTAAGTGCTGAGACAAGGACACTTGCAGTGAATACCCAGAAAGGGATACTAAAGTTCCTGTCTGCAAGGTGTGGCTAAAACACACACACACACACACACACACACACACACACACACACACACACAACACCTCTCTGTGTTGATTCGGACAAGCTCATTCAATTAGTTATTGACAAACAGATAGATTATGGGTTTGAAGCCCTGATTAGGTTACCTGGTTGAGAATATTCCAGGATGCATGCGAGAGTGCTGCGAATTAGAGCTGTCCACTGTTTCTGAGTGTCCTCAGTCTTGGCCATCGAGAGTGTCACGATGCTTTTAATTCCCTGAAGTGCTGCACTGACTGGCAGAGGAACCTGATTATCTGCAGACTTTATCGCTGTGTCTTTCAATATTCTTGCAATTAAAAATAGAATCGTGGGCAGGATTGTCATACACCCTGAATTGAAAACAAATCAGATACCTCATAACTACTCAGTTCGCTTATTGCAGTTCTTTCAGTTGTTTTTACAATTGATTCTGGTTTAATACTATTTTTTCCCTTGTTGTTAATGCAAAATTTACTGCATTAGTATTATTATAATTCAATGTTTGGAAAAGAAAGTGAGAAAGTAACAAGTTATTTTAAAGAAGACAGAATATTTCTTTTCTTTTCCCAAGTAGCCTCGTTTTTTATTATTTCTAATATTTCACCTATTTAATATGTTGTGCCTTTCAAATGAAAATGAGAAAAGAAGATAGAAAAACAGAAGGGAAGCACTACCATATATACTTTGATAATTATCTGAGCAATTTGATGAATCTGGTAGCAATTCTAAGACATGTAATCAATCTTGAGTGTACTCAAGTCAGCCTTAACCAAGTGGGGGAAAGTGAAGAAAGGACTATATGGGTAAGCAAAGAAGAAACGAAAAAATCCTGGAATTTGTAGCTGAAAAACTTTAAGGTCATTGAATCCAACCTCCCACCTCACGGAAAATGCTCAACACTTTCTCAGGCTGCCATTGTGCTTGGCCTGCAAAGCTCCAGCAACAGAGAACCTCTTCTCTATAGGCTCGTGTTGGATTGAAATTTACCTTTATACTCCTTATATTATTTCTCTCTTCCAGATAAACAGAGGGAAAGTCTACATTTCCATCCTGTACTTTTCAGATATCTGCAAACAACTATCATCTTTGTAGCTAAATTCTCTTTAGTTCTTCCTAAGAGTTGGTGATCATACTCATCTGATGTTTTTATGGTTGGTCAGTTACTCAAGAGTGGCAAACAGATCAGGAACTAACAGGTTTGGTTATGCCACCATATGTCTGTCTGCTAACGTCCAGTGCCTTGCCTCAAGCTGTGGTTTTATCTCCCTTGTGAAGTTTGTCTGAAATGTATCTGAAGAGCATCTCAAGTTCTGGGTTTTTTGAATCCTTAATCTTTATAGGCTCCTAAAGGTTAAGACACCATAAAAGACTAACTTCTCCTTCCATACTTGAGACTAAAGAAGAAGATAAGTTATAATAGCACTTAAAATCAAAGGCAAGCTCATCTTTGTCTATTGTAATAGAATGCATTTCCAAACATTGATTAATACCGTACCAGCAGGCGAACAAAGGGACGGTAAGTCAGAGAGTATAGTAACTGTGGCTGCCACCAAACGAGCACTTTCTTCTGACAGTCGAGTTTTGGTGGCTAGGTGACTGGGTGAATCCGACATCTTGGTACTGAGATGTGGCATATGACGTACTAAAATGAACATCAACAGCTCCATAGTTGCAAACACAAGAGATTTTCCAGGAACAAGACCACCGCTGTCACCGCCTTCTCCAACTATAAGACATGACTCTTTTTCCACATCATCGTCATCTTGGATGAAAGAAAATTTGGTAAAATTTCCAGAAAAAAAATTATGGCACTGAGTAGATAAAACTATATAGTAAGTATATTTGAGAAATTTTATTTATTTATTTATATATTTGACAGACAGAGATCACAAGTAGGCAGAGAGGCAGGCAGAGAGAGATGGGGGGTAGGCAGGCTCCCTGCTCAGCAGAGAGCCCGTTGTGGGGCTCGATCCTATGACCCTGGGATCAAGACCTGAGCCGAAGGCAGAGGCTTTAAGCCACTGAGCCACCGAGGCGTCCCTGAGAAATTCTTTTAAAGGAACTTACAACTGAATGTCTCACTGGCAACACATGTCTTTCTCACAATAATTCTCTGCCTCCCTATAATTCTGTTTACTGACCTCTCTCTAAAAGTAAAGGACAATCCATTTCTTTTTTTTTTTTAAGAAAAATTTTATTTATTTATTTGACAGAGAGAGATCACAAGCAGGCAGAGAGGCAGGCAGAGAGAGAGGAAGGGAAGCAGGCCCCCTGCTGAGCAGAGAGCCCCATGCGGGACTCGATCCCAGGACCCCTGAGATCATGACCTGAGCCGAAGGCAGGGGCTTAACCCACTGAACCACCCAGGCGCCCCAAGGACAATCCATTTCTTACTTCAGAAATTTTTATTGGATATTTTTATTAGGAATGTATTTCATATTATGAGGAACATATATGTTAGGTAGAACCATGTGAGGTTGACACTTTTTTTTTTTTTAAAAGATTTTATTTATTTACTTGTCAGAGAGGAGCGAGAGCGAGCACAGGCAGACAGAGTGGCAGGCAGAGGCAGAGGGAGAAGTAGGCTCCCTGCCAAGCAAGGAGCCCCATGTGGGACTCAATCCCAGGACGCTGGGATCATGATCTCAGCTGAAGGCAGCTGCTTAACCAACTGAGCCACCCAGGCGTCCCTTGGTTGACACTTTTGAAGGTGAAAAATAATTGACTAGCAGCAATTTCATTTGGTTCCTTCCTTCTTCTTTTCTTTTTTTTTTTTTAAAGATTTATTTATTTATTTGAGAAAGAGAGGGGCAGAAAGGGAGAGGGAGAGAGCAAGCGGGAGGGGCAGAGGGAGAGAGAGAGAATCTCAAGCAGAGATTGGAGCCTGACATAGGGTTTGATCCCATGACCCTGAGATCATGACCTGAACTGAAACCAAGAGTCAGATGCTTATCTGAGTGCACCACTCAGGTGCCCCTCATTTGGTTTTTCCTAATGAAAGCAAAATCAATTGCCAATCTTCTACATCTTTGACTACATTTTTAATTAAAAACTTCCTGGCACTGATACTTAAAAAGTTAGAGTACAAACAAGATCTACTTCCAAATTAGCATAATTTCCAGTGCTTACTTAGAGTGTTTCTTTTTTCTTGCAGATAATCCTGAGCAGCTCTTACTATCTGTTGTACGACCCCAGTGACCAGCAGCTGAACAGAGGGTGGGTTCCAGGTCAACAGGAGGCGGTGCAGAACACTTAGCAACTCAACACCAATCAGCTAGTATAAATTAATACAGGTAAATTTAATTAATCTTAATTTCAAAGAACAAAATTATATTACAATCTAAGAAAATATACATGTAAAAATAAATCAGTTTGGTAACTAAAATTAATATATATGACTCTGTAACAAGTAAGAACAACCTAACAGTCTTGAGAATTGGTCATAATCTATCCCAACAAATTTTCATTCAACAAATTACTGTGGATATTAGGTACTTCCCATAAGCCCCTCTCCCATTCATCTCAGCAACTATTACAAACTTTCACCACTCACTTTAAGCCTCTTACAATCATCCACATCAAACCCATCCAATGAACCTGTCTCATATTTTATTTTATTTATTTTATTTTTTTTAAGATTTTATTTATTTGTTTGACAAAGAGAGATCACAAGTAGGCAGAGAGGCAGGCAGAGAGAGAGGGAAGCAGGCTCCCTGCTGAGCAGAGAGCCCGATGTGGGACTCGATCCCAGGACTCTGAGATCATGACCTGAGCCGAAGGCAGTGGCTTAACCCACTGAGCCACCCAGGCGCCCCCTGTCTCATATTTTAAAGAGGAAAAAAAAACTTAACTATAACCAAACCTACCTTTACCTCTCTCCTTAAGATCAAATGTCTAGACTCTACCAAAGGCTGATTCATCTTTCCTTATTTGCTTCCTGTCCTATCTTATCTGACCTCCCAGGGATTGATTCTTCAAGGACCCTGATTGCATTCCATATGTCTTCAGTTTCTCTGTCTAGGTCTGTTCCTTCCCCAGTATAAGGAAAACACTCAAGTCTTTCCTGTTTATTTCCTCCCCCCAACCCCCAATTCTCTCAGAACCTTCTCTGTCCCCATGTCCTGTATCTCTGTTTTGCTTCCTCTGGTCCCAGCCCCGAGGCTTCCAGTTCCTTCACCCCTCCTTCACCCCTCACTCTTCTACCTACGATAGAATGCTCCATCCGAGATCACTAGTAACCTTCCCTGGATCCTCTTCTGTCTTCATATACTGGATTCTGGTTCTTTTGAGACTGTCTATCCTTGAAACTCTCCTCTGCCCTTGTAACTCTGTTCTCTTAGTTCTCTTCCTCCCTCTCTGTAGTCTCCTTATTCCCTCATCTCCATCATTGTTTGCTATTTGTAATACACCCTCACGTTCCAGTCCCCGCCCTCTTTTTTCTTCCTTTATTCAGTTTTCCTAGGCCAGTGTAACTCACTATTTCTCTAGAAATAAAATGCAAAGAGCCTCTTAACTGGCCTTCCTGCCTCCCTTGTCATGTCCTATAGACCAATTTCACAGGGTCAATAAAAGTGATCAAATTCTATATATATACCATATTCTGAAATACAAGTTTAATCAGGTCATTCCTCTATTTTAACATTTTTTAATGATTTCCTATCACTTTTAAGATAGATTTTTAGACCCTTCCACAGGCCATACAGGAATCTTCATGATTTGGCTTTTCCCCTGACGCGCAGCCTCGTCTCCTAACAACTCTTACATGCTCCATTTGTCTCAGCTGTAGTAAATGACAGTAGTGTCCTTGAACTTGTCACGTTCTCTTACACCTCCTTGTCTTTGGATTTGCTTTTCTCCCAGAGAAAAAAACCCATCCCTTTTGTGCTGCCTCACTAATTTCTCTTTTCAGATTTTTTTTTTAATAAATTTTTTTAAAAGATTTTATTTATTTATTTGACAGAAAGAAATCACAAGTAGATGGAGAGGCAGGCAGAGAGAGAGAGAGAGGGAAGCAGGCTCCCTGCCGAGCAGAGAGCCTGATGCGGGACTCGATCCCAGGACCCTGAGATCATGACCTGAGCCAAAGGCAGCGGCTTAATCCACTGAGCCACCCAGGCACCCCTCTCTTTTCAGATTTAATCCAATCCTCATCTCCTCTGAGAAGCCATTCCTTACTTTCCTTGAAGTCAGGGCTCCTGTCCTCAGACTTTACATACCTTTACTAGCTCAGCATTTGTCATACTGTCCTGATCTCCCTGTACCTGGATCGGGGGTACCTGTACTTTTGATAGCTATAGCCTCAAACTGTGCCTGATACAGGACAGGCACAGAGTGAAAGCTGTTGGGTAAATCAATACAATACTGATGATTTTGAAATTATAGGATCCAACTCAGGAAGAAAAATATAATCCATTCAGGTGTAAAGCAGTGCTTGGATAAACAAAACATTATTGAGTCCAAAAAATAGCTAGGTAGTTGGGTGTGGGGTGTATTATGTTAAAAAAAAAATGAGTGAGTGTAAACATAGTGTTCTCTCTTCATTCACAGATTAAGTTTTAAATTTCATAAACACCAGAAGTTTCTTGCAGTAAGCTGTAGTTTAGCTGAGGAACAGCTTCAGATTGTAAGGCTAGGGTACAAGAAGAGTTCACCAGTGAGTGAATCTTGTAATCACAAAGCATGTGCTTTGTTTTATTTTGGTTTTGGTCAGCATCATGTGCACAATTAATTTGATATAATGAATGCTCTCAACTTTCTTTATCTGTTGGTGTTTTATGGAAAATTACCCCACATTGTAGATGTGTGATGGTGACCAAAAAGATGGTTCTTATGGAAAGAAAAGAATTTCTAATTAAAAAGAATAAGAAATCCACCAATAGCTTGGTTCTATAACATGAATAAAGTCCTCTAAAATTACATATAGAAATTAGAAAAAGCAATTCATTAAACTGTTAATGAGTAATTGAGCCAGTGCAAAAAAAATTCATTAAATGAGAGATAAAACATTATCAAACATTTAAAAGTGGTATAATTTATTTAACAGCCTTATAAATTACTTCAGGCCTTTATCAATAGAATCATTAGCTGGGGTTGAAGGCATCCCTTAATTTTTAGTTTTACTTGATTACCGATAAACACATCTAAGAAGATACACTGACTATTTCTATGCTGGTGGTGCCTTGTCATCCAACATTCACGATAAAGTCAAAATCCTAAATATTTATCATATATTTTATTTCATACAGGAGAAAATTATCTTAAGACAAACAGGATGAAAACAAAGCGTATAATTTATTATCTGTTATAGAAATATACTGTACCTGATCTTCTGCAATATGGATTCGGGCATAAGGAGAATCGAGCAAGGTGTGTAAGGCCTGTAGACATGCTGTGACATGTTCAATGGGCTCCTCAGGTCTGGGGGAACAAAGGAACTGTATGCTCACACCTGCGACGTACATAATAAAAACACACGTTTGTCACTATAAAACACTTTGTTGCTCTGACATCAGATTTTTTTCTCTATTCTTCCTCTATTCTTTTACAGATTACTGTAACACCTATTTAATGCTACTTTAAAGTAGAGTCAAATGCTTACCAAACGCAGCTGCCAAACTTTATAACACAGATTGTAGCTTTGCCATTAGGTTAATAATCAAGTTGAAGGTTGGGGGAGAGAGGCAGTTCCAAGGTCATGGAGTTGATTAAGAAGATACTCAATTTTTTATTTTTAGGAATTTAAAAAATAATACATTAAAAATAAACTTATGTAAATTATAAAATTACTTCTCATTAAATGGTTGTCAAACAATTTTCATGTCTACAAGGATTTTTTAGTGGCAAGCTATAGAGACAAAATGGATATCATGGATAACAATTATTCTTAATTTGCATAAGGGTAAGGTCATTATTTTATAAGCCTTTCATATTTTCATGTATGAGATCTACTGACAAGTTCTATAATTTCACCTTACCAACTGTGTTCTTCTTCCCTCCCCAAAATATAAAACTGCTTAAGAGCCTCATTAGAATCTATAATATATTAATGTTAAAAGAGCATCTATAAAGCAATTATAAATTGAGATTTATTCAAATTTGTTTTAACTTTGCATTTTATTATTTCCTCATAGACAATTTGTTAAGTGTCAAGTAAAAAGAAAATCTGCCATTGAAAAAAGAAAAATGTAGTTTTTTTCTTGAAAATTATTCACTATTGCTCTGTGAGTGAACACAGCAGCTAAAATTTTTAGAATAGTTTTTAATAATGAACTTTTTCTATTAAAAATTCAGTTAACAATTTAGAACACGTGCTTAAACAATCCTCTCCTTTTTATCCCTTCTCTGGACTGTGGTATATAAAACTTTTCTATAGCATTAAAACGGAAGATCTGAAGGAGTTCAGAGCACGCCACACCAAAATATGCCTCTTTGACATATTGATTACTTTCAGCTGAAGGTACTTGATGAACAGCAGATGCAGTAAGGGTTCTCTGACCCCTTTCCACCTAAAAACAAGTCAACATTTCTCGTGAGAAATGTGCCCTCTCCGTATCAGGAAGAGAAGACTGGGAGTCAATGTTGAAATAGACTTGCACAAACAAACCTACTAAAATTAATTTCCCCCATATATTTCCTAGTCCCTGTCCCACAATTTATTGCCCCCGGCCCAAACCCCTTTAGTCTGGTCACATCCCCACAATTTACTGTTCTTTGCGTCAAATGGCATATAAGTTTTTGGGCCTAATGGCTACTTTAGATTGAAAAATACTAAATCCGTATGCTTTTCTCCTGTTAATCTGTCTTATGTCAATTTAATTCTTAGGCCAGCCATACAACCTAAAAGGATAGAAGGAAATTTTTTCTTCCCTACAGAAATGAATTTCAGAAGTGACATATCTTGAAATATATCAATGTTCACACCTACCTAAAATCAGATGCATTCTGTCTTTGTTAATTTCTGGCAAAGATTTAGCACCAGGCATTGCTCCCGATGCCTGGTTTAAATTGACAGGTGTAGCACGTTTCTGTAAGCCAGGTATTGCTGCTGCTTCTGTAGACTCTGAACATGTAAATCCTGTGCTATTTAACCAAAGTGCCACCGCATGAAGAATCGGGGCCCACGAATTCCGGTAGTGAAGTCTAGCTGTATCAATGGTCTCAGGAGTATAAAATGCTCCACCTGTAAAAAAGGCCAATCGAAGCCATTACTTTTATTGCAAGTGGTCAACCATTCATCAACGACTAACTTAAAAATCCTCATTACTTACTCTTAGTCCATTTGGGCTGCTATAACAAAATACCACTGACTGGGTGGCTTATCAAACAGCAGACATTTATTTCTCACAGTGCTGGAGGAGGTGGAAGCCTGAGATAAGGCTGCCTCCATGCTCAGGTAAGGGCCATGTCTCTGACTTATAGCTGTATTTTTACTTGGTGGAAGGGGCTAGGGGCCAGTGTGGGTGGGGTCTTTCCTCTAAGGGTACGAATCCCATTGCAGAGGGCTTCACCTCCTGACCTAAGCGCTTCCCAAAGGCCCTGCTTCTGACGCTAATCACAATACGGACACAAAATTCAGACCATAACATGTACTAAAGAGCAATCTGGCCAAAGGGATTCTCTTTATTACAAAGCCACCAAAAGTGAGTCTTTCCTGCAGCTGCAGAACTGGAGGGCCTCTGTGCCTTCCTCACCAGTGCTAGGGTTTCCAGCTTTTTCTCCGCAACTGCAGATGCCACTGGGGATCCTCCACCTTTCTCTAGCCGGTGGTCACAGGCTTCCTCTTCACTGTTGCCAGAGACTCCCAAAAACCCTGGTCACCTTCTCTTCCTGCCCCAGCCAGGGAACTCTGTTTCTTCTTTCTCCTTCCTCTGCCTTTCTTCCTTAACTCCTGTTTTCACTACCAAACTGAGGACTCCCCCATCCATCCTTGCATACATTGACCAGCCCAGCAATCAACTTCATCAGAGTTACGCATAATGACTTGTTACGCCTGGTTATTTAGAGTACTCTAGCTCATACAGTTATTACTGTGACAGTGAGAACTTTTTGCTTGGGTTAACAAATGAGCTTAATGCTGCATTTGAATCAGGGACAACATGCTCTCAGGGACAGAGTGCCACGTTTAAATCTACAGAAATTTAAAATGTCATCGCCACATCTTAAACTAGATTACTACATTATTAATAATTAATTAAATTTAAGGGGTTTTACTCTCTTTATAAATTCAAGGTGGGTAAGTTACACTATAATATTATTAATTATTATTGTTGCTAGCTTCCACCAACTACATTTTGTTTAATTACTACTCTAAAGTCCATAAAGGCAAAATTCTGAATGTAGTACTTACCATCGGGGGGCAGCTGACTAGCAAATTCAGCCGGCAGAGTCAAAAGTGCATAGTCTTTTAACGCTGCCAACCACAGGCGACTGAGTGTTGGCAGTTCGGGCTGCACAAGTGTTATTAAACTATCTGGTGGTAGTTCATCTATGGCACCATAATCATCATCATCATCATCAGCACTTTTCATTGCTCTTTTTGGCTTTGACTCTGCTTCCTTCTTAATATTCATAGCAACCACATACACCTAGTAAGATATTCAGGAGGAGAAAATAATAAGGCATAGTGTTAAGAAATGACTTAATCTAAGTTGCTATACAACTGAATTTTTGAAAGTAATTGAGTTTAGACCCTGGAAAGTCTATAACTTCATGGTTTCCTGACAACCTCCAAAGAATAATTCCACCTGCTTTGGAGACAATCTTTTTTTATTGATCTGACTGCTGACTATTCCTCTCACAAAACATTCCTTTAGTAGAGTTCACTGAGATGTTTCTGGCTTCTCTTGTTATACTTTACAAAGCCCCCTTTTATGTGTGTTTTTTTCTTTTTTTGTCCTAGGGTATAACTTCCTGTTTACTGCCTCTACTTTCACAGACTTATTAGGCACAATCAGACAGCACATTCAAAGAAAAAGGCTGGAGGGGGATGGGAGAAGGGCCAGAGAAAGGATTTCCATAAATATCCTTCTAGCCTCTTAAGTGACACTTAGCAATCTGGCCTTTATAATAGAGTTGAACCACGCATATAATTTACTAGTCACATATATATTATCTGTATCCTTTCTCTCCACTTAGTAGACCAAAAAGATGTATAAATGCAACTTACTAAAACATAACTTTAAACATTTTTCTTTGTTGCAGTTATTTTTGATTTTTGTTTTTGTACCTATATTTAGGCTTTGGCAACTAGCATAGACTGAGCACAGAATATGAGGGAGAAGTAGGTGAAGGTTTTACTCTATAGGCAATGGGGAAGGGAAGAGGTCACTGCAGAATTTACAGATCAAAGATTATGTATTTTTCCTAAACTTTTAATTTTATTTTAAAATGATACCATAAAAAGTTTTGAAAATGAGCTTTTAAAATTACTCAAAATCCCAATTTCCAGGTTACTATATTTTATCTTTGTAAATTATAATTCTGTTATACAAAGAATTTTGTATTTAATTTTATCTACCTATGGAATGTCCATCTTCATAATCATTACTCTTAATGGCTGTAGGGGATAAGCCATAATACATCTAACAATCTCCCTACATTGAAATTTCATATTTACTTCTGTTTCTTGATTCAGCCTTGGGAATCTGAACAAGATATAATTTTCAAAGACAAAAGGTATATAATTCTTCACATTATAATGTTCCAAGTAAAGCTTTTTTTAAAAAAAAATTTTTTTTTAAAGATTTTATTTATTTATTTGACAGAGAGACATCACAAGTAGGGAAAGAGGCAGGCAGAGAGAGAGAGAGAGGAGGAAGCAGGCTCCCTGCTGAGCAGAGAGCCCGATGCGGGACTCCATCCCAGGACCCTGAGACCATGACCTGAGCCGAAGGCAGCGGCTCAAACCACTGAGCCACCCAGACACCCCCAAGTAAAGCTTTTTGTAAACATTTCCTTCCTGTATTTTAGATATTCTTCCCTAGGATAAAGTCCCAGGAAGGGAATTATTGCATCAGGGACTACAGATATTTTTATGGCTCTGAATAGACACTGCCAAAACCTTTCTAAAAGGGTTCTATAATTTATATTGCTACTAGCAATACAGGAGAATATATTTTTTAGACTTATTTTTAATCAATGTTTGGCTTATCTTATTAGACACTACACAAGAAAAATAGAAAAATCAGAAGTGTAAATAACTTGAAGAAAATACCATGAGCATTCTAAACATGTTGTATATACATAGTCTTTTAAATAATACTGTGTTGTGAATAGCTTTTATTTTTTTAATTAAAAATTTGTTTAAAGATTTATTTATTTGTGAGAGAGAGAGACAGAGAGAGAAAGAGGGCATGCAGAAGTGAAGGGCAGAGTGAGAAGGAGAGAGAATCCCAAGCAGACTCCCCGCTGAGTGTGGAGCCCTGGGCTCAATCTCATGACCCTGAGATCACAACCTGAGTTGAAACCAAGAGTTGGATGCCCAGCCAACTGTACCACAGAGGCACCCCTGTGAATAACTTTTTTTTTAAAAGATTTTTATTTATTTATTTGACAGAAAAAGATAAGTAGGCAGAGAGGCAGGCAGAGAGATACGGGGGGAAGCAGGCTCCCCGTGGAGCAGGGAGCCCGATGCGGGGCCCAATCCCAGGACCCTGAGATCATGACCTGAGTGGAAGGCAGAGGCTTTAACCCACTGAGCCACCCAGGTGCCGCCCCCCCCCCGCCCCCGTGAATAACTTTTACCCAAATTCGTTAGTCACTTAATTCCACCATCTCTTAGGATCAAGACATACATTTAAGTTATTTCCATTTTTTCTGAGAAAAATAAACATTGTAATAAATACCACCATAGCAGAGTCTTTGTGTATATCCTTAATATTCCTTAGGATAAACTGGATTTAGTAAGTGTTTTGATATATCTCACTCTTTAGAAAAATTTTACTATCATTCTAAAAATGATGTTAATTTAGCTGGGAAATGTTTCTATATTTCTTCACCCTCCCCATATGTTTATGTGTAGCTTTGTTTCCTCTCTGTGAATCGTCAATTCATATTCTTTGCCCAAAATTTGCATTTTAGAATGATTATGCTGAGAATCTGTACAGGAAGATGTGCCAGTGGAGGCAGGGAAGACTAACAGTAGAAGAAAATTAGGACGCAACTGCACAGACCAGGTAACAGATGATGAGGATTCAAACTAAAGGCAGGGGCAGAAGAGAGGAAGTATTTTTTTTATAGATATGCAAAAGGTGTATGTAATCCATTGCTAAATTTTAAAAATAGTCACTATGTTGAATAAAATTCCATTTTTAAAAAAAGATATAGGTAGATACACACAGTTTAAGGCATATAAAGATTTACATGTGCACATATGCATAGTGATATACACCAAAATATTAATAGTTATCTCTGGATGATAAGAAGATTACAGAAGGGATAAGATTATAGATTTTTTTAAAATAATACCTCTTCTCTATATTTTGAATATGTGCAGTGAATTGGTATTTATATTATCAGAACAAAATTATATTATCTTCAAAAATAGTATTAACAAAGTCAAATACATAGGAATTAGATACCTACTAGATATAATACGAAGGGGACTGAAGAAGAAGCAGTTAATATTGATACTAGGCTCTGGCCTGAAGATAGAAGGTAGAACCAGTAGTTGGGATAAAGAAGATAAAAGAAGTCAGAGAAAGCACAGTATTTTTTTTAAGACTTGTTGGGTGTGTGGTACTTAAGGGTCATCCAAGGGAAGATGTCTAGTAAACATCTACAAATATGGGATTGGAATTTGGTCTGGGTGGAAAAGCAGAATTACAACCTTTAATACACAAGTTAAAGCAATAGGTTATGGGTATGGATAAAGTTGCCCATAAAGTACGAAGAGACAGGAAGGGGACAAGAAAAATAGCAGCACTGAAAGAGCGGGCAGGCGAAGAGGCCAGCGAGCGGTGTGGGGAAGGAACAATGAAAGGGAAAGAGGAGAAGCAAGAGAGGCGTGTCAAGGAGAACAAAGAGCTTCCAGAGGAGACGACATCCAATGCCGCAGAGAGGCCAAGGAACACGGACTGATGAGTGCACGGTGACACAGATAATTCTCTCATTTGTAACTTTAGCGAGAATGATTCCAATGGCGTGGTGATGACACAGGCAAACCAAAGGGACCTCATGAAAAACTGCTTTTTTGGGTCATTTTCCTGCTTCTCTTCTTGCTGAGATCTACACCCCACCCTTAAGCATGCTGTCTATCCTCCTTGTAAAGATCAAGCACTTAATGACTTCTTCGGAGTCTCTCAGCACAACAGACAACACCTAAGGAATGACCAGGTGGGGCCATCACGTAAGTTTTCCAAGACCACTGACTCCAGACACCTTGACACCAAGACCCATAGTTCTAGCGCATAAGCGACTTACGCAGGACACCTGAGCACTCCTTGTCTGACGAGTTCCTGGATGCCTGAGAGGGCACATACACCAGACCAGCATCCTCAATAAAAATCCCAGACCCCAAGCAAAGATGAGATTCACTCTCCTTTCCTTTTCAAGTCTGCCAGAAGCTTTGTCTGTATCTGCTGTCTCTACGTCTTCAATAAGCTCTGCTCTCATTTCCTTTTGGCTTGCGTTTGACTTTGATCCTGCTCGAACCCAAGGACTCTGTTGGCTGGTCCTACAGGACCCCCTCTGGGTCCTCAGACCGGACCAGCCTGCAACAGTGAGAACGACCCCACATTGTGGGGGACTGAGAAGCAGGTGACCAAGAGTTGAGGTAGTGAAGATACTGAAACTCCATCGTGAACTGAAACATGAGAGGAGAGAGGGAAAGCAGTGAGGAGGACACACTTAGGTGGGGAGGAAGACAAGCAAGAAGAGTTAGCACATAGAGGGAGAGGCTGAAGATACAGAAGTGGGCATGACTGATAGCACTGAGCTAGAAAGTCTCCCCTTCACACTCATATTTAACTAACATTAATTAACAGGTGAAAGCACAGTTCCCAACTCATGTAAATCTAAAGATTTCAAAGTAAAAATCTGAGGAGATGGAAAATGGAGATCTTCAGCTTTCTGAGTGAAAGAGTATAAGCAAAGAGAGGTCTTCAGGAGAGAAATCTAGAATATGCTGGGCATCTGAAGAGCATGATGAAGGAAAGGCAGATAAACAGGTAAAAGAATTATGAAATGGCTTTCAAGGCTGAGGCATGAGGTGCACATCTTTAAATTATAGTACAAACTACCCTAAAAAAGAAAAAAGTGTCAACAAAAATGTGCATTATTAATTTAGTTATGTGAGACTCTGATCTAATATTTTATCTTATTTATTTCATTTTTTAAAGATTTGTATTTATCTATTTGAGAGAGAGAAACAGTAGAAGACAGCATGAGAGGGAGAAGGTCAGAGGAGAAGCAGACTCCCCGTGGAGCTGGGAGCCCAATGCAGGACTTGATCCTGGGACTCCAGGATCATAATCCAAGCTGAAGGCAGTTCCTTAACCAACTGAGCCACCCAGGCGCCCTGATCTATTTTTTGAAAGCAATAATCTATCTTCCATTCAGTGCCAGCTACAATGTCCTTTGATAAATATTGCCTTATAAGAAGATATTATTTGGGGGCATCTGGGTGGCTCAGTGGGTTAAGCCTCTGCCTCCAGCTCAGGTCATGATCTCAGGGTCCTGGGATCAAGCCCCACATCAGGCTCTCTGCTCAGCAGGGAGCCTGCTTCCCCCCTCTCTCTGCCTCCCTCTCTGCCTACTTGTGATCTCTCTCTCTCTGTCAAATAATAAATAATCTTTAAAAATAAAAAAAAAAAGATGATGATATTATTTCCACATGATAATGAAAAAAAAAAAAAAACCCAAAACCCAAAAACCCAAGGCTCTGAGAGATCAAACCATTTGACCAAAGTCAAGAAGACGGTAAATTATAGAGAGAGAACTTGTTTACGGCCTCTGAATCAGCATTTAATGCTTTTTATACTAAACTACACCAGTCTTCCTGGTAGGTGAGTCAAGCATATTAATGCAAGTCAGCAAAGAGCTAGATGACTGACAACCGATGTTATGATCATCAAAACTTGTGCTGCCTAATTTCCACATAACTAGTTAGGGGAGCCCTTTTTCAATATAGAAATTTTGAAAAAAACTGATTAAAAAAGACTTTTGGGACACCTGGTTGTCTCAGTCAGTTAAGCGTCTGCCTTCCGCTCAGATCATGATTGCAGGAGGGTTCTGGAATAGAGTCCTGCATCAGGCTCCTTCCTCAGCGGGGAACCCACATCCCCCTCTGCCTGCTGTTGTCCTCCTCATGTGCTTGCTCTCTTTATCTGACAAACAAATAAATAAAATCTTTTTTTTTAAAAAATAAACAAACATAACTTTCAAAGGGTTGAAAAGAGTTCTTTGAGACATAAATATACATATTTCAGTGAGATGGAGCAAATAACAGATTTCCAAAAAGCATTTTATACCAAAGGTCACTTTAAAAAGCAAAATATCAAAATTTTTTCACCTACAGGACTAGGGGAACATTTTCTCATGGATGGAGAAATTGTTCAAAAACAATAGGCTGTCTGATGATTCACAGACCTGTACCCTGGGGCAAATAATACACTTTATGTTAATAAACAACAACAACAACAAAAACAATAGGTTGTGGTTACCTCTGCCCAAGCTTTGAGAACAGCCAGTTTTTCCATGGTTGTGGCACTCTCTCGGTACAGCTGGCTCGAAGATCCTTTTCCAGCCTGCACTTTGTCCAGAGAAGAGACAAGTAGATTGTGCACTCGACGGAGGTCATTGAGATCACTGACAACTCCACTTCCAATCCATGTACTACACACCTAGCCAAAGAAAGAAATTTTAAATTCTCTATAAAAAACTAATATTTAACTATAAGAGTATGAAGTAAATATGATTTTCCCCGCCTTGGGGGAAGAAACAAAATATCAATGAAGAAAACAAACAAAAAAAACCCAAATGCTGTGCTTCAACTTTATTTTATTTATTTATTTATTTTTTAGATTTTATTTATTTATTTGACAGGCAGAGATCACAAGTAGGCAGAGAGGCAGGCAGCGAGAGAGGGGGATGCAGGCTCCCTGCTGAGCAGAGAGTCCAATGAGGGGCTCGATCCCAGGACCCTAGACCATGACCTGAGCTGAAAGCAGAGGCTTTAACCCACTGAGCCACCCAGGCACCCCAACTTTATTTTTTAATAACAAATCAACAACAAGGATGGAATTTATTATATCCTACATGGAAAACTAACAGTATTTACTTAAGTATTTCCATTGACTAATGTGACAAAAATTTTAATAGAAAATAAGTTTCTTCTTGAATCACCTCAGTTGTGAATAATTCTTCAACATTTCTGCCTACCACAGGCAAAGGATTATTCTGGGCGCTATGGAAGAGGTTAAAAAATAAATAAATAAAGGAGAAAAATCTAGTCCTTGTCCTCAAGAAAAAAAAAAACACAGATTGAATAAACATTTTAGGGCTGTAATACTACAATTCAAAAACAGAGAAGGGAGAGATTACTTCTGGCAGAAGAAATGGGAATGCTTAAATTATCAGGAAGGTCTGTGTGCATAAATACAGAGGAGTTACATGGGAGAAGATATGAGATTAGCAAAGTTAACTGGGATTATGGTACAATTTAAATTCCATGTAAACTGAATTCAGACTTTTTGTTCTATGGGCAATTTCCAAGGCTTCTGAACAGGGAGATTACAATTGGAATTGTGCCTGGGGTGCCTGGGTGGCTCAGCTGGTTAAGCGTCCAACTCTTGATTTTGGCTTAGGTCATGATCTTGCCGTCATGGGATCAAGCCCCATGTCAGGCTCTGAGCTCAGCACAGAGTCTTCTTGGGACTTTCTTTCTCCTTCTCCCCCTGCCGCTCCAACACCCCTAAATAAATAAATAAATAAATAAATAAATAAAATCTTAAAAAACAAAAACTGTACTTTAGGAAGATTGTTCCAGTATTTATGCCAGGAAAGAACATGCTTAGATGGTAAGCAATGAGTTTAGTTACGTGACTATGACAGTATTATGGGACAGAAATGACAGAGATCACGCTGGGAATGGGATGAAAAGGGAGAGTCCCCAGAGAAAGACTTAGAGGCAGAAATCACAGTATTTGGAAACCAATTAAATATTTTTAGGGGAGAGGCCAGAGACTTGAAATATTGTGAGGAAATCAAAGAAGGCTGTTGTAAATAATGCTGCAATAAACCTGAGTTGCATACATCCCTTTTTTTATTGTTTTGTTTTGCTTTTTTCATTGTTTTCTTCAGGTCTTTTTTTTTTTTTTTTTTTTTTAAACACATAATGTATTATTTGCTTCAGGGGCACAGGTCTGTGAATCATCAGTTTTACACAATTCATAGCACCCACATACCCTCCCCAATGTCCATAACCCAGCCACTCTATCCCTCCCTCCCTACCCCTGGCAGCCCTCAGTTTGATTCCTGAGATTAAGAATCCCTTATGGTTTATCTCCCTCCCCAGTCCCATCTTGTTTCATTTTTCTCTCTCTTCCCCCAAGAACTCCCATCCTGCCTCTCAAATTCCTCATATCAGAGAGATCATATGATTGCCTTTCTCTGATTGACTTATTTCACTTAGCATAATACCCTCTAGTTCCATGTCGTTGCAAATGGCAAGACTTCGTTTCTTTTGATGGCTGCAAAGTATTCCATTGTAAATATATACCAGATCTTCTTTATCCATTCATCTGTTGGTAGACATCTAGGTTCTTTCCATAGTTTGGCTATTGTGGACATTGCTGCTATAAACATTCGGGTGCATGTGCCCCTTCGGATCACTACAATTGTATCTTTAGGGTAAATATCCAGTAGTGTGATTGCTGGGTCATAGAGCAGCTCTATTTTCACCTTTTTGAGGAACCTCCATACTGTTTTCCAGAGTGGCTACACCAGCTTGCATTCCACCAACAGTGTAGGTATGTTCCTGTTTCTCTGCATCTTCACCAACACCTGCTGTTTCCTGACTGGTTAATTTTGGCCATTCTGACTGGTGTGAGGTGGTATCTTTGTGGTTTTTGATTTGTATTTCCCTGATGCTGAGTGATGTTGAGCACTTTCTCATGTGTCTTTGGCCATCTGGATGTCTTCTTTGCAGAAATGACTGTTCATGTCCTCTGCCCATTTCTTGATTGGATTATTTGTTCCTTGGGTGTTGAGTTTGATAAGTTCTTTTTTTTTTAAATATTTTTGTTTATTTGACAGAGAAAGATCACAAGTAGGCAGAGAGGAAGACAGAGAGAGAGGGAATCAGGCTCCTGGCTGAGCAGAGAGCCTGATGGTAGGCCTTGATTCCAGGATCCTGAGGTCATAACCTGAGCCAAAGGCAGAAGCTTAACCCACTGAGCCACCTAGGTGCCCGTGTTTGATAAGTCCTTTATAGATTTTAGATACTAGCCCTTTATCTGATATGACATTTGCAAGTATCTTCTCCACTTCTGTCAGTTGTCTTTGGTTTTGTTGACTATTTCCTTTGCTGTGCAAAAGATATTGATCTTGATGAAATCCCAATAGTTCATTTTTGCCCTTGCTTCTCTTGCCTTCGGCAATGTTTCTAAGAAGTTGCTGCAGCTGAGGTCGAAGAGGTTGCTGCCTGCGTTCTCCTCAAGGATTTTGATGGATTCTTGTCTCACATTGAGGTCTTTCATCCATTTGGAGTCTATTTTTGTGTGTGGTGTAAGGAAATGGTCCAGTTTCATTTTTCTGCATGTGGTTGTCCAATTTTCCCAACACCATTTGTTGAAGAGACTGTCATTCTTCCATTGGACATTATTTCCTGCTCTGTCAAAGATTAGTTAACTATAAAGTTGAGAGTCTATTTCTGGGCTCTCTATTCTGTTCCATTGATCTATATTTCTGTTTTTGTGCCAGTACCATACTGTCTTGATGATACAGCTTTGTCACAGAGCCTGAAGTCTGGAATTGTGATGCTGTAAACTTTGCTTTTCTTTTTCAACATTCCTCTGGCTATTCAGGGTCTTCTCTGGTGTCCATATAAATTTTAGGATTATTTGTTCCATTTCTTTGAAAAAAGTTGATTGTACTTTGATAGGAATTGTATTAAACATGTAGATAACTCTACGTAGCATAGACATTTTCAGAATATTTGCATCTGTTTGATTTAGTATTTTTGTATACTTTGGGTAAATACCTATTGTGTGATTACTAGATCATAGAGTAGTTCTATTTTTACTTTCTTTTTTTAAAAAAATACCCAAATTATGGAGGCAACCTAAGTGTCCATCAATAGATAAATGTGTAAAGATATATATGTGTGCATATGTATATGTGTGTGTACACATTTGCAAAATGGAATGTTACTCAGCCATGAAAAGGAACGAAATCTTGCCATTTGCAATGACATGGATAAAGCTAGAGAGTATAATGCTAAGTGAAATAAGCCAGCCAGAGACTAAGACAAATACCATATACTTTCACTCACATGTAGAATTTAAATAGCAAAACTGAACAAACGTTAATAAAAAAGCGCCTAGGGGGATGCCTGGGTGGCTCAGTTGGTTAAGCAGCTGCCTTCGGCTCAGGTCATGATCCCAGAGTCCTGGATCGAGTCCCACATCGGGCTCCTTGCTCAGCGGGGAGCCTGCTTCTCCCTCTGCCTCTGCCTGCCATTCTGTCTGCTTGTGCTCGCTCTCTCCCCTTCTCTCTCTCTGATAAATAAATAAAATCTTTAAAAAAAAAAAAAAAAAAAAGCGCCTAGGTGGCTCAGTGGGTTAAAGCCTCTGCCTCCGGCTCAGGTCATAATCCCAGGGTCCTAGGATCGAGCCCCGCATCTAGCTCTCTGCTCAGCAGGGAGCCTGCTTCCCCCTCTCTCTCTGCCTGCCTCTCTGTCTACCTGTGATCTCTGTCTGTCAAATAAATGAATAAAATCTTTAGGAAAAAAAAAAAGAAAGAAAGAGACAAATCAAGAAACAGACTATGAACTATAGAGAACTGTTGGTTACCAGAGGGGAGGGGAGCTAGGTGAAGGGGATGAAGAGCACACTTATTGTGATGAACAACGAGTAATGCATAGAACTGCTGAATCCCTATATTGTACACCCAAAATTAATATAACTGAACTGGAATTAAAATGTTCAAAAACAATGACTAGGGAGACCTGGGAACTCTCCACAAACAGGTAATAACTAAAGCAATGTTACTAGGTAATTTCTTCAAGGACCAGGTAAATTTGTTCAAGGACTGAGTTATAAGAAAAAAAAAAAAAAGGTATAAGACCAGAACACAAGGAAGATAGTTACAAGGGACAAGCAGAATAAGAACCAACAATGAAAGAAATTGAAAAGAAAATGCCAGAAGAGCAAAAGGAAAACCAGGCCAGGGCAGTGACACTGGAGCCAAAGGAAGAATGTTGAGGAAAAAGGTGTAGTCTGGCGGTGCGAGCTTGCTTCCACAATCACAAGTTCTCACTTTAAAGAACCTGAAACTTGGTGCGCCTGGCTGGCTCAGTCAGTAGAGAATGCAACTCTTAGTCTTGGGGTTGTGAGCTCAAGCCCCATGACGGGTGTGGAGATTACTTGAAAATAAAATCTTTAAAAAGATAAAGAGTATGAAACTAGAAACTGCAGGTTCTGCATTATAAATTTGGTTTATGAAAAAAGATAAAGCAGCACTGAATCAGCAAAGTCATACTCAGAGAAAAGACCTGGACTTGCATCAAGAGTGTTACGTGAAGGGGTGCCTGGGTGGCTCAGTGGGTTAAGCCGCTGCCTTCGGCTCAGGTCATGATCTCGGGGTCCTGGGATCGAGTCCCACATTGGGTTCTCTGCTCAGCAGGGAGCCTGCTTCCCTCTCTCTCTCTCTGCCTGCCTCTCTGCCTCTCTGTCTACTTGTGATCTCTCTCTGTGAAATAAATAAATAAAATCTTTTTTTTTTTTAAAAAAAAAAGAGTGTTACGTGAATGTACGCTTAACCAATTTAACCTGAAATATGATATTTAAAATATATATTATGGTTATGATTCCTAAGCTGATTTAAAGTATTTTTCTTTTATTAAAGCACTGATTCCTGTCTCCAGTTGTGTTGCACTTCAGAGTCTTCCTCTAATATCTCAAAATTACTCTGATTCAGCTTCAGGTTTAACACGACATCTATTCTAGCAAACAAGGTGGGCTGCAATGTTTCATGATCTGTCCAAAGCCAACTCCTCATTTTCCTTTAAGAAAAAGGAACTTGCAACCTACTGTTCCATCTGTTTCAAAACTAGTTTTCCTCCCAGAAACAGGACAGGAGGTCAAAAACTTAAGCCTTCCAGCAGAAAAGAAGAAAATCTTATAATTTTAAAAAAAAAAGCTAGAGCTACATAAAGAATAAGAAGTTGAAGGCAAATTCAGTAACAGGACTTTTTCATACTACTCATCCACAAGATGAAATCTGGATAGCTTTTGCTTTTCTATGAACAGCTTTATAAGTTTTTTCTGCTTAAATACTATGCTCTGAAACATCATCACAAGACATTTATTTATATAGGACTATGATTTCTGATTGTCTGTGCATCAGTATCTCATTACCAAATGGTCTGCTCTAACTCTGAGATTTGTATCATGATCCACAGAATTCTTTCTTAAACAAGACTCCCTCTTTTCTTTCTGGTCTGCTGTTTGTAAGAGGAGTTGATTTCTCTGAAGGCCATCATTAGGACCATAGACTTCAGAGAAATAAATCTTAACAACGGGGGACACCCAAGTGGCTCAGTCAGTTAAGCACCTGACTCTTGATCTCGGCTCAGCTCATGATCTCAGGGTTGTGAGACTGAGCCCTGTGTTAGGTCCTTGCTGAGTGTGGAACCTGCTCAAGATTCTCTCCCTCTCCCAATGCCCCTATCCCATCACCCCCTATTAAAAAGAAAAAGAAAAGAAAAGAAAAGAAAAATCTTAACAATGGCAGGAAGAGGCAAATCCATTAGCCAGAGAGAGAACAAAGTAAGAACTTCCCGCTTATCATTGCAAATAGCAGAACATTCTCTGTCTAGAGGCCACACGTAGCTTGATTATGGATTCTAAGCAATAATGATGGACCACAGCCCGGTACTCCAGAAAACTGGGAAATAGAAAGTTGCTTCTCTTCTATCCTTAGGAAAGCAGATAAAGAATCCGGTTTCCTGAAAGATGAGAGCTTACTGCATGAGTCCATTTTCAGAATGAGGCATGAAAAAGAGGAACTTATTAAAAGTGTAGGAACATTTTGTGACTTTTTAAAAATATAATCATGTGAGAATAATCCTCTGGGATTAATTTTGCAATGAAATTTCCATATTGTGAAATTCTCCAGAAACTTGGAAATTTTCACAAACTGTGATAAAAAAAAAAATCCTTTATTACCCAACCATCATTAATATGCATTCTTTAATTATTTTATAATCATATTTTTATTTTTAGTCCCTCTTATGGTTTTTATACTATTATTCACTTCTGGCTGATGAAAGACCTATGTATCCCAAAGTCATTTCCTCAGCTATGACAAAAAAACGGGATGCAATTAACAGTTACTACGTCATCATTTGATACAGAATAGAAGAAGGAACTGTCACTGTTGTATTTCCAAGATAAAAATAAATATTTACCTTTTCTCTCTTTCTTGGGAGTGAAATTCTAAGGTATCTTTTAATTTAAAGAAGGTAACTATAGAAAACTCTATTTTTCTTCTTACCTGGCAAGCTTTTGCTATTATGTCTGATGGGGTATCTTGTGAAAAGGCTGGTCTTAGAGCAGCTCCCACCTAAGAAAATGAATATGAGCATTTTATTTTTAAAGATAAGTAGTAAATATAAAGCCTCTTGTGTCTCTGGAGATGAAAACACATCTTTTGATTTTCCTTTTAATCACGTATCCCTTTATCTCTCTTTTCAGTTACAATAAACTCAAACATACCATTTTTCTTTTGCTTCCCAGGAGGTTATAATCATTATCAAATCTATATGAATGCTATACCAAAACAGGAAATTAATCTTCTTTTTTTTTTGTTTTTGTTTAATAGTAAACAGGATTTTCTGACAAAGTCACATGTTCCTGGACATAACAGAAAACTGCTACCCTTTTAAAAAAAATTCCGTCTATATTTTCCTGAATATATTTCTAACAGTATTTACCTCATGAGTGAATCTCATATAACTGGATCAATTCCTTTAATAACTATTACTAAAAATTCACAGTCACTGAAAGATCTCAGAGACCATTTCACCTTAAACACACACACACACACAGGACATCGGGTGAAGGAAAAGGAGAAGTGAGTTGGGGAA
This sequence comes from Mustela lutreola, assembly GCF_030435805.1. Lineage (NCBI taxonomy): Eukaryota > Metazoa > Chordata > Mammalia > Carnivora > Mustelidae > Mustela > Mustela lutreola. The sequence continues at coordinate 119,737,319 of NC_081298.1, forward strand.
ATCAGAGGGGGAGACAAGCCATTAGAGACTGTGGACTCTGAGAAAAAAAACTGAGGGTTTTGGAGGGGAGGAGGGTGGGGCGTTGGGAGGGCCTGGTGGTGGGTATTAAGGAGGGCCCGTATTGCATGGAGCACTGGGTGTGGTGCATAAACAATGAATCTTGGAACACTGAAAAAATAAAATAAAATTTAAAAAAATTAAAAAAAAAAACCTTTATTATAAAAAATAAAAAATTAAAAAAAAAAAAAAAACTTTAAAAGAAGGATGCTTGGGGTGGTGCCTAGGTGGCTCAGTTGCTTAAGCATCTGCCTTCAGCTCAGGTCATGATCTCAGGGTCCTGGGACTGAGAGCATCAGGCTCCCTGCTCAGCAGGGAGACTGCTTCTCCCTCTCCTTCTCCCGGCTACACCCCTGCTTGTGTGCTCTCTCTCTCTCTGTCAAATAAATAAGTAAAATCTTAATTTTTTTTTTAAAGTATACTCAAGGAATATTAGTTTATGTACCACTGTCATAGTATTAAGTGAAGGAATGTGAGCTTTAGTTTTTTTTTTTTTTTTTTTTTAAAGATTTTATTCATTTATTTGACAGAGAGAGATCACAAGTAGGCAGAGAAGCAGGCAGAGAGAGAGGAGGAAGCAGGCTCCCTGCTGAGCAGAGAGCCCGATGTGGGACTCGATCCCAGGACCCTGAGATCATGACCTGAGCCGAAGGCAGCGGCTTAACCCACTGAGCCACCCAGGCACCCAGCTTTAGTTTTAATAAGCCAACCCAGTCACAGATTCTTAAATATATCAGATTTAACATGAATGAACTGAATAAGGAGTTAGATATAGTCAACTCCTACTCTGAGACTTCTCTCTTTGCACAAGAGAGTCAGTCACTGAGATATATCAATAGCAGTTTAGAAATGAATCAAGTGTTCGTCTCCATGACTAAAAACACATGGCGGCTAATTGCAGTATTGGCAGTATAGTCATCAACTAATCACACAGCTGGTGCTGGACCCTGTACTGAAGAAGAAAGAGAATATACTATAAAAGAGATCACTGGGTTGACTGATAAAACTGGAATATGACAGACTATATAGAAGTAATACATCAATGCTGAATTTCCTGAAGTTGGTAACTGCCCTGTGGTTATATGAGACATGTCCTTTTTCTTTGGAAATACAGACTGTAATATTCAAGGGTAAAGCTACAGATTTAAATAATTATTCTTTCAATTTTTCTGAAGTAAAGAACTATTCCTAAATAAAAAGTCAAAACAAAACAACAAACCTTCATTCTTACAGGTTGGGTATTTAGGAGTAAATAATTGTATATGGGTGTTCCTTAGGCAGCTGGGCTAGAAGCTATAACTTCCTCACCTGTACTTATGATGGAAAAACAATGGAGCATACACTATTCACCCTTTTTAATTTTGTGTATGCTTGAGTATAGCTTTTAGATGAGGTGTTGTGTATCTGAAACTAAGGTTCTGGTATAACTACAGTAAAAAATATATATATATATATATATAAATATATGTATGATATTTATATTAAAATATATTATATATAACATTTATATATAATACACATTATACATAATTATACATATATGTTATGTATGTATAATATATATTTTATATATATATAGAATATATAATACACACACATATGTATCTTCTTTCCTTGCTAACTTAAGTTTGTCTTCACATAACCCATCATTATGAGGATTAAATCTATTGTGCCTCAGTTCAAGAACACAAATAAAGTTATAAATTTCAGGGGAAACAAGTATCTCTGTTCAGAATAAAATAAAATATTTTTTGAAGGTAAGTAATTCTTTCAGTAGTATTTTTAACTGCTGTTATTAGAAGTTATCCTTCAGCATTACAAAGCTGTCCTTTGTATTTTTAAAAATGCTTATCAAGTCTTAACATATAAAAGTAATGTCAGCAAATCCACAACACGCTTTGAATGTCCTTTTATCTTTTAAATGGCATGGCTAAACATCTAAACACAAGACTGAAAAGCTAGGCTGCGATTCTATTTTGGTTTTATCACCAATACACTATCAGAACTCGAAAATAGTGACAAGTTTTATACTACTGTTTCTTCAACTGTGGGATTCAACTATGTAACAGACGATGGGAATAAAGATATGCAGCTGAAGTTCCAAATACATTTCTCCAGGGAATCTTCACTCCCTTAAAGGAACAATTTTAAGTTTTAAATAAACAGAGTATCTCTTAAAACAAAACAAAATAAAACAGAGTATCTCACGTTAGCTTGATATTGCTCCAGAATCACATGGCCTGGAAATTCTGGCTCAGGCACAGATGCAAACTTCTTGATAATGTCCTCAAGTGCTTGGAGCCCAGCCATCCGCAGCTGGTTACTATGATCGGTTGCAGCCATGAATGCCATGCGAATCAGGTCAGAGAGATGAAGTACCAACAGGTCATCTAAAAATAGAAATAGAAGGCAAAAAGGAAAACTCCAAAAATAAGTATTACAACACAAAAATATGAAATGAAATAAACTTCTTTAAAAAAGCACTTGTGTTTGGGATGCTTGGGTGGCTGAGTCAGTTAAGCATCTGCCTTCCGCTCAGGCCATGATCTCAGGGTCCTGGGATCGAGCCCCACACCTGCTTCTCTCTCTCCCTCTGCCTGCTGCTACCCCTCCTTGTATACTCTCCCTCTCTCTCTCTCTAATAAATAAAATATATTTTATTTTTAAAAAGCACTTATGTTCCACAATTCCACTATGTTTTAAAATAAAGAAGATACACTTCCAGTAAGACTCGTGTATCATAATTTCTCAAGAATATTGGTGAATCTTTACACAATATAGTAATACAGATGACATTACTGGATTTCCCAAAAGGAGTTTGTAATCTTTTAGAATAGGGCTGGCGGATTGTTCCTGTAAAGAACTAGATGGTAAATACTTTTGGTTTTGCCAGCCACATAATTTCTACCACAGCTACTCAACTCTTCTTTTGTAGAATGAGCATAGTTACAGATCACATGTATTTAAATGAGTATGCCGTGTTCCAATAAAAGTTTATTTTAAAAAACAGGCTACGGGGGACGCCTGGGTGGCTCAGTTGGTTAAGCAGCTGCCTTCGGCTCAGGTCATGATCCCAGCGTCCTGGGATCGAGTCCCACATCGGGCTCCTTGCTCCGCAGGGAGCCTGCTTCTCCCTCTGACTCTGCCTGCCACTCTGTCTGCCTGTGCTCGCTCTCACTCTCTCTCTTACAAATAAATAAATAAAATCTTTAAAAAAAAAAAAAAAAAAACAGGTTACGGTCTGGATTTGGACTGTAGGAAGTAGTTTCCCAACTTCTACTAGAAAAGACTTTTATACAGATAAGATGCAGAAAAGGGAAGTCGTCCTCCTTTTAGAGTAAAGGCTACTCCAGATCTGCCAAAACAAAACTTAAAAGCAAGTCTCAAAAGGATTCAAAAGATACCAAGTAATATAACTACATCCCAGAACGAAGTCCAACACTATTTAAAGGAATAAAACAAAATCCAGCACTACTACTATAAAATTTGCAAATCTGGTATGTAATAAAAACTATCAGGAATGCAAAGAAGTAGGAAAATACAACTTGCAACAAGGAAAAAAAAAAACAAGCTTAGTGAACAGAAACAGATCCAGAAATGAAAAGGTGATGAAATTAGCAGACAGGAAGTCTAGAAGAATTATCATAAATACATTGCTTATATTCAAGACAGAAAACAAAAACCTTAGCATGTTTAAGAGAGAAGTAAAAGACAGGGAGAATCATAATTAAAACTTGTATAAATAAAGTCACAAATAAGACTTGTAGAAATAAAAAAATAAAATACCTGAAATGAAAAATGTACTGGGTAAGATTATTAGTGATTAGATACTGAAGAAGAAAATACTGGTGACCTTAAAGACCTAGCAACTGAAGTTATTAAAAAAATGATCAAGCTCAAGCACTCTCAGATTCTTGAGGAGGCTGCAAGACTCCCAAAATCTTTTTGAAGCAGTGGCAATCTGTAGCTTAGCTGGATACCCAAACAGTTCCTATTTAAACAGGTTTTTGTGACTATTGCTATTGTGAAGGTTATAAGACAAGTATCTTCTAAGTCTTTCATGTGCTTAACTAAAATTCCAATTTTAGAATCTTAAAGTTAAAAAAGAATATCTACTGGTTTGGAGAAGAAGAACAAAGAAGAGACTTAAAAATTCGGCTGGAAGATCCCAATACTTCCTCATCTAAGGGAGGCAAAACCACATCATCAATAAAAATTAGGTATAATGGGGGTTCCTGGATGGCTCAGTTGTTAAGCATCTGCCTTCAGCTCGGGTCATGATCCCAGGGTCCTGGGACTGAGGTCCACAAAAAACTTTTTTAAAAAAGATTTACTTATTTGACAGAGAAAGACACAGGGAGAGAGGGAATACAAGCAGGAGGAGTAGGAGAGGGAGAAGCAGGCTTCCCGCCAAGCAAGGGGCCTGATATGAGCCTCAATCCCGGGATCCTGGGATCATGACCTGAGCCGAAGGCAGATGCTTAAAGACTGAGCCACCCAGGAGCCCAATAAATAAAATCTTAAAAAAAAAAAAAATAGGCATAATGAACTGCCAGAAGTTGGGAGGAAATTTCCAAGGCAGATGGAACTGGACTAATGTGAGCTTATTCATATTATGCCAACCCAAAAGTAAATAAAAACACCCACTACTCCTCCTAATTAAAAAGGTCTAGAAAGATACCAATCTACCAACCAAAAACTAGGCAATTATTACTGAAAGTATTTTGCTTCTCTACACAAATCTCTTTCTCTGACTTTTCTAAAGTCAAGATATCTTTTTTCCAAGTCCAAGGAGATGAACTTCTAAAGCAGGGGAGTGGGAAGGGGCTTGAGGCAGAAACTCTAAAATGGGGAGAGAACTGGGGGGCTGTTAGAGGTTGATTACATTCTGGGAGCAGTAGTTCCATACAACTAAAGTTCAGTGGATACAAAGGGAGGTAAGGATGATACAGGAAGAGCCTGGATAGCACATTTATTTGGTCTACAACTTTGAAAAATACATGTTGACATGATTGTCCAGAATAGCAGGCAATGGGAAGTAGAAAGGATCCTGTTTCAGCCCAGCAGAACAAAGCCTGTCAGATACTGGAATCTAGGTTGGAAAGCTGTTATATCAGCTTACTATCCAGCTACCAATGTGAAGTAAACAAAGACCAAGAATATGGACAATCCACACCCCCCTACACACACACACACTTTGAGCAAATTTCAAGTATGGAGAATGCTCTCCTCTTTCAAGGATATATGAACAAATAAGCCTATGAAGAAAACACACACAGGCAAAATAAAGATTCTGAAGATTCAGAAAGTGCTAATCTCAAAAATAATTTTCTATAAAAATCAGAATAAAATATATAAAATCACCTGGCACTTCAATAGAATGCAAAAAATCATGGCTGCTATGGAATAAGAACAAAAAATCATAAGTAGTCAAAAGGGTATGATCTGGGGCGCCTGGGTGGCTCAGTGGGTTAAGCTTCTGTTTCGGCTCAGGTCATGCTCTCAGGGTCCTGGGATCAAGTCCCGCATCGGGCTCTCTGCTCAGCGGGGAGCCTGCTTCCCCCTCTCCCTCTGCCTGCCTCTCTGCCAACTTATGATCTCTCTCTCTGTCAAATAAATAAATAAAATCTTTAAAAAAAAAAAAAAGGATATGATGTAATGAAAATAGAAAAAGGACAAAAATTAAAAGAAAACTAAAAACAAAAGAAGACAAGATCCAGTATGGGGGCAGAAAACAGTAAAACATTATCAATGATATAAAGGAAAAATTTGTGAGGATCTCTTCTCATGTAGGCAAGATACAAATAATGAGAGAAAAAGTATTAAATACAAAGAAAGGAAAGCCAACCTAAAGATCTGCTCTACTCCCTAAATGTCACAAATGTCACATGCTTACTTATACTTCCATGCCTCTACAAATTCTCTTCACTTTTGGGGTGCCTGGTGCCTCAGTTGGTTAATTTTAATTAGTACAACTCTTGATTTCAGCTCAGGTCATGATCTCAGGGCCATAAGATCGAGCCCCATGGTGGGCCCCATCTTCAGCACAGAGTCTGCCTGAGATTCTCCCTCCCTCTCACTCTCTCCCTTCCCTCATTCCTGCTGGTGTGCATGCACACACACACACTCTCTTTCTCTCTAAAATAAACAAACAAATAAATAAAATCTAAAGCAAGCAAATTATCTTACTTTCCTTGCTTGTAATAAACCACCAGAACACTGGTGCTCAAATGTGTCTCTACCCTAATCCCTACAATCTGTGAATATGTTAACTTACATAGCAAAAGGGGGTTTGTAGTTGTGATTAAGGTTATGGGCTCTGAAATGAAGATTATCCCAAATTTAACAGTGGGCCCAATCTAATCACAGCATCCTGAAAAGCAGAGTACCGCTCCTGGCTGTGCTCACAGCCCTGTGACAGCTACAGAAGGATCACTGAGACAAGTCAGTGTTGGCTTTGAGGGGGCCACCTCCAAGAGACAGAGAGAGGGGGCCACCACCAAGGAATGCAGGCAGCCAAAGAAGACAAGAAGAAAAGACTCCTGGAAAGCCTCTAGAAAGGAATGCAGCCCTGCTGATACCTTGATTTTAGCCCAGTGAGACTCATGTTGGATTTTCTGACCTATAAGAACAATAAGATAAAAAATGTGTATTGTTTTAAGCCACTGAATTTGTCTTCATTTGTTAGAGCAGCAATAGAAAACAAATACAACCAGCTTCTTCTACCTGGAAAATCTTTTGTCTGCCTTTAAAATCCAGTTTCAAAATCACCTTTTCTGTGAGATCTTCCTTGGTTCTTCAGAAAATGCATACTACTTGTTTAGGCCTCCAAAACACTCTGTCATAATAGTATTTGGACATATAATTGTTTAAAAGAAAGTCTTTCTGTCTTTTAGACTAGAAATTCTTCAAAAATACGGGCTATATTTTTTTCTTCTTTGCATCCCCAATGTGTAGCAAAGAATAGGGTTTGGTAAATATTTCATAAACAATGGCATGAATAAGGAAACTGTGTTCGTGATATATTGTGCTTTGCTAACAACTGTACATTCAGACTCACATTTTATATGTGGAGTACCACTGTTTTACTTTTTGTTTGTTTTTTTTAAGATTTTATTTATTTATTTGACAGAGAGAGATCACAAGTAGGCAGAGAGGCAGGCAGATAGAAAAGGGAGGGGAAGCAGGCTCCCTCGATCCCAGGACCTTGAGATCATGACCTGAGGCGAAGACAGAGGCTTTAACCCACTGAGCCATTCAGGTGCCCCTTTTTGTTTGTTTTTTAATCCAACTTTGAGTTCCAGTAAACTAAAAGGCATTTGTAATCAAGTAAACTAAAAGGAGTTTTAATGTATAGATTTCAATACTATTAGTATGCACAATTTGTTTTTACATATGTTAAAAAAAATGACAGGGTGATGAAGAGACCACAAATACAAGACAGAGAGTCTGTTACTCTTGCACCGCTCTCGGCTTCTCTGGGTCTCCTCATCTGTACAATGAGGATATTGGATCTGACGATCTCTTTGTAAACTCCCTGTAACATCTGATCCAGAAAATTAAGGGATATAAAAAGCTTACAAAAGATAAAAAACAGTGTCGAGTTTCAGTAAGTTTTCAGCTTTTCAAAAATACCTAGCAGCATTTCTGAAATCTGAGAGTTTGAGTTGAATTAAATGATGGCATGCACGAGTTCTGATATTCTCCATAGCTGGACTACATAACCTTTACCTATGTACCTTAACATTCTGCCATCTCTTTTATACTTAAATGCTAAACTAGGACAAAGTACAAAGGATGTGTAAATTACTACCATTGTTATCTTTAGGGCACATGATTAAGATACATCTACCTTATGAAGGAGTACACCTTTGGACCATTTTCTTCAACTTATCTTCTAAATATAAGTCAGAAGATAGGTAGTAAGCTTAGGTGACAGAAAAAAAGGTAAAAGAAACTTGTAAGAAATGAAAGGCAGAGTCTAAACCATGTTCCATAGCAGCAAACCTATATTACAAACCTAAAAAAATACTCTGGGGAAAAGAAGTACTGATTTTAAATTTACTTGTAGGGTTTCGTAGTTTAGCAGAACGTGCCATGGCAAGGTCAAAGTGGGCCTGGTCTGCATTCTCACATAAATTGATGATTCGGCACAGGCAGTCTGCAGCGAACACCCGAGTGGCCCAGCGAGGGGCCACAAAGGGTTTTGATTTATCTTCTTCACCTAGTGTGGTGAACATGGTATCATCATCCATCTCATCTTTCTTCTCAGATTCCTCATCTTTTCCACTACTTACGAGAGTGGCAGTGCTCATATCTATAACACAAACAAGGCACATTATGACAACCTCACGTAGAGCAAAATGATACTTTAAAACTTGCATTAATGTTACAAGATTTCTAATAAAAAGGACTAAATTCTCACTCCTTTGGAAACAGCAGAACTGGCAGGTCTTTTTTACGTCAATCAGAAAGCAAAGAAAGGATAACATAAAAGTGTTTTTACATATTTCACTAGTTTTAAATACTATGTTGAATACAGAGTAACCTGAGTTTTTATACATGAAAATTTAGTTTGAATTTAGTTATTTCCTACAAATCAAAGAAAGCTCATTAGTCTATAATATAATTTAACCTTCAACATTTATACAGGGATTTATAGATTAAAATTTATTAGCATTTTTTAATGTAAGCTCAAATACGTATATATATATATCTGTATATATTTCTTTTTTCATATACAGATACATACATGTACAGGTACATATACAGATATATACCAGAGGTAAAGGAGTCATTATTTTAAGAACATATTTTATATATTAAATACATACCACTAGAAGCTGCCAGGACATCTTTACAAAGCATTAGCCAATGCGAAAGTTTTTCTACAGCCAGTGATGAAAGCATATGCCCCAAAGTATCATGAATATCAGAACATAATTTTCTGTCTGTCTCCCGGTCTAGCATTCCAAAAAGAAGTCCCTCAAGACCAGTTTCTGTTATATTAACCCCTTGGTGCCGGCAGTGGATATCACTTCGAGAACTGACTCCAGGTGCAAAAGGATTGACATCTGAAAAGCAAATTTTACAAATGAATTTGTATAGGGTTTTGTTGTGTACTGTAGGCAATAAAGATCAAGACTTACATGTAAATTCACTATTACAACAAAACAAACTAGCTACACATAGAATTTATGTTCTCCAGTTTATATATATCCTTAGGTTTAGAATTTAATCTGACAATATGGGTAAAAAACTCAGATCCTTAAGACTGATTATTCTGCAGTATTTTAAACAAATCTCCAGGGAATGCTCATAAATATATATTTCATTCCAAAAAAAAATTAAGTGTGGGAAAGAGACATATTTCTAAGTAGATTTAATTTAATGGACTAAAAAATAATTATTGCTATTTTGTTGGAAGAACAAATTGGAATTTATTTAGTCTTATAGTTTAGGTTTTTAAAAATCTATAAAGCTGGAACACAAGTTATAAATGGATTGTATCCTAAAAGATCATTTAAAAACTGGGAAAATATTTTCTAAGAAATATTCGATCAAAAAGTCATACTGAGTGGGGAGATAGATAAAATAGGTGGAAGGGATTAAGAGGCACAAACCTCAAGCTGTAAGGTACATCACAGGGTTGAAAAGTACAGCATGGGGAATAGTCAGTAGTACTGTAAGAACATATGACGACAGACGGTGACTACATCTGTCACAATGAGCACTGCATCAAGTACAGAACGGTAGAATCACTATATTGTACAGCTGACACTAATAAAACACTGTATGTCAATTACACTTCAATTAAAAAAGTCATACTGTTACAAAATAGTAGTTAAAGGTCCTGTTTTATCTGAAAATCTTTTCCTTCTTAGAAACAGTGTAAATTGTACAACTGGCAACCTTAAGAAGGAATACTGAGGCTCCAAAGACGGAAGCCCTTTGAACCTTGAAGAGAGTGAGACAAAGGCGTGTAGACTGAAAGCAGCTCTTTTAGTTGAGTCACTCCAAAGACAAAATAAGGGGAAGTTTGCAGAAAATAGCCACAGTGAGAGGAACTCAGATAGTAGGAAAAGTCAAAAGGTTCAGTTCCAAGGAAAGAGAACATTATCAAGAAGTTAGGCACAGAGGCCTATTTTTTACTTAGGCCCTGGTAGTACATTCCATATCAGGGATTACTCTTCTACAACATGAATTTTCATAGCTATACAACAAACCACTGAATTAAGAAAACACTGAGGGTGCCAGTTAAGCACCCCACTCTTGATGTGATCTCAGGGTCATGAGATTGAGAGCCATGTCGGGCTCTGCGCTGGGCAAGGAGCCTGCTTAAGATTTTCTCTCTCCCTCTCCCTCTGCCACACTCAGCTTCTCTCTCCCTCTCTTAAAAAGAGAGAGAGAGAGAGAGAGAGAGAGAGAGAACACTGCTTGATCATTGAGGAAAAATTCCTAAAAGGGGAATCATGAGGTCAAAGGGTAAGCTGACAAAAAACACTGAAAAATCCAGAAAATTTGTACGACTTTACATTTCTTTCTACCAGTAGTATAAGACATTCTCTTTTATTCATATCTCTCTCAGGGATGGTTATAACCATTATTTTTAATTTGGTCAGTTTTATAGAAGAAAAATTCTATCTTATGATTGTATTGACTTATACTTATTTAATCACTAGAGGTTGAAAATATTTCATAAGTTGATATTTCTTTTTTGATAAAACGTGTTTTTTATGTTCTCATGATTTTTCCATAGATGGAGAAGAGAGTTAACATAGGATGCTTGAGATGCCTGAAATTCATATTAGCCTTCAGCTAGCCTCCCAGCGAAGTGGGTTTCAGGACGGTTCCCACCATTTCCTGGTCAAAGTGGCTCACTATGCCTAAAACTATACAAATGGTATGGTTTATGCTGAATACCTGCTTGCCTTTGAAAGTCTGGACTTTTGGAATATGCTTGACAGACCATGCCTAATCAACCAGCGCCCAAGAGAAATCTTGGGCACCAAGCCCCTGACAAGCTTTCGTGATAGACATTTCATATATGTTGTCGGGACTCAAGCAGCTTCTGTGTGACTTCCCAGCAGGTGAGGTCTTGGAAATCTATACCTGGTTTGCTCCAGACTTCACGCCAAGTGCCTTTTCCCTCTACATATTTTGCTTTGTGTCCAGTTGCTATAGTAAATCATAACCATAAGCATGACTATATGCTAAGTCCTCCAAGTACATCATCAAACCTCGGGTGGTCTTAAAACCCTCAACACATTAAGCTTTAAAAACATTAAAATGTAAATATGCACACTTCAATAAATTAAATAAATTAAAAAATATTTGCATATACTTCCCCTCTTAGTTTTGTCTTTCAATTTTGATTTTGGTGACTGATGTGTATAAGTTTTTAAATTTTCTATGTATTCAGGAGAATTCTATAATTATTTTTGGTGCTATGTTTTCTCTCTTAAAAGCAATACTGTTGGGGCGTCTGGGTGGCTCAGTGGGTTGAGCCGCTGCCTTTGGCTCAGGTCATGATCTCAGGGTCTTGGGATCCAGTCCCACATCAGGCTTTCTGCTCAGCGGGGAGCCTGCTCCCCACTCCCCGCCCCTGCCTACTTTGTGATCTCTCTCTCTGTCAAATAAATAAATAAAATCTTTAAAAAGAAAAAAAGCAATACTGTTTACTGTATAAGTAACTTCTTTCATATTATGCAATACAGTATATTTGTTAATAGAGCTCATATATTATCCTAAAATTGAAGTTATTTTATTATCTTGCTTCTTAGTACCCAAGCAACTTCTCTGCATTAGAAAGCTCTTACAAGTAAAAATTTTCTCTCACAATAGGGGAAATACCTGTTAGTTAAGCTCTGAAAAAGCTCTCAAGCAAACTATCCCTAGAGACCAAAAGGCTGGCTATGAAATTCAAGCTATACTTAACCCCACTCCCCCACCAAAGCAGAAAGAATGGAAGCAAGCAAAGATCTACCTTTTGTACCCAAACACCTACTGACATTTCTTTTATTGGTTACCCTAGCTTTCTCTTCTTGAGGAAAAGTTACATCACAAAGGGTCAACTAGTATGAGAGACTGGAAGCTTTCAGGTACCCCCAAAATAGATCACTTCTCTTTCCAGAAATCTACTTGTGATACAAAGCAATATCCTTAGAGTTTGTTATCCATTATATAGCTAAATCATCCAGAAGGAATGGCATGAGTACCTTGACACTAAATGCTATTTACACTTTTTTCCTTTTTAGCTCCAAACCTTAAAAAAGGTAAAAGTGTAAAAGTACCAAGAAAACAATACTGGAATTTTTAAAGTGATAATGGTTTTATTTAACTTGAAAGAATAAGAAGACTAACCATACTTGAAAGCAAAAATGTTATTTAAAGAGTAATACTCATTTGAAATGTGGAATACTGACTGATTAAGTAACTTACGAGTACCAGGGCTCTCCTTGTCACCTGCATTTTTTGCTAGGCTCATGGCATATTCACACACTTCAGCTGCTTCCCTTTGTGCCAGCTGCCGGAGACAAGCCACAGCTGCTCGGCGAAGTAGCAAATGGGAGCTACACAAGTGAACCTGGAAACCATAACATATTAGACAAGTTTCTTTAAAAAATGCAATCTCATTTGCCTAGTGAATATGTATTCACACCTTACTTGTGAAGAGACTCTTCATGTAACAGCAGCAGTTGTTAAATATATAGCCAAATAATCGACTTTTGAAAAAATAATACCACTAAAGTAGACAAGGAATATTTTAGTGGCCAAAATGACTGTCCCAAGACCTGGTCACTAAAGATATATACTTTATATTATATATATATATATATATGTCACTATATACTTCCATGAAAATCCAGAAGAATCTCTTGCACATCTTATTTTACAAATGGTTCTACTAAATATCATCTAAATTTTTTAAGTGCATGGAGATTATATATAGTCAATGAAAAGTTGGGAGGCAGAGCACAGAGTAAGAATTGAAGGCTAAGAAGGGTATTTATTAAAATAAAAAAAACAGGGATGCCTGGGTGGCTCAGTCGGTTAAGCACCTGCCTTCGGCTCAAGTCATGATCCCAGAGTCCTGGGATTGAGCCCCACATCAGGATCCCTGCTCAGTGGGGAGCCTGCTTCTCTCTCTGCCTACCTACTCTTCTTGCCTCTCCCTTTGCTTGTGCTCTCTCTGACAAATAAATAAATAAAATCTTTTAAAAAAAAAATCAAGCAAACATAAACATCTGGAAAGAATTCTAAAATAGGCCCTGTTTTTCATCTCTAAAGTTCCTGAAAGAGTCAATGTAGTACACCTTAATACATGAAGTAAAGTAAAGACACAGCACAACATAATGAGTAAGAGCCCAGGCTCTGGTTACTAGACTGGATTTGAATCTTGGTTGTCACTGACTCCTGTGTGACCTTAGACAACTTACTTAATCTCTCTGTGCCTTGTTTGCCCATATGCAAACGTGGAGAATGATTCTTTGCAGGAATATAGTGAAAATAAAATAAAGTTAATGCAAGTATTTTCCCTACAACAGTGATTGAGACATGGTATTAGTTATTATCATTATTGCTATAAATCTGACTCATCAAGAAAATATTAAATTATGTTCCATGCACTCGCTTTTTAAGCAAGATAAGTAATATATTTTAGGAAAAAGTCTCATCCAGAGGGGCACCTGGATGGCTCAGTGGATTAAGCCTCTGCTCAGGTCATGATCTCAGGGTTCTGGGATTGAGACCCAGAAAGCATCAGGCTCTCTGTTCAGCAGGGAGCCTGCTTCCCCCTTTCTCTGCCACCTCTCTGCCTATCTGTGACTTCTCTCTCTGTCAAATAAATAAATAAAATCTTAAAAAAAAAGTCATCCAGAAATAGTAGAGGAGGGAACAAATATATGGAATATACCACTTCTTCACAATGCTGACTAGCATATTTTTATGCTACCAATATAGCATTTGTAATTCAAGATATATTTGCATAAGATTTATACCCTGTGAAATTTATACCAAGTATTAATATTTATATAATATATAAGTATATATAAGTATGTATATATGTATATGTGTGTATGTATGTATATATATATATATATATGTATATATATATATATATATATATATATATATAAAACTGAGGGAATAAAACCTGACAGTTTTTTTCAATAAAATGTTTTATTCACTTCATCTCCTTAAAATGGAGACATTCTGGAACTTTCAAATATCCTATACTTAGAAATCTTAAGCATGGTCATATGAGAGGGGAAGAACAAGTCACTTAGTTTCTTAGTTTCTTTATTCTTACCACAATTATTTAGGATAGAGCTGATACTGTCTCCACTGTACCCATAAAAACTTATGTGTTTTTATGTATCAGCTTTATCCTAAATAATTGTGGTAAGAAACAAATGACCAAATATATATAAAGCAGAACACCATAAAAATTTAATTTAGTTGCAAGTGAATAGAACTGTGGCTAAGAGGGGTGCCTGGCTGGCTCAGTCCACACAGCATGGAACTCTTGATTTGGGGGTTGTGAGTTTAAACCCCATGTTGGGGGCGCCTGGGTGGCTCAGTGGGTTAAGCCGCTGCCTTCGGCTCAGGTCATGATCTCAGAGTCCTGGGATCGAGTCCCGCATCGGGCTCTCTGCTCAGCGGAGAGCCTGCTTCCCTCTCTCTCTCTCTGCCTGCCTCTCCATCTACTTGTGATTTCTCTCTGTCAAATAAATAAATAAAAATCTTTATAAAAAAAATAAAATAAACCCCATGTTGGGCATAGAATCTATTTTTTTAAAAAAAGAAAAAAAATTTTTTAATCTGAAAAAAAAAAAGGAATTTTAGCTAAGAAAATACACTCAACGAATATTGACTGGCAGAACCAAAGGGGGGGAAAATCCCTTTAGTTTACCAAGTCTTTTCAAAAACTCCATTTTAATGATTCTGATGCATATTTTTTCCATTCTAACATCTCTAATATTAGAGATGCAAATTATAATTGATGGTGTCGTAGAGTCACTATAAAACAGGGAAAATAAAGACATATTTACTTGAAAACTTTCCCTTGACACTTTTTGGTAAAAGCCACAAAATAAAGAATCAAACATATTAAATTTGATAAAAATATGTGGCTTCCTCATGACCCTTCTTAGCTTCTCGGGGATGATCACAGTCTATAGTGACATCCATCATTATAGTTTCATTTAGCCTGTTCTTGAACTTTATATAAATGGAAGCATGTTGTGCGCTCTCTTCTGTGTCTAGCTTCTTCTCAGCAAGTTGTCTGTGAGATTCACCCATGTGATTAGACTTTACTGTTCATTTTCATTGCTGTGTAGTATTCTGCTGAATAATGACATCACCCTACCCACTGCTGACCGGTAGATATTTAGGTCAGCTCTGTGTTTTGGCTATGATGAATAACTCAGCAGTGAACATTCCTGCACATGTATTTTGGCACACATGAGTATGTATTTGTCAGGTGTTTACTTAGAAGTGAAGTTTCTGGGTCACAGCATATGCATATATTCAACTATTTAAGATTATGGTGAACTGTTTTCCAAAGAAGCTTCTTTGTTTTTCTTAGAGTCCACAAACCTCAGGAACACTGTGTTGCTTGCTCCTACAGTAGAGCTCCATCTTCCTGTAAAAATGCCTGTTATTTTACACCGTATGTCACCTTGCTATCTCCTGCTGTGCCCACTGTATACACATCCCCGACAACCAGACACGCCTGCTCCCACAGTGATGATGTGAACATTCAGCTCAAGTCTTTCTCTCACTGACATTTCCTACAATTATCCTAGATGACATAAGCGCCTATGTGCAGAATACTTCTGTCAGGACAAGAGAACATGTAACTGTGGTCACATGGTATAAAAAGCAGTTGCTGGGGCACCTGGGAGACTCGGTCCATTAAGTGTGTGACTCTTGATTTCGGTTCAGGTCATGATCTCAGGGTCAACGGGCATGAGTTGACCTTAAAAGTCTCTCTCTAGGGGCGCCTCAGTGGCTCATGGGTTAAAGCCTCTGCCTTGGGCTCAGGTCATGATCCCAGAGTCCTGGGATCAACCCCAGCATGGGTTCTCTGCTCGGCAGGGAGCCTGCTTCCTCCTCTCTGCCTGCCTCTCTGCCTACTTGTGATCTCTGTCTGTCAAATAAATAAATAAAAGTTAAAAAAAAAAAAAAGAGTCTCTATCTCTCCCTCTGCCCCTCCCCCACCCCACTCATACATGTGCACACACAAGCACACACAATTCTTTCTAAAAAATAATAATAATAATTCAGAGTGGTTGTTTTTCTTTCAAAGATACATTTGGAATGTTCTAACATCTAAAATCAAATTTTAATACTTTTATATCATTTAAAGATTACTATGGTGAAACACACCTCTCAATACATTCGCTGAAAAAAAAATCATTTCGTTTGTGTTAGGTATTATACGTAATATTGCCATTTCTGATAGCAATGATTGAGCAAAAATGAAAATGAAATTTATAAGAATCTGAACTGATTTCACTAATTTGGATGAACCCATTGTGGACTATTTTTCACTGTCGAAAGATCTGGTAAGAGAGACTGCATGGGGGCTTTCAGCAATGTGAAAATAAGACAACCCCTTGAGTGGCCCCTTTTCTCATCTCTATCCTGCCATGCCCTCTCCTTCCAACCAGCTACCTGTAATCTAACTACTTAGCCTTTTGGAGAGGGTTCAGGAAAGGGCTCCAACATGCTGTGTAATAAAACTCTTGGTATTCTGCTAAGGAAATGAGTTTTGAGGCATTTTCTAACGTTAATACACAGGAAGCTCATTGTGTAGACTATGGTTTATTGATAACCTCCACTGAGGTAACGAAATTCACATTATTTACTTTACCAGATCCTCTTAAATGTGTTCCATCTCAGAAGGTCAACCTCCATGGTATAATTATATTTAAGGAGAAAAAAAAATGGAGGAACCAGATAACCTAAAGAGTGTGTGTGTGTGTTTTCATCACGTTTGTCAGTTACCTAAGCTGTATCATGAAACAGCTTGCTCATGTAGAGCCACCTTACTCAAGAGATGTCCCCAGTGCCCTCAGAGGTTAGGCATTAGGCCATGCTTTTTGGCAGGATGCCACATTTCTTGCTGCAGAATACAATCAGATGTAAAGTATTCATCAACTATTTTTTTTTATGCATTTTATGTGCATCTGGTTTCTGCCCTACAGCATACTCAGATTCTTTTGATGGTCTAGGACTGGTTCAGTTCCCCCTGGTCTATGGTGAAGCAAGAGAAAATCCTGTTGCATAAGTTAAATATACCACATCAGATCTAACATCTAATATGCTGGCCTTTCAGTTCCTTTACCTCATCCTGAATAACCTTCTCCTCCCTTTATCTGGGTGATATCTTCTCATGGTTACATCTACAGGATTTCTTTCTCTCTAAATATCAGGCTCCTACTGTCTTTTCCCTCCTCTTTTATCCAAATGAGACCTCATGATGCATTACTATTTTAGCAACATCTTGTTAAAATCCTTATTTCTTTCATCCTGCTATCATTTACTTGAATCTCATTGGCCAAAGTCCAACTATGAATGTTTCAAAGTATCTGGCCGCTCAATGGTTGGTTATAGATGCTGGAGAAAAATTTTACAAGGTGAAAATTTCTACCATCATGAATCACACAATGGATCCAAAAAAGGGTCAATACCCTCTGCTAAACCCTCAGAACTACCATAGAATCTTCTATTTCTCCAGTTAATTCAATCTCCCGCATCCACTCTCCTCAAACTTCTGGCCCTCTTCTTTGCTCCCTCACTCATAAAACTTATCTTCCCTTTTACTTGATTAAGAAGCAAAAGTCTTCAGATGATAGCTTCCCCAACTTCCAGCCACCAAATCCAAAAACCCACCTCTACCTATACTCATCCTCTCCTCTTTTCTTCATGTTGCACTAGGAGAGACATTCTCTTACTTGTGCCCTTATTTGTGTCCATTCCGTCAGAAACCTTGCATAATTATCCACTCTCTGCCCGACACCTCCCATCCTACTGGTTCCATCTCCTCAGCATTTACACCCTCACTTCTCACTACTGTAGGAGAAAAAGTCTTGCCTGACCCCATCACCCCTTGGACCTATGGACCTCAGTCCTCTCCTATAAAGTCAACTTCAGAATGAAGTTTCTGTTCATAGCCCGATGTATTTGGGCTTTTATTTGTAACCACTCTGCTAGATGAACTCTTGCTAAAGACATCACATGACAAAAGTCAAAGAACACATTACAGCTCTCATCTTGATCTCTCAACAATGTGTGACATAGCTGACCACTCCTGTCTACTCCACTTGGCTTCTGTGAACACTACAAACTCTTTATTTCCTTTAATCTCTTGTATTGCTTCATAGTTTTCCTAAATTTTATATGCTGGGTTCCTCATTTAGCATTCTCTCCCTTGTGAGATCTTAACTATTCCTGTCTTTATTTTCCATCTAAATTCTTATGCCTCCCAAATTTATGTTTCCAACCAAATTTCTCTTTTCTGAGCTCCAGGCCATGAAACTAACCAATTATCTAAAACTGATTTAATGATACCCACTCTTCCCAACCTCTTCCTCTCCTGGTATTACCAGTCTCAGGAAATTACATTACTATGTTCAAGTCAGAATGTGGATTACATCCTTCTCTTTTTTCCTTATGGCCAATTAATCAACAGATTCTACTGATCTTTCCTCTTTTTCTTTTTTTTTTTTAAATTTATTTATTTATTTATTTATTTATATTTTATTTATTTATTTGACAGACAGAGATCACAAGTAGGCAGAGAGGCAGACAGAGAGAGAGGAGGAAGCAGGCTCCCCGCTGAGCAGAGAGCCCAATGCAGGGCTCAATCCCAGGACCCTGGGATCATGACCCGAGCCGAAGGCAGAGGCTTTAACCCACTGAGCCAGCCAGGCGCCCCTCTTTCCTCTTTTTCTTAAATTAAGATTTTATTTGCAAGAGAGAGAAAGCGAGAGACAGAGCACAAGTGCAGGGGGAAGGGCAGAGGGAGTGGGAGAAGCAGACTCTCTGCTGAGCAAGGAGCCCGACTGACATGGGACTTGATCCCAGGACCCCGAGATCATGACGTGACCCACAGACACTTAACCAGCTGAGCCACCCAGGTGCCCCCACTGATTCTTCCTCTTAAGTATCACTCAATTCTATTTATCTTGCCCTATTCCCGTTGCTGCCAATATAGAGCAAGACATTACCATCTCCCTCCTAGACCACCATAATTCTCAAAGTCCTAAGGTCTAAAGTTTTAATACATCTAGAAAGTCTGGCAGAGAGGCAGACAGAGAGAGAGGAGGAAGCAGGCTCCCCATGATCTCTCACCTGGCTAAGTGTCCAGCCTCATCCTGTGCCCAGGCTCCACTCACCTCTTCTCTCTCAGCCTTAATCATACCGACTAAATGGTTTCTCAATTGTGTCACAGTCCTTCCCATTTTGGGGCCTTTCACATATTTTTCTGTCTGCCTAAAAATAAATTCTGTCTATTGCAATATCATGCTTTCTCCTGAACTAACTCTTAATAATCCGGCAGACTACACCTTCAAGATCGTTTTTTCAGGTAAATCTTTGCAGAATGCCTGGATTCTGACAGGCTCCTCTGTTACGTGTTTTCCTATAAGCCTCTTCTAGCACTTAATCTTATTTGTAAATAATTATTATTGACCTTGTTCCCTTGTAAACTACAAATTTCACTATGGCATAAGCTTCATCTTGTCTCATCTACAAATCTATTCCCAAAACTTTGCATGGTATGTGACACATAGCCGGCTCTCAATAAGTACTAATTAAGTGAACAAATTAATGACTATGGTGATAGCAACAGACCCTCAGAAGTTACAATCAAACTTCAGGACACAAAATTCTGAATGGGAAAAACTAAAAACATGATGCATTTTTAGCCAAGAAATAAACAGTTCATCAAAATATTTCTTAAAAGGTGAAAAAGGAGGAGCACCTGGGTTGCTCAGTGGATTAAGCCAGGTGAAACTCTAGAAATGCACAATCCAGAAAACTTACATTTTTTGATTTGATCTAGTTTAATCTTTTGGTCAACAAATGTGGGGCTCCCTAAATAAATCAATGAATGAAGCAGCTTTATACTTACACACAGGCTGGGAACAAGACTAGAGAGATTGACATGTCGTGGTGCAAACATGTGAAGCTGCTGAAGGCAAGATATGGCAGCTGCCTGAACCAGAGAATCTGAATGGTCCTGGGTTATTGCACAACCCACCAAACAAGAAGAACGAATGGTGGAAATTGTTGCTCCATTCCCTGGTAGCAAAATAAAAGAAAATGCAAAAAGCTCTTATTAGTATTACTGAAAATATTCCTAGAACAATTTTCTTCTCAATAACTCTTCTTTCTGATCACTATTCAGATTGTTTTGAAGACAAAAAAGTCTATGAAGTCCATAGAAATGACTTTAAAACATGACTGTCTATGTATGACAATAATATATCCCTCTTAGATTTAGCTAGGTTTATGTAAATTACCTAGGAAACTATATTGTCCTTTAAACCCATCACCGTTTTACTTGAAAGAACCAGAAGATTCTTCATTCCCTGTTCAATATTATCCCTGTATTATTTAATACTTCAAATCCTATTTTCCTAAGAAGATTAATGAAAACTTTTACAGAGATAGTCAGGAAAAAGAACAGTAGTATTATATACTTGTAAAAACATCTTAATTCCCTAATATAAGTGATTTAAAATTTTTGCCAATGTAAAATAAAATAATTTTATATACATATAATGTGAAATAAGGAAATCTTAGTCATATAGCGTCACATTCTAGTTTGAAATACATATGGCTGCCTCATCATCACTGCATCAGAAAGCACCTGCTATACACCTATGTTTAATCAGGCATGTGTTTATCTTGTCCATATCCTGTGATAATACTGGAAGAAAAAACTACCAAATTTCTCAAAGAGGACACTGAGTGTAAGAAAAAGACATGTCTAAATCAAGTATTTTCCAATTTGTAACATTCTTCATTAAGATCTTTTCATTTTTGGCTTCTTTCTTTTTTTAAAATATCTGTCCAGATGGAGACAATACAGCACAGCGGTTGGAATGCATGCAAAGGAAACTGATTTGGGCTTCACCTCTGGCTCCAACCACTCATTAGCTATACAAAACGGTGCAAAAGCTCTTAACCTCTCCTAGCTTTGGAGTTTCATCTGTAAAATGGAGAGATGCACCTATCTCAGGATAATGTTAGAATTAAATGAGACAGATAATATGTATAAAAATTCTGACTCACTGAAAGCATTTACTAAATGAAAGGGGAAAAAGGAGAAACTGAAAATGAGTGATACATTCAGGATCAATTCACAGTGATTTTCTGCCTTCTGTGTTTCATTCAGCCTTTAGTAAAATTATATCTGTGGAATTGTGTGGTTAGAACATGGGCCTCAGGATCATAAATCTGCCACTTAGTTAAATAACTTCAGACAAGTTACTTATCTTCTCTGAGCTTGGTTCCTCACAGAAATCTTACATAATATTACCTACCTCCTTTATGGGAGTGCGTTTTCAATTTATGTTCCTGATCTTTAGAGCTCAAAAAAACAGTGAAGCAGAAGTCCATGAAGACAAGTGGATAGTACTCCAGGACAAAGGAACTCCACTTTGACCTTTGTCTTCATGAGACTCCAGGTAAAATTCAATTTAGAAAGGCTTTTCTGGGGGCGCCTGGGTGGCTCAGTGGGCTAAGTCTCCAACTCTTGATCTTGGCTCAGGTCATGAACTCAGGATCATGAAATTGAGCCCTGCATTGAGTGTGGAGCCTACTTAAGATTCTCCCTCTCTTTGCCCCTTTCAGTTTACACATTCTCTCTCTCTCAAAAAAAAAAAAAAGAAAGAAAGAAAGAAAAGGAGAAAAATAAAGCTTTCTCTTCTCAAAACTTCAAGTAACAGTCAGTCATAGGTATGTTGTAGGGATTAAATAAAATAGCATATATAAAAAGCAGAGCTGAGGGACACCTGGGTGACTCAGTCTGCCAGGTGCCTGCCTTTGGCTCAGGTCATGGTCCCAGGGTGCTGGGATGAAGCCCCAGAGTTAAAGGCTCCCTGCTCAGCAGGGAGTCTGCCTCTCCCTCTCCCTCTGACTGCCCCTCCCCCTGCTTGTGCGTTCTCTCTCACTCTCTCTCAAATACATAAATAAATCTAAAAAAAAAAAAAAAAAAGCGAAATTGTAGGCCTTTGGTAAATAAGAAACATTCAGTACACAGTAATTATTATTATTACAAGTTTTCATTGGTAGTGACAGGAAATTGAAAGATAGCAATGTCTAATTCCTTTAATTTAAGATGAATTTACTCACCTTGTAGCTCAGGGCCAACAGTAGTTATGATGGCACCCAAGCATCTACCCAAACATTGATGAACTTCTGTATGTGAAGGTGGAACAGTCAACAGCAAGGTAAGAACTAGAGATAATGTTGGTTCCACATATCCGCGATACATTGGGCCACTAGAATCCACTATAAGAGCAAGTGAATGAAGAGACCATGTCTGGAAGGAAATATAGTTTTGTTTAGTTATAAGGAATAATATGAGTATACGGAATTGATTTTTTTTTTAAAGATTTTATTTATTTATTTGACAGAGAGAGAGAGTACAAGCAAGCAGAGAAGCAGGCAGAGAGAGAGGAGGGGAAGCAGGCTCCCCACTGCGCAGAGAGCCCGACGTGGAGCTCAATCCCAGGATCCTGGGATCATGTCCTGAGCCGAAGGCAGAGGCTTTAACCCACTGAGCCACCCAGGCGCCCCACTGAATTGATTTTTAATTTAAATGTTCATAAATACTAACATCTTACTTTTTAATCAATGATCTAAAAGTACTTTAACCAAAGCAACTGATGTACAAATGTTATGTTTAAGTGTCTCTGCAGCATGGCTTTGTGTGTCAAAATTTTCAATGATGAATTCATTTTCTTCTGCTATAAGGTACATCTATTTCATAAATTCAAATAATAACCATTTGATTTAGTGGATGCTTATGGACATCAAATATATTTTTATTGCCTGTATTGTGGAGTTTTGCTAAATAACGAGCCTGAAATTAAACAATGACCATGACAATGTTCTGTACTCAGATACAATTCTATAGCAATGATATTCATAAATCAGCTCTTCAAATGCACTGAACCATTTCAAGCCCCTATTTATGCCTACTAAACACAAAGTAATCCTACTGGCTAATAGCATTTACAAAACTAATCCCAGAGCAGCATACTGTAATCAGCATAGGCCTGAGAAAATGAAAAGTCCTTTCAACTGCCTAAATCCAGCTGTAGAAGAACTTACCTTTAATTTCTGCTGTAGGCAGCTACACTACGGGGCCAAGGACAGAGAGATCTCAACTTGCCAACAGAGGAAAAAAAAAAAAATCCATACCTCAGCTTCTACTACCTGTGAACCTACAATAAACCTAGAGAACTCAGCAACCTGACTTGGATAGGTATGTACAGAAACCACATCTACTGACATGAGCTAGCAAAAAATAATTGGACATAGCACCTTATCGGAGAAGACTAGAGCAAACTTTCCAGAGAAAATGATTAAATATAAGAAACAGAGGCGCCTGGCTCGCTAAGTCGGTAGGGCATACAACACTTGATTTCAGGGTGGTGAGTTCAAGCCCCGCCTTGGGTGTAGAGATTACTTGGAAAAAAAAAAAAAAAGTAAGAAACAAAAATCACTTTAATGAAACTATAATAAGAATTTTTTAGGCCACATAATTAAAGCACAAAGGAGATTCTTGAAGTGTTTTTTAAAAAACCCAGGATTTATATTAAAGATGCAATGGAAAACTGGGAAAAAATAACTATTGCTAAAAACCAAAATAATTACGGGATGCCTGGGTGGCTCAGTTGGTTAAGCCACTGCCTTCGGCTCAGGTCATGATCCCAGGGACCTGGAATCGAGTCCCACATCAGGCTCCTTGCCTGAACTTCACAGGCAGGAAAATTCTTAGACACTGCCAAACAAGAATGTAAAGTAACAGACATATAGACATCTTTCAGATAAATTTCTTAGCAAAAGCAACAAAACAATGGGGAATACAGATTGCTGTGATGTCTGTAAGTATCTATTAATTCAGAAGTTTATCACATAAGCCACTGTCTTTTGCAAGTGTGAAATGCATGTGCAGTATAAAGGAAAATGAATTCGTCACTGAAGTCTCATTTCTGGATACTCAAAGCCACACTGCAGAGAAACTTTAAACACATTTGTACACCAGTTGCTTTGATTATGACTACTATATTGCCTTTTATTTCCTAAAGAACATAGTTGAATGTTTTTAGAGATAAATGATTAAAATTTGAGATGTTAGTATTTACTGTAATTTAACTTTAAAAAAAGACTACTAGTAGCCTCTTATGTGCAATACCCAGCACAGAAAACCCTGAACATTTATGAATAATGAAAGAAAAGGACTGTGTGCTGGGAAAAGTACATTCAACTAAAATATTACTCAAATGTGAAGGCAAAATAAAGCCATGTTTTAGATACGCAAGCATTCGAAAAGTATACCATGCAAACTAATGATTGTTGAAGGAATTTTTCGTACCAAATAAAAATGTAAAGAACAGAGATCTCAAGACAGAAGTTGAGGATAAAAGAAGAAAAAAGTTACTGAAAAATAAATCTCTAGTGATTATAGTTAAATAGATGTAGCCAATACTAGGACTGTAAAGTATCAATTTTTTTTTTAAGATTTTATTTATTTGACAGACAGAGATCACAAGTAGGCAGAGAGGCCGGCAGAGAAAGAGAGGAAGGGAAGCAGGCTCCCTGCTGAGCAGAGAGTCCGACATGGGGCTCGATCCCAGGACCCTGAGACCATGACCTGAGCGGAAGGCAGAGGCTTAACCCACTGAGCCACCCAGGTGCCCCTAAAGTATCAATTTTTGAGTTAAAATTCTTAAAAAAGAAGACACATTAGGGAAAACTTAAGAAAATCTATTATATTCTTCTTGTGCAGATATACTGTAGTGCTGAGGAAATGTAATTGATATAAAGTATAGTAAAATGTCCTGTCATATAAAAAGAACTGTGCAGAGTGGTCAGTTAAAGGAATATGATTTTAAGAAATTAAAAGCAAGAGAAAGCTGAGAAGAAGGTGAAGACAAAAGAAAGCAAAACTGCCACCCTGCTCTTTGACATAAAAGAAGAAAGCGGAGAGGCACCTTGGTGGCTCAGTCGGTTAAGCGTCCAACTCCTGATTTCATGACTCAGGGTTGTGAGATTAAACTCCATGTCAGGCCCTGCACTGAGCGTGGAACCTGCTTGAGATCCTCTCTCCCTCTCCCTCTGCCCCTACCCTGCCCCGCTTGTATGTTCTCTCTAAAAAAAAAGTAAATTAAATTTAAAATACAAAATAAAGCAGCAACTTTGTAGGCATAGTTTTCTTCTAGTCTACTGTGAAAACAGAATTTTTAAAAAAGTAGTAGCACCTATTAAGGGATAAGCTTACTTGATTTTTGTTTCTATCCCTTTGGGGAATTTTGAGCTTTACACAGCTGGAAACTTTTGCCAAGAAGTCAAAGGTAAAATAAGTTTGTAGACTAGAAGCCTCTGATGGATTTATTGTCCCTTATCTAATTGTGAAGGAACGAATTCATTAATAAACTAATGGTAGGCCCTAATGCCAAGTGAATTTGTCTCTTTTCCCAATTTGCAGTCCCAGTACAAAGCTGGTAAGTTGAATGCTACTGGATTCATATACTCCTGACCTTCACAGGTACGTCAGTGTGAGATGGCAAATCAACCGTGTAGTATATTTTCACACAAGCGAACTTCCTGCCTTTCATTGTGGTTGTATTTCTTTATAACTAAAATGTTTAAAGAGAAACAAACAAAGAATTGCAGGAGGATACTTGAAGATTCAACCAAAAACACTGGAGCTGGGATGGTGTATGAGTGGGAAGAGACACAGAATGGTTATTAAAAGAAACTAGGTCAATTTAGCAAATGTAAGGAAATGCAAAAGAAAAGAGAAAACAAGTACAAAAGACAATAAGTAATAAAAAGAAACTATGTTCCAAGAAATATATATGAATGGGTTAAATTCCCAGAATAAGACAGATTTAAGATTAGGTTAAAATACAAAATCCTGTTTATACTTTTACAATTAAAAAGACTCATAAAATGACAGAGAAAGACTCTAATACATTTTTTAAACAAATCAGCAGAATCATTACTATTTTACAATAGTTCTAAAAATATTATTTAAAAACTTCATAATAAAGAAAAAAATCAACATTATACCTGAACTTCAGAGGATGTTCCATCTTGTGCTAGAGCCAATAAAATGCTGACACTGGTTTTCAGATGTTGTCCTGAGCCAATACCACCAACATAGCGATGTAAGCAACCCAGAGCCAATGAATGGCCAGTTCTGGATACAACATCACGGGCTGATTTCAACCTGAAAAAAAAGTTATGCTTCAGGAATTGGTTTTCCTATTTCCCTATGGCAATTAAAAGCTTTTAAGTCACACCATGAAAGGGCTTTATTCTGGAAATCAGAAAAGACTACAGGTATGATTACTTCTTTCTCCACTCCCTACCAAGAGATAAAGATTAATGAAAATGGTTGGTGAAAGTCATGTATTTCATGGCATAAAGCCTACTTTTATTTTAGAGAAAATTTGAAAGAAGAATTGCAACTTCTTGGTTTAAGATTTTATTTATTTATTTATTTGACAGAGAGAGAGAGATCAAAAGCAGGCAGAGAGAGAGGGGAAACAGGCTCCCTGCTGAGCAGAAAGCCCGATGTGAGGCTCGATCCCAGGACTCTGATATCATGATCTGAGCCGAAGGCAGAGGCTTAACGCACTGAGCCTCCCAGGCACCCCACAATTTCTCAGTTTTAAACATCATTCCTTAAAAAGTCAAGAATCGGGCGCCTGGGTGGCTCAGTGGGTTAGGTGGCTGTCTTCAGCTCAGGTCATGGTCCCAGGGCCCTGGAATTGAGTCCCACATGGGGCTCCCTGCTCAGCTGGGAGCCTGCTTCTCCTTCTCCCTCTGCCTGCCGCTCTGCCTACTTGTGCTATCTCTCTGTCAAATAAATAAATAAAATCTTAAAAAAAAAAAGTCAAGAATCATTTGAAAAATATTTTTATTATTGGTTTTATTTTTATTTTACTTTTTTAAAGATTTATTTATTTGACAGAGAGACTGATAGCAAGAGTAGGAAAACAAGCAGGGGGAGTGGGAGAGGGTGAAGCAGGCTTCCCACCAAGCAGGGAGCCCGATGCAGGGCTTGATCCCAGGACTGTGGGCTCCTGACCTGAGCCAAAGGCAGACGCTTAAGAAGTGAGCGATCCAGGCACCCCTATTATTGGTGTTTTAGATAAAAGAATTGCTTTTATAACTAGTTTTAAAAATATTTAAAAAATGTATCTCTAGTCACAGAACTGAAGAAAATGTTAACTTTCACTTAAGAAATTATCTCTAATTATGATTTGAACCTCTTTAAAATGCATCAAGCATTTTTCCCTGTGAAATTTACCCAATGAATTAAAAAATATAAAAAGGAGATACTGTATATTACTCTAAAATAGGCTTTATTGAGATGTTTGTATACAATAAAATTTACCAATTGTAATTCTTTTCAAGTATACATAGAACATTTATAAAGACAGATAACTAATTCCAAAAAATGGAAATTATGGTATGAAGCTAAATTGTTTTAAGGTGAATTTACAGCATTAAAATTCTTATATCAGTAAAGAAAGGTTTTTAATCAATTACCTAAACTTCCACCTTCAGAACCTAGAAAGAGAAAAGCAAACTGAACCAAAAGTAATCACGGTTACTTACATGAAGCAAGTTAAAAAGGTAAAGCAGAAATCAGTGGAAGAGAAAACAGAAAAATGGAGAAACTCAATGAAACCAAAAGCTGATTTTTGGAAAAAAAACTGTAACACTGATAAATCCTTCAACTGCCTAAGAAAAGGAGAGACAGAAAGACAGAATGTACATTCTGCTGCTGTTGGGTAAAGTATTCTCTAAATGTCAGTTAGGCCAAGTTAGATGATTATATTGGCAAAATCCATTTTTAATAATTTGGAAGCATCTGTTCTATCAACTACTGAGAGAGGAATGCTGAATCTCCAGCTATAACTATGAACTTTCACTTCTATTAGATTTTGTTCCATGTATTTTATCTTATTTTATTTTTTAAAATATTTTATTTATTTATTTGAAAGAGAGAAAGAGAATAGGAGCTGGCCAGGCAAGGCAGAGCAAAAGGGAGAAGCAGGCTTCCGACTGAGCCGGCCTCGAACCCTGTTCCCTGAGATCACGTCAGCTAAAGGCAGACATTTAACAGACTGAGCCACCCAGGTGCTCCTTGTTCCATGTATTTTAAAACTATTTCATAAGATACATAAACATAGAGAATTGCTATGTATTCTTGAGGAATACACCCTCTTATCATTATGAAATCACTCATTTATTCTGATAACAATCTTTATTACAAAATCTACTTTTTCTGATAACAGAACCACTTCAGCTTTCTTTGGATTAGTGTTTTCATGGTATATTATTCCTAACCTTTTACTTTTAACCTCTCTCTTTTAGTTAAAGGGGTTTCTTGTAGACAGCATACAGTTAGATCTTCTTTTTTGTTTTGGGGGTTCTTTTTGTTTTTTTAGATTTTATTTTTTATTTGAGAGCAATCAAGGAAGAGAGCATGAGTGGGGGCAAGGGGAGGGAGAGGGGTAGAAAGAGAGGGAGAAGCACACTCCCCAGTAAGCAGGGAGCCTAACATGCGGCTCAATCCCAAAACCCTGAGATCATGACCTGAGCTAAAATTAAGAGTTAAGACACTTAACCAACTGAGCCACCCAAGAGCTCCTAGATCTTGTTTTTATTTATTTCTTTATTTATTTTAAATATTTTATTTATTTGAAAGAGAGTGAGCAAGAGAGAGCACAAGCCAGGGAAGGGGCAGAGGGAGAGGGAGAGGCAGAAGCTGACTACTTGCTGAGCAGGAAGCCCCATGTGGGACTTGATCCCAGGACCCTGGGATCATGACCTGAGCTGAAGGCAGATGCTTAACCAATTAAGATGCCTAAGAGCCTGATCTTGTTTTTATTTAATCTAACAAACCCTAACTTTTACTTTTAAGGTTTAGACCACTTCATTTAATGCAATTATCAGTATGGCTGGGTTTAAGTCTACCATATCATTATTTGTGCTCTATTTGTCACATCAGTTTGTTCCCTTTTTCCTCTTTCTGTCTTCTTCGGATTTAGTATTTTTTATGATTCCATTTTATCTCCACTATTGGTTTATTAGTTATATATTTTGTTTTTTTTTTAAAGATTTTATTTATTTATTTGCAAGAGAGAGACAGTGAGAGAGAGCATAAACAGGGAGGAGGAGTAGAGGGAGAAGGCGGCTCCCACATAGGGCTCAATCCCAGGATCCCAGAATCCCAGGACCACGACCTGAGCTTAAGGCAGACACTTAACAGACTGAGTCATCCAGGCGCCCTTATAATATATATTTCTAAGTCATTATGATCTACCTTCAAAGATCATCATATTCTTTCATGTATATTATACACAACCAGAGTATACTACCATTTCCTCTTCCCGTTCTCTGTGCTGTTGTCAGGTATTTTACTTCTCTATATATTAAAATACAACCATATGTTCTATTTGCATTAAAGAGACAATTATCTTTCCAAGATATTTTAAAAGAATGAGAATAAAAATAGCTTGCAGACTGTGCTGCCCAGGAGCTGCCCATGCCACCCAGTCATGGTCAATCCTACCATGTACAACATTGCCATGGTTGGTGACCCCTTGGGTCACATCTCCTCTGAGCTGTTTTGCAGACAAAGTTTCAAAGAGAACAGAAAACTTTTATGTTCTGAGCACTGGGGAGAAAGGATTCTGTTATACAACTTCCTGCTTTCACAGGTTATTCGGGGATTTCTGTGCTGGGGTGGTAACTTCACATGCCGTAATGGCACTGCTGGCAAGTCCATCTATGGGGAAAAATATGATATTGAGAATTTTATCCTGAAGCATATGGGTCCCGGCATCTAGCCTATAACAAATGCCAGACCCAACACAAACAATTCCCAGCTTTTTCACCTGCACTGCCAAGAGTGAGCGGCTGGATGGCAAGGCCGTGGTCTCTAGCAAGTGAAAGAAGGCATGAATACTGTGGAAGCCATAGAGTGCTCTGCGTCCAGGAATGGCAAGACCAGCAAAGAGATCACTATGGCTGATTGTGGACAAATCTATTAAATTTGACTTGTCTTTTATCTTAACTGCCAGACCATTACTTCTGTAGCTCAGGAGAGCACCCCTTCACTCTCATCTCTTCAAAATATCCTAAAATCTTTATGCTCTCGCTGCAGTTCTCTGAGTACCATATTCTCCTTATTCCCCTCCAAGTCTAACTGGATTGCACAGTTAAGTATGTGATTATGAAATAAAAACCAAACAACAACAATAAGAAATAAATTTAAAATGAGAATAAAAATAACAGGTCATTTTAAAGTAGACTTATAAACGAATGCGTCTCTATATTCATCCACATATCCACCACTTTGGGCACTCTTCACTCCTATATACACATCCAAATTTCCATCTGGTATCATCTTTTTGTGTGTGTGTGCAAAAAGCTTCTTTTAATTTCTTATGGTATACCTTGTAAGCAATGAATTACCCAACTTTTCACAGCCTGAAAGTCTTTATTAAAACTTCAGTTTTGAAAAGCATTTTCACTGGGCATAACGTTCTAGGTCATTCTACTGTCTTCTGCTTTCACAGTTTATGATCAGAAGCCTGCTGAAATTGTTATTTTTGTTCCTCTGTATGATGTCTTTTCCCTGCTGGCTGATTTTATGTTCTCTTTACCATGGCTTTAAGGAATTTGTTTATGATATGCTTTTGTCTTTCTTCCATCTGGGGTTTGTTGAAGTCACTGGATTTGTAAATGGATAGTTGTCATCAAAACTGAAAATTTCTGTCTACTATTTCCTCAAATAATTTTTGACCTACCCTTACTTCTAAGATTTCAATTATATGAATGTAAGCTTGACATTGTTCTAGAAGTCACTGAGACTCTTGTTCATTTTTCTCCCCGTTTTTCTGTTCTTCCTTTGGGACAGTTTCTATTTCCAGGTGTTCAACATCACTTTTTTTCCTACCACAATTTCTAATCTTCTGTTAATCCCAACAACTGCATTTTTTTCATTGGAAGTATTTTACAGTTCTTGTAGTTTTCCCTGGGTTGTTTTATGAATTTCATTTTGTTTTTCATCATTCTTGGATTTTTCTTATACTTCCTTAAAAATACAGTGCATAGGGCGCCTGGGTGGCTCAGTGGGTTAAAGCCTCTCTGCCTTCCACTCGGGTCATGGTCTCAGGGTCCTGAGATCCAGCCCCGCATCAGGCTCTCTGCGTGGGGAGCCTGCTTCCCCCACCCTCTCTGTCTGCCTCTCTGACTACTTGTGATTTCTGTCTGTCAAATAAATAAATAAAAATCTTTAAAAAAAAAATATGGTGCATATTTTTCAGTATTCTTCATTGCTAATTCCATCATCTCTTCCATTTCTGGGCCGGTTTCCAATGACTGATATACTCTCTTAGTAACAGATCTTACTTTCCCGCTTCTTTAGTTTGGATTGGATAGTGGGTCCTATACATTTTACAATATTAGGTGCTACATTAGTGGTGTTTCTTTAAATACTATTGGGCTTTGTTCTAGAATATTCTTATTCATTAGAATTAGTTTGATCCTTTCAAAGCCTGCTTTTAAATTGTTTTAGAGTGGGTCAATATTGTCTTCACTACGAAGGCAGTATCTCTCTGACAACTCCATTTTAGGAGGTTTTTCCAATCTGGACAGTAGGAATCATGTGTGAGCCCTGGGGATTGTTTTATACTCTTTCCACCTATTCACCTGTTCTTTTCTGTTTGTTTGTTTGTTTTCCCGGTCTTGGGCAGTTTCCTCCTGCACATAGCAGCGCTCAGCTGAAGATTTCAGATGACTCTGCTCATAGCTCTCTTTCCGTGCAGCTCTCTCCTCTTACATATTCTATTCCACACCTTCTAGCTATGTTGATTTCTCAAAACCCCAAGTTCCTTCTCCTTACCTCAGTTAGGTTTAGGGTACCTATCCCTGCATTTCAACCTGGAAACTCTTTCCAAGCAGAAATCTGGAGCAATTATAGTGTTCCCCTTGTTTGTTTCCCATTTCTCAGGGATCACTGCTCTATGCTGGCTGTTGTCCAATACCTGAAAACCATTCTTTCATTTATTTTATCTGGTTTTCCAACTGTTCAAGACTACAGCAAAAACCCAGCCCCTGTTCTTCCACCATGACTGGCAGTGCAAGTCCTGTAAATATTTTTAATGTTTACTTGAAAGAATAGATTTCATTATTTTATTCATGTGTAAGTAGCAATGTAGAGAGTTTAAAACAGAACACCTAAAATAACAAAGATGTCTAGAGAGAAACTTTCTTTGCATTTTCAGAATTGTATTATAACTTTCAGTAAGTCATTGATGACCAAATTTCTGTTAAACCCATAAAAGTAAAATAAAGCCAAGAGATTAAAAATCCATCACCAAGACTGGTTGGTCAGTTTGCCTATGGTGAAGAAAGAAAAATCCCAAGGGCTATCATGAAACAGATATGAAGAAATGTAGTAATGAAGGACGTAAACTATGTCTGTTCTTAGCAGTATTTCTAACATATTACATCCTTGGATAAGTAACCTCTACCTCTCTATGACTCAGTTTCTCCATTGCATTCATTTTGGGGAATGAAAGAAGTTAAGAATGAATGCAATCCTTGAATTCTAAAGCATTACATAGATTACAAAACTGCTTTCATGTTGGTACTTTTTGAAAGGCAACATTTCAGTGAGATAAAAAGCTGGGTCACTTCTCTCAGTGATAATCATCTATTCAATATAGAGCGAATATTCTAAGCTGTAAGAATATATATATTTCCCAGGGGTCTCAAAGTGATTTTCAGTTTGAATGGAAACAAATTCAACCAGTAATGATTTTATTTCCCTCTGAACTTAAGCGGTTGAAGTAGCTCCCTGTTAACTAGAACGGTTTATAGGAATGATTCCTCTTTAACTGCTAAGATGGCATAACACTTCAGTGTGTAAATATAGCTGACAGATCTGTATGTGTAAGTACTTTTGGCTTTTCATAGATACTAAATCAACAAAAGATAGTGTGTACGTGAAAACATTCTACTATAACGAAACAGGAGGACACTGAAACTTTTTTAAGCTAATCTAAGATACCACAGATCCTTATTTTTACTTTTATTTATTTATTTATTCCAAAGATTCATTTATTCATTTTACAAACAGAAAGTGCACGAGCAGGGGGAGGGACAGAGGGAGAGGGAGAAAGAGAGAGGGGGGGTGAGCTGACTCCCCACTGAGCAGGGAGCCCACGTAGGGGCTTGTTTTCAAGACCTTGATATTATGACCTGAGTTGAAACCAAAAGTTGAAGGCTTAACCGAATGAGCCACCCAAGGACCCCTATTTATTTATTTTTTTAAGTACTCTCCACATCCAGTGTAGAACCCAATGTGGGGCTTGAACTCATGATCCTGAGATCAAGACCTGAGCTGAGATCAAGAGCCAATGCTTAACCCACTGAGCCACCCAAGTGCCCCTAAGATACCACAGATTTGGGGCACTTGGGTGGCTCAGTGGGTTAAGCCTCTGTCTTCGGCTCAGGTCATGATCTCAGGGTCCTGGGATCAAGCCCCGCATCAGGCTCTCTCCTCGGCAGGAAGCCTGCTTCCCCCCTCTCACT
The DNA here is from genome assembly GCF_030435805.1 of Mustela lutreola. NCBI lineage: Eukaryota > Metazoa > Chordata > Mammalia > Carnivora > Mustelidae > Mustela > Mustela lutreola. The sequence goes on from NC_081298.1 coordinate 119,771,249, forward strand.
CTGCTTGCCTCTCTGCCTACTTATGATCTCTGCCAAATAAATCAATAAAATCTTAAAAAAAAAAAAAAAGATACCACAGATTTTTAAACATACCATTACTTTCTATGGTAGTATAAAATGAAGAAAAAATGTATATTAATTAATTGAATTTAAATTAAAAAACCAAAAAAACAAAAAATGCCACCAATTAATTATGATGTTTTACAGAGAATTCTAATTCTAATGTCAGATGAATTGCGAAAAATGGGTAACTTTAAATGCAGGTAATACTTAACTTTAAATCATCATCAATGATTTGGAAAAGCTAATGAAACTAGGCACTGAAAATACTTGTAAAGCATTAACCAGACAGGTATGAATGAAAGTCTTTGTGTTTCACCAGAATAAGTAAAAAATAAATACTCCTACAGGTATTGAAAATACTTACAAAGTTAAAACTCCTTGAACTACAAAACAAAATTACCACTCTGAAGTTTTCCAAACAAATACATTCTTATCTTACCTATTACTAACAGAGCACAAACTATTAAAAGGTAAGATCAGTTGTGTATTTAAAAACATCTTTAACGAAAACCGGTTTTAGAATCAATGACATATACTTGGAAAAGCAAAACTGCTCTGTTGCTAGAAAATGGCAGAAGTCATCCTGCAGAAGAGGAAGTATCTGGGAATAGATATCTTCTGCTTGCTCGTATTATCCTTAGTGATTCAAACAATACACTGGGGCATTATCCTATAACCAGACAAACTGCTGTTCACGTTTGACAACAGGGAAAACCATCCTTCCATAACCAAGAAAGAAAATACATTTTCTTCAAGACTACTGCTTCACCACCATAGTCTCTCCCCAACCCTCTCATTAAAGACTATGGCCTACAGCGCCTGGGTGGTTCAGTTGGTTAAGCGACTGCCTTCAGCTCAGGTCATGCTCCTGGAGTCCTAGGATTAAGTCCTAGGCTCTCTGCTCAGTGGGAAGTCTGCTTCTCCATCTAACCCTCCCCTTCTTGTGCATGCTCTCTCTCTCTAATAAATAAATAAAATCTTTTAAAAAAAAAGATTATGTCCTATTTTAGTGTAATTAGTACTCAAAATAAATAACCATTGAGAATAGTTATTACCTAACTCAAGTATCAGTTCTTGACCACACCTGATTTTCAACTTCTCTACTTAAGTACTTGCCTAACAACCAAGAATCATTAATAACTGCATCAACTTAATCACTTATTTGGAGCTCTGACACCACTCTTTTTAATTAAAACAGCAAAGAAATCCTTAAAATCTAACACTAACCTTTCCCGTTTCAGGGATGATTTAAGAGATGATAAACTTGCTAGCAGTTAGGAAAAGAATGGTTTATTCCAAAAAGTGACTAATTAACAAGAAGTATAATGTGGGGAGCAGCGATAAGAGAAAGGGACTACCAATTATCAAATGATTTCATTTACTTGTGCAGCATAAGGAATAACATGGAGGACATTAGGAGAAGGAAAGGAGAAGTGAATTGGGGGAAATTGGAGGGGAAGAAGAAGTATGAGAGACTGTGGACTCTGAGAAACAAACTGAGAGTTTTGGAGCGGAGTGGGATAAGGGGTTAGGTAAGCCTGGTAGTAGGTATTAAGGAGAGCACATATTGCATGGAACACTGAAAAAATAAAATAGAATTTAAAAAAGAGGTGGGGGCGGAGAGAGAAAGGGACTACCAGGGCACCATTTCAGAGAAGAAAACATGTAACTAATTGAGAGAAGTCCTATTAACAATCCTCTTGATTCCATTATGTAACATTCAAAGGCTGAAACCTCATCACGCTGAAAGTATCTACAATATAATGACTTTCCCAGATTATAGAGTTTAAACAATTACTGAATAAAAAATTAAGATCATTTAAAAAAACACGAAATTTTGTCATATGTTATACCATGTGGAAAACCTATCATCCAATTACTATATTTACTGATTACTTTAAAAGACATCTTTGCCCCTATAACAAACGTATTTGTCAGTACACAGACCCACTTACTTGTCAAAGCTATACTGGGCCATTCTGGCAATGAAGGTTGCTTCCCCAACCACCTGAGCCATTCTTCCAAGAGCTTCCCCTGCTGCACATCGTAAGATGGGGTTTGGGTTGTCCAGAGCACCCATAACCAGAGTCAGAGCAGATTTACGAACTTCCTCAGGTCCTAAAGTACTTTTGTTTTCAGCCAGGCCCTATAGTTATTTAAAAGAAAAAAAAAAAAAGGCAATTCAAAATTCACATTAAATTTTTTAAAAAATGTGCTGCAATCTCTGTAAATATATCCACTTCACCCACTTTTTTCCAACCACCTTTTCATTTTTTTTAAGTTTTTATTTTAATCACCCAGTGCCCATCATGACAAGTGCACTCCTTAATCCCCATCATCTATCTATGTCACCCATCCCCCCATGCACCTCCCCTCTGATAATCAGTTTCCTCTCAATAGTTAAAAGAGTTTGCTTCTTGGCTTATCACTCTTTTTCCCTTTGCTCATTTGTTTTGTTTCTTAAATTCCACGTTATCAGTGAAATCATATGGTATTTGTCTTTCTCTGATTTATTTCACTTAGCATCGTACTTCTAAGTCCATCCATGTCATTGCAAACGGCAAGATTTCATTCCTTTTATGGCTGAGTAATACTGCATATATTTACTACCTCTTTATCTATTCATCTACTGATGGGCACTTGGGCTGCTTCCATGTCTTTGCTATTATAAATAATGCTCTAGGGGCGCCTGGGTGGCTCAGTGGGTTAAGCCGCTGCCTTCGGCTCAGGTCATGATCTCAGGGTCCTGGGATCGGGTCCCGCGTCGGGCTCTCTGCTCAGCAGGGAGCCTGCTTCCCTCTCTCTCTCTCTGCCTGCCTCTCCGTCTACTTGTGATTTCTCTCTGTCAAATAAATAAATAAAATCTTAAAAAAAAAAAAATAAAATAAAAATAAAAAAATAAATAATGCTCTATAAAAAGGGGTGCATGTGTCAACCATCTTTTTTTTAACTGAGGTATAGTTGACATGCAACATTAGTTTCAGCTGTACAGCACAGTGACTGGATAATTTTGTGCATTAAGCTAACTCATCATAAGTGCAGTCACCATGTGTCACTACATAACATTATTACACTATTATTAACTATATTCCCCATGCTACATTTTTGTGCCCTATTTATTTTATAACTGTAAATCTGTATCTCTTAATCCCCTTCACCGATTTTACCTATTCCCCTCTTCAACCATCTTTCATATGTATATACTACATCTAGGATCAATACCTATTAGATCGACGGTTATCACTTTCCTAAACATGATTCAGAACATGATACATAACATAGTTACAGTCAATCAGCCCTGAAATGAACAATCCCTAGAAGTGTCTCTATCCAAAGACTATGCTCTTAAATTGTTTTTATATAAAAGGACACTCTACTATTTTTTTAAAAGATTTTATTTATTTATTTAGCAGACAGTGATCATAAGTAGGCAGAGAGAGCGGGGGGGAAGCAGGCTCCTCACTGAGCAGAGAGCTCAATGCGGGGCTCAATCCCAGGACCCTGAGATCATGACCTGAGCCGAAGGCAGAGGCTTAAACCACTGAGCCACCCAGGCGCCCCAAGGACACTCTACTATTAAATCAACTATCATTCAACTGATTGACATTTATCATTCGAACTTTAAATAAGGAAAAGGTCTGATGAGTAAAAAACTTTGATTTATTTATATAAAAATTTCAGAGAAGATAATTATGTCATCAAGAGTACATTCAGAGCACCTGGAAAGCTCAGTCATTAAGCATCTGCCTTCGGGGCTCAGGTCATGGTCCCAGAGTCCTGGGATCAAGGCCCACACTGGGCTCCATGCTCAGTGGGAAGCCTGCTTCTCCTTCTCCCACTCCCCCTGCTTGTGTTCCCTCTCTCTCTGTGTCTCTCTCTGTCAAATAGATAATTTTTTTAAAAAAAGAGTACATTCGATAAGTATAAAATGATAAAATGGGGTAAAAATATCAGTAACTGAATATTGATAAAGTTTGTTCGTCATATTAAATGTCAATTATCTCTGTTCTAGGTACACTTACTGTCATGGAACTTGATAACAAAATCCAACTCATGGTGCCAAGGGAAATGTTAACTACAAGAGAGGCATTAGTAAGCAAATCTATGAAGACAAGTGTTCTGTGGACAAATATTACAGTTGGTACACTAGTCTTCCAAACACTAAGGGAGATCATGACTACTCAATTCTTTTTTATAAAACTCAGATGTTGGTCTCTTAGCTGATGGTCTTTAAATAGGGCATATACTAACAGTTATACAAATGATATAAACTTGTATTACTATAATCAGTAACTATGTCCCTCTTCCATGATGTTTACAAAACATGATTTAATTCATGCCCATTTAAACACTTGTACTTGCTGCCATTTTATTTAAATAAAACTTTGTAATAAGCTTAGTGCTGAGCAATATATAAAGTTTTCAAATACATCATGAGAGGCTGCAAAGAACAGTATCTGAACTCTGAGAGACAGGCAAAATACGTTATTCCACTACATATATGTAGAAACCAAAGTTTAAAAGATTAAAGGAACTGCACAAGACATAAACCTAATGAGAGCTAAACCAGAACAGAGTCTCCCAATACAGCCTTTTTCAGCTGTACAACATAGCCTCTCCTGATTTATGGTCTAACCACAAACTGAACTTAAGTTTTGTCATTGCATTAGACATCTTTGAAAATTCTGAAAGAACTTATTAGCACTTGTAAAATCTGAAAGGTCACATCGAAACATGAACTTGAACATTATTAAAATAGAAAACACTTATTTAATTACAATGAGCCTAATAAGTAGTTTCTAACAATTTAATATAAAAACATAGTTATCAAGTGATACACATATAATTATCATAATGGTCTAGATATACATGTCTTATTAAAGATAATTAAAATCTTATTTCAGAATACTTATGCTTTAAAAGTAAATACCTTTAATGCACTAAGAACAGCAGTAAAAATATTAAGCTGCACAGCCTGCTGGCGGACACCTTTGGCTTGTTTAACACATTCGGCAAAGTGATCCAACATCTGTAATCTATAATCATAGAATAAAGATAACATTAGCAATACTTTTCACTCATATATGGCTCAGAAAACAGAAATAAGAGCAACAGCTAAGTGTATAACAAATAATGTCCCATGCTGTTTCATTCCTGCAGCTGATTTAAACCAGATCTCTTCCTCCTGAATTGATACAGGGACATGCGGTTTTTAACTAACACAGTAGCCAAACTGTGGAAAAAGCTGAGATGCCCCTCAACAGATGAATGGATAAAGAAGATGTGGTCCATTTAGACAATGAAATATTACTCAGCCATCAGAAAGGATGAATACCCACCATTTGTGAAGACATGGATGGAACTGGAGGGGATTATGCTGGGTGAAATAAGTCAAGCAGAGAAAAGAGAAAGACATTTACCATATGGTTTCACTCACATGTGGAACATAAGGAATAGCACGGAGAACCATAAGGGAAGGGAGGGAAAATTAAAGGGGCACAAATCAGAGAGGGAGAGGGAGACGAACCATGAGACTATGGACTCTGGGAAACAAACTGAGGGTTTGGGGATGGAGTGGGCATGGTGGGTATTGAGGAGGGCATGTAGTATGACGAGCACTTGGTGTTATACACAACAAATGAATCACTGAACACTACATCAAAAAGCAGTGGCTAACTGAACATAATAATTTAAAAAACTGTAACAAAGCTAGCAACTAAACATTAAGTTTCAATTAACAAAATAAGGTCATAGTTTCAATGTTCTTTGATGTTAACCCCAGCATCTAACAAAGTGCCTGGCATATAGTAGGTGCTCAAGTCTTCTTGAATAGAGTAACAATCATTAATTATGCATCTATGTAGAAGATTTTTAAGTTAGAAACGTTAAAATGTGGCATAATTTTTCTCTTCTTTTAAAATACTCTAATGAATCACTGAACATTACATCAAAAACTAATGATGTACCATACAGTGGCTAACTGAACATATAAAAATAAATAAGTAAATACAAAATAAAATACCTCACATGGAAGAAGACAGTATCTCATGTCCTATTCTCAGAAGCTAACTGGGAGATTTTGAAAAAGATTTAGCTGTGGTAAATTTTTTTTAATGTAGAAAATCAGAAGTGAATTTTTTTTATTATTTCAAATTATTTAAATGAGACAGCAAAAAAAAAAAATCACAGCCATCTGAGACTATTCTGATAAAAGAGAATGAGATCATTTCAGATTCTAAAAATAAATGGGTTGGGCAAAGGAATGCTGGGAAGTTGGATTTAGTACTAAAGTTAACTATGAACTAAAGCAGGAAATCAGTATCCCCCTAAGGATTTAAGGATTTAAGGATTTAAGGATAAGGATTTAAGCTCAGTGTAAAACAGTCCATAGGTCTCAGGTCAGAGCATTCTCCAAAATCACTGAGGAAGAAATCATCTAGTCTCCAATAGCAGGTCCAGTTAGAGTTACTGGAGGCTGAAACTGACCTCTTTAATGCTATGTATATCTTCTGTGGATGAGGAAGCAGCACATTGTTCACACTGCCTTCAAGCACACACATAAGAGACCCATGTCTCCAACACTACTGTTAAGCATCATTTGTCTATAACTGACCTTAAGTACATAATCTTTTAAAATAATTTATTTTAAAAAAGTTTTTTATTATAAAATATTCATTTCATTTAATTTGAAGACTAGTAACAAAAAGTTACTAACCAGAAATAACTACTCTTGTAGTTATACATGTACATATGTAAACATGGTACACACATTTTCACTCTTTCGTTTGAGAAACCACCATACATAGACAAAATGTCTAATAAAGTTAGGAAGAGTGGGACGCCTGGGTGGCTCAGTTGGTTAAGCAGCTGCCTTCGGCTCAGGTCATGATCCCAGCGTGCTGGGATCGAGTCCCACATCAGGCTCCTTGCTCGGCGGGGAGCCTGCTTCTCCCTCTGCCTCTGCCTGTCATTCTGTCTGCCTGTGCTCGCTCTCTCCCCCTCTCTCTCTCTGATAAATAAAATCTTAAAAAAAAAAAAAAAAAAAAAAGTTAGGAAGAGTGTCTGTACAAAGAATATAGCAAACCAACATGCTCCTTTTAGAAAAACAACTGTTATTTTAATTTCCCAAGTTCCAGACTCAAATGGAATGACAAACCTTATTACAGAGCAAATACCTCACTCATTAACTTCATCAGTAACAAAAACAAAAGACTTATTAGCAAACTTATTTAATGATTCCTCATTAAAGATATAGTGAAAACCTACTTATAAACTGGCAAATGAACTACTGAAATGAAAATCTTGCTGTTTAAGACACAGTCCACAAGACAATGGTACTGGATGCTAGTACACAGAGCCAAATCTTAAAAACAGCTTCAAATTATATGGGATTTTCATGCAATTTTTTTCAATCATGTATGTGTCACTTAGGTCATTAAATTTATAAGCCTATTATTTAAGTAGTAATTCACTTTATTGTAGGTAACTGGATGGGATGGGAAAATCTTTGAGTATGATTTATGTTTTTTTTTCCTAACAGATAACTTTATTTATGTTAAATACTTTTAAATTTATTTATTATATTTTAAACTTTTTATTTAAATTCCAGTTAACTAACATCCAGTGTAATATGAGCTTCACGCGCACAATTTAGTGATTCAACACTTCCATACAACACCCGGTGCTCATAAAAACAAGTGCCCTCATCAATCCCCATGACCCTCCTTAACCCATCCACCCTGCTAACCACCACTCCTCTGGTAGAATTTATATTTAACTAAAATTACCTGTTAGACTTTATACTAACCGGTGTTTATAAGACACATGAGGAAACACTACACCAAAAAGGGCCACGGAAGCATCAATGACTGAAACCCCAAGCGGGAGAGGACCAGGCACAGCTTCTCCAGCAGGTATGCGTAAGTAAATGGAGGATGGATCATGCTCCAGAGCCCCACTTCCAGATGCGCTGTTTGGCTGGAGCTACAAAAAAAAAAAAAAATGACGTAAAAATCATTCAATATCTCCTTGAATATTAGTCAAGAAAAATAGAATGTGAGGCAGAAAAAAAGGTTAACAATATCAACAACAAAAAAATAAGAATGACTCAATCTAAAAATTTCCAACAAAAAAAACCCCACAAGAATGACTGAATCACAAAATTTTTAAATAGATAAAAATATGATTTATCCGGGATGCCTGGGTGGCTCAGTTGGTTAAGCAGCTGCCTTCGGCTCGGGTCATGATCCCAGTGTCCTGGGATCGAGTCCCACATCAGGCTCCTTGCTCGGAGGGGAGCCTGCTTCTCCCTCTGCCTCTGCCTGCCACTCTGTCTGCCTGTGCTCGCTCTCTCTCCCTCTCTCTCTCTGACAAATAAATAAAATCTTTAAAAAAAAAATGATTTATCCATAAAAAAAGCCATCAGTAATTGTACAATTTTATACATACATAAAATTGTATAATGTTATACCTTATGTAATTTTAAGAATGCTTATTTATTCTAAAAACATTTTTATACTGCCCACCTTAAAAAGTGCAAGCAAAACAATATCAGGAATAACTTAAAACCACACCAAAAAAAAAATTAAAAGAAACTGTGGTAACTTTTTTTTTTTAAAGATTTTATTTATTTATTTGACAGAGAGAGATCACAGGTAGGTAGAGAGGCAGGCAGAGAGAAAGAGAGGGAAGCAGGCTCCCTGCTGAGCAGAGAGCCCAATGTGGGACTCGATCCCAGGACTCTGAGATCATGACCTGAGCTGAAGGCAGCGGCTTAACCCACTGAGCCACCCAGGCGCCCCTGTGGTAACTTTTTTAAAAGAACATAAGAAATTTACCTTTTTTCACTACTTATCTACCATCAGGAAGCTATCCTTAAATGTCTAAGAAAGCCAAAATAAAATTAAACTTTAGTCTGCAATATTTTCTTTTTAAATGACAATGTATAATAACACCACTGCCTTTGATTAAGTTGTATTTCAGTTCCCTGTATGGTTTGCTACCTGGTCTTCAATTGATTTATGATCAGTTTCTTGAAGCCAGGAACCCAGAAGAACGCTGTCATCATAATGGCAGAGGGATCTGAGGAGGGAAGTAGTTGTGTTGGCTGAATTGTCAGTCAAAGTGAATTCTGCTACCAGTTCTCTCAGAAGTGCGTTGAAAGATCCTAAAAAATAGAACTTCAGATCAGACATGAAAGAATAATTTTTATAAAAATTACAATCACTGCTCATAAAAAGAAGCAACATGTTCTACAGGGATAAAATAATTAAGTACCTGTTCTCTTTAAAAAAAAAAATCTGTATTAAATATTTTAATGCTGATTTTAACCTACAATAATGGTATTATGCCTTTCTACCACTTCTCAGCCTTTTGTCTAAGATCAAGTGTATTACTGTATTATGCCTTTTAGCCCAAATTATTTAAAGTAACAGAAACACTCAAACAGAGCAAATATTTCTATTAAATGTTCACATTTAAATTTAATAAATTTAAATATATTAAATATATTGTAATAATTTAAATATCTGTTTAAATAGGGACGCCTGGATGGCTCAGTTGGTTAAGCAGCTGCCTTCAGTTCAGGTCATGATCCCAGTGTCGTGGGATCGAGTCCCACATCCGGCTCCTTGCTCGGTGGGGAACCTGCTTCTCCCTCTGACTCTGCCTGCCACTCTGTCTGCCTGTGCTCACTCTCTCTCTCTCTCTGACAAATAAATAAATAAAATCTTTTTTAAAAATAAATAAATTAATTAATTAAATATGACACAATTATTGTTTATTATTAATTTCCCAATGAGGGGCACCTGAAGCTCAAATGGGTTAAAGCCTCTGCCTTCGGCTCAGGTCATGATCAGGGAGCCTCTCTGTCTGCCTCTCTGCCTACTTGTGATTTAAAGATTTTATTTATTGATTTATTTGACAGAGAGAAATCACAAGTAGATGGAGAGGCAGGCAGAGAGAGACAGAGGGAAGCAGGCTCCCCACTGAGCAGAGAGCCCGACGCGGGACTCGATCCCAGCACCCTGAGATCATGACCCGAGCCGAAGGCAGCGGCCCAACCCACTGAGCCACCCAGGCGCCCCAAATAAATAAATAAAATCTTAAAAAAAAAATAATTACGCAATGATGTGCAAACACTGAACCATAACACATCAGAATTCTTGGGTATGGCTGAACTGAACACAGATCAATGGCTTACTTTAATATTAGCATTTTATATAATATTTGATGTCTGTAAAGTATATTATTATTCTCTGTCAAGATTCCTAAATTATTGTCTATATTATAATATATATGAAGCAGTTCAGTATCATAATTAAGAGGACAGAGGGGTGAGTAGGTTGCTCAGTCAGTGAAACATCTGCCTTCAGCTCATGATCCTGGGGTCCTGGGATCCAGCCCCACAACGGGCTTCCTACTCAGTGGGGTGTCTGCTTCTCCCTCTGCCTCATCCCTATTTGTGCTCAATCTCTCAAACAAATAAATGAAAATCTTTTAAAAAATAAATAAAAGCATAGGCTTTAAAGCTGAACCAGCTGGCTCTGAATCCAAGCTCTACCGCTTACTAGATCTCAGACTTGGGCAAGTTACATTACCTCTCTGTACCCAAGGCTCTTCATCTATAAAATACAGCTGAATTACATCATAAAGTTGTGGTTACAGTCAAAGGAGATAATACATGTAAAGGGATTAGAACAGACCCAGAGCACAGTAAATGCCCCACAAGTGTTAGTTTCTTCATATGAAGAAAAGTAAAATAGTTGTCTTCCTCTGCAAAGTCAGGGGAGAGCCTTGATCAGAACTCTATAATACTGTGTGAAGAACTGGAGAGGTAAATTGAAGAATTTTTACTAGATACCATAAATTTTATTTACCTTCATAAGTTTTTGGAGGTAACAAAGCCAAGATATCGTAAAGTCTTAAACGGACCATTGCAGCACTGGCTTTCAGATGAGCTCCATGGGCTTTAATTACAGACGGAATGCTAAAATATCAAAAGTATAGTTGATAACAGCTTACTAGAGTAAGTGTTACTTAAAGCATTTTCAGCAATGTATCGATGAACCACCAAAATACACTGGTGAGTATTACATTCTCATTTTAGTTTATTCTGTGGCCTTTACGGGCACACTGTAAAACACAATTTTATTTCAATCCATACCATTACTATAATTTTTAAGGTCATTTTAGAACAGTAAAGTTTTATACATTTCATATATGATACATATAGGGAAGTACAAGACATGACTGTTTATAAATATGTAAAACTGGATGTTAACTTGTCCTAATTGCTTACTTACTGTGACATCATAGTCATGGCACATTCAATAGGAGTCATCAATTTTCTAATCACATCTTCAGTTAGGAGCTCGGGGCAATGTGCAACAAAACTCCTCATTGCTAGATAAAATTTTTAAAAGAACAGATTTAGGATAGTTTCTGTGAAAATAAAAAAAATTACAGAATTACATAAAGATACCTATAGTTCTCCATTATAATACAATATAAGGCTCTGAAATCAGGTCAAACTGAAAGAAGAACTAACTGCAACTACAGAAAAAAATCATTAGAAGAGCCTAGAAGAAAGGTGGAGGGAGGGAAGGTATCTAGTAGGGAGATTTCTGTGAGTGGGAAATCAAAGGTCTTATAATATCACTAAATTCACATAACTACAAAGAATGCAGCTTCAAGATAAAACCAAGAGTGCATAAAATAGCTCAGTGAGAGGGAACATCTTTGCTGCCTCTTTAGCGACAGAACTAAGACAAAAACAGCTCTTAGATGTGTGGGAACAAAAAGGACCCCTTGCCCTGCCGCCCTTATGCTTTAGCATATATCCGTCTCCCACACCTTGGAAAAAGAAGCACTTTTCACTCTGAGATAAACCAAAAAAGAATAGCATCACCCAGTGTAATTCTAATTCCCAGAGGAAACCAAACGTGAGCCTTTCCTGTAAGTTGCTAGCTTCTAAACAAAAATAACCTTATTCATAATTTTTGTAACAATGATGTCTGGAAAAAAAAAGCATCAGCATTTGCAGATTTGATAATGCTAGCTGTGTCCATTATGAAAAGACTTACTGTCAACTCAGTGACCCTGAAGATCACTGAGTTTCTTCTTTGAATACCCACCAGGCTGTTTACTTGGTGGCCAGTGCCTCTGTGACAGGTGGACAACTGCAATCACTGGGAATCAAAGGCCTGGGCTCTGGCTCTCACCTTACCCCTGATGCTAACGTCCTCTCAGAGTCTCAGCTTCATTTCCATCGCAAAATTAGCAAACCGGCACAGGTTATTTACAAGGCTTCTCTCTAAATCTACAAGTCTATGAATTTGTCATTACACACTAAAATAAAAATTTGAAGCAGTGATTTTCCTTCCCCTCACAAATATTTTAGTAATAAAATAATATTCTGAGATATCAGTTCTTACCACATAAAGCTCCGGCACGACCTTCCAATGTTACCTGCCAAGTAAAAGAATCGCCTCGGGCCTTCTCAGCCTCCAGCTCCTTCAGAGAACGAGGAAAAACATTTCTCCACAATAACAACATCTTGGGCAGATGATAACGAACAACAGATGGTCCTATTGGAGAAAACAAGAATGTGAAAACATACATATAAACCATATATATATATATATATATATATATATATATAACATATGTTTCAAACAAAAGTCAGAGAGCCCCGCACAGGCTTTAACAACACCTGGTGTTTCACTCTATCTTTATCTGTAAAAGTAAGATTTTCAACATGCATCTTTTATTTTCCAGTCTGATTGAGAAATAATTGAATATACTGCTGCATAAGTTTAAGGCATACAGTATGATGTTTTGGGTTATAAATAATTGTAAAAGGAGCACCACAAAGATGCAGCTAACATTCACCATTTCATATAGACACAATAACATGAAAAACAATTTTTAAAAAATTTTCTCCTTGTGATGAGAACTCTCAGGACTAACTCTCTCACCAGCTGTCCTGTCACACAGCAGTGTGATTCGCAGCCACCAAGCTGTATACCACAGCCCTGTACTTACTCAGCTTAGAACTGCAAGGCTATACCTTTCCACCACTAGCCTGCACTTCCTCCTCCCCCACTTCTAAATGTTTCTTAGTCAGGAAGTAAAATAACATATTAAAGCATAATAACACTCACCTACAAAGTATCAATATTTTTAGCAGTCAAACATAAATCCGTAACAAGTATTTTAAAAGAAATTACCTATATTCAGAATGGTGAATTATATATTATCAACCTATATTCATAATGGTGGATTATGCACTGTCAATAATGAAATACTCCTGGGTCACATCTTACGATGAATCTCCTATTAATACACATGCATATAAATATTGACACCCAGTGCCACACACATACATCTATATATTCCTCCATTTGGGGGCAACTGATATGGCTAATTTTATTTTATAGAGGGGCAGTATGTTTAGAACTAAAAATTTATATTGCAAAGGAATTCTTTTAACATACCACATAACATATTTAACATAAATTTCTGGAAAAGTTAGCACTTTTTATTTTCTTTAGAAAACTAGGTCAAAGTATAACTTCCAAAAGGTAGATCCTCAAAGTGGTGAGTGACTCTGTAGCGCATGCACACACACATACTTTTTATAGAAGTTAAATGTACGAACTAAAAGGTAGACACATCTCTTCGCCACATGTCTCTGTTCTGTGTACAGTGCTTAACTCTGCCTGCATCTCAGATTTGTCATAGCACTTAGGAAAGTGAAATGCAGAAGGGTACCCCAGAAAAGCAGCACCAAAAACCATTTAAATGTGACTTTATCCCCCCACCAAAATCATGTCATACATGTCACTCTTGGGATGGCAAGTGGCCCCATACTCTCATCTCATTTGGTGAACACTAAGCCAATTAGTTAGACCAGGGCTATTCTGATAGTGAAGATGAAACTTCATTAATAATTTTGTCATTAAATGTACTTAAGCAGAAATTACCAAAAATAGAAATCTATGCCCAAACGAGAGGAAATACACCTTCACCAATTTTATCGTGTCATTCAAAGTCTAGAATGTGAAGTTGAATACTTTCAAATTAAGTTTCCTTTAGCGTCTACTGACAGTCATACAGTTAGACAAGATCCTACTCAAATATGACTATACCTAAAGTCATAAGTGCTCCAAGTAAAAGCCATCCAGCTTGGGTGCGCTGTAAAGACAGCCTGCTATTTTGGGCAGCAGTTCGTAAGAGATCTTCAGCAATACTAACTACCATCTGCAAGAGAAGTTTACAATTGGATTTTAACTGAAACAAGTTAAAGAAATCAAATAAGAAAATACATAGATAGTATGCTTAATTTAAAAAAGAAGTTGTCCTTTCTTGTTGTTGCTTTAACATGTTAAAGAGGCAACATCAAGACCTGCTTAATCCAGATGGCACGGTTGTCTCTGAGGAGACCCCACACAGCACACTGGTTAAGAGAGAGCTCCAGATCCAGATTGCCTGGGTTCATATCCCAGCTTTGTCATTTCCCAGCTTTCTGACCTGGGATAACTTAACTTCCCTGCCTCAGTTCCCTCAATGGTAGAACAGGAATAACAGGAATGCCAACCACACTCCAGCAAGGACTGAATAAGTTAATATAGCAAAGCACTCAGAAGAGTGCTGGCCCATGTAACTAGTTCATAAATGCTATTACTGGTAGTACCGTTATCCTATATTCAAAGATTTGTTGAACTCCCATTATGTTTCTGCCATGAAGCCAGTCTTATGGCAATTAGAGTCTTAGAGAATCTGTCACAGGGAAAACGGGAAGTAACAAGCAGCACGTGATTAAATGACACAACAGTAAGACAGATGTAGTCGTGGTCTGCAAAAGGGACGTTATCCTAGATAGGGTAGCTCTAAGGAGACTTCATGAAAGAAATGGCACTTGAATTAGGCTTCTAAACAAACGGATAAGCTTGGTACAGGCAATCAAGAAGGGGGATGACATTCTAATGTGTGCATAACGGCATGAAGGCTGAAAAAGGCATGGGAAGGAAGCAAGATGACTGGTCTAAGTAGAACAGCGGGAAATGAGAACGAATGGGTAGAATGAGGGCGAACCACAGAGGTGCTGGTTTTCCAGACAGAGGGGATTACATTTATTCTCTGAGCACTGTGTAGCCCCAAAGTGTCTCCGAGCTAATGTGAGACATGGAAGTGGTGTGGGGAGATGGGAGAAAGACTGCAAGCAGGACAATCAGGAGGAGGCAGTCGAAGAACAAAACGAGATGGAAGCCGAGATTCAAGTAGTAGCTATGGAACTCCTAAGAACGAATGAATCTAGTCCCAATGTCCCAGAAAGAATAAGAAGTTAAAAACCTAGCCCTGATCTACATATGTAAAATAATATTTACATAAACACTTAATACTCTTGAGGAAAAAACTGTAATAGTATTAGTAGGTATAGTAGAAAGAAAAAACACCGACTCATAAAAACCATTCAACTATTATTATCAAAATGCTAAATGCAATAACATATTCTCCTGACATCTTTGAATACAACAATATGAATTTTTCTCTCTAAAAGCTAAAAGAAAAGCTCTGATTTCATCATGATTAGTATAAGTGTTTTTTCCCTCTAAAATAAAATGACTCTGTACCCAAATAAAATGTACTATTCGTATGCAGAATTAAATATTATTGGCAAAACACTATTTTTTGTATTACTATAATAAAACTGTTGTTTGATCATCCAGCTAAACATTAAACACAGAAGGCGTTCCAATGAAGATTAAACCCCACATGACAGCACTTAAAATTCCCTGGTCTCTTTCGTACCTTTCCCTTGGCATGAGGAATGCCCAACGGACACTGATGAACTCCGCCTAACAAAGCAGCCATGGCAAAGCTGTATCCGCTAACAGCTTCTGGTGAAGTTTTCAAGTTGTTGAGCCGTTCTGCACACCTGTCTAGAAACGGTGTCAGCTGGAATGGTAATGCCACCGCCACGCAGCGCAAACACCAGGCGGCGGCAAGCCGGGCAGCCATACTTGGATGAAGCAGCACGGAAGTCACAGTTTCCAAAAGTCCTAAAGAGAAATACAAAAACAAATGGCTCTTTAATAAAGTCAAATGATTTCGTAAACCACGAGAATACGTGTAACACAGTGATTAAAATCATAAGCATTATGGTTTTACCCAAATACTTTCAGAACTTTGCCAAAAACACATTATCTCAGAAATAGTAGAGAATCTTAAAGGAACATTTTCTACAAAATAGTATAATTATATCCCAAAAAAATGTTGATGTAAAAATTAAATGTTTATTCAACAAATTTTAGCCAATTATTAGAAACAAACTACATAACTCTTTTGTCTCCCTAAACTTTATTTCACTATTAAGTCAACATTCACAAACCTAGTGAATTTTAAATAAAACCCAGCTTTTTAACAAGTAATCTGAAAACTACTAATTATAGTTGTTTTCTAATTATAATGTAGTTACTAATATAATTAGTATTATATAACTATAATACTAATATTATAATTATAACACTATAATTAGTACTTACTAATTATAATGGCAAGCAACTAATCAGGAGTTAAATATCAATCACACTTTTAGGATTTTTTTTGAAATGGTAAAGAGAATTCCAGCAAGTAAGTGAATTATCATACCTATAGATGCTTCCTGAATAAGAGGGGATGCGGTAGCGTTCAGGCTCTGCACCAGGCTCCCGAGCTCTTGGAGGGCGCACACCATCACATGCTGGCTTGCTGCAATGTCGGCTGCTCCAGATTTGTTTTCACCACTAGTATCATTCACTACTGCTTCTGGAAACACATAATCATGTGTTTGATGTGGGTGAATTAAATTGTGACATAATTTTTTTGATTTATACAGTTGACATTTTTATACCAATATTTCCACCAATTGATGCCTGGGTATTAAAAACTCTGACTGTAATTACTTCTTAGCAGAACACCTGTGTAACTAAACACTGAAGTGACTTAAAACACTGTCCAATGACATCACGAAAGTACTGAAATACACACTGAGGGATTTTGCCTGCCTCCAGGAATACACCTGACTTCAGCAAGCAGCAGCAAACCACAGTGTATAAAAGCACTGGCTCCCCGGAAAGGCACCTGGGTTCCAATCCCAACTCCACCAGTCATGTCAGCTACGTGACACTGGGCAAGCCACCCCAAGAGTCTCAATTTCTCTATCCACTCAGGGGGTTAAGGGACTATCTCAAAGAGTACTGTGGTGATTAAAAAGTCAATTCACATGAAGAATAGAGCACAATGTTGCCCACAATACACACGCATCAATCTCAGCGGCCATTATTGTTACATTATTATTGTCGCTACCTCAAGTGCTGCAATATATTAATAGCAACACTGTTGAATTACTGACCAGAAAGCAGATCTAAAAGGATACTAGCTTTAGAATTTCTTACTGAGATGTTTCTCAAAGTTCCTGTTAGCTTTGCTGCCCCCTTCCCTGACCTTTCAATAGAACAGAAATGTATTTAACATGAGACAACTGAAGATTCCTTGTCAAGTTACTAATTGAGAATATATTCTGGCCCATAAATCCCAGATGGATATTTAATTCTGCTTTTAAGATTTTTAAAAAATCAAATGGCTAATCTATGACCTAAGATTAATTAACCCTTATAATATAGTAAAACTTCCTTACCTTTTTTGCATTCATTGTGTATTAATAGACTAAAATGAAATCAAAGAGGGGGACACACCATAAGATACTCTTTTTTTTTTTTTAAAGATTTTATTTATTTGACAGAGAGAGAGACAGTGAGAAAGGGAACAAGTTGGGGGGGGGGGTGGGAAAGGGAGAAACAGGCTTCCTGCCGAGCAGGGAGCCAATGTGAGGCTCAATCCCAGGACTCTGGGATCATGATCTGAGCCGAAGGAAGCCACTTAACCAACTGAGCCACCCAGGTGCTCCGAGACTTTTACTATAGAGAACAAATGAAGGGTTGCTGGGGGGTGGGTTGGGTTGGGAGGATTGGGTAACTGGGTGATGGGCATTAAGGAGGGCACCTGATCTAATGAGCACTCGATGTTATATACGACTGATGAATCACTAAACAATACCTCTGAAACTAATAATATACTATGTGTTAATTGAATTTAAATTTAAAAATATATAATACATACTAACAGAATACAATAATATATTACAGATTGTAATTTTCATTATGGACCTCTTGATTTTTAGCTATTTCTGGACTTGGAAATGCATGAACTCCATCTTTTGACTGCTAAACCACACCTCCTTGACCAGGTACTCTCTATATCTGGTTTACTATTTTATTCCCACAGTCTGGCACAGTGTCTCTGGCACTTCAACATTTCTTTAACACATCACTGTACAAATACATTTCAAGTTGTGAACCTAGGAGAGATTACTATTTTAATGTAACTAAAGAACAGTACCTCATTAACTTAAACACCCTTTAATTCACAATTCTTAACTTCCAGTTAGCCGTATGCATTTAAAAATGTTGGGCTTGTGGCACCTGGGTGGCTCAGTTGGTTAGGCAGCCAACTCTTAAATTCAGCTCACGTCAAGATCTCAGGGTCACCGCAATGGTCTCTGCACTTACACCAGAGTCTGCTTGTCTTTCTCCCTCTCTTCTTCCTCCTGCATGTGCATTCTCTCTCTCTCTCTCAAATAAACAAATAAAAAATCTTTAAAAAAAAAAAAAATGGTTTGCTTGACATGGATGGAACTAGAGTATATTATGCTAAATGAAATAAGTCAGTCAGAGAAAGACAAATACCATATGACCTCACTCACATGTGGAATTTAAGAAAAAAAGCCACAGAAACATATGGGAAGGAGAAAGGGAAAAAGTAGAGAGGGAAATAAATCATTAGAGACTTTTAATGATACAGAACAAACTGAGGGGTGAGGAGGGATGGTGGATGGGAGATGGGCTAGAGGGGTGATGGGTATTAGGGAGGGCACTTGTGACGAGCACTAGGTGTTGTATGTAAGTGACGAACCATTGAATTCTACTCTGGATCCCACAGTCCTGAGATTATGACCTGGATCATAGTCAAGAGTCGGATGCTTAATCAACTGAGCCACTCAGGCATCCCATTAAATTCTTATTTCTAAAACCCACTATTAGGCAATATAATTTGCCTGATTAAAATGGTTAAGAAAACTGAACTGTCCTATGGAATGTATATTTTACCTTGTTCAGTTCCCTAATTGTAATGCAAGCTCCATGAAAGCAGGAACGTTTATTTCACTTGTTATTCAAACCCTGAATTACTGCTTTGCAATCTCAGATGCTCAGTAACTACTTGTTAAATTGAAATATTTATAAAATGGATATTCCTTTTAATTACAAATTAATTGAGGTTTCACAGGATATCCTCTAGTGGGCTAATAACCACCTGCAATTGTTCCTGTCTAAGTCTTCTTATTAAGCCTATTAACAAAAGGAAACAAACAAACACGTGTTTATAAAACAAAAGGCCCAAGTAGAAAACTAAAATAGGTTGTTCCTTAAGGATAGGAAAGCAATATGCTGTTGCATACCAGGAGAGCTAGAACATCAGTACAGAATTCAGCTAGAACACCAAACAATTCAAACGTGCTACTCAAATCTTTAAAAATTCTATTTCACTGTAATTATGTTGTTTTAATAACAAATAAGCATACTCAATAAAAGTGACTAGTAAAATGCAGTCCAGAAAATGCCATGAATTAATAGTCAGATCCATTAGTATTTATTAAGAATAATAATATAAAGCTAAATGACTAAGGAAATCAGCAACACACATCAATTCTTACCTACTGCTTTCATTTGTTTTCCAATAGCTTGGCATATTTCTTTGGCAGCTGCAATCTGGGCTTTTTCACCTAGCAGACTGCCCACAGTAGCTCTTAGGATAAAGGAGACACACCGCCTTGAGTACACAGCTTCTACATGTGTTTGCGTTGCCCGAGGATGGGACACCAGATCAAGTACATGGGACAAGAATGTAGCAAAGCTACGCTCCAACCACTGACCACCCAATGTAGTCACAAAAACAACGTACGCCTATAAATAGAGATATAATTTCAGATAAATTATATAAAAGAATTGAGATTACACCAAGTCAGGATTAGTTTCATAGTTATATTGGTGATTACTCATTAATGATAAGTCCAATTGAAATATTAACAAATAAGGGTCACTGGAGAACAGTAAATCTAAATTTCTCAAGCTATTTGAATACTGAATTTAAATACTGAATTTAAAACTGAATTATTTTACATCTGATTTTCTGCCAAGTAAAATTTGGGAAAATGTTGTTGGATACTTACATAAATATAGCAGACACAGGCTTATTTACACATCATTAAGAATCTATCTTTCCATATAAGTGTGTAATTTGGAATTTGAATGTAATTCATTCATTTGGTAAAATAAACACTTTGGAAAAACACCAGACAATATTAAAAATCTGTGTGTACTAAGAGTCTTCCATGAGATTTCACCAGCAATGTGAACAGAATTCTTTCATAAGTATGCATTACAAACCTGTGTAACTCCAACTCTTACTTCACGATTAACAGACCCTCCGACTTTTAACATCTCTCCACCACTCTTTAAAAAACCTGATCCTCCACGTAGAAATCCTGTGGCCATGAGTTCTAAGACTTCATCAAATGTCGCTCGCTTCACGTTCTGGCGCATTACTTTCAGGAAGAACAGTAAATTCATAAGCAATATATATTGCTACTAGATAACATTTTCTAATAACTCTAGCTTAAAATTCAAGTAATTATTTCTAAGGATCCTTAAACTACTACAAAGATAGGGTCCTTTCATTTTCTTATAGTCTTTAAATTTATAATGCACTTGTAAAAATAAATTCAATTTTGAAGCAAAAAAGAATTAGGAAAAATGGAAGAAGCTAAAAATTAAAATCAATTCATTAAATCTATGCCAAACACCATCTAATAATGTTAACCTTGACATATGTAACACAACAAGGACAAAGTACATCCACAGCAGATACTAAGTGACTCACAGCCCTCATTCTCAACAGAGTAGATGCAAAGAAACTTTGTCAAGTTCACGCTCTCTAGACAACAGTTAGCAACAGATTAAAATGTCATTGGACTGAAGCTGAAATGACATTCCCTTGTGCAGAAAATGTTTTATAAAGTCTTTCACATATAGGTGCAAACATAATCCTCACAAGATATCTGTAGGAGAGGTATCAAGCTCATGATTAAGTATGTAGAGATCAGAATTTGGCTGCCTGGGTTTGAATTTCAGCTCTGACGCTTATAGAACACTTAAGAGAACACAAATTACACAATCTCATAAGCCTCAATTTCCTTGTTTATAAAGTGGGAATAGTAATAGTATTCATAATTCATAGGGCTTTCGTGAGGACTAAATAAAACAGCTCAGTTATATGCTGAATTCAGTGCCTGGCACATAGCACTTAATAAATGTTACCTCTTATCATCATCATCTAATTGCACAGACTGAAATAATTATCATTAAAGATAAAGAGACTAAAGCTCAAAGGGCTTCACAGCTAATTAACATAAGAGCTAGGACTTGAATCTATTACTTCTGATTCTCCTGCTACACAGAGCTAGAGTAGGGGTGGGGACAGTAGCAGACGTGGCTGGGCTCCCTTACGGTCCACTTACAACCCTCACTGAGGCATCTCTATGGAACTATGAGACACAGCAGAAGCCACATGACAAATGTCTCTGATTCTGCTTACAGTAATGGCCAAAAAGAAAAGAAAAATAATACTGTTCTATAAAAAGGGATCTACTCATCAGAGATTGAAAGTCATATGAAGTGCCAGATTCCAGTCCCTTGAAGATTATAGAAAACCATTATGTAAATTTGTTTGTTTATATATTCAGTATACTTGATATATATCATCTTGTATATTATAACCATAAAAAAATGTCTTGTATTGCATGGAGCACTGGGTGTGATGCATAAACAATGAATTTTGGAACACTGAAAAAAATTAAATTAAATTTAGTTTAAAAAAATGTCTTGTCTATATCAAGGAAAATGCCATTTGGGTAGTTCCATTCCCCGAAAAGGTAGACAAAGACACTTAACAATTTAAATCTTTCAAGTGACTTACCTATAACAAATAGCTTATTTAGATAGATTTCATATACCTTCAAATACCTGTTACAGACTACATCAGGGATTGGTAAATGATACCTGTTGCTTGTTTTGGCATCAACGCTGTAGCCATGACTGTTCCTAAGAGTTTAGACACTGCCACTCGAACCCCATAATTTGAATTTTCCAAAGCCTTAAAGCAGTGAGTGGCAATATTTTCTAATTCAGCAGTCCACATGAACACAGCTTCATTCTGTAGTTCTAGTAGACACTGAAATTTAAAAAATAAATATATAAATACATCCTGGAACTTCCACTTCCAGAGATATAACAACAAGAATCAGATTTACTGTCTCCTGAAATAACCAAAAAATTAAAATACATGAAACAACAGTTTTCAAGACACTGGACATCAATGAAGGATAGAAATCCTTAGGAGATGGAAACAAACTGAACTCTGTAATTGTCCCAGCTTATGGCCTCTAGAGAGTTTTCAGTACTTAGGAGAAGACACTTAACACTGAACTTCTGTACTAGAAAGAAGAAAGGTCTCAAATCAATAACCTCAGCTTTTACCTTAAGAAACTGATGATGTAGAGCAAATTTAGCACAAAGAAATCAGGGGAGAAAAGAGAATAATAAAGATAACAGAGCTGAAATAGAGAACTGAGGAAGAACATAAATAAAACCCAAAGCTGCTTCTTTGAGATGACCAATAAATATGATAAATCTCTAGCCAGACAGATAAAGGAAAAAGATACCAATTACTAAAATTAGGAATAAGAGAGGTCACATTACTACAGATTCAATATATATTAAAAGGACAAAGAGAATATCATAAACAATTTTATGCCAATAAATTTGAAAAATGAAATAGACAACTCGCTAAAGAAGAAAGATAACCTAAATAGCCCAGCATTGATTTTTAAAATTGAATTTGTAGGGACAGCTAGGTGGCTCAGTTGGTTAAGCATCCAACTCTTGGTTTAGCCTCAGGTCATGACCTTGGAAGGGGAGGTCCTGGGATGCAGCCCCCATGAACAGCTCCTCATTCAGCAGGGAGTCTGCCTGAGATTTTCTCCCTCTACCCCTACCCTCTACACTCACTCATGTGAGTGCTCTCTCTCTCTCAAATAAATAAATAAATCTTAAAATTGAATTTGTACACAAATAAAACTGGGGAAAACTAAACAAGATCAATGGACTATGGCAATGTCAACACTATTATACTAGTTGTAATACTGTATTATACTTTTGCAAGTATTACCTTTGGGAAGAACTGGGTAAAAGTTTATAAAGACATCTCTATATTATTTCTCATAATTGCATGCAAATCTACAATTATCTTTAAGAAATTTAACTGGAAAATAGCAACAACAAAAACAACATAAGAAATCAAATATTAAAACAAAAGACAATTAACAAAATCCAATATCCATTCCTGATAAAACCTCTTAGCAACCTAGGAGTATAAAGGTGCTTCCTCAACTTGATAAAAGTCTTTAAAAAAACCAATACTTAACACTAAATGGCAAAGAACTGAATGCCTCCTCCTTAAGGATCTGGAGTAAGACAAGGATGTTTGCTCTCATGTTTTTAATTCAACATTGCATTGAAGGATTTAGCCACGGCAAAAGGTATCCATATTGGAAAAGAAGTAAAACTGTCTTTATTCTTAGACAACAAGATTGTTTATGTAGAATATCTGATAGAATCTATTAAAAGAGCTGACAGAACTTGTAAGCCATTTATCAACATCAGCATATACAACATCAATATACAAAAATCAATCGGATTTCTGTGTTAGCAATGAACAATTAGAAATTAAAATCTTAAAAATCAATGCCACTTAATATAGCACTGAAAAATATTAAATACTTAGGAATAAATCTGACAAAAGATGTCTAAGACCTATAAATCGAAACCACAAAATGTTGCTAAGAGAAAATAAAGAAGACCTGAATAAATGGCAAGATAGAACATGTTCAAAGATTAGAAGATTTAGTATTGTTAAGATATCAACTCTTCCCGGGGCGCCTGAGTGGCTCAGTGGTTTAAGCCTCTGCCTTCGGCTTGGGTCATGATCTCAGGGTTCTGGGATCGAGACCCACATCGGGCTCTCTGCTCAGCAGGGAGCCTGCTTCCCCCTCTCTCTCTGCCTGCCTTCTGCCTACTTGTGATCTCTGTCTATTAAAAAAAAAAAAAAAGATATCAACTCTTCCCAAATTGATCTACTGATTCATTGCAAAATACCAGCATGAATCAGAATCCCAGCATGCTAATTTTCTAGAAATTTCTAAGTTAATTCTAAAATTCATATGGAAATGCAAAGAGCCTAGAATATATTACTTTGAAAGGAACAAAGTTAGAAAGTTAACACTTCCTGGTTTCAAGACTTATTAAGAAGGTACAGTAATTAAAACAGTGTTACGGACATCAAATGTTATGGACATGGCACATAACAGAGTCCAAATATAGACCCATACACATATGGACAACCAACTTTCAACAAAGGTGCAAAAGCAATTTATGTGAAGAAAAGACAGTGTTTCCAAAGTGGTACTAGAACAAGTGAATATACATGTGCAAAAAAAAAAAAACCTTTAATTCATACCTTGTACCATATTTAAAAATTAACTCAAAATGGATCATATATCTCAGTATAAAACTATGAAACTTCCAGAAGGAAACATAAGAGAAACCTTCAGTTAGGGAAAATTTTCTTAGATACAATACAAGCAGCACAGTCTATATAAAAAAATTGGTAAATTGGACTTTGACAAAATTCAAAACTTCCCTTTTTTTCCTTAGAAAGGCACTATTTAGAGAATGAAAAGATAGGCCACAGTGGAGAAAAAGTATTTGCAAATCGTCTATCTGATAAAGAGATACATAAAAACTCTATATAGTACTATCAAAACTCAGTAATAACAAAACGAACAACTCAATAAAATAACAGGCAAAAGATTTGAATAGATTTTTCATCTAAGAAGATATGGATGGCAATAAGCATGTGAAAATATGCTCATCATTGGTCATTAGGGAAATATAAACTAAACACACAATGAGATATGGGTACATATCTATGAGAATGGCCAAAATGAGTAAGACAGACAATACCAAATGAGGATCTGGAGGAATTAGAAACCTCATACATTGCTGGTGGAAATGTAAAGTGATACAAGTACTTTGGAAAACAGTTTGGCAATTTTTTAAAAAAGTTAAACAATGAATCTATCGTACAATCCAGTTATTCCATTCCTAGGTATTTACCCAGGTAGAATAATACATACGTTCACACAAAAACTTGTATACAGATGTTCATAGCTTTTTTCCCAATAGCCTATGCTGGAAGCAATTCAAATGTCCTTAACAGGTGAAGGAACAAACTAATTGTGGTACACCCACACAATGACATACTACTATTCAGCAAAGAAAAGAAATGAACTAGCAACACATATAACAATATAGATGAGTCTCAAGGTTAATATGCTGAGTAAAAGAAACCAGACCAAAGAAAGAGGGCCCATACCACATGATTCCATTTGTATATAATTGTACAAACTGAATATAATCCATAGTAACAAAAAGTATGCTATCACGTTTTAAAACTTTAAAAGAAAAAAAAGTCATTGTTTAAGAGGAAGCCAGAAAAGGAATAGCTTTATAAATCAGACAAGTACTAACCTTGGCAACTGCACATCGAACAGCCATCGACCTGTCAGTCAAGAGGGACCTGGCATTCTTGTAAATATCACGATGAGAGGAAGCTGCTGCACCTCCCAGTCCATTCAGAACTTTCTGTAGGCTCATTAAGATTTCACTTCGCCCTTGAGACTAGACATGAACATAAATCAAAACTAAAAACTATGTTGTAAAACAAGTTCCATGTTTAAAGAACATACCAAAACACAAAAGTTTTCTGGGCTTCATGGTTTTGTAGTCTTATCTTTACACTGTAAACAGTAAGTAATGAAAAACAAAATAAATTAAAATAAAATAAAGTAGCCTAGAAAGTACCTGAAAGGTAAGAATAATTATTAACTTCAATTAAATAATATCTTGCTGAGAAATATGGTTACCACAAGAAAACATATTCTAATGTTCCCACAACATAAAGTACAACTTAATGAGAACATGGAAACAATTTCAAAAACTTCAATATCAATATCTCAAGGGTCCAAACTTTCAGAATGTGAATGGGTAAGCCAAAAGTAGTTAAGTAGTAATATAAACCATCTAAAAGAAGAACCATCCAACACATTTAAAAAACCGGTTACATAGATATAGTAAGCTTTCATCTTATAACTATTTCAAATTTGTTTTCATACTCTTACAGTACTTGGTTCATATTTCTTGGAGTACACTCATTCAAACACAGATCTCTTCCACTAGACTGAAAGCTTTTAAGAGGTCAGGGACCATGTCTTGCTCGTCTTTATATGCTTACTAGCTGACAATATGTCCTCAATCACTGTTTTATAATAAATGACTAGGCAAGTAGTACCCAGAAGAAATGCTGTCCAAGAAATTTTCAGCCTTCTGAGATGGAGGAATTGAACTGTGAGAATCCAGGGCTTGGTCTAGTTTTAGTAACACCAAGTTGATAAGGAACCTTCAAAAGTAACATCAAATTGACATGACAAAACACAACTATTTTTACTCAGTATTAGCTGCTGTGGATTGAAGTGTCCTCCAAGAAGATTCGTTCAGGTCTTAAGCCCCATTACCTGTGAATGTGACTTTATTTGGAAATAAGAAATTAAATAAAGAAAAGGTCATACTCGATTCAGGTGGGCCCTAATTCAATCACTGGTATCCTTACAAGATGAGAAGAATATGGAGGCAGACTACAGATGCACAGGGAAAACACCGTGTAACAATAGAGGCAGAAATTAGAAGTGCATCTAGAAATCAAGGAATACTAAGGAACACCAAGGATTGCCAGCAACCACCAGCAGTGAAGAAAGCCAGGAAGGATTTTTCCAGGAGTCTTCAGAAGCATGGCCCTACCAACACCCTAATTTGGGATTTTTGCTTCCAGAATTGTTAGAAAACAAATTTCTGTTACTGTGGTCATTTATGGCCTAGGCAACTCTAGGAACCTAATACATTAGCTATGGCACAAAAATAAAACAGCAGTGCAAAAATATCCATAGGGCTAAATAAGAAACAATAGCTAAACCTATTTTTGCCAAGGAAAAGCATTCTTTCCCTTCTCACTGAAATATACGGTAATATACATTAAAGAAGGGACAGGTAAACTCTTTTACAAGTATTAATCTTGATTTTATTAACATATAATGTATTATTTGCTTCAGGGGTACAGGTCTGTGAATCATCAGTCTCACACAATTCACAGCACTCAACACAGCACATACCCTCTCCAATGTCCATAACCCAGCCACTCTGTGCAAGTAATAATCTTAAATTACCTTCTTACTAAGCAGTATGAGTACCACAGTGACAGAAAAAAAATACTGACATCTAACTCCTGCCACAAGCAAAACATTTAAATAATATTTGTTATAAAACTTACCTCTGCACTTTTTAGAGATTTCAGAAGATTATTCACTGTCTCTGGAAAAGCACTTCCTAACATTCTCCCCATTTTTTCATAAAATGCTCCAACACAAGCCACTGCAGCCCTATAAGAAGTGATGTTTGCACCCGTCATTGTTCAGATTAATAATACAATTTCACAATACCTTTTTGATTTTCAAAAATCAATTTGTATTGGTGGAGGATGCTTTCAGCTACAAATCCTTAATTCTCAACTTTCAAAAATACCTTGTTTATCTATTCTTTATAATTCCAACAACTATGGTTAATCAAACTGTATTCTTGTTAGAAATATAAGAGAATAAATATATATTCACATATTAAATCATACCTTTCCTTTGGAAAGAAACCCAAGTATTCCTTTCACGAAGACTTCCTAAATTATGTCAATCTACAATGATTCCTCCTCTTCTCTCATTACATATAAAGTTTAAAGTTAACCACTCATTTTGATAAAAATTAATCTAATTACTGTGTTCTAACTTGACTATTTAAATGTGTATATCTTGGGGGGCCTGGCTGGCTCAGTCCGTAGAGCATGTGACTCTTGATCCCCTCAGGGTCATGAGTTCAAGCCCCAACATTGGGCATAGAGTCTACTTAAAAAATAAATATAAATAAATATAAGTAATGTTATATCTTATCCTACCAGTGGAAATGTAAAATCTGGAAACAGGGAATCTATCTTACACATTTTTTTATTGCACACAGTTCCTGCCTCTTAATATATAAATAATAGTAAAAATTACTCTTAAAATTTATTTTTATGGCTTTCATGGAACATTTGGCTACACAGAAGAAGAAATGTAACAAAAGCCCATCTCTTCAGGACAGAGGAAACCACTCCATCATCAGTTCTATGAATAGCAGAGAAGTGAGTAGCTGTGAGTTTAGTGTACAGGCAGGAGTACAGGACAGAAGTAAAGAGTGTCATCCTAGAAGTCTGGCAGATCTGCGACTAAGTCCTAGAACCTGCCACCTAATAATAGCTACGTATCCTGAGCAAGTTTACTGAGGCAGAGATATTAAATACATATACCTCACTATCACATATGTAATAAATAGGAGAATCAGGGAAACCTTCACCTGGTTGACCCTAAATCCTATGCTTCTTTCAGTATTCTCCAGGCTGCTAACAAAACTAAAAAGGACCAAGGTCACATGCCAGAATATTTAGAGAATTCCTAAACAAAACCCATGAATCCACTGGAAATACATATGAATAATAAGGAATATATAGTAAATTCTACTTAAGCAGAACGAGAAGGTAATGTGTGGATTTGCTAAGTGGTGGAGAACTAAACCATCAAAGTATTAACATAGCTTCAAATTCCAAAATAAACTGGAAAACACTAGGACTCTCTAACCTCTTCTAAAACTTCTGAGATCTACATCTATTCAAAACAACACAAAATCTAATCACAACATACCTGTACAGTTGAGAAAAGACCTAAAATTCAGTGTCCAGGGTCAGAATAATCTCCCCGTTTCCTCTCTAAGCTATTTCACTGGTCCAGGCCCCTTGCATGGCATTCTAGAGATGTGTCCTTGGCCATCCTCTAGTCCCCAAAAGGAACCTTCCTAGGTAACTTTATGTATACCACAGGGTTCCTAATCTCTGCTCCACTTGCCAAAACTACATTCTCAATTCAGAGCTCTGAAATCTGGACCACAACTTCAAACTACCTACTACACACTGTCCCTTGGGTGTTCCCTCCTCTACTGCAAATCAGTGAACCCAGAACTGAACTTCTCATGTTCCCCTCATGACTTGTTTCTTCCATTTTGCATCTTTCTGAAAAGAACTGTAAGTAAAGTATAAAGAACCTACTTTTGCTCCCAATGAGAAGTTTCCTTCACCTAGAAAACAGGTTGGCCAACTACAGCCTGTAGGCCGAATCTGGCCCATCATCCAGCCTGGCACCTGTTTTTGCAAATAAAGTTTAGCTGGAACACAGCTCTTTTATTTACACACAGTCTATGGCAGAGGTGAACAGTTGTCACAGAGATGGACAGTCCACAAAGCCAAAAAGTTACTACCTGGCACATTTTCATAAAGTCTGTCAATCCCTGGCCTAACACATCCATCTTCCCATCTAACCACTTACTTGACTAACCACCATGTGTTGTTCCCTGTTGTTGATCTTCGGCTGATACCTCTTTGGGAAGCCTCCTTGACACTGTTCTCCCCTTAGGCCACAGATGAGTTATTTTCCCCTTGACGATACTCCTCACTAGGAATACTAGGCTTACCAGTAGTACAATAGCTGGTTTTCTTATTTGACCCTCTCATAGGATGCACCCTATAGCCATTAACCTGAAGGCTTGCTCTGGAAATGTCTATCCATGACCCAAGCCACAAGTATGAGCCAGGAGTTGGGAAGGCCTTAATCTAAGGTCAGTAAACTTGCAAGCAAAAGGTCTCTGCCTCAGCTACTCAATTCTGCCACTAGAGCATGATAGCAGCTACCACCTAAATGAATGGGCATGTCTGTATTCCAATTAAACTTTATTTACCAAATAAGCGGCAGCCTGAATTTGGCCTACTGGCTAATTTGCTGCGTCCTGCCTCAATCCCATCATCTAGAAATGCTTTACTTTTCTTTCTATCCCAGCCAAGAATATTCTCTCCATCCAAATTTACTAAAAGACCTCTGTGCAAATTGCTGACATCATACCAATTCTGTCGTTTCTAAAAGTCCCAAGCATGATGAAACAGCTTGAAAAAGAACCCCTTCCCCAGACCTACTTAGATCTTTCATTGTCAAGCAACACACCGCAGGTTCCACTCACCTGGGCATCTTTATGGTCAGTGGTCCCTTATTAAGATAAGTTATTCTTAAAAAAAACCAAAATGTCACAGTAAGTACTTACAGTTTTGTTGGTAAGTAGGCTGCAGTGTCATCTTTATTTCTGATAATGTCATTACATTTATCAAGCGTTTGAAAAACCGTAAAAGTATCCCCAATGCTATAAAGAGCTGCAAGATTTTTAGCCAACAGTTTTCGTGTAGGTGGTCCAGGCGAACTACTTATTAATCCAGTTAATTGTTCAACAAGTTTTTTCTGTTTTTCCTTTACATCAGTCTGTTACAAAACATAAAGAATATTATCAGTTTTTTCTTATATATGCCTTTGTTACCTTTTAATAAAAATAAAAAAATACTGAACAGTTAAAATCTAGATTACATTAGGCATAAAACCATACATGACAATTTTCAAGATAAGGAACACTTTGGCAAGAGATGAACCATTCTTGGGATGCCTGGGTGGCTCAATCTGTTAAGCATCTGCCTTCGGCTCATATCATAATCCAAGGGTCCTGGGATCAAGTCCTGCATCGGGCTCCTTGCTCAGCAAGGAACCTGCTTCTCCCTCTGCCTGTGCCTGCCACTCTGCCTGCTTGTGCTGTCTCTCTCTCTGACAAATAAATAAATAAAATCTTAAAAAAAAAAATAAAGAAATGAACCATTCTTTCCTAGATTAAGTATTATCCTTCATTCCCCTCCAATGCCAAAAAGGTAGCTACCAATTAAAGTGACTACTCTAGATCCAAAAAGTTTCCACACCAACTTACTAAGAAACCAACAAAGGATGTAAAATACTGGGCATGTGGACAACTGAAGTCTTAGAACCTAGCAATGCTGCCCTGTAAAAGCAAAGTCAGTAGTTCATAAATTATAGGTCATTGAAGGAAACTGAAAGAAACTTCAAGAGCCGTAGACAGCACAAAAAGAAAAATTCAGATACACCATAATCAATACTGAGAGTTCACTCATTCATTCAAGAAATGCCAGTTGTGCACTTATTAGATGCCATGCGCTATTTTCTAGGCACTGGGATGGAACAGCCAACGCAACAAAGTCTCTGCTCTTGTGAACTTACAGTCTAGTGGGGAAAGACAGAGTTTACCAAAGATACAAATGAATAGTGTAAGGTCTGTTTTGTACAGATTAGTAAGAAAAGCCCTCCCTGAAAAGAACTGAAGGTGTGAGCTATGCATATATCTGCGAGAAAAACATTCCAGGCAAAGGGAACAAGGGCAAAGGCCCTGAGGTGGAAGCATGTTTAGTTGAGAACAGCAAGATGGCCAGTTTGGCTGGAGCATTGTCAGAGAGAGGAAGTAGTGGATCTAGATTAAGTTGGAAGGGTAGAAGGGACCAAACTGTATAGCGAGCGCCTTACACACCACTGTAAGAATTTTCTATGTCATTCTAAGCAGGAACTTGAAGCACAAGAGGAATGCGATCAGAACGTTTTAACAGGCACATTCTGAATACTGAGCAAAGAATACTCTCCAAGGTATATGGCTGGAATATGGTGAGCACTTAGGAAGTTCCCAGATGAGACATCTGGGAACAATGGCAGTGATGACCAATAACTGAATTCTGGACATACTGGGTGGATAGAACCAATGGACTTGCTGATGTGCATGATGTGAAGTTTGAGAAGAAGAGAGAAGTCAAGAATGACTCTAAGGTTTATGACCTGAGCAACAAGAAGGAAGAAATGGTCGTTTCCTGAGAAGATGAGCACTAGGGAAGGGACAGGTTTAGGATGGGGAAATCAAGAATTTGGCTTTGAGTATCTTAATTTTGAGATGCTGTTTAAGAAAGAGGTAGTTGGGTATATGGGAGTTATTATTGTATAGATGGCAGTAAAAATCACGAGATTATGATATCATTGAAGGAATAAATACCTACAAATACTTTTGTATTTTCCAACTGCACAACAAAACAAAAAATAGAGTAAGTGTTTCAAGGTAGAGGATCAACTATATCAAACGCTGCTGATGGTCAACTAGGACAGAACACTGACCACTGGCTGGAAGAATCTGAGATCACTGATGACTAACCAAGATCATTTCAGTGAAATGTAGGCAACAAATTCTCACTTAGAAGGAGTTTAAGAGAAAAGAGAAACTTTGAGCTAAGAACTGTAAATGAATCTATGCATTAAATTTGTCTCTCCAGAAATACTACTAAAATGATACTAAAGGGCAACCTGCCCCCACTCCCCAAAGAGCCCAAATCTACAAGAGCAAAGAAAATGGTAAAATAATCAACAGAAAATATAGAGGCCAGGTATCTCAAATAGGGAAAGCTGAGAAGAGACCCAACTTACATCACAGAATCCCATAAAGCTCATGTTTGTTTTGTTGTTGTTCAAAGCTCTAGGCACTTTTGGAGGAAAGACTGAAGTTGCGCCTAGAGCTAGAGGAAATGGTTGAGAGTCTAGATGCTGTAAGACTCTCTTGCATCTCTCCTCCACTCCAGACTTAGAGAGCTCAGCACAGCTGTGAGCTGGGAAAACTGCACTGAAGACAGGGGGATTAAATGGAAGTTTACATACTGGACGTTGAAGCTCCTAGCCATCCCGAATTCCTAGAATCTAGGCAGCTGCTGACACACTCTAGGACACTAGAGTAGAAATGTCCATTCTAGGGAATGAGTAGCTACGAGAAACCTATGATACCAATGTCAGGAGTTCCTCAAACAATAGGACTAGCTACAGTGAAGCACAGTTAATGAACTTCATCCTGCCCAGGGAACTTACTACTCACTCTTAACCCACTGAGCCACCCAGGCACCCCCTACTCACTCTTAAATTTGAACAGATGCCAAACATCATCAGGTATTTGAGGAAAGCATCTAATATTAAAGACAGAAAATAAAATGTACACACAAGGAAAAGCAACTAGGATAAAAGAGATTGTGTAGGCAGAAGAAAACAGAAAGGGGAAAAAAACCAATTATAATTCCTCAGAGAGATAAGTGAAGATACTGGGATTGCTAGGCAGCACTTTAGGACCACTTGAAGTTGGAGATAAATGAATATAAAATGACAGCAGTCATATCATATTTTTCTCCAGTTACAATCAGTTGTCCAGGCAGATACATGAAGTAGGCAAAAGTTAAAATGAGATTCAGGTCTTGCAACAAGACAGAAAAAGGACAGACAACAATTCCTATTCCAGTGCTATATTCTCAATTCCATAAGTGACCTCACAACCTTCCCAAAACATAATGTTTGTTTTATCACAAATCATGAACATATAATATGCTTCGTTATGTAAACCCGGCTGGAAAAGAAAAAAAAAAAAAATACCATACCTTGTTGGCAGCAACCAAGACTTTATCAAGAAATCGCAACCATTCAAAGATAAAAACTGGTCTCTTTGCCTCAGTGATTTGAGCCAAAGCTTCTTCATTTAGCAATAAACTGTGGGCTAGCTCCATTACTGAAGTTTAAAAGTCACACCTAAATAAATTTAAAAATACTTGTTAGGATTTTTTAATGTTAAAAGTCAAGTTTAATGAATGTAACCACTTAAAAAATGAAAAGTAGGGCTTTACTTTTCACTTCATTTGGGGGAAATTTACATAATTTCTTTGAGATTAAACCCAAAAACCGAATTCTAAAGGACCAGCGTAAAACGAAAACAAACATAAATGAAAGTCATGCGTGGTGAGGAAGAATGAACAAAGGAATAAACGGAAAGTTAAAATAAATTTTCTAAATAGCAGGGCACCTGGCTGGCTGAGTCAGTAGAGCCTGCGACTCTTGAACTTGGAATTGTGGGTTCGAGTCCCTCGTTCGGCATAGAGATTACTTAAAATATAAAATATATAAATACATATGGCAAATAAGGCATTATCCCAGAAGAAAAATGCGTAGCAAAATGCATGTCATTAACTTATTCCATAAATGGTAAAACTTCGGCAAGATCAAACACCAGCTGGGCCTGACAATCCATCCTCCTCTTTTCCAGCCCACTGCTCGGTGCACAGCACCCTTACCCTCCCCTGGCCCAGGAGGACGTCAAAACTCCCAGCATAAAGATGTCAAACTGGAGGTCTCCAAAAGCCTTCCTATTGGGATTGGGTGACGGAGCCACATCCCCGTGGCAACCCCGGGCGCTGCGCGAAATGCAGCCCGCAGAGGCTGTGCGCGCTGCAGGTCCGGGTTAACCCGGCTACTCGGAGGACCCCCGTAGCTCAGTCCCGGGCCTAGGGGAAATGCAAGAGCCCGCCGCGGGCCTCAACAGGGCCATTCGGGCTGTCAACCGTAGGTGACGGTGGCCCGGAACCGAGCCTGGAGACTGAGAAAGGAAAATGTTCATTACAAACTCGATTTTCCTCTCCAGCCCTCTGAAAACGTAACGGGGGGCAGGGGGTTGTGTGCATGTCACCGTGCATGCTTTGGCGGCAGACGGGGGTGGCCTCACCTCCTACTCTGGCAGGGGCTGAACAGCTGAGTTCCGGGGCGAGAAGCATCTGCCAAACGACCCGGATGCCCCGCCTCCCGCGCTCCGGCCGGCAGGAAACGAATGTAGAACGCATGCGCGGAAGCCTGGTCTTGCGCAAGCGTACTAATCACATCCTCCTAGTCCTGCCTGCCACAGGTTTCCAATTGATGGCTCGCTTGGAAACTCAGGTGGGACCTGAGGTTCAGACGTCGCACGGGGTAGGTGGGCGCATGCGCAGCGCGCGCTCGCTGGAGCTGGCCGGGCGAGAGTAGAGCTGCCAGGTACGGGGGTGGGGACGCTGGGGACCCCAGAGGGAATAGTAAAAAGTGGTGGGCTTTGCGCTTTTTCTGACGACGCCGTCACACCATCACTGACTACCCGCTCGGGAGTCGTTGCGTCTGCGGGATGCTTGCAGCTGGGATGGACGCGAGAAGGGAGGAATCAGGGGTCCCTGGGGTGGGGATGGGGAGGACTGAGGCTTTTCTGGTTAGGTCTCTACTATACGTTCAGCTGCGTAGCCCTTCTCTCCCCTTGGATGTGTAATGGGTTTCTCCGTAGGTCTGAAGCAGCCTTCTTGTTGCCGCCTCCCTGCCCGCTCTCTGCGGAACAAAACAAGACAAACCTTACCCGAACCAGACCTACTACGGTCTAACAAACTGGCTAACTCCATTCTTCCAGGTATTCAGACGAAAAGCCTTGGAGTAATCGGTGACCTCGCTCTTTGACACACTGCTTCCCATCTATTAGCTTTACCTTTAAAGTATACCCAGAATTCGACCGCTCCAAACCACTTCCGCTGCTGTTACTGTGTCATCAGTGCCTGGATTATCGCTTTACGAAGTTTGTCCTTATGCTTGATGCGAATGGATGATGCTAAAGCATATTGTACCCACAAAGGGAAAGTTTAAAAAAAAAAAAAAAAACTGGAACCTCCATTCAGATCTGCCTAACAGTTAAGAGCTAAATGGGTCCCTTAAAAATAATCTGACCTGGTTTGCAGTAAGCAAGAGCACTGAGACCTGGATTTTTTTGTGTTTAGCCATACTGAGCCTTAGTTTCTCCAACTAATAAGCTGGACTAACTATTCCTACCTTATATAATTGTTAATGGTTAAATGGAATAAAAATGTTTGAGATACCGGGTAGGCGCTAAACCATTATGTGTAAAAGTACTATTATTAAAAATGAAAATTTTGTTGAAGTTTAGAGACAGTGGGTGAATTACCACAAATGCTATGTATAATCATATATTTTTACCTTATTAAAATAAAAATAAAAAATGATAATGTTTAAGGATGCACACATGGCTGATGAAACTAGAAGTAAAAAAATTACACAATTGGTAGGGGACAAAGAGGACTCCTAGGTAGCTGACAAGGGTCATGATATGGGTGATGGATTATATTATCTATTACGGTATAATAATTTATCCCAAAATATAGCAGCTTGAAATAACTATAATCACTTGTTCTCTCACAGCTTTATGAGTCAGGAATTTGTTAGTAGTTTAACTTAAGTCAGACTTTCTTAAGAAGATGTAGTGAAGATGGTAGCCCGGGCTGAATCATTTGAAGGTTGACTGGCACTTGAGGCTCTGTTTCTAAGATGTCTCAATCATGTCTAAAATGTCTCAAACATGTCCCAACTTTGTAATGGTTGTGAACAGTGGACCTCAGGTCTTCCTATGTGGACCTTTCCATAGAGTTGCTGAAGTGTCCTCACTACATGACAGCTGACTTTCTTTAAAATGAGTAATCTAACCAGAGTTAGAGTGATCTAAGAGCTGTAGTGTCTTTTATGACCAAGAAGTCACTTTCCATCATTTCCACAATACCCTATCGGTCACAGGTCAATCCTGGTCACTGTGGAAGGGGACTGTGCAAGGATGTGGAAAACCAAAAGGCAGGAATCATTGGGGGCCATCTTGGAGGCCACTGCTTGGTTACAAGAGTGTTTGTTTCATAAAAGTACATTATCTGTACATCTGTTTTAAGACATGATAACCTAGGGAGAAAAGTGTTCTATTATTACAAAATCACAAAGACTCTTCTTGTTCTTACCATAGCTAGACATTTAGAATTTATGGTGTTTGGGCCACAGTGGTAGGGAACTTGTCTTTGGGGTTTACAGCCCAGTTAGGAAGAATACATTAAGAAATTATAAAAACAAACAAAAACAGTACAGTAATAGTTTTCCCATCCAGTGTAATTGTCCAGACTCTCAGTTGCAGTTGACAGAATCCCTATTCCAAGTTTAAGTCGTGAGGAAATTTATCAGTCCGTCTAGCTTGGAAGAATGTTAGATCACAACATCAAAGAAAGTGCTATAAAAATCAGGGTCTTAGGAACTAGACTTAGAAACTCACTGCTTTTAGGACTACTTTTGTCCATTTTTTCTATCTGGTTTCATTCTGCAGAATAGAATCTCTTCATATGGCCAGGAAGGTGGCCATCTGAAGCCCAGCTTCACATACTTCCAGTATGTGAAGATACCAGTATGTGAAGGTATCTCCCCCCCCCCCCAAATCTGTATATTCTTATCATGTAAGGAAATAGACGCTTATCTTCCCTGGTTAGTTCATCACCTCCTCTGTTGCTGGGACATAGTATACCAGAATTGGGAGTCCCTGGTACGAGTACTGAGATTGCCACCCTCCACTAGAACCACATGGAGAGCAGAGGGCTGGGTTCCCAAAGGAAAGGATACAGGTAAAAACAGCATGTGTGCACTGTAACCAATGACTCCCTTTGTAACTAGCCACTGGACCAGCCGCATTGATATCACCTGGGAGCTTATTGGAAATACAAAACTTCAGGCTCTAGCTCACAGACTCTGGATTTTAAGAAGCTCCTGAGGCAGTTCCTGTACATAATAAAGTTTAAGATGCACCTTTCTTGATAATTATGTTATCCCTGTAAGGGAAAATAGTTACATGATTTTAACTGTTTTGGATGGAAACTCTCCTCAAAAAATGTTTCCATATACATGAGACGTTAACTGTATCGAGTTCCAAAGGAGCAGCTTGGATGTGGAGTGCTGTAGAGCAATGCCTGAAATGGTCAGCACAGACCGAAGGAGGGTCGCCAAGGCCCAGAAGGAAGGAAATGTCTGTAGTATGTTCAGAGGCCAATGAGAAGCCCCTATGACTTAGGATCCCTTCTGCTACTGTGTTTAAGTGACTGGTCTTCCAGTGCCTACAGAGTAAAGCTTATTGAAGGATTTGAAACATGTTAAATGACCTGACTTATTTAAAAAAAAAAACAGGGGCCACCTGGCTGGCTTAGTGGGAAGAGCATAGGACTCTTGATCTTGGAGTTGTGAGTTTGAGCCCCATGTTGGGTGTAGGGATTACTAAAATAAAATGAGCTTTGAAAAAATAGCTGTCTTTAAAACAAACAAACAAACCACTCTGGAGAGCATGTAGGAAACAGATTGGGAGAGGAGAGGCCAAATGCAATGAGAAGAGTTAGGAAGTAGTTGTAATAGTTTAGGTGAGAAAGAAATGCCTTAAATATAGGAAAAATGAGGGGTACTGTAGAGGAAGTCTTGGCAGAGGTTTGTAAGAGGTCAGGAATGGGCATACTGTAGTGACATTCATTTGGAAATAATAGGGGATGAAGGAGGCTTGGGGTAGAAGAGTTCTTGGGGAGCTTCACACAGAAAGCTGCTGGGAGGCACTTGAATGTGTGGGAGAGCTACCGAGAAAGGTCTATTTCCATCATAAACTAAAATAATAGGTATTGTTACTTTATCGTATTTGATTTGTAGATACTTTTGCCATATGAAGTTGAACATGGCAGAAGAAGAGGACTACATGTCTGATTCCTTCATTAATGTCCAGTAAGTAAAGATGTATACCTCATGTAATAGTATGTAGGAGATTCCTAAGTAATAGCATTGATTTTAAATGCAAGTTGGAAGGTTAGTTCTATTGCTTTATGGGAACATCTCCTACATTTTCATACAAATATACTAGGAGCCTTTATTTCCCTTTTAATGCTAAACATTGACTTCTGCCCTTGGTTCTTGTTACTCTTCTCTTTCAAGGAAATTTCTCTTCTGCTTTATTTTATCTTATTGTCTCTTCTAATTAGTATTCAGCTTTGCTCTTTATTATGTCCAACCTCCTAGAAAAATTAGTGTAAAATTACTATTTCAACTCTCTACTTCCTTTAGTTTCCTACAATCTGGCACCAGCCTTCATTATTTTTATTAAGACCGCCATTCTAGAGGTCACTGATTATGTTTTAATACCAATAATAACCAATAATAACAAAGGTGATCATAGAAGTGCTACTGAACTTTTAAGCAGTGTGAAATGAGTGAGTAGCAAAGTTGTGAGAAAACTTCATGTACTCATCCAAAATCCCCTTTTCCCTTATTCTTCAGACAAGACATCAGACCAGGATTGCCAATGCTGAGGCAGATCCGAGAAGCCCGTCGAAAAGAAGAAAAGCAGCAGGAAGCTAATTTGAAAAATAGGCAGAAGAGTTTAAAAGAAGAAGAACAAGAAAGACGTGATATTGGGCTGAAGAATGCATTAGGCTGTGAAAACAAAGGGTTTGCTCTGCTCCAAAAGATGGGATATAAAAGCGGTCAGGCCCTTGGCAAGAGTGGTAAGTTCCGTCTAGACGGAAGCAGGTGTTCCTAACCACCAAATGCTGATCTACTGATGAGTACCAGAGACGACTCTTTATCCAGCTGCACCGAACTTTAAACAACTTAGCTAGTCTCTTAGGTGCTCACAAGCATATGGACAACTTTCATCTTCCTTCACCACTTCAGACAACGTTTGCCATCAAGAGCTACTTATTAGCCCAGCTTAGCCTTGAAGATGCTAACATCTGGGATGGGCAAGACTTAGAATGAAGGCAGCAGCTAAGAATGGTGACAAGAGAAGGGTTGAGGAGTGCAAGGGCCAAAGGACAGTGGAGTGACATTGAGGAGGATGGCAGGACTCTCCCCGCTTGCTCTGTACCTGTGGCAGCTGCCTCAATGAGCACCTGCTGGGACAAGCTCAGTTCCTGCTTCCCTTCTAGAAAGTGAGACTGTTTAGTAAGATGGAGAGGTCAGATGTTTGTAGTAAACTGTCTTTCTCATCTTCTCTTCTTTATTATAATGGCTTTGATCCTCACCCAGCAAGGCTTTGGTTTCTCTGGAGGCTGCCGCCCTCTTGGACATAGAGTATCAGTGTTTTCACTTCTGGAAACCCTACCTTCTCAGGGCAGAGGGGGCTGTGGGTCATCCTTACTAAGGAGCAGGTATTTGAAGGCAAGGGAGGTAGTTGATGATAGGGTATATTCAGTAAGCCGGAGGGGTATGTATAGAACATCGTAATATCGCATACCAGGTTCGCCTATAGTTTGCGGAAGAATTTCTAAAGTAGTTTGTGTGTTTTGTTCTCTTTTCTTAGGGGATGGTATTGTTGAGCCAATTCCTCTCAACGTCAAAACAGGTATATAATTATTTTTGAGCATATTTACCAGTAATAATAACTTATACTTAGATCTAGCACATGTATTTGCTTACTAAATACTTTTTTATGGTAGCACTGTTACAGTTCTTGTCAAAGGAAGCCCTCTGTAAGATGTTTCTTAAACTTCTAAGTCTTTTAAACTAAAAAATAAAAGTTTGAGTGTAAAATAAAATTTAAATCATAAAAATATGGGGAAAAATTGTAGTGACCATTAAAAATGCAAAGCTACTTTTCTCCATTGAAATCCGTCAAAATTTTCTAAGACAGATTTATCCATTTAGTGTTTTTCTTAATACTTTGGATGAATTAAAGAGAAAAATAAATATTTTATTTGTTCGTTATATTTATATGAAAGTATAACAGTTGATCCTGTTTTCCCAGTTTAAAAAATTTTATATAGTGTGACTATCTTAGGAGATCAGACTAATGATCTTTGTATAAATCAAATTGTGAGTTTGGGTTTAGGGGAAAAATAAATCTCTGGTATTTTCTCCTATCGTTCATGTTCATTGATTTTAAGTGATTGTCCTCCAATTGGAATTGTGTGTCATTTACAAGTATGTTAGTTGCCATGCTTTCAAGTGTGAAGCCGGCAGGCTCCTCAGCAGAGTTTGCTTTTTAAACAGGGAAAAGTGGTCTTGGTCACGAGGCATTGCTGAAGCGGAAAGCAGAGGAAAAACTAGAAAGCTACAGGAGAAAGATTCGCATGCAAAACCAAGCTGAAGAAACAGCTGCAGAGCAGTTTCGGTAACACCTTGTACTTGTGCTGGGTTGGGTTTCATCTTGTCTTTACTGGGGTATGTTCCCTGGAAGCTGGGCACATAAAATGGGCAAAGAGAGTACAGACTTTTCATGGACTGTTTTCTTCTTTCAGTGAGACTGTGATTGTTTGATTGGATTTGATTTATTTTTTAGACTGCGATTTAAACATAAGCACGATGAAGTGAAGCTGGAAGGAGACCTGAGGAGAAGCCAGCGAGCCTGCCGCCAGTTGGATACTCAGAAGGCAAGCCTTTCAGCTGTGTTCCAACTGGAACACTTTTTTTGCACCCAGTGTAATTTGCCCTCTAATTAGACCCAAAAAAGAAAGAAAAGAACTCCCAAACCCACTGTATCTAGCCTGCTACCCCATAAAGCTTTCATTTAATGGGCACTACTGATCTTTGATGACTAATACTCAGATGACTTGTCCGCTGCAGGAACCGGGGTGGTCTGAATTACCCGGTAAGCCTCAGATAGCGTTTTTATATTTAATTGTTCTCTACTTATTTGAGTATCGATAACTCAGAGCTGATGCATGTGGAAATCCTGTTCACCAGAATATTTGATTAACCAGAATAGCCTATTTTTAGTCCATATTCAGTACCTCATGCATCCCTAACTAGTAAAATCTATGGTAGATTACTATTTTAGATGTCAGTGGTTTTTACAATTCTGTTTTTTCTTTTATTTTTATTTTGCTTTGCGCTTATTTTTTATATTGATGTTTTCATCAAGATAAAATGATTTTACTTCATTTGAAGTCTCAAAAATGTTTGTCAGATTTCCCTCATATGTAAATAGATCTCTGGAAGCCATCTCTCACTTTTCTGTATTCTCATAGCATTTTATTTTGTGTCTGTGTCATGATTTCTAGCTTATATGTATTAATTAAGATTTCTAGCTTATATGTATTAATTTATACCCATTAGGCTACGTATACCCAAGGCTTCTTGTCCCCACTAGACCGGCAGCAACTTGGGGACAATATTCCAACTGGGTCTTTATTCCCATGGTTCATGCAGCACAATGCTTGACTCTCGAGGCAATTCAGAAAATGTTGAATTGAAAGAATACGAATTCATGTTGACATGAGCATATTTGTGTTTAACTGGGAATAATTTTCTCCTTTTCAGAACATTCAGGTTCCGAGGGAAGCATGGTACTGGTTGGGGCTTGAAGAGGAGACTGAGGAAGAGGAAGAGGAAGAAAAAGAGCCAGAGGAAGATGAATATAAGAGTGAAGACTTAAGTGTATGTTTTGCCACCAGTTGTTTTTTTTTAAGATTTTATTTATTTATTTGATAGACAGAGATCAGAAGTAGACAGAGAGGCAGATAGAGAGAGAAAGGGGGAAGCAGGCTCCCTGCTGAGCAGAGAGGCTCATGTGGGGCTCGATGTGGTGCTCGATCCCAGGACCCTGGGATCATGACCTGAGCCGAAGGCAGAGGCTTTAACCCACTGAGCCCCGTCAGCCTTGGCACCATTAAGGCTTTCAGCCCAGTGATTGTTTGGGGGCAGGGGCTGCTGTTCTGTGCCTCATAGCATCAGGCCTGGCCTCCACGCAGCAGATGCCAGTTGTATCTCTCCGTGACAACCAAAAATGTCTCCAGACGCTGCAAAATATCTCCGTGGGGAAAAATCAGCCCTTGTTGAGAACCATGACATTATAAGTTTACCAAAACTTTATTTAATTTCTTCCTTTAGCTTCAGTTTACACTCTCATCTGAGCTCTAGTTTGGATGATGGATAAACTGCAAATGTAAATTATTTTAATTTCTACCTTATTGCCTGTTAAATTTCTGGAAGTGATTCTGTAGGAGTACCTCTCTCCTCTACCCACAAAGCAAAAAAAAAAAAAAAAAAGTTCAAAGGAAGTAGAGATTATTCGAGAAAGGAATCCTATTTCTGTGGTTATTTATATATGAGCATTTTGTAGGAAACATTCCCAATTTGAAAAACCAGTGTTCCACTTAGCTGGGAGAACATTGGTAAGAACTTGAAGGACAAAGGGAGACAGTGTTCACTCTCATCCCACTGGGGAGGAAGATTCTTTGAAAGTAGAAGGGGTCTTTAAAGGAGGCTGATTAAAACAGAGCCAGCCCAAGCCTCATTTTCTAAATGTTAACAAGTGGTCTCTTTGTGTCTGGCAGACTTGTGAAAATATCAGGGTGGCTGATGAACTGGGATATGTTCTAATATACTCTGCCCTTTACACTTCTACCTGGTTAAGAGAGTAGCAGAAGATTTATGGCCTTGGGCTAATTTGGCAGGATCCAAAAGACCAGAAAACCAAGATTCTGTTCAGTTTGAACTATTAATGTGCCTGTGTCCTATGTCTAGGTACTGGAAAAATTACAGATATTGACTGGTTATTTAAGAGAAGAACATCTTTATTGTATTTGGTGTGGAACAGCCTATGAAGGTAAGATACTTGGCACTTTTTCAAAATATTGAACACAAATGTTCCTTAATTTTTTTTTTTGAACTTTGATTGTGTGTGTGTGTGTGTGTGTGTGTGTGTGTGTGTGAGAAAAAGTCACATTCCCCAAAGACAATGGAAATTCTTTTTTAAAGATTTTATTTATTTGAGAGAGGGCGTGCAAGAGAGCACAAGCAGAGAGAGAAGTGGGCTCCCTAGAGCCCTACATGGACCTGGGATCATGACCTGAGCTGAAGGCAGACACTTAACCGCCTGAGCCACTCAGGCATCCCATTAACAGGCCTTATTAAAGATGCTTTTAACTTTTCAGAAACTAAATGTGCAGAAGGGAATTTTTTCAGTCTTCTATTTCAAAAGGAAGAACTTTTGAGTCTTGGGGATGATTTGTTTTCATGCTTTATTTATAAAGAGTCTTTCTTGAGCTATAGTACTTGAAAGATACTTAAAAATTTTTAAAGATTTTTATTCATTTATTTGAGAGAGAAAGAAAGAGAACAAGCAGGGGGAGCAGCAGAGGGAGAGGGAGAAGCAGGCTCACCTCTGAGCAGGGAGCCTGATGCAGGACTCGATTCCAGGACCCTGGAATCATGACCTGAGCTGAAGGCAGATGCTTAACTGACTGAGCCACCCAGGCCATCCCTATTTAAAAATTTAAAACTAGCTTTTTGGGGGCCTGGTTGGCTCAGTTGGTTAAGCGACTGCCTTCTGCTCAGTTCATGATCCTGGAATCCCCGGGATCAGCTCCCTGCTCAGCAGGAGTCTGCTTCTCCCTCTGACCCTCCCTCTTTTTTTTTTTTTTTAAAGATTTTATTTATTTATTTGAGAGAGAGACAGTG
This sequence comes from Mustela lutreola, assembly GCF_030435805.1. Classification (NCBI taxonomy): domain Eukaryota; kingdom Metazoa; phylum Chordata; class Mammalia; order Carnivora; family Mustelidae; genus Mustela; species Mustela lutreola. The sequence continues at coordinate 119,815,752 of NC_081298.1, forward strand.
AGAGAGAGCATGAGTGAGGAGAAGGTCAGAGAGCGAAGCAGATTCCCCATGGAGCTGGGAGCCCGATGTGGGACTTGATCCTGGGACTCTGGGATCATGACCTGAGCCGAAGGCAGTCGTCCAACCAACTGAGCCACCCAGGCGTCCCTGACCCTCCCTTTTTTCATGCTCTCTCTTAATCTCTCTCTCTCTCTCATTCTCTCTCTCTCAAACAAATAAATAAATTTAAAACGAGCTTTTGTGTAGTTATTGTCCCTGAACTATAAAAATCAGAATTTTGAAATCCACTCCATTTTTTAAAATTTTATTCTATTTTAAGGAAAGAAAGGGGTTTAAACCTGGCCAGATGTCTTATAGAGCCACATACATTCCCTTTTAAAACATTCACCCAAGTTGCCTTTGTTAACTTGAATTTAAGGACTTTTTGACAGTTAAGACTGGTTAGTTCTTATTGTATCTTTCCCTGGTTTAGCTGAGTAAGTAGCAAACACAACTACAAAACGTGTTATGTTAACATAATTTGCAGCAATAGTTTACCATATAAGTCATATTAATCTTTTATTTTCTCCACATAAATCACAGATAAAGAAGACCTCTCTTCAAATTGCCCAGGACCAACTTCTGCAGATCACGACTAAGACTATTCTCAATAAAGTAAAAACTTGGAAAATGTCGCTATTACCTAAAAATAGACAATTGAGCAGTTAGAATTCCCAAATTATGCCAGTAAAGAAAAGGGGCCTTTTATATGTTGTGTTCTTTTTGTAACTTGGGAAGTATTTTGTATTTTATAGTTGTTCATCGACTTAAAAAAAAATAACAATGCTATTTTAGAACACAAGTGTTATAGACACATGTAGTTACAATTCATGACTCGATTGTGATACTTCTGGGGCTTAAGAATACCTCTCTTATTCCCCTCTTCACTTTGGAACAAATTGAGAAATAAGACATGGGAGTCAGAGTCAAAGTGTCAGCTTCATTATCAGTGAAGCTGGAGTAGAGGGCAAGGTTGGCTTGTTCTCCTATCAGGCTCCCTAAAATATCTCTGCCTGGACACAACTGCAGATCTCTGCCTTGCCAGGGATAGAGCCCACCTTTGCATTCGGAAACCCATTCAGCTTTCAAGAGAATGGTTTCAGGAGAGAGAACACACCAGGGGCTGGGCCACACGTGTTGGCTTCCTGCTTCCCAGATCGCTCATCAGATGAGACACCTGTCTGTCGAGAGGAATGAATGAGGATTCCTGGAGCTTGCTCCCGCACTTCTGTCTCCCAAGGAGCAAGAAAAAGTTCCATCCCTCCATGCAAACATGAGAAGGAGGGAAGGATATTTCCCTCGGTAAGACTGCTATCAGAGGCAACATTCCATTAATGCTACTTCGATCTAGCCAATTTTAGAAACAAAATAATTATGATACTTCTGGCAAAATCATGACTTTTCATGAAAATGTGAATATCCATTGTAAGTGAGCGACTGCAGGTTTTGGCCAACGAAACTTAAAAACTGGGCATAACCTTAACTATCTGTTGATCCAACTACTTACTGTTTGGGAGCCCTTGGACGACATTCCCAGCAGGTGTTAATCCAACCTCTGCCTTTATTTTTCCAGACACAGAGGGCTGACTGCCTTAAAATGGGCCATTCCATTGCTGGGTAGCTCTATGTGATTTTTTTAAAGTTATTCTAAAATCTGCTTCCCTGTAATTTAATCAAATACAACTAAGGACATATTATGTGGCACACCTCTAAAGATCTTCAACCAAAATATGACATCAAAAATCACAGAACTTTTTTTAAAGTTCACAAACTCAGGTGCTTCCCAAGTGATTTTGATTCAGCTGGTCTAGGAGAATTTCTGGATATTTGTATTTATTTTGAAGTGTTAAGAATGAGTCTGATAAGCACCTGTGGATAAGAACTAGTGCTGCAGGCTAAATGTAGAGCACTATTATCTTCTGGGGTAAAATTTTACAGCTCACCTTTCAGTACCATTGAGCAAGAGATCACGCTCCTTCCTCTTATAAAAAACCACACACTCAAAAACACAGCAAAAACCAACCTGTATTTGTGTTAAGATAATCAGTAATACAACTTGTATCAGCCTCTGACCTAATATGACCTAATTCATTTGTTCTCAAGTTTAGCTTGGGGAGTTTAAAAAGGAAATACAGTGTGGTACCTCCAGAGATTCTGATGTAATTGGTCAGTGTGGCCTGAGCATTACTATGCTTCATTCTACGATGCAGCAGAGCTTGCAAATCACTAGTTAGCCCTAGGCCTCCATTCTTCAGAAAATGAGTCATTATTTTTGTGAAAAAAAAAAAATATATATATACATACATACATATATGTATATGATACTAGCGTTTACACACTTGGATAATACTATTTAATATTTACTTTTTCACTTCAAAAACAATAAAATTGAATTAATAGCCACAACAAAGGAGTTCATCTTTCCTTGGAATTACAGTCAGATACTTTCCTGTCATTTCAGCCAATATCCTGACATTCATGCGGACATTCTCAAAGCCACATGGACTGCTTTAGACAGAACAGAGTTAGGCACCAGCTTCTTTTTTTGTTACTGACTCTGGAGAAAATCTCCCACCTGCCTAGTGACCAAGAATATTTTTAATATGTTCATGCATAATTAGGCTGAGAATGTGCAAATAACCTTGATGGAATCTGTGACTCCACCAGAGTTGTGGTCTGCATTTCCAGGTCAAAGGCTAGAAACAGGCCTATCTTGGAGAGTAGGAAATACCCCTCCATTCTTTAACATTGGCAAAGAAAAATACAGGCTTTCAACATAGTAAAAATTTATTCTTATTAATATGTCTTTGTTGACTTGTAAAAACAATAATGAAAACCAACAGAAGCATATCATTAAAAAGAATTTTTTAATTTGCTTTAGTGAATTTGAATTTGCTTCAGTGAAATTTATGTGAAATTTGGAACTTAAATTTTAACACATCATGATGTCATTTACTTTTGTTTGTATTGTGCTAAGTTTGTTTTCAAAGTTCTATAATTTCTAAAGTGTTTTGTTTTCTTAATATAAATCCAAAATACCAGATCTTCTATAATTCAAAATAAACAGACTTTAACATACGAAATTGGTTTGCCTTAGACACTTTTATTTTAAGTGTTATTTGCCATTTGTTGAAATTTGAAAGTGAACATTATTTAGTTTTAGACACATTATTTAATTTTAGACACATTTAATAAAGTGAGGTCTCACTTTATTAAAAATAAAGTGAACATTATTTAGCTTTAGACACATTTTGTAGGATCAAGCACATGAAATTCTTAATACTTTTACTTCCCACCAATTCAAAAGCACATACGGAGTTTCTGTTTTATGCAAGGCAGTACACTCACTGCCTTGGGGTATACAAAAATGAGAGACCCTGTCCCCGCTTTCCAGAAAGTCACAAAGAGTCACATAGGAATTACTGCAAGGCAAATTGGTGAGCATAATACTGAATAGCAGCAGTACTAGGGAGAGGTTTCATTGTGAGTGGGGATGATGGAACACAGAATTTAGTCCTGACGATAACCCGGGAACACAAAGTTACAAGAGTTTCAGTGTGACCCAGCATTTCCACTCTCAGGTATTTGCCCAAGAGAAACAAAAACATGAGTCCATGTAAAACTTGCCCATGAATATTCCCAGTAGCATTGTTAGTAATAGCAGGAAAGTGGAAAAAACGCCAATGTCCATCAACTGATGAATAGATAAATAAAATGTGATCTATCCATATAATGGATAATTGTTGGCAATAAAAAGGAATGAAATACTGATCCATGCCATGACATGGATGAACCTTGAAAACATTTTACTAAGTAAAAAAGACCAAATGTTGTATGATTCCTATAAATGAAATGTCCACAGTGGGCGATTCTATAGAGATGGGAAGTAAATCCATGATAGATTAGTCTTTGGGGGAAGATGAGGAATCAGTGCTAATGGGCCTGGGTTTTCTTTTCGAGTGACAAAAATGTTTTAAAATTGTGATGGCTGCACGACTCTGAACATACTTGACAACACTGAACTGTTAAGGTTTAAATGGGTGAATTGTACCGTATGTGAATTTTATCTTAGTAAATTTTATTTATTTATTTTTAAGATTTTACTTACTTATTTGACAGACAAAAATCATAAGCAGACAAAGAGGCAGGCAGAGAGAGAGGGAGAAGCAGGCTCCCTGCTGAGCAAAGAGCCTGATGTGGGACTCAATCCCAGGACTCTGGGATCATGACCTGAGCTGATTAACCCACTGAGCCACCCAGGAGCCCCATATCTTAATAAATTTTATTTAAAAAAAAAAGATTTGAAGTAAATATTAGGTAGAAACCGTAGTAGAAAGCCACTGAGCGCAAAACCTTATTCAAGTAACACAGCGAGCCTGTGTGGTGGGTGCTCATTCAAGTAACAGTGAATGTAGGTCACGAAGCGGGACCCTCCAGAGGAGTATGGCCCTGCCAACACCCCGATTTCAGCCAGTGAAACTCATTTCAGACTGCTGGCCTCCAAAACTGTCAGAGAATAAATGTGTGTTGTGCTCAGCCTCCAAGTTTGTGGTAATTTTTTAGAGCAGTCATAGAAAACTGATACAGGTCTCAAATTAACCCCCAAAGAGCCACACATATTTGAGAGAGATTGTTACCTCACAGTTTTACCTATTACACACTTTTCAGTCAGAGTTTAAACCATTAGTGAGGCCACTGTACATCAATCAGCTGTAGTGCCTCCATCTGAGACCTTTCTGCAGAAATGTAGGCTTGGGATAGGCCATAGTCACAGATACAGAATCACAGACGTTACAGACTGGCTGGACATAAAAGTAAATATCTAAATGGATTGTCCGTCATATTCTGTCCCTCAGCCTGACTTCCTCTATATGATCTCCCTGGGCAATCCCCTAGATTCAAAGTTAAGCTGCAGGGGTTGCTTCCAGACAACATACACCTCATTCTGCATGTGTTTCCATCCTTTTGGCTGTGTCCCTATGGTGCGTTTCCTACAGTCTGCTCTACATCTTTACCTGAATATTCTGACTGCAACACAAACATGGCAGCATCTCCACATGAGAGCTCCCATGTTACCTCCCTTAAGTGTTCACCTCACTGTGCGGACAAATGTACAGTGGCCTCGCGACTGGCTTAAATTTCAACAAAAAACTGTGTAATAGATAAAAGTGTGAGACAAAATAGCTCTCAAGTATGTGTGGCTCTTCAGGGGTTAATATGATTGAGGTCTCTATTTCCTGTCATGGCATCCTAATCCAGCCACATGCCTTCAAGCAAACCTGAGGCAATGTCTGCTGCTTACCTTCTTCTTAATCCTCACAATTAGTTCCCAACTCCTCTTAGTCCTAACCCCACTATTTTTTCCAGGCCGACACAGCCTCTCAGCATTCTGGTCTTTCAAATATAGTCTCTTCCTGCTTCAACCCATTCTGAGCATACTGTTTTAAAGAACCGGTTGGGTCACACCCTTGCTCAGCAAACAAAGACCTCATTTGCCACCTTTGGAGGCTGCCAGGGCACCAACTCATTCTAAAAATAAATATCCCATCTGTCCCATTTAAGTTCTTTATAGAAGAATCACAGATGACAAAGAGGTCTGATAGGATCCGAAAATCCCTGTTTTGCAACCCCTAAAGAAATAATGGATCCAACCAACAATCATCAATGGTTGCCAAAACTGTTAGGTGGAAGATGGGTAAGAAACCTGATAGGACATGACACCCCCGGAGCCCACCAATCAATCTTCAGATCACCAAAATGAAACAACCAAACATATTCCTCCCAAAGCGATGCCAAAAAAAGTATCCAGCATCACCAATGCAGCATTCTTGGGGGAAAAAATCGGAACCAGAATCAAATCAATCTTCTAGTTCTAACTAGACACCATGGGATGTTATCAGTCAAACCCTGAATGAAGGAAATTCTACAGGATATGTGATCCAGCTCCTTCCTCAAATGAATGGCAAGAGGAAAACATTGAAAACAGAGGTAAGTGTTATGGTAAGAGACAGTGATGGATCCTGATTTAAACAACCAGTAAAAATATTTCTTTTGTGAAGAAAACTGAATACATTTAAGATTATTGTGTGATGATCAAAGAAATCTTATTAATTTTGTTGAATGAAAATGTTATCGTGGTTTTGTTGAAATTCAAAAGACCTTGTATCAGAGATACGCTTTTAAGTATTTACAAGTGAAATTATATAACACCTAACATTCATTTTAGAATACTACAGTAAAAATTTTTTTTAAAAAAGGGACAGATATAACAAGAAAGGTAGAATATTGATCGTTATTGAAACTGGGTGATGGGTACACAGAGTATCGCTCTACTTTTCTATTTTTATAGATTTTATTTATTTATTTGAAAGATAGCAGGGGTTGGGTCAGAGGAAAAGAGACAGCGAGAAGCAGGCTCCCTGCTGAGGGGAGCGTAAAGCCTGACTGGGGGCTCAATCCACCACCATGAGATCATGACCTGAGCCAAAATGAAGAGTCGAATGTTTAACCAACTGAGCCACCCAGACGTTCCCCTTATTCTCTGTTTTGACATATGTTTTAACATAAAGATTTATTAAAATACGAATAATATTAGAATCATTCATTATTCTATAATAAAAAATGAACATGCCAGGAACCTCAAGTTATGAACACTCAAGTAGGGAATGGATATTGTGAGTTTATGTTTCTAGTCAGTGTCCTGGATAATGGAGTCTTGGAGAAGCTAGTATTTAGACTTCTAAACATTTCATCTCAGTTACGTGAGTGTGCACCTATATGTGTGTGCACATGGATATGTCTTATGTTCACATATGTGTCTGACCTTATGGATGTGGAACTGGTGCAGTTGCACAAAATTCTGTGTTCAAGAAGTGCCCCATGCTTGATTTTTGAACAAAGTCCTCATGTTTTGATTTCACTTGGGTCCCACAAATTATGTATCTGGACACACACACACACACGTATATGCATAAAAGCTAAATCACTTATGCGCATTAATAACTTCTATATCCTCCAACGAGATTTATCAGTTGTTCAGCTATTAACATTTCACCCCATTTGCTTTCTCCTTCTCTTCATGTACATAATTGATTTTTGCTGAACATTTGAAAGTTGCCAATATTGGGGCACCTGGGTGGCTCAGTCAGTTAAGTGTCTACCTTCGGCTCAGGTCATGATCGAGCCCCACGTTGGGCTCCCTGCTCAGCGGGGAGTCTGCTTCTCTCTCTGCCTTTCCGCTACCCTCCCACCCCCTTCCTGCTCTCTCTCTCAAATAAATAAATAAGCAATCTTTAAAAAAAGAAAAGAAAGTTGCCATGATCATGCACTTCACCCCTAAGTACTTTCTCATGCATTACCTAAGAATAAGACATTTTCCTGCAAGACAATATCATTACCACACCTACAAAAATTATCCTCTATAATGCCATCTAATATGCAGTCAATATCCAAATGTTCTTAATTGTCCCCAAAACAACTTTTTTTTAAGATTATTTATTTATTTATTTGAGAGAGAGAGAGAGAGTACAAGCAGGCAGAGCAGCAAGCAGAGGGAGAGGGAGAAGCAGGCTCTCCGCTGAGCAGAGACTCGATGTGGGACTCAATCCCAGGACCCTGGGATCATGACCTGAGCCGAAGGCAGCTGCTTAACTGACTGAGCCACCCAGGTGCCCATGCTGTTCTGTTTTGTTTTTTTTTTAATATCTAAGATACAATCAAGATTCAAGCATTGTATTTGGTCATGATATCTCTCTAGAGAGTCTCTTACTACTTAGAATACTTCCTCTACTTTTTTTTTTTTTTTAATGATATTGGCTTTTTTTTTGAAAACCCCAAAGTAATTATCTTATAGAATGACTTCATTCAGGGTTTGTCTAATAATTTCTTCATGATTGAATTTCAGTAAAATGCTTGGGCAATAAAACTAAATATGTGATAGTGTATAATTCTTACACCAATCACATTAGGAGAGGCATAATATTAGTTTGTCCCACCTTCAGTGATGCTAGATTTAACCAAGTGGTTATTGAGGAGAGGATGAGATCTTTCCATTGCAAAGGTGAATTTCCCCTCTTCCCCTTCTGATATAACATCTGTGGGATTATGCTTAATTCCTGTGAAGATCTTGTTCCCCAAAGCCTTTCAACCAATAGCTTTAGCATTCACCGATAAACCTTCCCTTTGTCATATACTCCTTTGGGAGTTGAAAACCATATTAACTGCTTTTAGTAACTTTTTAGAAATAGCCATAAGCCAGGCACTTGGGTGGCTCAGTGGGTTAAAGCCTCTGCCTTTGGCTCAGGTCATGATCCCAGGGTCCTGGGATTGAGCCCCACATCGGGCTCTCTGCTCAGCAGGGAGCCTGCTTCCCTTCTTCTCTCTCTGCCTGCTTCTCTGCCTACTTGTGATCTCTGTCTGTCAAATAAATAAGATCTTTTAAAAAAAATTTTTTTAAATAGCCATAAACCTTTATAAAAGCATTTTCTCTATAGTTTTCTGCTTAGCCTAAATTTGGCTCATTTTAAAAACTGTAAAATTGGGGCACCCAGGTGGCTCAGTGGGTTAAAGCCTCTGCCTTTGGCTCAGGTCATGATCTCAGGGTCCTGGGATTGAGCCCCGCCTCAGGCTCTCTGCTCAGCAGGGAGCTTGCTTCTCCCCACTCTCTCTCTCTGCCTGCCTCTCTGCCTACTTGTGATCTCTGTCTGTCAAATAAATAAAATCTTTTTTTAAAAAACTGTAAAATTATATGACAATTTTAGAAAGGTAGTTGGTTGCTCTAAAATTTAAATCAACTTTCAGGTTCTTCCAGAATGCCACCCAAATTATCTTCTGCTATTCCCTCCAGCAATCCAGGGAAATAAATGAGTATATCCAGTGCTCCTCAGGTATATCTCTTCAGAACTCAAGCCACGCCTCTAGCCCATTCAGTTCCTCTCTACTCAGTTAAACCCCTCCCCTACTTGAAGTCTCACTGGAATGCCAGGCCTAAGCCCTGCACCATGATAGGTTAAGTAGAAAGGAGTCTCACATGAACCTCTCCACATTGACTACTTTCTGTGCTTACCTCCTGCCTTCCAGCGCAGCTGTATTTTTATATCTGTGTTCTAACAGATACAAAATGTATTTAAGATTTAAAAAAAAAAAAGAATAACTAGGCAGTAAGCAGTAGTAAACTCAACAGTCAGTTTAAGAAAAAATGGTGAATTGTTACCTTTGCAGTTCACCCCCCCACCCCGTCACAACACTTCCGTCCCTTCTCAGAGAATCACTATGGGATTTAATATTTCTTATTCCTTTCTTTCCCTTTATTGTTGGATCGCACTTGTTTGCATTTCTAAACAAAATTATTTCATTTAGCCTTCTCTGGTACTTTATGTGAAGAGACCCATTCTGTCTATATTTTCTGTAACCGGCTGTTTGTTGAACATTATGTTCCTATGAGATAAATCATGGTACTATATTTAGCTTATCATTCATTCATTTTCACTGCTATATAGTATTACAATGTGTGAAAAAATACAATTTATTTATCCATTCTTCTTGTGATGGACATTTTTTTTGTTCTTTTGGCTGTTACAAACAGACTTTCTATGAACATTCTTGTAGGCATGCACATGGAAATGGAATTGATGGCTTTGAGGGTATATAAACCTTCAGCCTAACCAGATCTGACCAAACTGTTTTCCAAAATCAAAAAACCACTTATCTTTTTATGAATATCATATTTCTTTAATGAGCTGGTTAGCTATCTAAGACAGGGAAAGATCTTCTTATGTTTTTTGGCCCAGAAAGAATGAACACTTAACATTTATTAATTGATTGATTCACTAATAGATAGAAAAAATTTGAGAGATTCCCTAAGTTTATAATAAGGAGATAAAACAGGAAAATAAGGCAAATGTACAAATGCTTTTGAAGTTAAAAAAAATTCAAATCTTCCTAAAATGTAGTGAAAAATTAAGGGAAAATTTAAAATAGAAGGTAAATACCATCGGTAGTCCCTAGAAGATTTTAGACAGTTACAGAAAAATTGAATATCCAAAGTAGGATACTTTTTTTAGAAGGGCTCTAATACGTGCTTCGTTCCTTTTTCACTGCAACATTTTTCCACTCCTTCAAAGTCTCCAGTATTTCAGAAGCATTAGGTCGCTTTGTGGGATCATGTGACAGTAATTTCTGCAGAAGAAATTTCTGTAATGATAATGAGTCAACACTAAGAAATAGAACATTGCAATAAATAAAATTATGATTATTTTCAAGTGCTTACTTCTCTGGAATCAAACACATCTGGGAACTTCTCATCCCTTAGCACTTTAAAAATCTGAAAATAAAACATATAAAATCGTTAGGAAATTCTTTACTTGGGTGGAAAACCAAAGTTGCTTCTCAGCCAAGAAGCATGCAGGATTTTCCTTCCCCACCTTGCTCCATCCTTAACAACATGATATGTTGAAGTGTTAAGGACATCATATGCATTATCTCCCTTCATCCTTTTTGGAATCCTATGTGATAGGTGTTTCATTACCCAGTTGTACAGAGAAGGCTGTTGGCTCCAGCCAAGTTCCCTTTATTGAGCCTCAGACCAAGCTATCCAGTTGCCTAATGCCTTTAGGAGCAACCCATTGCCTCCATAAGAAAGAACATCATCTTGCCTTCATCCAGCCCCAACATGTCTTTCCAGGGCCACCAACCATCCCTTCCTTGTCACTTATATACTCCAATAAAAATGCCACTGCTTTCTGTCCCCACATTCTTCACATTGCTGTCTGAAGGCTGGACTTGCCTTCTTTCTATTTGGGGTCATTAGAAGTGAACCAATCCTTCAAAGCCCAGATTAAATACCCCCATAAAACCGAAATCCCTATAGCTAGCAAGATCTCTGTCCTAGCCATCTCCACAAAACGTCATGTCTTCTCCCAAAACATGTATAGCATTCTCTTTTCCTTTCTAGAATATAAGCTCCTTTAGAGCAAGGTTCATCTATTTTTATAACCCTGTAGCACTGGGGCGCCTGGGTGGCTCAGTGGTTTAAGCCGCTGCCTTCGGCTCGGGTCACGATCTCGGGGTCCTGGGATCAAGTCCCATATTGGGCTCTCTGCTCAGCAGGGAGCCTGCTTCCCTCTCTCTCTCTCTGCCTGCCTCTCTCTCCATCTACTTGTGATCTCTCTCTGTCAAATAAATAAATAAAATCTTAAAAAAAAAAAAAATAACCCTGTAGCACTTAGCACAATGTCTTATACAAATCAGGCAATCAATAAAAGTTTACTGACTGACTCATGTAAGAAACAGCTGTCATTTTATGAGGTGTACACACCTCTGGAAGAAGACCAAAGGTTTCTGTCTTAAACAAAAAGCTTTGGTTGCCCAAACATGGAAAAGATAAAATCTGTATTTCTTTTTCAGTCAACATGAATATATTCAAGCCAATCCTCACATGAGGGTAATTACCGTAGAGCACTTCGGAGATGACTGCAAATAATTTTTGTTGCTTAATTCCTTTTGTGAGATTATTTACCTGTATTGTTTCTGAAAGAGTGGGACATATATAAAGAAGTTCTGCCAGAATTAGCCCCATAGCAAAGATATCCACTTCTTTTCCGTATTCTGGTGAAGAAATCTAAAGAGACCAAGATATGTTTACACTCATTACTCATGCAATGTAAAGATCCATGTCTTCTGAAGCCAAGAAAATTATTTGACCAAGATATCTTATATCATGTAACAAGACATTATTTGTTAGCAACACCCGACTACCCTGGTTCAATGCTGTCACTTAAGAGCTGCATCAACCATGAAAATTAACTTTCAAGGGTAGAATAATCTCAACCCTAAAATGGGGATAACAAAAGTTTCAACCTCAGAGTTTGACTACAGTGTTAAATAAGATGCACCATAAACAAACAAACAAATAAATAAGATGCAGCAGGTAAAATAGTTAAAACAGTTCTCACTAAGCGCCTTGCATGCAAATGTTCATAGAGATGTATTTCTAAAATTCTGACTGGAAGCAATGTGAATGTCCATCCATGGGAGAATGGATAAACACATCGTGGTCTATCAGGGCAATGGAATAGTACTTAGTAATGAAAAGGAATAACCTGTTGGCATCAGCAACGACTAGAAGTTCTCCAATTGACATTACTTCAAGTGAAATAATCAAATACAAAAAGATACATAAAGTATGATTCCATTCATATGAAGCTCAAGACAGGGAAAACTAATCTGTGGTGACAGAAATCAGAGCACTGATTTCCTCTGGGAAGGAGGGATGGGCTGGAAAGGGCCAGAGGGAATTTTCCCAGGTGAGGACAGTGTTCTACATTTTCATACGCTTATGGGTTTCAAAGGAATGTGCCTTTGTCAAAAATGTACATTTAAGATATATATTTTATGGTATACAAATCATCCCCTAACAAAATGATTTTCAATTAAAAAACCCCTAAGAAAATGAAAAGCAGAGGGAGTCTGGGTGGCTCAGTCAGTTGAACGACTGCCGTCAGCTCAGGTCATGATCCCGAAGTACCAGGATTGAGTCCCAGGTCAGACTCCCTGCTCAGTGGGGAGTCTGCTTCTCCCTCTGACCCTCCCCCAACTCTCTCTCTCTCACTCTCTCTCAAATAAATAAATAAAATCTTTAAAAAAAAAGAAAAAGAAAAGCACAATGATGAACGAATTTTTAAAAAATATATTTAGGACTGCAACATAGGATGCAGGAGATATTTTTAAAAGTGGGATTGGGAGGGAGACAAACCATAAGTGACTCTTAATCTTACAAAACAAACTGAGGGTTGCTGGGGGGAGGGGGGTTGGGAGAAGGGGGGGTGGGGTTATGGACATTGGGGAGGGTATGTGCTTTGGTGAGTGCTGTGAAGTGTGTAAACCTGGTGATTCACAGACCTGTACCCCTGGGGATAAAAATACATGTTTATAAAAATAAATAAATAAATAATAAATTAATTTTTTTAAAAAAGTGGGAGTTAAAGGGGAGCCATCAGCCACCTGTTATCTTCCATTTTCACATTCCACCAATAAATTTTATCTCTGTGCCACATGGTTCCCAAAGAGAGCAGGTGAATGTGCTCTTCAATCTAGACTCTCAAACATCAAAAAGATGAAAAATAGATAATAAAGTATCAACCAAAATATATAAGATCCTAGAGGAATGAAATCTACACAGAATACAAACGTTCACAATCAATAGCTGTACAACCACGTTCGTAACAGCAATTTTCACTAGAGCCGAAAGGTGGAGCAACCCAAGTATCCACTGATGGATGAAGAGACAAACAAGCTGTGATCTATCCATACAATTTGTTGTACGGATATTGTTGAGCCTTAAAAAGGAAGGGAATGCTGACATATGTTACAGCATAGGTAATACTGAGAATATTATGCTGCATGGAAAAAGCTAGTCACAGAAGGACAAATACTGCATGATTCTACTTACACAAGGTATCTAGAGCAGACATATTCATAGAGACAGACAGCAGGATGGTGGTTGCCAGGGCTGGGGAAGAGGGGAATGTGGAGCTATTTGAGAGGTGCAGAGTTTCAGCTTTGCAAGATGAAAAGAATTCTGGAGAGGGATGGTAGAAGTGATTGCACTAAAATGTAAATATACTTGATGCCACTCAACTGTGCACTTAAAAATGGAGAACACGGTAAATTTTACGTTATGTGTATTTTTCCAAAATTAAAAATAAATATGTCTTAGAATCAATAGCCTTGTTAATGCCCAATTAGATACAAGGAGGCCCATTTTCACAGCAAAACACTATACATATTGAGGGAAATGCTTTAAAAACATAAGTGGTGTTGGTGAAGAAAAAAAATATTTTGAAACTTCATTGAAGAATATAAAGATGGCCTTCAGGGAGGTCTATCATTGCTCCCAGCTGGGCAGTGAGAGGATGACACCTGCCATCTCCTCCCCTTGGTCTGGGCCATGCAATCTGCACAGGGCCATGATAGTTAGTAATGTACGCCACTCCTGGGCAGAGCCTGCCCAAACACCGGGAGATCCTGCCATGGTCCCCTGCTATGAGGAGAGCAATGATACGGATAGGATGCTTCCTTCAGTCTGGGCTCTGGAATGAAGGAGACACGTGGGACCAAACCACAGCCGGACTGCAGCCAACACATTACGGGGGCAAGAAATAAATCTTTGATATTCTGTATGCCTATGTGGGACTGGGAGTCACCGGTTACCATAGGATTGCCCAGAAAGGCTGACTTGAGAGAGGACTTGAACAAGGGGAAGGAGCCTGCCAATTTCACAGTATTGGCCAATTCTGAAATACACTTGAAATGTCATTCTATTCATGGACACCTGGGTGGCTCAGTCATTAAGCAGCTGCCTTTGGCTCAAGTCATGATCCCAGGGTCCTGGGATGGAGCCCTGCATCGGACTCCCTGCTCAGCAGGAAGCCTGTTTCTCCCTCTCCAACGTCCCCTGCTTGTGTTCCCTCTCTTGCTGTGGCTCTCTCTGTCAAATAAATACATAAAATCTTTAAAAAGAAATGTCATTTAACTCAATAATTTTACTTGAAGGAACCTATCACAGATAATGATGGAAATACTTGTTTTTAGAGTCAAAGATAAAGGGGAAAACATGTAAAAACTTGCTAACAGCCTAACTAAATACCCATTAAGAAGGAAAGTTACATTAATGATGGTACAGGTCAGCATACAATGTAGTTAGTAAAATGAATGTGCAGATCCACCTGTGCTGAGATGGAAAGATTAGGATACACTGTTGAGTGAAAAAAATTAAGTCACAAAACAACATTACAGTAACTTGTAAAAGCGCGTCCTTATATCTTTATGCAAAAAGTCTCTAGGGGCACCTAGATGGCTCAGTGTGTTAAGCCTCTGCCTTCGGCTCAGGTCATGATCTCGGGGTCCTGGGATCAACCCCCGATTCAGGTTCTCTGCTCAACAGGGAGCCTACTTCTCCATCTCTTTCTCTGCATGCCTCTCTGCCTACTTGTGATCTCCCTCTCTCTGTCAAATAAATACATAAAATCTTTGAAAAAAAAGTCTCTATATACATACATATTTGTATTTATATATGTTTATAATTCAGAGAAAATTATCTGAAAAGATAAACAAGACTCTATGGGAAGAGCAGGAGTAGAAGGGAAGGTTAAAGAGAATTTCCCATTTTTATTCTACATGGTTCTGTGCTGTTTTAATTTTACAAGAGGCACCTATTATCTCTAGAATTAAAAATTCAAAGGAAGTGAAAAATACATACAAAGGAAAGGGATCTCACCTGCTCTGGGCTCATGTATCGAAGAGTTCCTTTATTACTTGTCCGATTTGTATGATCTCTCAAGGATGTCACAAGTCCAAAGTCTCCAATCTTTATGTGCTTTGTATTTACCATAAATATGTTACTTGGCTACAGAAAAAAAAACAACCCAATATTTAATTTATAAGTACCAATTCAACAGACTGTTGTCACATCTCCAAATCATATTTAACAACGGCTGTTTTTATATTTCTTTATGAGGCATTTACCCTTACATGGGTAGCCCAAAACAGGATACTTAATACCAATGGTATTTAAAGTACCAGCTGAGAACATAAGGATTTCTCTGTCACCTGAGAAGGCTTCGGGCGTAACTGCCTTCCAATATCTGAAGAGATGCTTAGTGGAAGGTAGATTCTACTCTGCACAGTACTAGAGCATAGAAACCACCAAAAGGCTTGCTTATGATATCCTAATATACTAACGGTGTGGTCCAAAAAATGCGAATTTGAGAGTCTCCATCTCAGGGAGTGGGGCTGGACATCGACTTGGTAGAAGTATTGCAAATATGAGTCCAGGAATCTGTTGGGGATTGAAGCAGAAGCCCTTCAGATCTCTAAGTTTGAGAGTCTCAGAATGAGTCTCTTCTCGATAAAGCTGTTAAGATATCCTATGCAGAATTTCTCTTGGGGGCTTCCTTGATGTCAATTTCTCCAGGCCCCTGACATCTTCTTGACAAACATACCCCTTCTGTCCTTGAGGGCAGGCCACATTAACTGAAAGCTGATAACTAGCACTTAAGTATTTCTGTCTATGTACGTAATATTCTACGCAGACTGAAAATGGGAGAGGGACAGAATGGGGACTGTTCATTCTATTCCACAATTCTGTAGCTGGTACTGACCAACATTCTAAAGACCATGAAAACAGGAATGTTGTTGATAAGGAGATTAATATTTTGCTCTTCCTGGGGTGCCTGGCTGGCTCAGTTGGTAGAGCATGAGACTCTTGATCTCAGGGTGGTAAGTTCGAGCCCCATGTTGGGTGTAGACATTGCTTAAAAATATAATATTTAAAAATATATATTTTGTCATTCTTGAAAAGGCAACTGTGAATAAAGTGTTGGGCTTTACGTGCACATGCAGAATCTGGAAGGTAATACTCACGAGAGGGCCTAGCGGAAGAGCTAACAGGGAAGAGACCATAAAGCCAGGAAGGCTGACAGAGGAGCTTCCAAGAAGCCCTCCTACAAAGACTCAGGCGGAAATTAGCAGTCAGATTAGCACCATTAACAATGAGGCTGGAATCCAGTGCCAGTCATAAAGATGGAAAGCTGCAGATGCGTGTGGGGTGGGTGCAGAGAGAAAACCTTCCAATGCGGTATTCAAGTTACCATGCAGGAATGTTTTGGGTTTGCAAGTGCAACTGCTGTTCCCACAGAGGTCTAAACCCTGAGGTTGTATTTACAATGCTTCTAAATCCAGAAGCTGGATGAGACTAATAAAAATAACAGATCGCTTGTTATAGTTCATTAAAAAGAAAAAATAAAAACAATTAAGTCACATTTTGTCTAATCAGTTATGGTAACAATAAGGCAAAAAAAAAAAAAAAGTGTAAACTTTATACAGGAAGTTCGGGGAAAAAGGGCTGAATCCACAAGCCGAGGCTGACCAAAGAGCCTGGGCCTGCAGAGGGAAAGAACCCCCAGAAGCTTTTACTCTAGAAACCTCTATGTCCCTCAGCAGGATGTTCAACTAGTTCCCCCCACCTCCATTTTGCTGTAATATATTTTATCGTTGAGGTATAACTGACATATAAGTTTTGACGTATGATGTAATGATTTGATGGTCTAATGTTTCAGATTCTGACAGAAGGTGGTAAAGGCTGGTAGACTCTATGCAATACAGACTTCCTAGGGTGAAGACCATCCTCTGGCAAAAACCACCCACAGCTGGTGTCGTGTGAAGCATCAGAGAAAGGTGCCTGCCTTCGTCAGCCTCTTCTCTCAGATGGGATAAAGTAGCAAATGTAGCAGCAAAGCTAGAAAAGTTAGGGGAGGTCAGAAGGCTGCGGAGTATTAAAGTCTGACCTTCGAGCAATTGCAGATATGGAGCAAACACTGTCTGCAAACAGACCCAAGGAAAGATCAGCCGGTGACCAGGGCACAGGCAACATGGGAGATGGAGATGCTAGGGAAAGGAAGAGCCAGGCAGCACCTGTCATTTTCATGGATTCATCCAGAAGCGAGCCTGGGAGTTAATGCCCAAATGTCTGCATTTATTTGCAGATTGCTTTATAATTAATTTGCCTAATTTTTTATTTAACTATATATATGATTTATCCCAAGGTGGAAATATAGCCATTCTACATGTCTTCTTTTGAACACAGTTCTTCTAACATTCCAACTTTAAAATGTACCTTTAAGATATTGTTAAAGGAAGATGGAACCAGGGGTACCTGGTGGCTCAGTCGGTTAAGCATTTGCCTTCAGCTCAGGTCATGATCCTGAGGTCTTGGGAGGGAGCCCCAAGTCAGTCTCCCCAGTTGGTTGGGAGTCTGCTCTCCCTCTCTCTGTTCCTGCTTTCTCTCTTGTGCTCTCCCTCTCTCTCTCAAATAAATAAATAAAATCTTCAAAAAAAGAAAGAAAGAAAGCAAAAGAGATGGAACCAAGTGGATTCCAACACAAAGGCCTCAAGCCTCCAGCTCCTGGGGGCAGACCAAAGACACACTTTCATGGGCCAATTATTCCCATCTAAGCCCAACAACTCTATACCCAGGAGCTTCTTTTTCTCAAGAAACTTTTTGCTTCATTCCTCATTCCTGGCTTATCGACGAGCAGGGTAAGCAGACAGCCAAGATCCATAGAGACGAGGTGCTTCTGCGGG
This sequence comes from Mustela lutreola, assembly GCF_030435805.1. Taxonomy (NCBI): domain Eukaryota; kingdom Metazoa; phylum Chordata; class Mammalia; order Carnivora; family Mustelidae; genus Mustela; species Mustela lutreola. The sequence goes on from NC_081298.1 coordinate 119,833,929, forward strand.
ATCCATAGTGATCAAGAAGGGCTATGTAATGAAATTGAGACCAAAGAAGACAAGCAGAAAAATGGGTCGAGCACAAAGAACAGAGCCTCAGTGCTAGGATTCCGCATAGCTAGTTTGTAATGGGAGGAGGCAGGTTACAGGGAAGAGAGATTGGGGGACACCGTGTAAAGCTCTCCTGTCCCTTCTTTCATTTTGACGAGAAGGGGTAAAATGGAAAAACAGCTCATCTAGACCATGAAAGAAGTGAGGAAGTCCACAGAAAACAAAATACAAAGGTATGCTATGTGTTCCAAGTTTTGGATTACTAGTTTACCAATCGCAGGGTAGAAACGTCTAACCAAATCCCAAGAAAATTCTAGACTCTGGACCCAGTATCTGGGACTGCCCTCAAGAGTAATGACTTAAGAAATTAGGAGAACCACCTTCCCAAAGCCAGTCACGGGAGTCCCTTCTGCTTCCCAAACAAGCCTGAGTAGCAGTAGAGGCAGGGACAGAGCGGCCCGCTGGTGTGCAAGCCACAGTAACCATCTGCACACGGATGTTCAGCTTCCGAAAGCTACTGGTGCTTGCACCCTGAGTATGACGAGCGGCCAGATAGCAGCAGAAGTGAATGAACTCCTGCCTATAGGGCTCATTCTGACTGTCTCAATAAATTCATTTGTCCTAGAGGTCTTCTGTGTGCTGCGATGGAATGGTATTTGGGGCAAGTTCTAGATCCATTCTAACTTTAAAGGATTTAAGGATTTTTCAGGACTGCCCATCAATTCTAAAACTAGAGAAGGTAAATTTAAAAATGACTATATCATATTTATCAAATCTGAACAGTACATTTTCCATTTACCTTAAGGTCTCTGTGAATTAGCTCTTTGCTGTGTATATACTCTACACCTTCTGCTATTTGTTCATATAATTCCAGAGACAAAGGTTTGTCTGGTGTCTTGTCTCTTCTTTCATCAATCCATTTCTCCAATGTCCCCTTGTCACAGAATTCCATTTGGATGAGAAGACACTTGATCTTTGACCTGGATATAAAATTCACAGTACGTTACAATTAGCAATAAAAATAAATTCATAAAAAATAACCTTTCTTTTTAAAATTGTACTTTATCTCCTTAAGAATCCCCAAATATGTCTCAAAACAGAAATCTAAATATAACAAACTTGACCAAAATATAATAAGTCATCTTTTCATTTAAATCCTAAGTTCCCAAATGTCCAGAGCTTTACTTGTGAACTATAAAGTATGAGTCTGACCATTCTTTAATGGCGAAGGATCCTGGATCACCTTTGCTAATAGGAATAAGAACATAAACGCGATGAAATTAAAGAAAACCAAAGTTCATCACTACATAAAAGAATTCTGGAACATTTTAATTTATCATCAGCCTACTGAGTTCTTTTTTGTGGAAGGCCTAGAACAGGCACCTAGAGATGAAAAAATGAATTAGAACCCATCCTTGCTGTCATGCGGGTTACGGTTTAGTGAGAGAAATACATGCAAAACAAATTGAAAACAGCATAAGGAAATGTTCTCAAAGAGTAGTGCCAATAAATTCCTATGACATACCCGTGAGGACTGAGTCTGCTAACCATGCTTTTATGTTGCTTTCTCAACTAGCTTGGCCTCAATATTAACTTATATTCTTTGAACTTATGTTGGCTAGAAAATAGGAAGAGAAAGCCAAGAATTTGCTAAAAGCTGAAGAAGTCCTGTCTGTATGCTGATGGTCCGTAACTCCTGAAACTAATGATAAAGCTCTCAATTACCTCTCCACTATGGGGTGGCTGGGGCTGGAGTCGAGAGTCAATAAATGAACAGGACCTCAATGTCCTCGGGATTTTTGTGAGGATAGTCCTCAAGAAACACTGGCTGGCTTTCAGAGGGACATGCCAGGTTTTTAGAACCTTCCAGTCCTTTGTCAAGGGCTTGAGACAAAACATGAGTGATACCCAGTGGAGTACCCCCATCACAGCTCATAGTCTTACAATTATTTTCACTGTCCACCATTCCACCATACGTGGTGTAACTGTATTCAACAGAGACTTCTTGGGGCACCTAGCTGGCTCAGTCGGGAGAGCATGTGACTCCTGATCTCAGGATTGTGAGTTCAAACACCTCATTGGGCATGGAGTCTACTTAAAATTTAAAATTAAAAAAAAATTAAATTTTAAAAAGAGAGAGACTCCCCACCCACTTGACTGCACTCCACCAACCAGGGGCCTCTGAGAAGGACAGGAAAGTGCTAGAAGCTGAGGACACGCTTCTAGCTGTAGCATCTACAACACATTGAAAGCTTCTTCATGAAGCTGCGTTTACAGCCTGGCTTGAGGTTGGGGCACATGAGCAAGCCTACACATTGAGGTTCTGAAAATAGCTGAGGACAGTTAAAAAAAAAAAAAATAAGCAAGTTGGGAGCAAGGAATAGGAGCCACGAAAAGATTGCTAGTTATTTCCTTATCTGGTGAATAGAGACATAACAGAATTTGTGGTTGTGATATTACTAATTAATGGCCTTAACTGGTGGCCCACAGTTTGTAAATAACAGTTTCCTCCATCCTATTAGAGCTACGAGAATTCTTTGTAGTTACCTTGAAGGATTTTCGCTGTCCTCAGGATGGTAATCTTCCCCAGCCCAGCAATTACAGTACTGAACAATATTTGGGTGATGAAGCTCTGCCAAAGCTTTTACTTCACGCTCTACCTTATTCCTTTAAAGAAACAGGGAAGAGAAAAGTGTCATTATACATCCCTGTAAAAACTACAAGTCCAGTAACAGAAGACAGCTACGTGTGCTTCCTTATTCAACAGTCACCCTGGTTGTTTAACACTCACCCTGAGTGTTTAACATGGAAGCCAGTAGGAACACCTGGGTGGCTCAGTGGGTTGGGCCTCTGCCTTCGACTCAGGTAGTGATCCCAGGGTCCTGGGATCGAGCCCCGCTTGGGGCTCTCTGCTCAGCGGGCAACCTGCTTCCCCTCCTCTCTCTCTCTCTGCCTGCCTTTCTGCCTACTTGTGATCTCTGTCTGTCAAATAAATAAATATAATCTTTAAAAAAAAATAAAAATAAATGGAAGCCAGGAGCCCACCAAAGGAAAGACTGAACACACAGAAAATACACAGCTGTTCTCATTCTCAACATAACAGAAGAAGTGGTGACTTCATTCATTCCAAGTATCAGATAATTTAAAAGTCATTCGTGGTGGTCTTCAAATGCCAGTCATGCAAATCTTGGTAACTAATTCACACATCATATTTTGTTTAGACTTGTGTTAAAATCACTTTGGATTTCACAAGCCAACCCTGTTTGGGCTGCAAGGGTAACCCAGGCAACTTGAAGAACGCCAATCAGAATTTTCAGTGTGTAGCAAAAACAGACAAAGGAGATCTCCTATGCCGAGAAAGGGAGACTGCAGGAGCTTTACATGGATATGGGATTAAGAGCAAAATTCTGTGCTACAAGGAATTAATAAATTTGAGATTTCAAGGGTGAGAGAGGGTAAGCAAACATTTTATAATCCCATTTTTTAAACTTGAAAAGTTCTATACCTACATGTCACAAAATTTATAAGACTAAAGGAAGAAAAAGTACTCATAATTAACAGTCCTAATACAATCAGTGATTATTTTGGTTTGTTTCTTACTGTCTTTCTTCATACACTTTTTTTTGGTGATAACTTAATGACTTTTTTATTAACATAAAATGTATTATTTGCCCCAGGGGTACGGGACTGTGACTCATCTGGCTTACACATTTCATAACACTCACCATAGCACACACCCTCCCCCATATCCATAATCCAGCCACCCTCTCCCTACCTTCCCCTAACCCCCCCCCCCAGGAACCCTCAGTTCGTTTTGTGAGATTAGAGTCTCTTATGGTTTGTCTCCCTCCCGATCTCATCTTGTTTCATTTTTTTCCCTCCCTACCCCCATGACCCCCCACCCAGTCTCTCATATTCCTCATATCAGAGAGATCGTTTCATACATATTTTTATATACTTATAATTATAGTATATAATTTTTATCCTATTTTCACATAACAGGTCATCTTTACATTTTCCTTGTTACACAATCTATGTAATCTATACATATCATGTATAACTTTCTCATTAAGATTTCAAAAGTACAAAAAATTAGAACAAATAGTATCATGACCTGCTACCTAGCCATCACCCAGATGAAACAGTTGTTAACTCCTGGCCAATCTGGTTTCATCTATGCTCTGACTCACTTCCTCATTTTCCCTGGATTATTCTGAAGCAAATTCCAGCATCACACCATTTCACGTGTAAATACTTTCAGTATATAAGCCTCACTTTTAAAAAAAAAAGATTTTATTTATTTATTTGACAGAGAGAAAGAGAGCACAAGTAGGCAGAGAGGCAGGCAGAGAGAGAGAGGAAGGGAAGCAGGCTCCCCGCTGAGCAGAGAGCCCAATGCGGGTCTCAATCCCAGGACCCTGAGATCATGACCTGAGCCGGAGGCAGAGGCTTAACCCACTGAGCCACCCTGTTTTGCCATTGAGCAGGGGAGAGAACAGAACATACTTAATCACTTCTTCATTGTTGGACATTTAATTTGTTCTAATGTTTCACTGTGAAACAGTGATTTACATCCTCTTGTACAACTTTTTCCATCATTTGGATAATATCCTTAGAATAGATTCCCACACAGGAAACCCGTGTGTCATGGTGAATAAATATTCCAAGTATATTCATAACTGTGTTATACTAATTTATGAAGCCACTAAAAATGTCCAAGATAGTATGTCCTTATCATCATTATTACCGTTAAAAAAAATGCTACTGAATGTACGGAATAACACTTCATTCCTGTCAAGCAAAACAATGTGGAAAGAGGGGCACCTGGATGGCTTAGTCAGCTAAGCGACTGACTCTTGGTTTCAGCTAAGGTTATGGGATCGAGCCCTGTGTCAGACTCCATGCTCGGCATGAAGTCTGCTTGAGATTCTCTGTCTCTCTCCCTCTCTCCCCCAACTCCCCCACCCATGTGTGCTCTCTCTCTCTCGCTCTCTCCCTCTCTCTAAAATAAATAAATAAATCCTTAACACACACACATACACACACACCAACGTGGAAAGAAAAAGTCTTGTTTTGATGCCAGGTGGATATGGAGGGATTTCAACTGCAAGGCATTGTCCATGGCACAGGAAGTAGGTTTGTTTGGCGGAGAGGAGGAGTGGCTAGGACTCCATGCCTGCTTCTCCTTTGCTCACATCGTTTGCCTTAGCCCATGTCCCCTTCCCATCCCTGGCCAAGCTTTCTGAGGACTCTTTTCTTTCAAAAGATTTTATTTATGAATTTGTGAAAGAGGGAGAGGGAGAGAGAGAGAGCATGAGTGGGGGGAGGGTCAGAGGGAGAGGGACAAGCAGGCTCCCTGCTGAGCAGGGAGCCCGATGCAGGACTCGATCCCAGGACTCTGAGATTATGACCTGAGCCAAAGGCAGATGCTTAACCCATTGAGACACTCAGGCATCCCCAAGCTTTCTGATGACTTCTGACTATAAATGCATAACAGATCCCGTGTCCCGTGTGGGGATGGCCCAGACGAACACATCCAACTCACAGGACAGTGACAGATAATGATACCTGTTCTTTTTCAGCCACTACATTTTGACATGGCGTATAATGCAATAATAGACAAATGGGATGGGTACCAACTAGCTTGTACCTCTGACCAATCAGTTCGCCTCTTTGGGTCTCAGTATCCTAATTCGTAAAGTAAGGAGAGGAGACCAGAAAATCTCAAAGGTCACCGTTTCCTAGATGATTCCATAACTTCAGTTTTCATCAAGACAGAACTGAAGGAATGAACAATGGTCTACTCATTTTTTTTTTCAGTGAAATAACCACAGTAAAATGGGGTTATTATGTTAGAGGAAGGCAAGCTCCTGATGAGAGAGTGACATTTTTAAGGAAGACTAGGAAAAAAGTAAATAATCTGCTAACGAAGATGAGAGACATTAAAAAAAGAATTGTGCAGGTTCACAAACCTTCTCATTCGAAGAAACAAGCATGTACTTACTCTTTATCATATTTAACACGTTTAATAACATAAATCTTCCCAACAATTTTGTGCTTTGCTTTGAAAACATGACCATATCCGCCTGAGCCAATCGGTGTTATTTCTGTAAAATCCTTAACAAACCTGAAAAGAGAAACGCCACTGTTACTCTGAGTTCTGTGGTCCTGGCCCTCTCCCCACCCCCACCCCATGCTTCCACTCCCCCTTAAGGTCACCAGCAGGAAGACTGTATAACAAACATGGCGCTCCCTTCTAAATAAGAAGAGTGAAACTCTTCAAGCATCAAGTCTTAGTTTCTCTCCCGCTCCTGCTCCCAACATAATATATCTCGTGGTCATGCTGGTTCCCCAGCTACCACCAAGCTATCATAAGAGAAATGAGCATGGTCTCTGAGCCTACCTACGTTTGTAACTACCTGGTCTTCCCCTCTCTCTCCAGCCCCACATTCCATCATTAAGCCCTGGCAGTTCTACTTGCCAAACACATCACAGGTGTGTGCCCACTTTTGCTCATCTCCAACATCTTCACACCAGTTCAAGATCCCGTCAGGCTCCTTCAGAACCGTCCTGGCTCGGACACTCCACTCCCTCTCCTTGCTTTACTCCAATCCACGAGCCACACAGCAAGCAGGGGGAGAAATTCTGAGCATGTCTCTTTGTTTTTGCCTAAACGCTCCAATAGCCTCCTTTTGCTCTCAGCAAACCCCAGGAAGTCCTTAGACGGCCTACAAGGGGTCTCGTGCTTCCCTCCGCAGCTTGTCCAGTGGCACGGCGCCCTTGCTCACCACACTCCAAGCACACAGCCTCTCCCCCTTGAACACTCACACAGCTCTCCTACCTCCACTCTTCCGCATGTTTTGCTTTTGTGAAGCCACAGAGCCCATCTCCCCGTGCTTAACTCATCCTCCAGGCGCCCCCACATGGATGACCCCACAGAAAGCCTTTGCCTCACCCCTCACACTAAACCCAAGAGTCCTATTTTCATTTTGTACCTCGTCATTGCTTTCCCTTCACACCTCTGACCAGAGATTATAATTACAGATTTTTCATGTAACTATCATCCCCACAAAACTCTGTGAGGGTGGAAGCTGTTTCTATTTGTTCCCGCTCTAGATCCAATGCCCAGCACAGTGCCAGGTATATATGAGGTCAGTGTCTTCCTGTTGCAAATAGGTTTCACGTTTGTTTTTGATATTTTGTTTAAACCCAAACACATAATCTATCACAAGAGGAAACTCTTTTCAACATGAAATCTGGAATGGAGCTGGAAAATGGAAAACAGATTCGAGTGGATCTACTTCGATTCCTTTGGGGGTCTTTTGGAAAAAATTAAAATCACTGGCTTAAAGAAATATATATCTTCAATATTAAAAACTTCCATGGATGTCAGAGAAACTCACGTAAGCATCACACAGATCTACATTTACCACACTCCACTTGGATTCATCTAAACATTACTTCTCCAAGAGACAATGATCCTTTCGGGGTCTGACTGCACTAAAAAAAAAAAAAATTAACTGTTCAGAGAGAAATAGAATTAATCTGGCTGGTGTACAATAGTCCCTTCAGAAGATCTGTCAAATGAGCAAACATATCCTTAAACAGATCTTTTATACAGGTTTCCCTCTTACCTTTCTTCCACAGTGTACTTGTTTTCTTTGTTCACAGGAGAGTTAAAGGTAGGTGCCAAAGTTCTAAAATTTAAGAGAAGAATATAAAACTTAAGTAAAACTCAAATAAAAGAGAACTTTATGTCAGGCACTAGTTTTTTTTATATTCTGAGTCCACTATTAGAATTACAGGGTAGAACGTGTTAACCTTTCTTTTATAAAACAGTATACTGACAGTTCTCCCCTGTCCACTAATAATTTTTCATTCCTTTCCTGATTCCTTTTCTTTTTTGCCTTACCACATTCAATGTTGGTGATCTACCCGCTTCTCCTTTCTCCCCTACAGACTCAAATCCAAAGAAAACAGATCTCCTTGCTCCTGGTCTTTGTACTTTATTCCTGGAGGGTGGTGAGCCATGTGCTCTGGGAAGTGCAAGCCCCAGTGAAAACTAAACATATTCAAATTGCTATCTTCCCCCTAAGCCCTCAAGTCCTGAACTTCCTTAACCCCATCAGTGCCCATGATTCCCATCTGTGTCTCATCCACAAAGACCAATCTTCAAATCCTTTCTCCTTTGCCTCTTCTTCACCCCATTATTGCAACTCTATTCCCTCAAATCCTGTCCTCTCTTCCCGTACAGTTGGTCTTGCAAATTCTCCTCACCCCTCGTCACTGCCATGATAACCAAGATGTCCGATCACCTTCCACACACCTCTCCTGCCTCCTCCACCCAAACACCCACATCAGGAATCATCGCTCCCTGACACATCGCCTCTGGTTCAGAATATGTTGGTGGCCCATTATGGTCCCTATTGCAGTCCCATCCTCACTGATGACTCAGAGTTATATCTTTGTTTTTCTCTTCTGCTCCAGAAGCCAATCCATCGTTATGAATAGAACCTTTGATCTTTTCCTTTTCTTACCCAAGTCATTAGACCAACCCCACCCTACCTGCTATCTGCAAAATAATGCAGTTCTCTGGAAAGTGCCTCTCCAAGGGTCACTTCTGTCAGCCTCGTCCAAAATAATGCCCTTAACCAATGTCTCTAGTGATACCCCCACAGGCCCTTTCCTCTACAGTGCAGTGTGTACATAAATTCAAAGACTTCTCTACGTATGTAAAATCACTTGTTTATAGATTTCAAGCTTTTGGGGGATCCTTAACCATGCTTTCTACTTCTGAAATTCCACTCAAAGAAGGGTATATAGTACTCTCCAATATTGAAGACCTAGTAAATAAAGTTAACAGCCTAAGTCTCAAACAAAACTTCATTTCCAAATACGGGCATTGCATCACGATACCCACCTTTTCACCTTCTTTTCACTACTTCTGACATTGCTCTGGAACAAAAGAAAATGAAAAACAGTTTGAGATGATTGAATCAGTTATCTTGCTTTATCCTCCTGTGCTTCTAGATGTTTCTGTGATATTTCTGGTTCATTAGATGAACGAGCCTCATCAACTTAGGTATTCTCATCAAGCCCTGCTTCTCAGTTTACTTGGCTAGATTGAAGTTCTCACTGTTATAGCAACTAGACAGATAAGTCAGTAGGGGAGGGGGACAAAAAAGCAATCAGGGCAAGTTCAGCAGAAGCACTGATTTCCCCAGGACAGACCACAGACCCCCTGGTGATCCCCCTGGGCCAGTGGGTGTCAATAAGAAGGCGTACATCACAGTCCTCTACAGTGCTAAAGACTCAGATGGAGCTCAGGGATCCAGTCTAAAATAATTCCCCAAGTGCTTCTTATCTGGTTATCAGTTAAAAATGGCAATGCTAGGGGTCCCTCGGTGGCTCAGTCATTAAACGCCTGCCTTCAGCTCAGGTCATGATCCTGGGATGAAACCCCACATCAGATTCCCTGATCAGTGGGACGCCTGCTTCTCCCTCTCCCACTCTCGCTGCTTGTGTTCCCTCTCTCGCTGTCTTTCTCTCTGCCAAACAAATAAGTGGCTCAGTTGGTTGAGCAGCTGCCTTCGGCTCAGGTCATGATCCCAGGGTCCTGGGATCGAGTCCCACATCGGGCTCCTTGCTAGGCAGGGAGCCTGCTTCTCCCTCTGCCTCTGCCTGCCTCTTTGTCTGCCTGTGCTCGCTTGCTCTCTCTCCCTCTGTCTCTGGCAAATAAATAAATAAAATCTTTTAAAAAAATTCGAAAAAAAAAAGAAAAAGAAAAAAATGACAATGCTAATAATTTCATTTTTAGCACAAATTAATAATTTTAATATTTAGCAAAAAAAAGAGGAATCGTCACTCTCAAAATCTCAAAAGTTAATTTCACATAGCTATACCTTATTCATATTCCCTGTTATTCTGGTAGGTTTTGTAGTATTGCCAATCTGAATATGTTGACACGGAGGGGGGAGCATCAAACTCTGAGTTTATGAGCTCAGAACACTTCCCTCTGTGTGATGACTACAGTATATTAATGTAGCCATGCTGTTAATGGACAATGTTTCTTAAGTCTCTTCCTGTTACAAATGAGGTTGCAAGAAATATGTTTCTTTGTACACACGTAGGAGTGCTTCTCTAGGAGACATCCCCAGGAATGGAACTGCTTGAAGGCATGGCATCCACACCCTCCATTTCGCTCCATATGGCCAAACTGTTCCCCCCAATGGTTGTACCAACCTATACTTCTACCCACAGCACATGGTCGTTACAATCGGGAACACCGCTCTGCAACACTTAGTATCGCCAGACTCAAGTTTTGCCATGGTGATGGGTTTAAAGAAGTACCTAACTGCTGTTTTGAACTGCATTTTCCCTATTACCATGCAGTAAAGCATCTTTTCATATTTTTGTTGCCTATCTGGGTATCTCTTCTCTGAATTGCTCTGTTTAGATCCTTTTCCACATTTTTCTGAGCTGCCCTTCTTTTTCTTATTGATTTGTTTCAAGTTTGTTATAAATACGGCACTTGTGCAACATGAACTGTCACCACAAAAATTATCTGGTTTTTAAGTTTAGTTCTGACTTTTGTTTAAATCAGACTAAATATTAAAGGACATTATGAAGTACTGTCTGAGATCACAGGAACATATGGAAACATAAAAGTGAGTAGGAAGAGGAAGATGTAAGCGATCAGTGGAAGAATTCTGCATGTGAAGAGCGGGGGTTAATAAAGAAAGGAGGGATGTCTGGGTGGCTCAGTAGGGTTATAACCCGCTGTCTTTGGCTCAGGTCATAACCCCAGGGTCCTCGGATGGAGTCCCTCATTGGGTGCCTCCGCCCACCGCTCTGCCTGCTTGTGTGCTCACGCACTCTCTCTCCCTGACAAATAAATAAACAAACAAATAAATAAAATCTTAAAAAAAAAAAAAGAAAGAAAGAAAAGAAAAGAAAGAAAGGAGAAAGCCAAAATGCTGCCACATATTAATAGGAAACTAGAGTGTATGAGATAAAAGTGGGAAAATTACGGTTGAGGACTGGAGGCAATTGTTCAATGAGGAAACACAACAGAGAAAAAGATGATCAGGAAGCTAGAGGCTAATACTGTACCAGAGGAGATGAAGAAGTGTTGACACTGTTGCTGTTACAATTTCTTTCCGGTGCATTTGGTGAGGAATCATTTTCAAGTGGTGATTTAGAGGCACTAGAAGAAAAGGGGATCATTATTAATTGGTCAATGCTGCCTATCTTCTGTTGATCAGAATTCTTTCTCTAAATTCTCCTTAAACATTAAGCATTTTCATAAAAACGTGACCTCTCAGGCAGCAATCTAAATTTGTTAAATATCACCGCTATTTGTCCACACTTACGATATGTTTTTCACCAAAGTGCTGTTTCTGGAGTCACTAGACAAAGTAGTCCAAGAATCACTGGATGCTGCTGAGTCCTCTTTCTGAAAGAAAGAGTACCCCTTAGGAGTTTTAAGAGCAATTACATCACTTCTCCACACGTTTCGGTCTCTGTGTGCTAACTACCAGATTTATTTATGGATGCTTGATCTAGATTTAAAAAACGACCCTGGGGGCACGTGGGTGGCTCAGTGGGTTAAGCGTCTGCCTTCGGCTCAGGTCCTGATCTCAGGGTCCTGGGATCGAGTCCTACATCAGGCTCCCTGCTCAGGGTGAGAGTCTGCTTCTCGCCCTCTCACCCTCTTTCTGCACCCCCCAAACTCTCTCTCTCACTCCCTCTCACTCTCTCAAATAAATAAAACCTTCAAAAAACCCAAAGCACCCAACAACCCCGAGTTGCCAACAGAACTTTGCTCTCTGGGGTCTCCTGGCCCCATGGCTCGTGGCTCATTGATGAAACACAGAATGGAGGAATCCTTTTGCTCTGTGACTGGCTGTCTTGGCATCATCTAAATGCAGTGTTACGTCAAATCCACTTCAAAAAGAATCTTAAAATTTATAAGTTAAATCCAAGGGCAGTACATACCATGAAGGCCTTCTCTGACTCTATCTGCTCATATGCAAATTTCGCGGCCATCTGTTTTGCCTCCTGCTTAGTAGCACCTTCGCCAACAGCATATTCTTTCTGTCCAATCTTGCATCTATAATAAAATCTAGGAGAAACGATAAAGAATATTCACCCAAATATCAAAAAACAAACAAACAAACAAAAACAGTAAATCTAACTCAGGATTTGGAAACAAACACAGATGAACAAAGATCTTAAAATCCCCCTAACTTAATGGGTAGGTTTACAGTTTGTATCTTGTAGCATATAAATTTTTGATAAGACGGCTGGCCGATTTGCTAGAATAACCAGGACTGGTTGATGTCTCCGCTCGCATTTTTCAGGCAACTTCTTTTTGTTGCTTCACCGAAAGATCTGGTGAAAAAGGAACTTGATGGGGATTTTAAAAAATTCCTCAAAGGTCAAAAGATCCAGAGGTAGAGAAGGAAGAGAGATCTGGGGAATTTTTCAGAGATGCTCAAATGGAAAGAAAAAGCCTACGTTGGGAAAGTAGGACTTCTACAGGAGAAACAATAAGGTTACAGTGTTTTGTAGGGAATGGGCAAATCAGAGATTGGGTTCTAACTTCAGGATTATCTGCTCCCTGTTCATGTGTCCCCAGACCTAAGGAAATCCCCATAGTGCAAGAGCTCCATGAAGTCCATGCCCTCCTCATAGGAGATGTAAGAATATTTGTGGTGAGGCAAGGGTCCAATTATAGAAGAACTCTAGTTAAGGTGGAAAAGCAATGGACCTAGTAAGCATCAGGGAGTTACTATATATTACTTCAAAATTATTCCAGTATTATTGGCCATGGAGGCAAACACATCCAACCAGGGTGAGTCTTCCCTCCTGGACCCTGAAGGCAGAACTAGATTGAGTGACTGGGTGGTGTGTACGGTCCCTATTCTCCCAGGTACCCTTAAGTAGATGTCTTCTCTCTTTTAGGTAACTCATATTAGAGTGTTTAATCCCAAGGAAGCAAACAGGTGAGCTCTGAGACAATAGAACAGCCTCCTACTTTATTGAGATCCACTCACACAATTCACTGTGGACTCTTCCATGCCAAAGAATACTCTTCTGTTTTCCTCTTCCTGGTTCTGGCCTAAAAGCCATCAGAGTTTTCAAAGGCCATAACTTTTCAGAGTCAATTCAGAGGCTGGTATCCTGAAGTGGTTATTTGGACTATTTGTCGTTTAGGTTTTTTTTTTTTTTTTTTTTGGTTGTAGCCAAGAAGCAATTTCCTTCAGGCTCATTTACTTTCAGCTTTTACCAGTTCCTATCCATTCTTTATCCTCACTTCCAAAGTCTTGGCAATTCTGAAACTCTCCTCCGTCTCACCCTTCATATTTCTTAAATCTGGGTCTCCTCACAGCCTATGGCTAAAACCCGTTTCTCTTAAGACATGATATTTGTCTAGAGAGTGACACCATTTAACTGAATTTGAAGGACAAACACCTAGACAAATGGCTCTCTAATCTGATGATGGTGAAAGAGTCATTTTACCTACACCTGTGGTCCAGTCTTTGTCACACAGCCACTCCCCCTGTGACCTGTGACCATCTCCACACACCCCTCCCCCAGCAGGGCACCCCATTCTCTCTTAGGTCTCCTGTAGACTAAACCATCCAGATATACCTCAGAAATAAAGGATTCCCCATAATCAATCCATTAATGTATACGGGTCCCATCTTCAGCAATTAAATATTTTAATTATGAAAATGACCAATTGTGTGTAAGTCATATAAAACCTTCCATGCAAAAGGCCCCAAAAAGGAGGACAAATGTTTCTGGAAAATTAGACATGAAAACAACCCCATTCTATTGCTTAGATATAATGAGACAGAAGGAAAAGATGAACTACATCTCACCTTTCTGGCCCAGATTTGTTCAGTTCACATTGTTCATAATTTACAGATAGCTTTTCCTTCTGGGCAAGCCTATTCAAACGGCCTATGAAATTCTCAATGGATCCTATTCCTAGTCCTTCTGAAGTATCTGTTGTTGTCAGTGATAAAGAACTAACTGCCTACAAAGAAAAAAAAAATCTTGTTTAATACAGATGAAAACAAAGATTTAACCATTTTATTTCCTCTAATAAAATTACTATGAACAATTTGAAAGACAACTTAGATTTCATGTACTGCCCTAGTCTACTATCTTCTTGAGTAAAAGTCTAAGTATATGTCTTTTTCTACCAGAAAAAAACCCATGAGAAAAAGATAACAATAACTATAACTAGATAACTATAACTATAACTATAAAAGGAACCATCCTTTTATAGTTTCCTACAGAAAAACAAAGTAGTCAACTTCCTCATTTATCCACCCAAAATACTGTAACACTGTCTACCTCATGTTAGGTTTTATAAATCTCAAAAAACAAGATAGCCGATGTACAAGTAAAGCTATATCCTGGATCACACCTTATTGGGAAAGAGTAATATAACAGCACCATTCATTCCATTCTTATCTCTACCGTTTTCCTAATCTGACAAAACCCTGTCCAAAGTTTTTCTACTTTATTAATCTTGTCAAAGAACTAACTTTTGGCTTTATGGACCTTCTTTATTATTTCTTGATTTTCTTTTACATTAACGTTTGGCCTTGCTGTTATTTTCTTTCTTCTGCTTTTTTTTTGGGGGGGGTGGTGGGGGGGAAGGCATTCTATTGTTCCTTTCCTAACTTCTCAGGCTCATTAACATTTTGTGAGTTTGTAATTTTGCCAGATTTACTTTTCCCAGTTTTGTTACAAGGGTGACATCCTTGAGGAAGACTTTTCAGGGAAGTATCTTAAAAGTCAATGTTTTCAAGATTTTCAGTATCTGAGAAAAGATCTTCTTTGGTCCCACATGTAAATGACTACTTGTCTCATTTTATTGCCAGTTCTCTGTTATCCCGTGGTTTGAAACGATGCTGTGGACAGCAAGATATTTTTTTCTTCATTTTTACATCTTAAATAACTTCCTTTATCTGCCTCAATGCTTATAGGATTTTTTTCATCATCCCTAGAGTTCAGGACTTTCCCAATGATTGACATTCTTGGCAGATCTGTATTTTTGTGTATTTGTTGAGTTATTTTTTTCTGCATCGAGGTTTTCCTTTATTTCAGAAACACTTTACACTGGAATTTCTTCAGATAGCTTTCTCTGTACTCTTTACTCTGGTCTCAGCCTCTGGGAAACCAATTCCACGAATGTTGGGTCTCCATGACCTGTCCTGCTCATCTGTCATCCTCTCCACTGTCCTTCTATTCCCCAGTGGTTGGGGGTGCTCCTGCCAGCTCATTTCTCGCTTTTGCCTTTCCCACTCACTCAACTTCAGAGACAGTGGCTACTGCTGGCACTCTAAATAGATATTGGCAGGCTTTGCCCACTACTTCCTAGATGAACCTCTCACTCAGGGCTCTACAGAAATGGAGATGGGGGAAAAAGAACTGAACTTCTGAATGGAAGAGAACCTGTGAATGGCTTTACTCTGTCTGTGGGTGTTTTCTCCCCGAGTAAAGTTTAAAAGCGCATTTACTCACCTTGCTTTCTTCGTTAAGTTTTTCAATAGCTAATTTGGCTGCAGCATTTTTGGCCTCCTTCTTTGATTTACCTTCAGCTTCTGAATATTTTCTCTCATTTATGATAACTTGAAATGTAAACCTGATTACAAAGACAATATTCACAAAATGTTATTAAGTTCATGCATTGTCTAAGGACAAGTGTTCCAGTCACACTGCCTCCTGTGACCTTGAAGATTTTAACCGGTTCAATATAGAATTTAAGCAGTGACACACAAACAGCAGAATAGCACATCATCTTTGCTGTAGAGCTAAATTATTGACTCCAAAATTGTGTCAGAGTTGCCATTCTTACAGTTCATATTTTAGAGAGATATACCTTTTTAAAAAGCAATTTGGGGTGCCTGGCTGGCTCACTCAGTAGAGCATGAATTCTGGATCTCAGAGTTTAAGAGCCAGCCCCACATTGGGTGGAGATAATACTATTAAAAAATCTTTTTTTTTTTTTAAAGATTTTATTTATTTATTTGACAGACAGAGATCACAAGTAGGCAGAGAGGCAGGCAGAGAGAGAGAGGGAAGCAGGCTCCCTGCTGAGCAGAGAGCCCGATGTGGGACTCGATCCCAGGACCCTGAGACCATGACCCGAGCCGAAGGCAGCGGCTTAACCCACTGAGCCACCCAGGCGCCCCATATTAAAAAATCTTAAAAAAAAAATAGCAACTTACTTTAAGTTATGTGCAGGTCCTTTCTTAGACAGTTCATAATACTTAAGTACCAAGTTGTGCTTCTGACAGTATGTATTAAGTTCTTCTATAGAAAAACTTGGTGGACGCACATTGGCCATTTCTTCTAGTAACCTAGAACAGAAGAGATGTTTGAAAAAAGTGACACAGAACATATTTAACCTGATTTTCCCAATCCAATGTAGGAGACAAAACAGGATAAGAAGAATCTTCTTTCTAAGGCTCATCTCAGCCCCACATAAATCCAGAGAAGACTTTCTTACAAAATCCTTTTCCTTCATGATTTGCACACCAATTGAATTTCTCCAAAACTTTCTACTTTTAAAACTCAACTGGCAAAAAAAGGAAATGGGACTTTCCCTTCTACTCTGCTCTCTGTTTCCAGTGAGGGTCAGACATGGGTTTGTCCACCTGCTTGAGCTACATGGGTAGAATTAGGATTCTTCATGCTGAGAAGAAAAAGGTCAGGAGTACATATGTAAGGTGAAGTTTATGAAATCATTAAAGATTTCTCTATACTTGGGACGCCTGGGTGGCTCAGTTGGTTAAGCAGCTGCCTTCGGCTCAGGTCATAATCCCAGCGTCCTGGGATCGAGTCCCACATCGGGCTCCTTGCTCCGCAGGGAGCCTGCTTCTCCCTCTGACTCTGCCTTCCACTCTGTCTGCCTGTGCTCGCTCTCACTCTCTCTCTCTTACAAACAAATAAATAAAATCTTAAAAAAAAAAAAAAGATTTCTCTATACAGAAACAGATTCCCCTATGAAATCCCAAAAATCTTCCCTTTAAAATGTGCATTAGTCAATTGTAGGTAAATTTACCTGGGTAAATTATGACCCTAGTTTATGGGTCTCATTAGACCAAGAGGGTAGCAATGATTTAAGTCATAATGAAAATAAAAAAATATAGAATCTAAATATAGGAGCCAAAACTATGAAACTCTAAGAAGAAAACATAAGGGCAAATCTTCAGAATCTTGGATTTGGCAGTGGAATCTTCGCAATGACAGCAACAGCACAAGCAGCAAAATAAAACAGAGAGATTGGGCTTTATTGAAAGTAAAAACAGGGGTGCCTGAGTGGCTCAGGTGGTTAAGCGTCTGCTTTCAGCTCAGGTCATGATCCCAGGGTCCTGGATCTCTGTTCTCTCTTAAATAAATAAATAAATAAATAAATAAATAAAATCTTAAAAATAAATAAAAACACTTGTGTCACATAGGACACTATGAGGAAAATGAAAATCTAAAGAAAGAGATATCTTAGTTCATATATCTGATAAGAGTCCAGTATCCAGAATATATAAAGAACTTTTACAATTCAACAATAAAAAGACAATCCAAGTAAAAATCTGGCAAAGGACCTGAACAGACTATTTCTTCTAAATAGTCTAGTGCCCCAGGGCCCTGTTTTAGATCTCCTCTCTGCTCTATTAACACAAACTCCCTCTAGACTTAAGGCTTTAAATTCCACCTACACAATGATAGTTATCAAAAGAACACCTCTAACTCTGACTACTTCTTAACTCTAACTGCTTCTGTCCAGTAGGCTGCCTCCTTGAAATGCTCTTGACTATACCCCATGCACTGCCTTCGTCTGGTCAATTCCTATTTCCTATAGGTTTCAGCTCAGATGTCACTTCCCAGACACCCTGGAAGAGGTCATGGTCCCGTGCTCCACAACAGCTCTTGTCCCCTTACCTGCAATTGCTTATATAACTGACTGTCTTCCAAAAGAGACCATGACCTATAACAGGGATGGGGCCAGGCTGTTAGAATAAGGGCTCCATAATCAATGAATGAATATCTACAGACCTTCCCCACCTGCATGACTTGTCACATACTTGTCTCTTTGCTTTTGAATGCAGTATCTGCACCCTCAGTCCACCAGGCAACCCCCACTCATCTGTGAGGCTCCCACATTTTCTTTGATGTTGGGGGGGCAGCCAGTCCTCCTCCAAGGGCCCACCACTCCACCTTGTCCAGCTCCCATAACAGCCCAGTCAGTTAGCAATTTGGGAAGCAGTTCTATGTCTTACTCCTTTTGTATCACCAAAACCTAGTGGCAAGCAGGAAATGCTGAACACTTGGATGGTGCATAGGAAAATGAAAGAACGACTCATTAAAATTAAATATTCTACTCAAAACCCCCTCGTCTTCTCCCTTTTCTTC
Organism: Mustela lutreola; assembly: GCF_030435805.1. Taxonomy (NCBI): domain Eukaryota; kingdom Metazoa; phylum Chordata; class Mammalia; order Carnivora; family Mustelidae; genus Mustela; species Mustela lutreola. Next base: position 119,852,406 of record NC_081298.1, read on the forward strand.
ATCTGCTGCTTTCCATGCATCCTTTCTTCATTTGTTCAATGGATGGCTAGCAAGTGCCAGGCATTATTGTGACAATGAGTATCCATCCAGATGTGGACAAGACAAATTCACACCTGACCTGCATTCCACTGAGGGAAGACAGAAAATGACCATGCACAGAAACTGGTAACAGGCTGGACATATGATGACCCGATGGCCAGAAGTGTTATAATGAAATTAAATAGGGGTGTGGCATAGGAGGGTGAGTTGGTAGGCAGGGACAGATAAAAGGGAGGCGGTTTTAAACATAGTGTTCACAAAAGACCTTTCTTGGGAGGCAATTTTAAATGAAGACTGAATAATGAGAAAGTCCATTATATCAAGATATGGGGGAAGTGTATCTCAGGAACCAGCATGGCTTTGGAGGGGATAACAAAAAGAAGGGGACTGCTGCCCAGTGAATGAGGGGGAAAGAGTAGGAAATATGTCAGAGAGGTCAGTGCCATGCACACAGACCTTGTAGGTCATGGTCAGAACCAATGGATGGTATTCCGATTGCAATACCTGGACACTGCATTGGACTGGACATTTTCTAAATAGAGGGGGGATGTGAGTGGATTTATGTTTTAGGTGATGACTCTGACACTATGGGAAAAGTAGAGTCTGGGGGCAGGGACAGGTGTGGGTAGTGGAGCAGAGCACAAGCAGAAGCTGCTGCCATTGTTTGGGTGAGCAATGATGGTGGCTGGAAGCACGTGCTGGGAGTATCTAGAGTCTGCACAAAGGCAAAGCCATCACGTTACTGCTCAGTGTCATGGAGATAGTCAGACTAGAGGTCACACTGCTCTGGGCTAAACTCTCTCTGAACCTTACCTTTGTGACCTGAAGACAGGAACAAAAACAGCAGATTCAGAGGTTGTTGTGGGAGAGAAATCAGACAAAAAACATCCAGCAGAGTCCTCCCCTCAACAAATGGTGCTCCTGGTCTGCAATTCTGAAATCCACAAAGCTCTAAAAACGGAGATGCATTTTTTTTCTTTCGTTTTGATTTTGATAGCTTTGTAGCCCCCTGTCTAGACCTGAGTGGACATGAGCTATTTATAGTTTTCATGATACTTTGTTGTTCACGTATACATTTCACTACATAAATGGTTTTATTCTAGAGGGCTGCCCCCCCAAGTCTCCTGAGAACATTCCGCAATAGACAGGATTTACGCTGGCTTACCTCGCTAAAATCCAAAACTCTCTGAATACCAGAACATGCCTGGCCCAAGGGTCATTGATAAGGATCTTCAGCTGTACCATTATTTTTAGGAACCAGTGTCATTTACTTTGGTCCCAACCATGAGACCATACATGAGGCGGGGAGGGGACCACAGTTATCAGAAGAGCAGTCATGGAAGAACCCTTAGCAACTATATCCTGAAGTTCTATCATCCACTCTAAGCCCCCAGCACTTTTAATGTTAAGTAACTACCCATCATCAGAAGGACAAGCCAGTCCAAATTTAAGTAAAATATATGTGCAAGGGGCGCCTGGGTGGCTCAGTGGGTTAAGCCTCTGCCTTCGGCTCAGGTCATGATCTCAGGAGCCTGGGATCAAGCCCCACATCGGGCTCTCTGCTCAGCAGGAAGCCTGCTTCCCCCTCTTTCTCTGCCTGCTTCTCTGCCTACTTGTGATCTCTCTCTCTCTCTCTCTCTCTGTGTCAAATAAATAAATAAATAATCTTTGAAAAAAAAAAAATATATGTGCAAACTAAGAAAGTGCTGAATTAACATGTTTGAAAAAATACTTCCAAGTCTGGAAAAAAAAATCAGGCTTCTTTTCAACTACTGTCAATAAATCTTGCTTTGATTCTCTGTTCTCATTTTCCTAAAGGAAATCTCCAGCAAAAATCACCTTCTTCATCTTACTTTGTGGCCTCTGTCCCTTCTGGCCAACTACCAGCTCCCTGAGGACCCCGCCCCTTCCAGGTCTTGCACAATGCTTGGCCTACAACATGCATACAACTAGGATCTTGATTGTTCAATGAATGAACTATAGGTTCAGGGTTATGGATCTTCAGGTTCAACTAAGCAAAGTGAAGAAGAGCATAATCTGCCCCAAATTCTAAGCTCTTGACAGCAGAGTTTACCTTTTAGCTCTCCTTTGGGAGCTGTTTCAAGTACTAAAGAAATCAGTCCAACAGGAAGTCTCACTATTCTCTAATTCAAAAGAGAATTTAGAAATTGCCATTCATTAAACAGATATTTAATGAGAACCTATTACTACCGGTGCACAAAACCCTGCTCTTGTAAACTTCCTAGAGGAGGAACACAGACAAATTCATAAAACAATGTCACTGGCTGGTAACTACTGTGCTGGAAACTGAAGCAGAGAAAGGGTGAACAGGCAGGGAAGGGCGGGGTTTCTTTTACACAGCTGGTTGTTCAGAGAAGGCTGCTCTGATTTGATGTCACTGCCAGAAGTACAGGGTAAAGCAAAAGAATGACCCATGCAGGCATCTGGGGGAAGAAAGAGCTTTCCAGGAAGGGGAAACAGGCGTGCAAAGGCCCAGAGGCAGGCATGTACTTTCCTGTATCCCAAAACAACAATGAGGCCTGTCTGGTCACAGTGGAGAGAGCAAGAAGCCTTGTCAGCACCATGTACTGATTTTTTTTTTTTTTTTTAAGATTAATTTACTTATTTGAGAGAGAGCACACGCATGAGCTAGGGGGAGGGGCAGAGGGAGAGAATCTCAAGCAGGCTCCTGGCCCTACTTGGTGGGAGGCAGGGAGGCTCCAGACGACTGGGGTCTGGGCTCCATCTCAGGACTCCCAGATCATGACCTGAGCAGAAACCAAGAATCCGTGGCTTAACGGAGCCACCCTGGCACCCTCACTGACCGAATTCTGATGGGATGGTGAGCTATTGGGGTGATCCGAGCAGAGGGTCCTGTTTTAAGGACCTGATTTAAAGGATCCCCTCTGCTGCGGCGCTGAGAAAAGATATGGGGGACAGGGTGGTACAGGTTGGGGCGGGGCTAAAGGGTGGGATGGGGTGCGCTAAGGCAGGGCAATTGGGAAACAACAGCAACTGTGTAGGCAGGAGATTTTTAGCCAGGGCCTATTTAGTCAATCTATGGGAAATCCAGGCCTCTGTATTTCCCTTCTGTCACAGTTCCCAACTTATGTTTTCCGCGAGATCCCCCGCCACTCCAGCTGGGGAAATTCGTTACTTGCTCTTATAGAAATTCCTCGCGGGGTGGGGGAAATGGCTTTCAGACCCCACTGCGCTGCGCGAACGTTTCCCGGGCTCTGGCAAGGGCGCCGCACCTCGGCTGCGGGCCTCGGACAGCGCTCCCGCGCGGCCGGGCCACGGGTCGGGGGCCTCTCACCCGCGTCCACATCCCCGGCCGGGACTCGCCCTTGGCCGCGCCCGCGCGGTCTCCTCTCCCCGAAGCCCCCCGCGCTCCCCGCACGCCCAGATCCCTACTCACCCGCACCGCCGCCGCCGAGCTCCTGCGGGGTCCGGACCGCTCACTCTCGCTTTCGTTTTCCCCGCGGGCTCCGCCTTCCGCCGCGGCCGCCCGGCCCCCTCCCGCTCCTGGATCGCGCGAAACTGGAACCGCGCTCGGAGTTCGCGCCGGACGCGCTGGCACCCACGTGTCGTCCGGAGGCCACCAGGCGCGCAAGGACCTTCCTACCCTCCGACCCGGGCTCCCGCGTCTGTTTCTGCCCCGCCCCCGTGTGCGAGATCCGTCAGCGGGAAGAAACCGGGCACACCCAGGGCCCCCAGCGCCCGCGGTCGGCCAAGGTGGATATTATCCGTTCCGTTTCACGATCAAAGAAACTGAGTAAATTAACTCGCCCACAGTCCTGCTGCTCGTAAGTGTGAAAGCCAGGATTCAACTCAAGGTCAGGCCTGTAAAACACCAAAGTATGTCCCCTTTTCACCCTGCTACCTCCTCACTTTTACAAGGCTGCGGGGCGAAGAGCCCTGGGGACATAGCCCTCCTTAGGTCAGTGTCCAGCCATCCATCCATTCAACAGGTACTTGCCAGTGCCATTCTAAGCACCAGCCACCTGCTCCCTGTGGGACCGCGTGGAGTTTGCCTACCAAAGCCCCACTAAGTAGTCCTCGATTTGTAAGAAACAGACACGGGGATTGAGGAGTGCTGAGGACTTACAACAATACTGACAAGTAGGTGCCATTGCTATACCTATTTAACGGATGAGAAAACTGAGGCCTGAGGCACAGAGCCGTTAACACAGGAAGCAGGAGAACTAGGATTAGAACCAGAAATCTGTACCCTCAGCATCTTTGCAGTGGTGCCGAGATGGACCTCGGATATTTGTTCAGTATTTGGTTTCGGCTCTAGGAGTCCCTCTCCACTTCTCGCCGACAAACGCCGGAATTTCAGGCTATCAATGGCTAAACACTATATTTTCTTTCTTTCTTTCTTTCTTTCTTTCTTTCTTTCTTTCTTTTTTTTAAGATTTTATTTATTTATTTGACAGACAGAGATCACAAGCAGGCGGAAACGCAGGCAGAGAGAGAGGAAGGGAAGCAGCCTCCCAGCCGAGCAGGGAGCCCGATGCCATGCAGGGCTCCATGCTGGGACCCTGGTATCACGGCCTGAGCCTAAGGCAGAAGCTTTAACCCACGAAGCCACCCAGGTGCCCCAACACTCTATTTTCTTTATAGCTCATGTCCTGGGCATGATTTAAATTTCGCAAATGAAAAAAATAAATAAATTTCGCAAATTTGAAGTACTGGTGGAAGGTTTGTAAGGATGATAGGAGGTAGAGCCATCTTTCTGGGGAATTTCCAGATGACAAAAACTCCAGCAATGCAGGAATCTGCAAGAGACCATTTGCCGGTTTTGTGGGTATGTGGTGGCTGTGGCAGCAGCAATGGCAGTATCAGTGACAAGTTGCCATTTAAAGAAAGGAAAAGACAAGTTCTGTCAACCCACATCACTGAGCTCGTGGAAGGTTCCCTGTGACCAGGTGACTGAGAGACGAAAAGCTGCATGTAGCACAGTACACTGGCACTCATCAGAAGTGGACTGATGTACTACACCAGCCCCTCTGTGAGGTGGCCCTAAAGTATAGCGGAAGAAAGGAAATCCTCCCCGTGGACAAAACCTTGAGTAGTAGTTGTCATGTGGAAAGAGAGGAAGCTAGTGGCTTGGATAAAACCAAGTTAGCTGGATAGTCAGAGCTTTGGAAGGAACAACATCAGAGGATTGGTGGTAAGGTGACCTGAGGAAAATGATGTGGGTAGACCAGTTGGACACAGAATAGGAGCATATTGTGAATGTTCATGGAAGGCATCCACTTCTGAGGAAGTTTTTGAGAAGCAGTGGGCAGGAAGACTTCTATAGACATTGGTCAGTCTTTTCCCCAGCCTCGCCGGTGCTTCTTCAAGGAATGAGGAGACTGTGGCAGTAGGAACATATGATGTACATGAGCTCATCAACATGAAATTCTCATCAAGGCTGATCTGACTGATCAGAGTCAGATGTTGGGCTGAGCACCCAACATTCTCACATCAGGGACCAATTCTGGGCCCCCGTGGAGAAGACCAGACACCAAGGGAGACCAGCCAGCCACTTTGTGGCAGACAGGTAATGCTAGGACCCTTCCATCAGGGAGTGCGCAGGGATTTGCCCTCTGGGGGGTAAACATTTAAATGAAAATACAGATTTGCCTTTCCTTCCAGCAGTGCTTTTGCCAGCATCAACATTGGTGGACATTCTTAATACCTTGCTCACCATCATGGTATCCCTCACTAAGAGACCCATTTTACAGAGGAAAAAGTGACTGCCATGGGAGTCAATGACTTTATTATGAACCTCATTACCCCAAGCAACTGGCCATATTGGACAGTAGGGTAGAGTAATGAAGACTCAGCTACAGCCCCAAGTAGAAGACAGCACTTACCAAGCTGGGTGTGCTGCCCTTCATGGATAGTGTATGTTCTAAACCAAATTGCTACTTTTTTCATGGCTGGGACACATGAACTCCGGAAACAGTAAAAGTGAGAGAGTTGTGTCCCACAATTAAACCTAGTTCGGGACTCCTGGATGGTTCGATCGGTTAGACATCTGCCTTTGGCTCAGGTCGTGATCTCAGGGTCCTGGGGTCAGCCAGTGTCAGGCTTCTTGCTCAGTGGAGAGTCTGCTTCTCCCTCTCCCTCTGCCCCTTCCCCCAGCTTGTACACCCACATTCATGCCCCCTCTCTTTCAAATAAATAAATAAAATCTTTTAAAAAATAAAATAAAAAATAAACCTTGCTATGTACTTGCAAAATAGTGCTTCCTGTTCCTATGATATACGGCTCTGTTTCCACTAGGGGGACACACAATTCTTTGAATAGAAATTTGAAACTGCATCTGGATATTGCAAGGATCATGACGTCATCAGGCCAGCAAGGAAATAAGGGGGTTACCCAAGTGGCTGGGCAGAACGATAAGGGAGAATAGTGATGCAACCATACAACAGTATCAGGGACAAGCATATCTTTGGAGTTCCTCCAAAATTGCTTCTAGTAATTCCTTGCTCAGTGTTACATGTTAATGGAAATCTATAGCTGTTCAACAAGGCAGGACTGTTTGGGGCTCAAGTCCTTCAGGATTTGTGCCACCGTGCTGGCTAGGAAGATTTCTGAGGGCAAAGAGAACAATGAATAAGGAAGTAATAAACACCAACTACGGTCTCATTCTCTGTTGCAGAATAAAGGACCATAGAAGCTATGCATTTTTCTTCCTTGTTTTGTTTTTGTAGGTATTAATGAACTTCTTTTCATTGCTTTATCCTTTCCTTTTATATGAGATTTGCTGCTGGTGGTTAATGTTATAAGATAGTCCTTAGGTTAGAGTGTCTTAAAGTGGAATTTGTGACTAAAAGAGAAGAGGAAGGAACATCACATCGCAATGGGTGTAAAGATTAGAGGGCAGGATAAGCATGTTTTCATTTGAAGGAAGGAACGGCAGTCTTAAGTGGGAACATAGTTCTGTTGTTTGCTTGAAAGTTTATTAGCCAAAGCAGTGGGCTGCACTAGATATTGTTAATTTTTATTTAGCTTTCATTCTCACTCCCTTCTAATGTCTCCCTCTCCCCTGGGTTATAATGTATGGAAGGGTAAATTCACATTTTCCAGATTTCTACGGAGTTAAGATTCTGGGCATAATTTGAGTTCTGCAGCGACTGATAAACTGTGGTACAGGACTTGGAACATGGAAGGGAGGAAAAGGCCATCCTTCTGTGACCGAACGAACTGACAAGGAAGCGTCTGTGCTCAGTGGTATGTACACGAGCTGGACTCCAGTTTCCCTTGTCAATTCTCCAAGGGTATGGGGCATCTGTGGTGACAGCAGTACTGGCAGCAGCGGCAGTGAATTCTGAACTCACTGATTTTAGAACAATTATCTCGCCACTCTGTCCCCTTCCGCAGGGGAAGTGGGATTCCTCCTCCCAACTTGGCTAATTCCACCCGAGGAGGGAGGGGCCCTCTTGGGTGCCCGAGACCCTCGCACCTGCACCTCTCCCTACGCCCCCCCCCCCCCAGGCTCCTTGGACGGAGCCAGGATCAGAGGCAAGGGGACCCGGGAGGCCGCCAATGGGAGGGTCGTGGGAGGAGCCCCGGGAGAACGGGGTCGGGGGAGTGGGGGTGAGGGGGATGACGGCGGCGAGAACCCCGGCGGGGCGGGGCGGGCCGGCACGTCCCGGTTCGGCTGCGGCGGAGCGAGCGGGGCCAGCTCTGCAGAAGGCGGCGGCTAGCTAGCCGGGACGGTCACATCCCGCTGCAGGGGCCGGCGGAGCAGCCGCACTGCCTCCCGCACCTGGACTCCGGCCAGCAGCCAGGCCGCGCCGGCACCGCCCCCCGCTCAGGGACAGACTAGGCGGCCCGTCTGAGCTCTGGGGTCCCCCGCAGCCCCGCGGCCCGCTCCCGCTGCGCCTCCACCTGCCCTCTGCCCGCAGCTCGGTCCCGCGCTGCCCGCTGCGCCGGGCCCGCGCCGGGATGGGGCAGGGGCAGCGCCACGGAGCAGGGCGATGGGCCGCCCTCTGGGCACCGAGCAGCCCCCCGAGGCCTGACCGACCGCGAGGACCGGCGGGGGTGGGCGTGGGCCGGGCAGAGCAGCGCACTGGGGACACCCGGGCGATGCGGGGGCGGGGAAGGCGTGGGGAGAAACGGGGAGATCCGGGGCAGCTGTGGGCGGTGGGGAGCCGGGGAGAGCTGTTGCCACGCGTGCGTTCTGGGCAGTCCTAGACACCCCCCCCCCCAACAACTCCTGCCACCTCCCGGAGCCCCGCCTGGATGTCAAGCGGATGCCCCAGTGCCTCCCAGCGGACTCGGTGGGGACCATGGCTTCGCTGATGCCCCTCTCCCCATATTTAAGCCCTACGGTCCTCCTGCTGGTCAGTTGTGACCTGGGCTTTGTGCGAGCAGGTGAGTAAAGGGGTAGTGGGGTCGAGCAGAGCTAGTCCGTACCTGGGACCTGTTAACCTATTCACTCTGGCAGCCAACAGACCGGCCTCCCTCTCCTGTGAATGTGACAGTCACTCACCTCAGAGCCAACTCGGCCACTGTGTCCTGGAATGTCCCCCGTCATTGGCTACTCCATTTCCTAGCAAGTACGACTCACCCTTCTGCTCCCTCAGCCTGTGTCCTTGGAACTCTGAGCCTTCCTTCCATTACCCCCACCGGGGACCAAAGCTCCCCTCCCCGTGGTGGGGGAATCAGGGAGCTGGTGTCCCCTGGCTCAAGCTGCCCTTGTCATCCTACTTCGTGGAGTGCTTGGATGTTTGAGTCCTGGGACTGGTGTGAGACCACCCTCCTGTCCCATCATCTCCCCGCAGCGACAGAATGGCCCTGGGCAGTGTGTGATCCGGGAGGTGAACACCGCCACCAGGGCCTGTGCCCTCTGGGGACTGGCTGAAGATAGCGACTACACCGTGCAGGTCGGAGCATCATCGGCCTTCGGGGAGAGAGCCCCCAAGGGCCTCGGGTGCACTTCCAAGCTCTCAAGGGTTCTGACCAGCTACCCTCCAGCAGCTTAACCCCAGGTGAGAGGCTCAGCTATCCTCCACTCCCGAAAGCTTTGGATTCTCTGGCTTTTTACCTGCCCTTCAGCCTCTTGTTTACTTCCCCCCAAACAAGCCACAGTGTAGCTTAGATGAATAAAAGGATGACTTAATTCATCATACTGCCAAGAAACGAAAGGAAAAGGTTGGCAGAGGACTGGGTATAAACAGGCTGATAATGAATCGTTTGGGAGAAGGGCTTTCAAGCTTCCTTTTCCCCACCCTCTGTTCCCAGCCGCCGCAATCTGCGTGAATACTTGCCCGCAACAGTCCTGCTTTTTTGGTCTCTACCTACCTGTCAACCAACAGCTTCCTAGAGAGGGGCTCTCAGGGGCAACGCTGGCCCCAGACTCTCCATCCTTACGGGTCTGCATAGAAGAGCTCTGTGGCCGCTCCCCATAACTTGGAGTCTATCTCTTTCTTCTCAGGTGACATCACAGTTGAGGTTCTGGAGGGAGAGCGACCATTGCAGACAGGGGAAGTGGTTATCATTGTGGTGGTGTTGCTCATGTGGGCCGGTGAGTGAGCAGCTGCACGGGGGACCAAGGAATGGGGGAGTGGGGGCTCAGTGAAGGTGGGAGGTGGTGAAGGCTCAGGAGAAAAGGCAGGGAGGGAAATGCAGCGGGGAGATGCTTAGTTGGGGGTGAGCAGAAGTTTGAGGAGAGGAAGGCTAAGAGGGTGGTGCTCGCATATGAGCACCAGAAATTCAAGGGTTTTCTTCTCAGATTTTCTAGAAAGCTAGTGGGTATCTCACTGCCCTTCAAGGCTGTGAGTGGGGAGGTAAAGATCAAGGTGCAGATTGTATTGTTGTGTTTCAGCTGTCATCGGGCTCTTCTGCCGTCAGTATGATATCATCAAGGACAACCACTCCAACAACAACCCCAAGGAGAAGGGGAAGGGGCCGGAACAGAGTCCTCAGGGAAGGCCGGTGGGGACGAGACAGGTGATGTGATGTGAGGCCGGCGAGGGAGGGAAGGGTGATTTTGCTTCTAGAAGCAGTCAGGGAAAGGGAGAAGGCCAAAGAGGGGCAGGAAGAGAGGGGAAATGGATATTTGGGATGGAGGAGGCTCTTACCTTCCTGACATGAGAGACTCAAGCCTTTTTTTTTTTTTTTTTAACAGAAAAAGTCACTATCCATCAACACCATGGATGTATGAGTGAAGAAACCGAACTCGAAAACAGATGCACTAACACCCTGGGGATGGGGACAGGGTCAGGGAGAGCCTCAGTTGGTGATCTGCCCAAGACTGAAGGATCCCGTAATCTCCTAGAGGGTAATGACACTCCCACAATCTCAGGCCTGGTGCCCATCCTCTTTCCACTGTCAGCAGGGCCAGAAGGTAGGTCTCTTGGGGTCTGTGCCCCTGGACCTGGGGAATGGCTATCAGATGGGAAATGTCCTTCCATCCCCCGGGTCTGGGGGACAGACACTTGTTCAACTGTACCCCACTAGGTCCCAGATGGGCCCCCATTGCACCTGCATCAGGACTCTCGGCATCCCCAGCTGCCCTCACATCTTGCCTCTGGGTCTCAGAGGGGGAGGGTTCTTTGGGTACTCCCCCTCCCCCAGCAACTCAAAGGAATTGTCTGGGTCTGGAGGCAGATGCTGCACTGCACTACTCCAATGTCTTCCACGGAGTCTCAGGGGCTCCCCGTCTCACCTGGTAGCCCCCCCAGCTGCTGGTGACCTCACCCCTTGGACATTTTTCCAATAAATGTTCTTGGACAAACTGGAGATGACTGTTTGGGATACTGTACAGTAAGCTGAAGACACTTCCCCACTGTCTCTCCCCTGACCACAAGGGCCTCTCACCACCACCAACTCGACAGGAGCACTAACATTGTTTTAAGGTGTTTGTTTTGATTCTGTAGCCTTGAATGGGGGGGAGAGGACAGAAATGGGTGTAGAAAACTAGAGCCCTAGTTCCTTTTGTTTTGTTCAGTGAGAACGGGGGGGGGGGGGGGGGGAGAAGGCAAAGAAGGGGGGGTATATAAATTCTCCTGCATCTGTGGAAACGAAGGTCATACCACATGAGAGGGGCCGGTAACCTTTTTAACTTCACTGCCCACATTGACACCCAAGCTTTTCAACATTGATTCCTCTGACACCTCCATCAGCCTCGAGTTAATTTCCAGAAAAGGACTGAACAGTGTTTTGGGACAAATGAAAGAGCAGCTCCACTAATGGATCCTTCAGTGCCACGTGCTCCTATCCTGTGCACTCCTGTACTTCTAGTCTTCCCCACACTCACTTTTCCTTTTGTTTCGTCTGCCTCTGTCTCTGCTGATTCGGTCAAAGTCAATAATAACTGTAAAGTGTAAATGCATTTATTATATTCACTCTCTGCCACTATATCCAGAGGAGGATTATGGAAATAAAACTGAGGGGTTGGAACTCCCCTGTCAAAAGACTTATACTTTGGGCTCTGGGGCTACTTCCTTCCTGTGAAAGTAGAGGCTTTCCTCTACTGTTTCCTAAATTCCAAGGATGGTGCCAGTGAGAGAAATACCACTGTGGGGGAAAAGCTGCAGAACCCAGAATCTGGACATCATATGCTATACTCTCTGGAGAATAGGTCTTCTCAACTGCGGATCTTTCCAGGGGAGGTGTATGAACGCTCCTTTTCTGCATCTCAGTCTCCCTGGCATGTTCCAAGAATTTAGACCAGTAATTCTGAAAGGGACCCCAATCCAAACAGATCAAGAAGTCATTATCCTTTCTACTTCACCAAGCTCCAACCCCAGGTATTACAAAACTTAACTTCATCCTATCAGATAAGCCCAGTTCTCATTGGCCCTCTGCCTTGAACCACAAAAGCATCCAGATCTGGGCAGCAGTCTTTGATCCACTGCTACCCAGTTCTGCAGTAGTACCTCTCACTGGCCACTGGCGCGGAAACACTCACATCTCGGACTCTGGACACCTCATCTCTTGGGATGGAAGTGGCACGGGGTATAGAAGCATTGCATAGATATAGGGAGCTACGAGTTCAGAATATAAAGGCTGTTTCAATGCATCAGCTCTGGGTTGAATCCCAGTTACATCCTTTACTGTTCATTTGTTAAGGGACCCCTCTAACCCCGAGTCTCCTGGCATGTGAAATGGAACTAATAATGCCATCCCCTTCAAAAGCTGTCTTTGAGATTAAATGAGATAATGCATCTACAATCTTTTGCACGGTACCTGGCAGACGCATCCTGAGGATTCGGTTAGCTATCATTATTAGCCTTGTGATACCCCGTGCACATCATAGAGCCTATCTGGGTTCAATCCGGGCTGCTGCAAAACGTATGAAAGCAACCGCCCGGCCTTCCTCCAGGGTTGTAAGGATTAAAAGAAGTGTTCAGCCACACTTTACTCACAATCCAGGCGGGAGGAAGACCGCGATGCCATACGATCTCGAGTTTGCGGAGGGATCGTGGGCGTGGCTTGAGCTTGAGTTTGCAAGCAACGACAGGATTGGTTGAAGAGAGGATTCGCGTCCTCTCGGTCCCGCCCTAGACCTCACTGCGCCTGCGCACGTTCTCTCTGCTTCACAGCGAAGTTCTGTGGTGACTTTGCGAAGTGTGTCTCGCTGTACTCGCGTCAGCGTTAGCGTCAGCGACAGCGCGTCAGCGGCAGTCGCTGCGGCAGCGTGGCGGGTTGTCAAGGTAACCACGGGAGTTGTCGCTGATTGGTGGCATCAGAGAGACAGGTGTTCCTCTGGCAGTTGAAGCACCTGAGGACCCTGCTGAGCCCTCAGGTGAGGAGTTGCGTGCCTCTTCCCTCCCCCGCCAGCCTTAACGTTCCCAGAGAAGTGGGGGGAACTGAAATCTCACGATGGTGAGCGCCTACTGTATGCGGAATCTCTGCTCGGTCGGTAGTGTGCAGTAGCAGGACGGACCGCTAACCGCGGTAGCTTTCGTCCGTTTCCTTTGACATCAGTTGTGTACGAGGCCCCGTGCTGGGCGCACATGGAACCAGCGAACCTATGTCTGCGCCCGGATAAAGGAGCGCTTTAGGTAAAAGCCCCAAAGACGGAGTGCGGAAGACCTCCCGTTCGTTCTGATGATGAAGATCTCAGATTCGGAAAAGGCTGGGCACCGGGAGAGGAACCATGCTGAAGAGAGGCTGGGTTTTGGAGCTAGGAGACCAGCACTCAAGTCCTAGTGCCAGCTGCACTTTCAGTAAATGGTCCAATCCCGCTGACCTGAAGCCCTCGGCACACAGGCTCTGAGCGCCCACCCAGCGGCTTCATTGGGAAAATGGGAGTAACAATGATAGCAACCTGAGGGGGTTTCCTAATTAGGTATGTGTTCCCTTTCTTGTCCTGTCTTTGTGCCTCTATAACCTCTTATTCTTCCTTCCTCCTTCTCGCTCCGTGCTACATTCTGGATAATTCCTTAAGAAACATCCTGCAAGGGGTGCCTGGGTGGCTTGACCCTTAAGTATCTGCCTTTGACTCAGGTCATGATCCCGGGGTCCTGGGATCGAGCCTCAGCAGGAAGCCTGCTTCTCCCTCTCCCACTCTCCCATCCCCTTGCCTGTTTCCCTCTCTCTGTGTCAAATAAATAAATAAATACAATTTTAAAAAGATTATTAAAAAAAAAAATCTTGCCAGTCAGGGGTTCACTTTCACCATCGTCTCATCTGCTATTAAAATCACCCACTGAGTTTTCTTACTTCAAATATTGAATTTTTTATACGGTTTTATTTGGTTCTTTCTCTAGTCTGCCTGGTCATTTTTTCTAGTATATTTGCTGCTGAAGTGAACACAATGTGGCCATTTTTTAGAGTCTCTTGTCCCTTGCTTAATGTTTCATTCCATCTCTTAGGTCTTTAAACATTTTACAGTTCTTTCATATTCCATAACTGGTTTTCTTCCGTAATTGTTATTTTTAATACTGGAAATCCTTGGAGGGCCACAAGTGCTGTAGTTCTTGTTATTGTTTACTCCTTTATGGTGGTTAACTTCTATGTTGGTACCTTTTTTTATTGGGGGGCTCACGTTACATTGGATATAATTTTTAGAATCTCAAGGGCCTAACATGGGCATGTTTTCCTCTAGAGATGATCAGTGTTTGCTTTTGCAGGAATCGGGCAGACTAATGGCTTTTGTTCCCTTTCCTGAAGAGAGGATCCCAGATTTCATGACTAACAGATTCTCAGAATCGCCCCCTCATCCTGCTGGAGGACCCCTGCTTTATTCACCCGCTGCTGTGTTTGCATCAGGGCAACTGTACCCTTTCCGCTTGCTCCCCTGTTTTTTCCTGCTCGGGTTTTAGCTTACCGGCCTTTGCCTTTTTATGTTTTCCTTCCCTTTTCTGTTTTTCTCCTTTTCTTTCTCTTCTTCCCTTCCTTCCTTTTCTTCCCTCCCTCCTGCTTTTCCTTTCCTTTCCTCCCCGCGGGAGACTAGGAAGCAAGCCTAGTGATTTCTTCAGGTGACCTAAGCAACGAAGGTATGCAAAAGTACGGCCCAGGTTAAAGTTGTATTTTAACAGGACTCAAGCCGGAAGCAGAAGTGGTTGCCCACTTTGTCAGTTTACCTGCAGGCATTAGTGCGGGCACAGCTCTGAGTGTCCCGGAAGCTGAGGGCGTCCGTGTAGATAAGGGCTTCTTACCTGCTTGAAGGAAACGAAACGCCGGGCAAACAAGGGCCACTGGGATTCCCTCAGCGTGTACGCGCTGGGGGGGGGGGGGGGGGTAAGGCCTGTCCGTTCTGCAGTGGAGTCGGTGGAGACTCTAACCTGGAATTCGGGTGGGGTGGGGGGACTTAAATTTTACAGGGTGATGGGGTAGGTCTGGAGCAGAGCGGGGGCAGGGAGGGAAGACGGAGGTGATGGTGACCGAAGGTGTGACAACTGTTGCCTACATGCTGGATGAGGGCCTGATGGAGTTGATGAGGGCAACTACACCCGGTGAGGGGCTGGGCTGACAGCCCCAGGAGGTGGTGGGAGAGGCTGGTTCTGAGGCTGGAGGAGCTGGGATGGGCCAGACAACTGGCCCCGCCACCCCTGCCCATCGCCAGTACTCCTCTGCGCCCTGCTGTGCCTGCACTGTTGCTTTCCTGCCTTCTGTCTTCAGGGCCACAGCCTTCTTGGAGACTCTGGAAATGACCCCAGAAACAGAGGCAATGTGGAAAATCTTGAGCAAACTGGCACTCGAGGCAAGGCAGCTCCACATCGCGGAGAGGTGAGGCAGACCAGAGGTGAGGTGCGGGCAGCTAGGAAGGATGGCCAGAGGCCATTTTTGGTGTGGGGGGCGGGGTGTGTGAGAGGCTCCTCCCAGTGCTGAGGCACCAGTCCCCTGCCCTTACAACCAGTAATACCTTCCAGGTAGTTATTCCAAACATTCTTCCATCCCAGTTTATAAGATTTTTTTTGCTTTTGCTTCCCCTATGTAGGTCCCCCTTCAGAGTTTTAACACCCATGCCCTCCAGTCCAGGTGTTGACATGTATTTCCGAATGCAGCATAGGAGTGTAGTTAGTAGGACAGTCTTGAGGTTTTAGACTCTTGCGAGTTACCTGGCTCCATTTAACAGCTTGTATAGCCGTGGGTTAAGTGAACCTTTCCAAACCTTGGTTTCTTAATTTCCTCTCTGTAAATGGGAGGAATGATAGCATTTACCTCCTGGGGTGGTAAAGAAGAATCATAGGGGCAGTGAAGAAAGTAGGAGAATTCTCAGTGCTCAGTAAATGTCAGCTGCTACTGTTTTGCCAGGAGTCCTCTTGGATGCTTCCTTTCCCATGGCCCCACAGGTAGACGACCAGCTTGTCCTAGGGCCCTGACCCAGCGTCTTCAGAACACATCCTGAAGCTCTTACTGTCCAGCCCAGAACAGACCACACCTCTACCTGCAGTGTCACAAAAGCCTCTTAGTCTCACGGATCCTGTTCTTACACACCTACCATCCATTCATCCCACAATAGCTGAAATCATGTGTTACACCATAAATCAGATTGTGTCCTTTATTTGCTCAAACCTTCCAGTAGCTTACTGTTCTACTTAGTATAAGATCCACAGCCCATGACATGTCCTAACTCCTTACAATATTTGGCCTCTGCCCCCTTCATCTTCTAGGTACCCACGTGCCCGTTAGTCTCCAGCCACACTGGCACCCCTTGGGCCCTTTGAGTATCTCAGACTCATTCCTGCCATGGCACCTTACATGCGCTCTTCCCTCTGCCTGGAATAATTTTTCCCCATCTTGCATGACTGACTTTTTCTTGTACTTAGGTCTTGGCACAAATGTCATCTCCTCAGATAGGCCTTCTCTGAGTTCCAGCTGAACTAGCCCCCTCCGTTACAGTTTATATGTTCTGTCACGCTATTCCATTTCACTCTTCTTTCTCTGGAATATCTTTGTTTGCGTACTAACTACTTGTTTCCCCCAGAAAGTAAGTTCCCTGAGAGCAAGGCCCTTATCCGAGTTTCCCCTTGTGTCTCTAGGGGCAGAAACGATGCGCGGCACTTCACCGAGGCTCAGTGTTCGGCTGCTGGGCCGGTGTGTCCGCGCTGATCCTGCAGTGATGCTGCTGTTACTATGATTGCTTCCGCCCTGTAGGTGCTTTTCTGCTTGGGGCCATGTAGCAAAAGCTCGATTCCTGCATGAGACCAAGGAGATTGCAGACCAAGTGTCTCGGGAATATGCAAGTATTATCCTCCTGAATTATTCAGTCTCTCAAGCTGAGATTTCTCTTCACGCGCAGCCCCACCACCCCTGGCTTTCCAGCCATGGCTTGCGCGCCTCCACCTTCGAGTCAGACCGCTCTGGAATGGCTTGCCAGACCTCATCCTTTAAGCCCCATGAAGGTTTTCAGCTTTCTGGTCCTTTAGCTTCGTCGTCTCTGTGGCCTTCCTGTCTAATAAGCTCTCATAGTCAGAATGGCTCCTGCAGTGCTGACAGGATAACCAGAGCCTTCTTCTTCCCCCCGCAGGGTGGAGAAGGAACAGACTTTTACCAGGTCTGAGCACGCCTAGCCATGCTGGAGAAGAACTACAAGCTGGCTGAGATGATCTTCTTGGAGCAGGTGATGGGAGCAGAGGGGCCAGATTCAAGAGGGGAGCTGGGCGGGAGGGGGAGTGAGGCAGCCTGAGGGGAGGAGAGAGCTCCGGGGGAGAGCTTCTAGAAAGGTTGATGCAGCTAAAATGTCACTCCTTCCTTCTGGCTCTGCTCCTTACAGCTATGTCTTTATAAGCTGTCTGCTGCCTCCCCATCTGCCGCCTCCCCCTACCCTAGAGCCTGCCCTGGCCCTGCTTGTGCACACAGGCAAATCCAGGGTTTGTGGGGCCCGAAGCAGATAGAATTTGAGGAGCCCTCCTTAAGAAATAATGCCTTGGAAGGGGCCTATGCAAATGAGGTGCCCTGGGGCTTAACCTCCTTCTGCTTTCATGATAAATCCACTGCTTGTGCATAGGTCAAGGGTGAGGCTTTCAGTCCCCCAGGGCTGCATCATACCCCGGCTGAGGACAGCCTGCCGATCCCTGATGCTCCTCTCACTTCTTGGTGTCCCTCTCTCCTCTGCCGGGGTTCCCCTAGAGTGCCGTTGAGGAGGCTATGGATATGTAGCATGAGCTGCACCGTTGGGATGAGTGTATCCCTGTGGCTCAGGCCAAGGTACTAGCAGTTCTGTCTTCTCCTTGGTGCTCGCAGCTCAGTTCCACCAATATCTGAAGCCTCTTCTTACCAAGGAGGCTATAGGAGCTGGAACAGGGTTGGGCTGGGAGTTGGCACGTTGGTGACCGGGAGGCTTTCTGTTGTTACAGTGGGATTGGAGAAGTTTGGGAAGCAGCACAGGAAGGATGCAAGATTCCTCTCTTGCATGTCCAGGGCCACCCAGCCCTGGAGAAGCTGCGCCGGAGTTACTACCAGTGGCTGATGGACACACAGCAAGAGGAGTGAGCCGGTGAGCTACAGGAGAGCCAGGGGGATGGACTAGCAACCATCAGCCTCTACCTCAAAGCCGGGCTCCCTGCCAAAGCTGCCCGACTGGTGCTGGCCCGGGAGGAACTGCTAGCTAACACCGAGCTGGTAGAAAACATCACTGCAGCCCTAATCAAGGGGGAGCTGTATGAAAGGGTATGGCTGGCTTCCCGTTCCTGTCCCTCCTCTCCAGGTCTCAGCACTCCCTCCTACCCAGGGGAGTCCTGGAGTGCATAGCCCCCCAGAACTGGTGGCTGAGTCTCCACCTTTGGGGGCTGCTACTTGATTCTTAGTGTAGTAGGGTTGTTGTTGTAGTCACGTGGTATGTGTCAACAGGCAGGTGATCTCTTTGAGAAGATTCGAAACCCAGAGCGGGCCCTGGAGTGCTACTGTAAAGGCAGTGCATTCATGAAAGGTACTGCCCCGGACAACCCAGCCTTCCCTGTTAGAGTCTTGCCCGAATAGTCCCCCTGCACCAATTTTGTGCACCTGTTCTGGTGGATCAGCTCAGTTCTCCATCCCTCCACTTGTCACCTATTTTCCACACCCCATTTCCCGGAGTCCCATCCCTGGAAGGCTTAGCTGAGTGCCCTCTCTGACCCTGGCAGCGGTGGAGCTGGCTCGGTTGGCATTCCCAGTGGAGGTGATGAGACTGGGCCTTGGGGGATCACTTGGTGCAGCAGAAGCAGCTCGATGCAGCCATTCATCACTACATTGAAGCCAGGTAGAGGGGTGCAAAGGCGACTGGGTGTGAGGTCCAAGGTGATGGGGCAAGTAAGGGCACCGAGGCTCCGAGAGAGATGGCACCATGTAGGTTGGAGTAGGCTTGAGGTGTCTCCCTACCTCTACCTGTCTTCCTCTTGCCTCATACGCATGGATGCCTTTCCCAGCTCTGCCAGGTGCTCCATTAAGGCAATTGAAGCTGCCCTTGGCGTCCACCAGTGGAAGAAGGCCATTTATGTATTAGATCTACCGGACCGGAATACTGTCGGAACACCACATACAACCACATACAACCACATACACCACATACAACCACATACAACACCACATACAACCCCAACGCGGGGCCCAACACTATGCGTCTCTGCAGGAGTATGAGGTGAGGAAAGTCCCTTGCTGGAGCTGGAGGCAACGCAGTACCGAATGAGAAGAGAACCCAGAACCGGAAGTGGGGGCCCCTCACCAAATCCTTCTTTCTGGGTCCAGCAGCACCAGCCACCCTGAGCAAGAAGAAAGCAGTTTACTTCCCTTATTTCATTCCAACATAACATAGAGCCCTCTCCCAGACCTATAAAGCGAGTCTCCAGCTCTCTTCCTATGGAGCTGTTCCAATGTGGAATTGCCCTGTGTTGTAAAGTACGAGGTCCTTTTCGGTCCTTTTAAACTGCCTGTTGTATTGTCCCCATTCTGGTTTTGGCTGTTTTTTTTGTTTTTGTTTTTGTTTTTGTTTTCAAAACAGTGGAGGGTGTGAGACACCATAGCCCTCTTTTCTTCTGTGTTGTGGACTAAGGACCCGTCCCCTCCCCGCCACTCCAGCTGAGGTTTGCTCTGCCCCCTGCAGGCCGCTCTAACGCTCTTGCTCTAACGCTCTTGCTCCCGGCCTTTTGTATCTGCTGTCTCGAGCACAGATTGCGGAGGAGCTCTACGTTAAGGGAGACCGAACAGAAGATGCAGTAGACATGTACACTCGGGCCGGCAGCTGGGAGCAAGCCCACAAGGTAGAGAGCGGGGCCCGGTTCTCCGAGGGCTCCACCTCTCTGGGCTGTCCCCACTTTCCTTGGGCTCTGATGTCCCCTCTTCACTGGCCTCCTTGAAAGCTGAGAAAAAGCAAAAGATAGAAAAGTCTGGAGCGCTTGGACACCTAGCCGCAGGGAAAGGCAAGGATGAAGAGGCCCTTGTTCCAAACCCGTAATTCCGAAGCGAGCAAAAGGGTTTGGGAGCTGGGGAGCCCCAAATGCCCCTCCCCTAGCTGTAGTCACAGCGGCAACTTCATTTGCTGCTGGCGCCCAGAACCCAGTGGTTGGCGGGAGCACGGGAGTGGGAACACGTGCCCCAGCACAGGGCATCTCTGGCCTTTCTGCCTGAGCAGAATATAGTCCTGACTCTGCTCCTTATGGTCTTGGAATTCCCTGGACTGACCAGGAAAGCATCCGTACACAAACCCCTGTGGTTGTTGGGAAGGTTCAGAGTTGCTGGGAACACAGGTCACCCCCGAGTCGCGCTTCCCTGGCCATCCCGCAGCCCCCCTGCCTGCCTCGGAAGTGCGCTGGAGGTGACTGGGGCTCTGTGTGTCTGCACAGCTGGCGATGAAGTGCATGAGGCCGGAAGACATGTCGGTGCTGTACATCAGCCAGGCTCAGGAGACGGAGAAGCAGGGCAAGTACCTGGAGGCTGAAAGGTGAGCCAGGGCCCCAGAGGCAGCGTGTGGGGAGAGGGGTGCGTCTGAGGATGCGCGCCGTCTGCCTAGAGGGCAGTGATGCGGGAATCTGGGTCGAGGAGGCCCCTGGTGTCTCTCCCCTCCCCAGGCTCTACGTGACAGTGGAAGAGCCTGATCTTGCCATCACCATGTTCAAAAAGCACAAGCTGTATGATGATATGATCCGCCTGGTAGGGAAGCACCACCCAGATCTCCTCAGTGACACACACCTACGCCTGGGCAAGGTGAGCCCTTCTCCGGTCTCGGCCATCTCTTCCCCGAACAGGCCCCACGTCCCCCTCGCCCCATCCTGACCCTCCTTTCGCCAGGAGCTGGAGGCTGAAGGCCGACTGCAGGAGGCCGAGTATCACTACCTCGAGGCTCAGGAGTGGACGGCAACAGTGAACATGGACCGGTCCAATGGGCTTTGGGAGGAGGCCTACCAGGTAAGGAGTCCAGGTCACTCTGGGGACACGCCCGTGCCTCTTCCCCACTCTCAAGTGACACATTCTGAACTGGTCGTGGGTCTCTTTGAAAAATGTCCATACCAACAGGCAAAATTTCACATGCGGTAGGAGGGGTCTGTGGACTACCTGAAGTCCATCCTTGGACCTGCGCAGGCTAACAGACCCAAAACTGAGCCCTCTCCCTGTTCTAGTAGAAAGACCTGACCCTTGTCAAAGCTGCAGTCCGGTCAGCGGGGGAAGGGAGCAGCCCTGTGGCCCTGCGTGGGAGGATTGCCAAATGGCTTTGCTTCACAGGTGGCCCAGGCTCACGGAGGAGCTGATGCCCACAAGCACGTGGCCTATCTGTGGGCAAAGAGCCTGGGAGGAGCATCCTCAGTGAGACTGCTCACTAAGCTCGGACTCCTGGAAGCTGCCGTGGACCACGTCGCCGACAACTGGTGAGGCCCCACGGCTTCTCTCCACTGGCCCCTTTCGAGACAGAGCCTCTACATAGACAAGGAAAACGGCTGTATAGCTGAGAAGTGTTTCTGAAAACGGAGGCAGGAGTGAAGAAATCCTTGGAAGAACGTGATGGAGAGGCAAGGAATGAATCAGTAGCTCTGCCCCTGTTCCCCAAGGGCTCAGAACAGTGTTTAGCTGTTCCAAGAAGATGGAAAGTGATCAGTTTTCCTTCTTTTTTCAAAAAGACCTTTTTAAGTAATTACTATAGCCATTGTGGGGCTTGAACTCAACCCCAGATCAAGGGTCATTCATTCTACAGACTGAGCCAGGCAGGTGCCCCAGAGAGAAGAGCTTTTAAAGCGAAGGTTCACTAAGCCAGTAATTGACTTCTGAGTAACAGAAGTGGGCTTCTGTTAAATGCAAAAAGAGCTTTTCTTAAGCAAATGTTACAAAGACCAGTAATAATCCTGCATCGAGTCAGATGGCTGACAGTAGTCTTAATGTTTTAGAGAGTTTTTCTGCTAGTATAAATGTGGCTCAGGAGGAAGTGGTGGAGAACCCGGAGCCCTTGCTCCCGAGGCAGAGTAGTGCTGTGAGGCTCACTGCGGCCCCCTGCCTCACGCCCATCCCATTCCTTTATGCCCACTGGTCGCAGGAAGCACAGGCTTTTCCAAGTGTCCCCTGACCCCGTCCTTCTTTACGTGTCTGTGTGCTTCTGTGTCACTTCACATGGGTTGTCTTCTCAGTCTGTCCTTTCCCTCCCCTGGCCCCGTCTCTACCCGATTTGTTTTCTCTTGCCCTGCTCCGCCTCTTATAAAATGAAAGTACTGAGTAGGCAGACCTTCCCTACACCTTCCATTTCAGCTCATTTGAATTTGCTTTTGAACTCTCCCGGCTGGCCCTCAAGCACAAAACCCCTGAGATGCATCTCCGACATGCTCTGTACCTGGAGGATGAGGTATGGATGTGCTCCTCCTCCCTTGCTTTTAACCTGGACCTCCTCCTGTCTCCCGGCTGCCATGATGGCAATCTGCTTCTGATCGTGTGCGGCTGCCCTTCTGTCCCTGCAGGTTAAATCTGAAGAGGCCGAAGCTGAATTCATCAGGGCTGGTAAGCCCAAGGAAGCAGCCCTCATGTGAGTTACCTGTCAATTCCTTACGCCCGTCCGCCCAGCCGCAGCCCCAGGACCTGGCATGGCCACCTTCACCTGAACCTAGTACCAATAAATCTTCTACCCCCTCTGATATGGCTGTCTGTCTCCCACTATTGAGGCCTCAGTCCTGGGCTGAGCCTCCCCTGTGTCCTCTTCTGGGAGCAGGTTCGTCCATAACCAGGACTGGGAGGCAGCTCAGCGTGTGGCCGAGGCCCACGATCCTGACACTGTCGCCAAGGGGCTTGTGGGGCAGGCCCGGGGGGCCTTGGAGGAGAAGGACTTTCAGAAAGCAGAAGGGCTGCTGCTTCGGGCTCAGAGACCGGGCCTGGCCCTCAATTATTATAAGGTAGGGCACCGGATTCAGGACCATGAGGGGGAGGGGGAGAGAGTGTAAGAACCCACAGAGCACTACACTAACCAATACTACTGGGAAAGATCCAGAGAGTTAGCACTGGAGAGGTGCAAGGACCTAGGGATCCGTGGCCCATAGTATAGAGCACCTGTGTGGCAGTGGGAAGGTGTCACGCCGGCCTCTGCCTTCCTGATACCTGGAAATCCAAGCAGGAGGCTGGATTATGGAGCGACGCCCTGCGGATCTGCAAGGACTATGTGCCAGGCCAGCTGGAGGTTCTGAGGGAAGAGTATGAGCGGGAGGCTACCAAGAAAGGGGCCAGGTATGATGCCAGGAGGCAGCAAGTGTCGGCAGGGCTGGAGGGTGGGTCACAAGGTGTGCACGGGATAGGCCACGCTGCCCAGCCTGTCCTGGTCACGTGTACTCTCATCTCAGGGGCATGGAGGGGCTCGTGGACCAAGCTCGCCAGTGGGAGCAGGCTGGAGAGTATAGCCCTGCCGTCGACTGCTACCTCAAGGTGCGGGGCTCAGGCAGCAGCAGCCTGGAGGAAAAGTGCTGGATGAAGGTGAGGCGGGCTCCACCCTTCCTGGCCGCCCACTTCCGGGACCGCCCTCACAGCCAGCATTCTTCCTCAGACATTGCTTTTTCCTCCTGGGCCTCTCATTTTCGCTCAGGCGGCAGGTACCTGCTGAGTGCTTGCTAGATGCTAGAGCCAGAACTATGAAAACTATAAAAGGGGATCTGAGGCAGAACGCCTAACAGCCTGAAATTGGGGGAAGTTGGACACCACTGTGGCTCAGCTAATTGAGTACCTCGGTGAAGATAAAGGATGTGATTTGAAGTGGAGTTCAGAGGCGGGTGAGGTCTCGACTGAGAGGGAGGGAGGCTTTGTGAGGCGGGGGGCAGACCTGGGACCAGAGCTGGAAGGGCAAATCCAGAGGCCGGAGCTGGGGCCAGAAGGAAGCCAGGAAGAAAGCAGAGTCTCCTCCTCTACATAGAAGCTCCTAAAGAGAAGAATCTAGCCGGTTAAGCCAAGTCAAGAGGTTTCATCAATTCCTAAACATATATATAATCACATTTTATTATCTTAGAATTTGGGTTGCATGTGAAGTTTTCTGTTTTTTGTTTCTTTTTTTAAGATTTTTATTTATTTATTTGACACAGAGAGATAGATCACAAGTAGGCGGAGGCAGGCAGAGAGAGGGGGGGAAGCAGGCTCCCTGCTGAGCAGAGAGCCCGATGTGGGACTCCATCCCAGGACCCTGAGATCATGACCCAAGCCGAAGGCAGAGGGTTAACCCGCTGAGCCATTCAGGCGCCCCTGCATGTGAAGTTTTAAATGATGTATCTGGGGTACCTGGGTGATTTGGTGGGTAAAGCATCTGACACTTCATTTTCGGCTCAGCACATGATCTCAGGGTTGTGAGATCAAGTTCTGCACTGGGCTCTGCACTGGGTGTGGAATCTGCCTTAGATTCGCTCTTCTTCTCCCTCTGCCCCTCCCCACTCATGCTGTCTAAAACAAAAAAATAACAAAAAATAAGTAAATGATGCATCTTTGATTCAGAGAAATATGGTATTAGGAGTTTGAGGGGGATGTGGAGTCAGAGCCTCCGATCCCAGGTCTGAACTTCTACTTCTGCCTGGCAGCTTCCGAGGGGGCTGGGGCTGGAGTGAGTCACGTGACAGGACTCCGTCCTCTGAGACCCCGCCCCAGGAAGCTGTAGGTGGGGTTTAGAGCCCCAAACGTGGCTTCAGGGCCCCTTCCTCGCGTTCCATCCGTTCGCGGGACACCCAATACCCCTTCACCCTCTGTCCCCCACCCCCCCCCAGCACGACGAATGGGCTTTCTAGTGGAGATCAATTATTGCCCCTTTATTTATGTTAGAGAAATGACAGACCCATTCCCGCCCTTCCTCCCCCCAGGTAGAGAGGCACAGAGGCTCTTTGATTGCTGAGGGTGCCGGTATCCAAGGCAGTGGCTGAGCAGGAAAGAAGCCAGAAAAGAGGCAGGTTGGTGAAGGCTTGAGCCAGTCAGTGAATAATGGGGACGAATCTCTTCTCATCTGTTAGCTTCAGGCCTCTAAACTTGGCCTGTTTTGGAGTATTTTGTGTGTGGTCCCCAGGAGATTGCCCTTGCAATCTTCAGACAGACCATGTCTGAGCCTCTTCCTGGGGCAGCTGTGTTGGAGTCTCTCCTTAGCGGGACTGTGATGGGTTCTCACAGAGGGACTGAGATGGGTTTTCCCACACCAACTGTACTGGCCCCTTTCAAAGTGGCTCTGTTGGCTCTGCTCAGAATGACTGTGGCTGTTCCCCTCACACAGACTGCGTCCACTTCTTTAAGAGGGACTACAGTGAGTTCTCAGGAACTGCGACCACTCCTCTCAGAGGTCCTGTGCTGTCTTCTCTCAGAAGGGCTGTGTCCTCTCACCTCTAAGGGACTGTGATGAGTTTTCTGAAAGAGACATCTCCTCTCACAGGGACTCTGATGGCTCCTTTCAGAGGAACTGTGATGTCTCCTCCGAGGATGACTTCGATGGCGCCTCTCGGAGGGACTGCAATGGCTTTCAGAGGAATTACTTGGGGTTCTCTCCCTTACAAAGCTATGGGGGTTTCGCTTCTTGGGTGTGAGTTTCTCTGTAAGGTGACTGTGTGAGGTTCTCTTAAGGGAACCATGTAGATTTCTCCCTCTGGCTTGAACTCTGGTTCCTATTTTGGAGCTCTTGGACTCCTGGCTAGAGATTTCACATCTGTAGGAGTTTCTCTTATCTTTGCTGCTCTTGTTGTTTTGAACAATGACCACAGCCTGTCCGACTGAAGTGGTTTTGAAAATAGCACTTCTTTGGGAAACTATGGGCTTGGGTCGTTGGGTATGTCTACGTTGGAAAGAGCTACTTCTTTTTGGTTGATGAGCTGATCTGAATTGCTGTATTTCTTCCCATAACATCTTCTCCTGCTTAGTGGTTATGTCTGTTGGCTTTAGCTTACCAACTGACATCCTATCTCTTTTGATATCTCTTGATGAGGAATCATCTCTGGCTTTTCGTTTTGGATGGTGGTTTTTGCTTGAACACAAATGGTCTGGCCTTGACCTGTCCTCAGGCTTCTGTCCAGCAAAAGCCATTATTCTTCGTGCTCTCTGGAATGCTTGCTTTAGGCCTTGAAAAAACAGTTGAATGAATTTGGGTTGGGAGGATTTCTTAGGTTGTCTTTTCGAAGAGGCAGTAGTCGTCTGAGATGCTCCATTCCTCTTCCCTCTTAACTGTTCTTGTAATCCCGAGAAGAACTCCATATTGTGGTTCTACCATTTGTGTAGAACTTTGTGTTTTATCTTCTGCCTCCCGTAGTGATCCTTTTCTTTGGGTATTTTGAACTACGGGTCTTTTTTATTCTCCTTTTAGCCCATGTTTCATCCTTATTGCTTTCAAAGTCACTCTCTGGTAGAGAATGAACTTGAGTAAACTCATAGTGCCCTAGCCCTCCAATTGTCATCTTTCCTGCTAGGGCAGGGCTCCTATACTATCTTTGCCTGTTGTGGACTTGTGCAGGAGCAGGAGACTGGGAAGATATGGACTGGAAATGCATTGTAGAAGTAGGACTCTTGGAAGTTCGAGTATAGACTTTAGCTTTTCTTGGTGATGGTGATATAGAACTCCTTAGTGTGTTGGATCTGTCTCTTCTGTGGTACTTTGGGACTTGGGATCTTTTCCTAGTTTGCAACCTAAAGCCAAAACTCACCTTAATCTCTCCGTGGTTTTCAGGAGTGCTTACAAGGTAGAGCTGTAAGAAGGTAAGGCTCCAAAGTGCCCTGTAATTTATGACAGCAATTAAAATCTACACATAGGCCACACTGTAGGCAGATAGAGTATTTTAAAACCAGACCTGAAGTTAGAGGTAGAAGTACATTGGGGGGTATTTGACTCCTTAACAGTTTTGCTGCCATTTTTAGCTGCAGATCTTGTAGCAACTGGAACTGTTCTGACAAGTCAGTCTTGGCCTGGGGAAGATAACTTGGCTTGAGACAGTGTTGGGACTCAAAAATCCTTGTCTGTGAACTCTGAGTTCTCACTCTCTTCCATTGGAACAGAATCTTTCCTAGTGAAAACTATATTGAAGGAAGACTCTAAATTTACTGGGACAGGAGGCTGACCATCTGTACATGAAACAGGCATGTGCTGAATGACTTCCTGGGATATATCACTAAGCTTCGAACTTTTCTTTATTTTCACACTAGCTCCAGAGTGTTGCTGTATTATGGAGGACATGGAGCTACGTGTCCACATCCTTAAGGCTATTCTTTGTTCATGACCATGATAGGAAGTGTGTCTCTGAATGTAGTTTTTGGACACTGAAGTCTGAGAAATAATACTTCGACTCTTCTCTAGCAGACTCTTGGAAAGTTCCATCAGTTCCGCAGGAACCCCAAATAAATTCTGAATAGATAGATATCTGCAGTGGCTCTTTCCATTAAAGATGTTTGAGAACAAAGGTTCCTTTCCATAGTGGTAGCCAAGATATTCCCTATCATTAGCATCTTGGAGAGATATTTTCTGGGTAGTTGCTGTCTCCAGGAGTGATTGTTCCAGACATTCTGTTGTCTGCTCAAGACAGACCAGTTAAGGCCTCTGAGTTCCTGATCCTGACTGGAAGGTCCTAGATGGTGATCTCCAGCTTTGCAGTGGATGTTGGGATAGGCGCTGGAGTGAATTCTCTAGCTTCTCCACCTGCTTCTTAACAGTCCTCTTAGATATGACACCCACTCCTGGGATCTCAAAATATGGGATTTCTACACTGTTAGCAATCTTATCAGAGGGTTGATTGTGAAGGGAAAAGGGAAGGGTTGACGTTCGTATCACAGTAGGGTCTATAAAGTATTCTTCAGACTGCAAAATATCTGTCCCAAAGTCTTTTATATCCAAGGCCCTTGACACTTCTGGCATCTCCAGATCACAAAGGCTTCCTAATTCAGATGCTTCGACAGAGCTTGAGATGAGCGAGTTTGAAGAGTTCTGTAGAAATCTAGAGAAAGAATTCCCTATTTGTAACTCCTCTCTTGACATAAAATCCTCAGATTCCCTATTCTGATATATCTGTACTAGATTCAAATCCTCACATTCCATGATTTGAGGAGGCCCTGTTTTTATCCCCATTCCTTTCACAGCCTGAAGCCCTTGTTCATGAGTGAACACTGCCGATTCCTCCAAAGAAAATGCTGGCTGTGAGAGTGATTCTGAAGATTTCTCTTCGGTATTTGGCCTCATAGTTAGTTCTACAGGTTCTACCATTTCTTGAAGATGTGGCCTTGGGAAGAAATCCAAACAATCCATTACTTCAGTAGCTGATCCTAAGGAGACTCCTATTGGTTCTACAATCTGAGGAATGGGTAGTGGTGCTAAATCCTCAGATTTTACAATCTGAAGTGGTGGCCCTGGCATTAACACAGTCTTTACAATTTGAAAGCCTATCAACTACATTCTATCCAAAATCTGGTGTGTTGGCTCTGTGGTTAATTCCTTTGATTTTACACTTTGCAACCATAGCCCTGAGGTAAACTCAGAAGGTCTCACATCTTATAATTTTGGAGTCAGTTCAACATAGTCTACCATTTGAGAGGTACCCCCTGGTGTTAATGCTACAGACTTTACAACCTGAAGTGGTGGCCCAAGTGTCACTTTCACATATTCAACAACTTTTGGGGGGCCTATTGAGGTTATTCCTATTGGTTGAGCAGCTTGAAGCTGTGTCTTTGTAGAGCCTGTGACTTGATCTAGTGGCTTTGGACTAATCCTCATAAGCTCTGTAATTTGACCCTGTAGTCCTGGAACTATCTGTGAGTATTTCATACTTTGATTCTGTGACTGTGTCAGCCCCATCGGTCCATCCCCTTGCTGCTGTGTCTCAGATGTGAGCTCTACAGATTCTGCATGTCCTGTAGCTTGACCTGTTTGTCTTGGGGACAAATCTAAAGATTTCTCCCTTTGAAGGCACTGCTTAGAGGTTGAGCCCACAGATTCAGGAGCTGGATATCTTAGCCTTGGTGTCATCTTTGAAGACTTTGGGACATGATGTAATGACTCTGTAGTCAGTGCTTCTGATTCTTCCCTTTGCAGTCTTTTCTCGGAGATCACCTCCACAAATTCTAGCGCTTGAGGATAGGGCCTTGGAGCGCTCTCTGTATATCCAGTGGTTTTACTTATTGGCTTTGGGGTCATGCCAAGGAATTCCTTCTCTGTTGGCCTTGCTTTGGGGGTCAACCCCATAGTTTCTGTAGTGTGATGCTTGGGCTCTGGTGTCATCTCTTCAGATCCTGTAACTTCCTGCACTGGCCTTGTATAGGATTCCCCCGAGTCCTTAACTTGAGGCCATGACTGAGAGAATCAACCTCTTAGATACTTCCAGTGGTACAGTTAAATCCACAACTTTATTGCCATGCATTAACAGACCTAGAATTAACTCCTCAGGTTTTGTACTTTGGGGCTGTGGTTCTGGGGTCAGTGGCACAGATTTCACACCTTGAAATTGAGGTTCTGGGGTCAATTTCTTATAGTTCGTAAATTCTGAATACAGTCCTAGATTCAGATGAACAAACTTCATACTTTGGGACTCTGGGTTCAACACTTCTGGATTCATTCCTTGCATCTCTGATCCTGGTACTAACTCTGGATATTCTTGTATTATGTGTTGAGGCATTCGCGTGTCCAAGGCTTTTATGCCTTGGAGCATTGTCTCAAGAGCACCTTGGAATGGCACTGAGTTCACCTGCATAGATTCTGAAGTCTGGTTCAGTGGCCCTGGAGTACTTCTTAAAGATGATTGTGTCAACTCCAGAGATTCTTTCCTGTGGTGACAAGGGTCGGAAGTCAACTCTACTTCTGCTCCTGGATATCCTGGCTCGGGGATCATTCCTGAAGATTCCAAAGCTTGATGCCATCGGGTTAATCCTTCAGGTTCTGTGGCTTGATGATTTGGCTTGAGGTTCAGCTCTGCAGATTTTACTGCTTGAATGTGTGCCCCTGAGATTGGCTCCTCATATTTCATACTTTCCACCTGTGTTTCAGGAATCACATTTCTACATTCTACCATTTGAGGAAATTTCACATCTTTAAGCAATAGTATTGGGGCTGTCTCCTTAGATCGTTAATCTTGTAACCATGGCTTTGGGGCAAACTTCATGGATTTATTCTCTTCCTGTTGTCATCTTAGGATCAGCTCCACAGCTTTTGTATCTGAAAACTTCGGTGGTAGGGCCAAATGAACATATTCCAGACCTCGCAACTGTGAATTGTGGGTCAAATATAGTGATTTCCTATTTTGCAACTGTGGTGCCTGGGCTAACTCAGCAGCTTTTCCACTTTGTTGTTATGTTCCTAGGGTAAAATGAATAGATTTCACACCTTGAAGCTGAGACCCTGGGGCTAACTGCACAGAAATCCCACTTTCCAGCTGTGAAATAGGAGCCAACTCATTAGATGTTGCAATCTGCAGTTGAAGTTCTGGGGCCAGTTCTCTAGGGCTCACAGTTGGGATCAGCTGTCCATATTTCACCATCTGTGGGACTGAACCCGGAATCATGTCTACAGATGTTACATTGTGCAATCCTGGGGGTAACGTCATAGAATCCACAGTCTTAAGTTGTGGCATTGGCTTCACCCCCTAATATTCTGCACCTGGAAGGAGAGATGTGGTGGTCATTACTGCAGATTCTGTGACTTGATGCAGTGGCTTTTGGCTCATTTCCTTAGATGCTGTTCTTTGACCCAGTGATCTTGGTATTGTCCCTAAATGTTCCATTATTTGATGATGTGACTGTTTTGACTCAGTCACATTTCTGATTATGGGGTCAGAAGCCGACCCCATAGTTTCCACCATTTGATGGCTTTGCCTTGGACTCATCTCTGAAGATTCTAAGATCTGATGCCATGGGGCCAAACTTGGAGATTCCATGACTTGATGAGGTAGCCCTGGGGTTAATGCTGTAGTCTTTATGCCTTGAACATATGGTTGTGGAGTCAACTCCACAGAGTCTCGCACTTGAATCCATGACCCAGGAGTCAACTCCAGAGGTTTCCTGACTTGAGCTACTGGCCTTGAGGTCAAATCCTGAGTTTCTGCAACTTGTGATTGTGGTGTTATGATCATTCCCATGGATGACCCCAGTGCTACTGGAGTTACCTTTAAAGAATGTATGAATTGATGTGATGGCATTGGAATCGTCCCTACTGATTCTGTGACTTTAAGTGGTGGCTTTGGAGGTAAACCCACAGATCCTCCAACTCCAGGCGGACCAATAGTAGGAGGAGAGCTAGTAGATGTCCAACCAACTGGTTGAGCTGCTCCTGGGGCAGACTGTGAATCCCCAGATTCTATAACAGGTGGTGGTGCTGGTGGAATTATTCCTACGAAATCCATAGCTTGTAATAGTGTCACTGGAGTAACTTTCGTGTAATCAGTAACTTGATGCAATGGACTGGAGATCATTTCCAGTGATTTTGTATTTTGACATATTGGCCCTGGAGGAATCTTCAATGGTCCTGTGATTTGACTTTGTGGCTTTCAGGTTATATTCAGTAACTTCAGGATGTGGCCCAAAAGTCATTGCCACAGTTTCCACAACTGTGTATTGTGCCTTTGGATGCATCTTTCCTGATGGTATGACTTTATGGTCCAACGATGTGGTTATTTCCCCTGATTTCATGGCTTGAGATGGTGTTCTTGGGGTTATTCCCACTGGTTTTACGATATGTGGATGTGACCCATTAACCATCCCCATAGAATCCATGACTTGAAGCAGTGCTGCAGGAGTTACCGTCACATTATCTGTGACTTGATTCAGGGGTCTGGAGGTCATCTTGGATTCCATAACTTGATGCTGAACACTTGATGTTACCTCCACTGGTTTAGTGACTTGATATGATGGTTTATAGTGCTTACACTCACTTTTTTGTTTTTGTTTTTGTTACCATTGGTTTCCCAACTTTGGTGACTGTGGGAACAAACCCACAGATTCTATCACTTCTGAATGTGATTCTGGGATCATCCCCATTGAAGCCATGACTTGAAGTAATGCTAAAGGAGTTACCTTTATGCTCTCTGTAACTTGACATGGTAGCTTTGGGATCAATTCAATGTGAGTCATGTGGGACTTATGCTGCTGAATCCTTTTTTCCAGAAGACCTATGACCTTCTGTTCTATATTAAGTTCTAGAACGTGTTTTGGCTCCTGCTGCAGTCCAGTGGTGTTCTCTGGAATTACGTCAGCTCCTAAACTTTTGGGAAGCGGAGTGCCCAATGATGTAACTAAGGGTCTGGATTCAAGGATTTGCAGGCCATCCCCAAGTTGTGACTGCTTACCTGGGATAAGTGACTGTGAAATTTCTGTTTCTGTTCAATTTAATCCAGATTCCACTCCAGTATCACATGGAGCTGAAATGATGGACAGTTTGGGAATTTATTGTAGAGACTTTGTTCAGTGCTTTGATGAATGGGCATAGATACCTGGATTTGAGGTTTCTGTGGTTTGGGAACTCCTCCTTGTGCCTCAGTTAAATAATTCAGCATTGTCCATGACTCCCTCACCGGCAGAGGCACTGTTTGCTCCCTCAAAGTATAAACCTTCCAAGCCATATGTCCCTCTAACTCCCACCTAGCCAAAGGAGAGAGCAGGAGTGGAGCCCACCCTGAGAATCGTGGTCTTCCCTTGGTGAAAATAAAATCTGGTCCATGATCCAATGTCAAATGACTCTTGCTCTCTCCCCCACTCTTTGTTTTTTCTTGTTGGCAGAGATCTGGGGATTCAAACACAGAGTTGATAAAAGAGTTTTGGGATCTTAAGGGTGAAAGAGCTGCCAAATTCTGTAAAAGTTTTGATTTCCCAAACTCTGAGAGCTGAAAAGGAGGCAGGGCTGTGCCTGGTTCCTGAACATGGAAGACTGGTTTTTGGGTAAAATAGGTAAACTATGGCTCCGGATTTGCCGGGTTGTTCCTTTAGTAAAGACGGGAAGGTGGGACAGGCTGGAGTTGTTGCATCATGATCCAGAGGAGCTGCTGTCCTTAGGAGAATGTTTCGCCTTCTTACAGCCACAATGGGGTAGAACAGGCTCCTGAGCCACAAGCACAGTGGAGGTAGAGGAAGAAATCGTATCCTGTGATTCAGGCAAACAGAATTCTCTAAGAGTTGATCTAGGAAATAAAGAAAAGTTTCCATTTGCTTTGGGGCAGGAAAAAGTAGGAAAAGGGAAAGGTAATGGCTGTTTCAAATGTGAAATATTTTGTCCTGAGGGAGAACAATAACAACAAAAGAGGTTGTCTTCCCCAATCTCAATTACTTATGTAAAGAATTCCTCTATGAGGAGGAGAGGAAGGTATGGGTCTCCACTCCAATCAGAAATGATCCATGGACTAAACCTTTGGACCCAGAATTTGTTCCCACTGCCCAAACTAAGTAAATAAGCAACCAACTAACAATCTCTCTTTTCCCTCTCTTTTTCCCTCCCTCTTTCCCTCTTTCCCACCTCCCTTCTTGGGTCTCTTCCTCCCTCCCTCTTAAAAGTTCTTCCACCTTTGGGGCATCTGGCTAGCTCGGTTGGTAGAGCATGCAACTCTTGATCTCGAGAATTCAATTCAAGTAGAGTTTACTTAAGACAAAAACAAAAACTTCCACCACCCAACCTCCTCCCAGAAACGACCTTCCCTGACCTTGCACATTCCAGATGTTGGAAGATCTGTTGAAGACTTCTGTCCATTGACCAGAGTACATACTCCTGGGCCCATCCCATAGGGAGACCTGAAAAGCTGGACACAAGAGTAGGTCAATGTCACTGAAGTGATATTAAAGTACTAGTAAGGAAACCAATAAGAATAGTGACTTAACTTAGAAAAGGAAGAGCTATCATTGTGAGGGAAGTAAAACAGTACTAGGTACCTTTCTCTTAATTACTACAGAGTTTATCAGTAGAGTAAGCTGAAGAGAGGAGGAATAGATAGTGAAGGTCAACTCTACTCACTGTGTCCCATTAGCTTCGGAGCAGCTCATCCTAAGATTTTCTTCCCACTGGAAAGCTGGGAGCAGAGATAATGAAGCTTTTAGCACCCTAATTGTTGATACCACCTCTACCTTGTTCCACCCCCTTGTTTTACAGATAAGAAAACAAAGGTGAAATCATGCCTAGGATCATTAAGTTAATTAGTGGTAGAGCTCAGACTTAACCCAAGTTAAGTTTTTATATTTTGAACTCTACTATGCTGCCTTCGCCATGGAGTAGATGAAGCTGTTGGAAAGAGCAGGAACAATCATGCGAGTAGGGAGATGGAGTAGGGGAACTAAACATAACACATATTTTTCCCCCCAAAGGAGTCTATCCAGTGCCTATGACAGGGGAAAAAGTTATCGGAACTTCCTGCACCAAACATTAATCTCACCGAATTTCTTTCCTGATACTTTGAGTTCTACACAAAAGGAAAATTAGGCAAGAAATCATGGGGGAAAGGAAGCATAGGAAGAATTATCAATCCGTTTACAGCTCTCTGGAAGCTGCTGAAAAGAATCTAGCGTCTTTGGAGATGCTAGAAAGAGTAAGCACATTTCTTTCATTTACATAATCTTTTTCAAATTCCCTCCCTCAACCTCTTATTAAAGTCTGGAGTCTTAAAGCAGACCCACAGTTGGTTTGTCATTAGCCTTGAGCTGAAAAATAAAGGATAGGATCTTTCTGACCTGTGAGTTTCTGGATATCTTTCAGTTTATGATGCTTTGAAGCCTAGAGAGGCACAAAGAGAAAAAAATAAAATCAGAAAATGTTCTGGGTTAGAGAATCAAGAGCACATTTCCTCTTACAGACACAAATATTGATCCAGTTGGTGTCCATAACCACAGCACAACTGGCATCCCATTCATATATTCATAGATCATTTAATGAGTGCTTAGTAAGTTCTAGGCATTAGCTTGGGTGCTAGGACTACAAAGATAAATATGACCCCTGTATTCTGGGAATTCACATTAATGGGGAAAACAGATGTCTAAACAGCTAAGTTATAATACAGTGTGGCAAATATAGAACACATAAATCCTATGTAAATAAATATAGAACAGAAACATCTAAATATATTAATAAATAAAAATTTATCGACATATTAATAAATAAATATATAACAGAAATATAAGTGTTAGAGAATAAAAGGACAGGGATTCACTGCCTAGGAGAGATGGGAAAAGTTACTCAAGAAGTGGCCATTTGTACTGGAGTCTGAAGAATCAGCAGAAAGTTTTTAGGTGAAAAAAGAGCATTCCAAGTCAAAAGCAACATCCTCAAGAAGATTATAATGTCATGAGTGTCAGGTGCACATTTGCTAAGACAAAAGCTGAAAATAGAAGTGGAAGCCAGATTTTGCCAAATGATGGAATTTTTAGTTTATCCTTTAGGTCAGAATTTCCTGATCAGTAACATAAACTCCTGAGTTTTTTGCAAGCATGTTCCAAGTCACTTTAAAGGTAGAATTACATTTGTTACCATTTCAAATAAAACAATTTTTATTTCTCCCTTTTGAATCATGACATCATTCTCAGAGAGTGTATTATAAAAGCCTACATAATATTCATTGTATTGCCAGATGTTTTAGCTAAACAATGTTGAATAAAAGTGTTAAAAGCAAAAATTCTCCCAAGAATGGTGGTTCAACATAAGAAAGTCAATCAATGTGATACACCACATCAATAACAACAACGGGGAAAAACTGGACAATTATCTCAACTGACAGAGAAAAAGGATTGCCAAAATCCAACCCCTATTCATGATTTAATTAAAAAAATAAAAACACTTAACAAACTAGGGATAGAAGGGAATTTCCTCAATTTAGTAAGGGGTATTAATGAAAAACCGATAGTTTTTCATCGATAGTTTCTCAATAGTGAAAGCCTGAGAGCTTTTCTTTTAGGGTAGTGAACAGACAAGGATGCTCAATTTCACTACTTTTCTTTAACATTGTGCTAGAAACTCCAACCAGAGCAATTAGGTAAGAAAAGTAAAAGCCATCCTTTCCTTTGGAAAGGAAAAGTTAAACAATATCTCTATTCACAGACGACATAATCTTTTTTACAGAAAATCGTAAAGAATACACGCGCGTGCACGCACACACAAACCCAATTAGAACTAATAAATGAATTTAGCAAAGTTACCGATTGCAGTATCAACACACAAAAATCAGTTGTATTTTTTCTTTTAGTTGGCTCCATACTGGGCCCAATGGAGAGCTTGATCTCATGACCTAAGATCAAGATAAAGATCAATATCAAGACCTAAGCTGAGATCAAGAGTTGGATGCTTAGGGGTACCTAGGTGGTTCAGTCATCAAGCGTCTGCCTTCTGCTCAGGTCATGATCCCAGGGTCCTGGGATCAAGCCCCACATCTGGCTCCCTGCTCATCTGGAAGCCTGCTTCTCCCTCTCCCACTCCCTCTGCTTGTGTTCCCTCTCTCACTGTCTCTCTCTCTCTCTGTCAAATAAATATTTTTAAAATAAATAATATGATTTTTTAAAAAATGATTGAAAATAGAAACCCTGCCTAAGTTTCCAGCCTGCCTCAAGAAAGTTGGGATTTATCAGCCTCCACAAATATATTGATATCAGCCAATTTTTCAATCCCCCCTCCACTGTGTGTGTTTGTGTGTGTGTGTCTATATGTGTGTGTCTATGTGGTCTTATAATAAAGAACACATCTGGTGTTTGTCCCAGACTCCTGACACAGAGATTCAAAAACTCTGTGGGAATTTCCTGAGTGATAGGAATGCCTTGGTTATGCTAATGAGGTAGAAAAGAAAAGTTACTTCTCCCTTTACTTTAGGAGGCTGAATTAACCTTGATTCTACAATCTGATCACGACATTACTAGAAAGGAAAACTCACAGGCCAGGCTCTTTCATGGAAACAGATGCAAAATTCCTCAACTTAATATCGGCAAATTTGATCCAACAATATATAAAAAGGATCATGAACAGTGTCACAAACATATTTGTTTCAGGAATCACAGTTGGTTTAATACTTTAAAAATTCATTGTAATTCAGCACTTTAATAGAATAAACAAGAAAAATCGTATGAACAGCTAAGTAGAGGCAGAAAAAGTGCTTGATAAAATTCAACACCCATTCATGCTAAAATTCTTAGCAACCAGAAGTAAAAGGGAGCTTTCTTCATCTGCTAAACAGCATTTACAAAAACCACACAGCAAACATTACTCATAAATGGTGAATTAAAGAAAAACTTCGTCTACATAAAGATAAAAATCCCCACTATCTACTGAACACAGTACTGGGAATCCTACTCCATGCAATAAAGCAAGGAAAAGAAATAGAAGTCATAGGATTAGAAAGGAAGAAATAAAGTTATCATATGCAGACAATGGGACTGTATAGGGAATCACAATATGCTTTTGGAAAAGCATCTACCAATCCATTTTCAGGATTGATAAGCAAATTTATTGAGATTTTTAGATAAAAGGTCAATATAGAACCCCCCCCTTTTTTTTTTGGATAAGTCCATTTTATTTTGAGATGTTTTTTTTTTTTTTAAAGATTTTATTTATGGGCGCCTGGGTGGCTCAGTGGGTTAAGCCTCTCTGCCTTTGGCTCAAGTCATGATCTCAGGATCCTGGAATCGAGGCCCGCATTGGGCTCTCTGCTCGGTAGGGAGCCTGCTTCTCCTCTTTCTCTTCCTCTGCCTGCCTCTCTGCCTACTTGTGATCTCTGTCTGTCAAATAAATGAATTTAAAAAAATCTTTAAAGATTTTATTTATTTATTTGAGATAGAGACAGTGAGAGAGAGCAAGAGAGGGGGAAGATCAGAGGGAGAAGCAGACTCCCTGTGGAGCTGGGAGCCTGATGTGGGACTCGATCCCGGAACTCCAGGATCATGACCTGAGCCAAACGCAGTTGCTTAACCAACTGAGCCACGCAGGCACCCTATTTTGAAGGACTGACATAATTTAGAAAATGACTTTTTTTAAAAGATTTTATTTTTAAATAATCTCTACACCCAGTGTGGGGCTCAAACTTACAATCCCAAGATCAAGAGTCACATGCTCTACCGGCTGAGCCAGGCAGGTGCCCTTAGAAAATGGCATTTAAAAGACCAGATGGAGGGAGCACTTACTAAATGCCAGGCAGGATACTAGGCGTAGGGAATACAAAGATGAATATAGTCCTTGTAGGAAAACAGTGATAATATTTATAATGAACTCTTGTATTTGAGGTCCAATTAGGGAAAAAACCAGACTCAGTCCCTTCTCTCTTTCTGCTTTACTTTTCACATCCAAACTTTTGTCACAATAGCCCCCTGAGGGCAAAGATTTTTGTCCCTTCCATTTACCGCTGTATCCATAGAGCCTAAAGGAGTGCCTTGTACAGGGTGGTGGTGGCGGCTGGTCAACATCCATCCGAGGACCGAATCCGCGCCTCTCCTACCATCCGGCTTGAATTCCCTTTCCCTCCTTCCACTACCTCGTTAACAGTCTCCAACTGGCTTAGCTACCCAGACAACTGCCACAGACACGTACTGGCGTGATTTTAAAGTTTCACTTTCAAACTGTGGTCCTGGGTCAGTAAGGTAACAGTATATAAAATCGATACACAGAAATTCATTGCATTTCTATACACTAATAATGAAGCCATAGAAAGAGAAATTAAGAAAAACAATTCCATTTACAACTTCGTCAAAAATAATAAAAGACCTAGAAATAAACTTAACCTAGGAGTAAACAAGGAGGTAGAAGACCTGTACTCAGAAAACTAGAAAAGACTGATGAAAAAAACTGAAGATGGCACAAATGGAAAGATAGTCCTTGCTCCTGGCTTGGAACAACAAATACTGTTAAAATACCCATGTTACCCAAAGCAATCTACAGATTAATGTGATCTCTTCAAAAAAAATCATCGGCATTTTTCACAGAACTAGAACAATCATAATATTTGTACAGAACCACAAAAGACCCCAAACTGCTGAAACAATCTTGGGGGAGGAAAACAACACATCTGGAGGTGTCACAATCCCAGATTTCAAGGTATACTACTACAAAGCTATAACAATCAAAATAGTATGGTACTGGCACAAAAACAGGCACACAGATCAATGGAACAGAATAGAAAGCTCAGAAATAAACCCACGATGATATGGTCAATTAATCTTTGACAAAGGAGGAAAGAATATGTGATGGGAAAAAGTCTCTTCAACAAATGGTGTTGAGAAAACTGAGTAGCTACATGCAAAAGGAGGAGATTGGACCATTTTCTTACAACATACACAAAAATAAACTCAAAATGGGTAAAGGACCTCTATGTGAGACCTGAAACCATAAAAATCCTGGAAGAGAGCGCAGGGAGTAAGATCTCTGACTTTGGCCACAGCAACATTTTTCTAGATATGTCTCCTGAGGTAAGGGAAAGCAAAGCATAAATAAACTGTTAGGACTACACCAAAACAAAAAGCTTCTGCACAGCACAGGAAGCAACCAACAAAACTAAACAGCAACTTACTGAATGGGAGAAGATATTTATTTAAAAAAAAATAAAAAAAATAAAATAAATATTTAAAAAAATTTAAAATATAATTATATTATCCAGTAATTGTATTATTAGGTATTTACCCAGAAACTTTGAAAACACTAATTCAAAAGGATATATGTACCACTATGTATATAGCAGCATTATTTTTTTTTTTAATATTTTATTTATTTATTTGACAGAGAGATCACAAGTCGGCAGAGAGTCAGGCAAAGAGAGAGAGAGAGAGAGAAGCAGGCTCCCGCTGAGCAAAGAGCCCGATGCGGGGCTCGATCCCAGGACACTGAGATCATGACCTGAGCCGAAGGCAGCGGCTTAATCCACTGAGCCACCCAGGCGCCCCAGCAGCATTATTTTTTTAAAAGATTTTATTTATTCATTTGAGAGAGAGCATGCATGAGTGAGGCAGAGGGACAGAGGGAGAGAGAGAATCAGGCTCCCCCTGAGCAGGGAGCCTGCCGTGTGGCTTGATCCAGGACCCCGGATTCATAACCTGAGCTGAAGGCGGACACTTAACCAACTAAGCCACCCAGGTGTCCCCAGAGTAGCATTATTTACAATAGCCAAATTATGGAAGCACTCCATTGATAGATGAATAAATAAAGGATATGTGGTATATATATATATACACATGTATAAATGTACATGTATACATACATACATACACACATACACACACAATGGAATATTATTCAGTCATAAAAATGATCGAAATCTTGAAAAAAATGAATAAAACCTTGTCATTTGCAACAACGTGCATGGATCTAGAGAGTATAACGCGAGGTGAAATAAGCTGGTCAGAGAAAGACAAATTCCTTGTGATTTCACTCACATGTGGAATTTAAGAAACAAAACAGATGAACAAAGGAAAAATAGAGAAACCAAAAGACAGACTCTTAACTACAGAGAACAAACATGGTTACGAGAGGTTGGGGTGGGGGATGGGTGCACGGGATTAAGAGTACACTTATCTGGATAAGCACTGAGTGATGTATAGAATTGTTGACTTACTATACTGTACACCTGCAACTAATATAACACTGTATGTTAACTATACTGCAATTAACATTTTAAAATAATAAAATAAGATAAAAATTTCCTTTCTTAAAAAAAAAATGTGACGGGGCACCTGTGTGGCTCAGTGGGTTAAGCCTCTGCTTTCAGCTCAGGTCATGACCCCACGGTCTGGGATGGAGCCCCGTATCAGGCTCTCTGCTCAGCAGGGAGCATGCTTCCTCCTCTATCTCTCCCTGCCTCTTTGCCTGCTTGTGATCT
Source organism: Mustela lutreola (assembly GCF_030435805.1). Classification (NCBI taxonomy): domain Eukaryota; kingdom Metazoa; phylum Chordata; class Mammalia; order Carnivora; family Mustelidae; genus Mustela; species Mustela lutreola. Next base: position 119,893,013 of record NC_081298.1, read on the forward strand.
CTGTCAAATAAATAAATAAAATTAAAAAAAAAAAAAGAACTTGGACATCTTTTTTTTTTAAGATGTACTTATTAAAAAAAAAAAGATTTACTTATTTATTTGAGAGAGAGAGCATGGAGCAGGGGGAGGGGAGGGAGAAAGGAGGCAGGGAGAGAGCCAGACTCCCTGCTGAGCGCAAGGCAGGTCACCGGGCTTGATCTCATAATCCTGAGATTATGACCTGAGCCTAAATCAAGAGTCACAGACCAACTGAGCCACCCAGGAGCCCCCTGACATCTTCCCATTGCATATAGAATGAATGAATATACATTCCAACCACATAGGTGTCCTCTCTTCAAACATATCCAGCACTATTCAATTTCCCCTGCTTTCCCCCAATCCATTCCTTCCAACCTGAGAGTCGTCCCTACTGTCTTCCATCCACCCTATCCATGTCCAAAGCCCTTCCCTTCTTCTGAAGCACAATTCAATCCTGAGCTCCCCCAGAGGCATTTTCTAAATCCCCCTGCTTCAAAAGACAGCCTCCAACCTCTTCAGCAATATTTATACATCTACTAACTCTTATCAATTTCTCTTTCATTATGTATATATCCATCTCTCTCCCCAGGTTCGCCTAGAGCTCCTAGAGGGTGGGGTTGGGGTTTTATTTCTCCTCAATGTCTAGTGCGCCACCATACATAATAGGAGCTCAAGGTTTGCTGAAATAAACTGAAAGGAACAGGACTGAGCATGATTGACACTTCTAGGAAGACATCCGTAGGCACTGTCTCAACTCCCCTCTTCCCCCACCCAGTTCCTCCGCTGGCCCAAGAGGTAGGCGTTTCCAGTGCTTCAGAGGCAGGGACGGGGAGCAGTGGATTTCCAGGGAAGGTTGCATCACATACCTCTGAGGCTCTCTTGGCTGCCACCTGTTCCCTGCTCTGTCTCCCAGAGAAGAGCAGCCAAAGCCCCCAAACGAGGAAACCACATAGTAGTAGAAGGCTGACACATGATGGAGGAGGTATGGCCAGCCCCCAGATGGGTGCCATTTCTCAACACCCTGCCCCTCTCAGCCAAACACTATTATCCCTCAAGGTTGTGACTCCATATGACATCACAATGGTCATTGCGAGGTCAACCTGACAGGGCCCAGCCAATGTGTGAGCTGCTTGGGTCTCTTCTCAGAGATGTGTCCATCAGACGCCCCTTCCTGCAGCTGCCCATGGGCTCTGCCTTGGCAGCCAATGCTCAGGGAAGACCTCCTTTAGCATTCTACTAGGATTGGGTTGGACAAGTTGGCATAGAGAGTATGGAGGCAAGATTTCAAAGGAGCAGCCCCTCCAAAGGGCTTATCTTGTCCTATAAGCGTTTTCTCTGGAACCATTCACTCCCTAGAAGTCCAGGTCTGCAGTCATATGTTCCCAATCATGAATTAGAATACTGAGGCAAGTACATTTAGGAAAGCTAGGCTGTTTTAAGTACAGATACTCTCAGGAAATGTGATTATATATGGTTTCCTAACTCCAAAGTTTGACACATTTCTTAGTTGCTATAGCATTGAAACAGAGATGAGATGTCACTTAGGGAAATTAAATGTTCTTAGAGGATCACTCAACTCCAAAATCCATAGTCTCATTTTCTAGAAGATTTATTATGTCATTACACCCAGAGTTAACTGGATTCTCTATGGTTAATTCGCTGTAACAAAATTTCCAAAGAATCAACTTATGCTATACTAAAGATGAATAAAACTGGCCAGGGTATATTTTTTTCTTGTAGGAATGTTAATTTGGAAGATCAATTCAATTAAATAACTATTGAATAGCAGGCACTGTTTTTGAAAAAGACAATGATGGTATCTCACCTTACAGAATTTTCAACCCACTGGGGCAGCCAAAGTAATATTCTCAGTAAGCCCATCATCAAGGAAGTGGTTAAAAAACACATGATATGTCCATATGATGACAGACTTTGCAGTCACTATAAAGATTATAAAGAATGATACTTGTAAAGATACAAACGTAGTGATCCGAAGGGGCACGTGCACCCGAATGTTTATAGCAGCAATGTCCACAATAGCCAAACTATGGAAAGAACCTAGATGTCCACCAACAGATGAATGGATCAAGAAGATGTGGTATATATACACAATGGAATACTATGCAGCCATCAAAAGAAATTAAATCTTGCCACTTGCAATGATGTAGATGGAACTAGAGGGCATCATGCTTAACGAAATAAGTCAAGCAAAGAAAGACAACTATCATAGGATCTCCCTGATATGAGGAAGTGGAGATACAACATGGGGGGTTTTAAGGGGGTAGGAGAAGACTAAATGAAACAAGATGGGATTGGAAGGGAGACAAACCATAAGTGACTCTTAATCTCACAAAACAAACTAAGGGTTGCTGGGGGGAGGGGGGTTGGGAGAAGGGGGGTGGGATTATGGACATTGGGGAGGGTATGTGCTTTGGTGAGTGCTGTGAAGTGTGTAAACCTGGTGATTCACAGACCTGTACCCCTGGGGTTAAAAATATATGTTTATAAAAAAAAATTAAAAAAAAAAAAAGAATGATACTTGATAGGCTGAGCACACCTTCCATGGCAGGTTACTAGTATATGCCAGCCTGGAGTTCTAAGGTTAGGGGTGGAGGTACAGTTTTGGTTCAAAGAACACGTGTGTACAGTTTGACAAACACGTTTTGAAAAGGATTTTATTTATTTATTTGAGAGTGAGAGAGACAGGAGTCTCTAAGCAGGGGGAGGGGCAAAGGAAGAGGGAGAAGCAGGCTTCCCACTGAGCAGAGAGCCAGACACAGGGCTTAATCCCAGGACCCCTGGATGGTGACCTGAGCCAAAGTCAGACGCTTAAGCAACTGAGCCACCCAGGCGCCCCACTCTTTTCTCTGTGTGTTTATGTATTCATTGGGGGTATCTGGGTGGCTCAGTGGATGAAGCCTCTGCCTTCAGCTCAGGTCATGATCCCAGGGTCCTGGGATCGAGCCCCGCATCAGGCTCCCTGCTCAGTGGGGAGCCTACTTCCCTCCCTGTCTCCCTGCCTCTCTGCCTACTTGCGATTTCTGTCAAATAAATAGAATCTTTTAAAAAATGTATTCTTCGTATCTTGAATATTCACTCACCATTATGTTTGAGTTATCCACGCTACTCTGTACCTCGGGGATTCATTTTTATTACTTCATTGCATGGTATAACCATTGCATAACTCACTTTTTTCTTTTTCAATTTAATCTCAATTAGCCAACATATAGTACATCATTAGTTTCAGATGTAGTGTTCATTAGTCATTGCATAACTCATTTATCTATTACGATATTGATGGACATTTATTTTCCATGTTTGGCTGTTATAAACAATGCAGTTAAAAACATCCATGTCCTTGTATCTTCATGGATATATATTCTTGTTTCTCTATGGCCATGGCTCTTAAGCTTTAACATACATCAGAATCACCTGGACAGTTTGTAAAAACACAGACTGCTGGGCCCTACCCCTAGAGTTGCTGATGGATTGAGTTTGCAGTAAAGCTCAGGAATTTGGCATTTCTAAGATGTTTCTAGCTGTTGCTGGTACTGTTGGACCAAGGACCACACTTTAAGGACGCCTGCTCTATAGTATCAACCAAGGAGTGGAATGGTTGGGTTCTAGAGTATGTGTAACTTAAGCTTTAGGAGACAGTGCTAAACTGCTTTCTCCGGAGTGGCCGTGTCAATAGCTCAGTGGTGAATGGCGGTTCTTCCTGCTCCATTTTCCTGCCAACGTGTGGTTTCGGCAGGCTGTTTCCCTTTAGCCAATCTGGTGTATGTGGTAACAGTATTCCATTGCTTAACTTAAATCTCTCCCGTTACTAATAATTATTAACTTGTGAACACATTTTCATGAGTTAATTGCACATTTTTCTCATTGGGCATTAATTCATTTCATGAGTTAATTGCTGCATTCCAGCTGCTAATATTTTGTTTAGGATTTTTGTTCCCTACTTTCATGAATGAGGCCATCCTGTGATTGTTCTCTCTTGTTCTGTCTTTGTCAGGCTTTTGGTATCAAGGTCAGGCTAGACTCATGAGTTGGAAAATATTTCCTCTTTTTTTAAATGCCTGATTAAGTTTGCATAAGATTGAAACTATTTGAGGGGTGCCTAGGTGACACAGGGGGTTAGGTCTTTAAAAAATAAAAGATTGAAACTATTTGATTCTTCAACATTTGGTACAATTTGTCAACAAAGCTTGGAGTTTTGAGTGAAGATTTTTTTTTTTTTTAAGATTTTATGTATTTACTTGACAGAGATCGCAAGTAGGCAGAGAGGCAGACAGAGAAAGAGAGGGAGAAGCAGGCTCCCTGCTGAGCAGAGAGCCCAATGCGGGGCTCGATCTCAGGACCCCGGGACCATGACCCCAGCTGAAGGCAGAGGCCTTAACCCACTGAACCACCCAGGCACCCCTGAGTGAAGATTTTTGACCAAAGATTTCATTTATTTGAAGTCCCATAGTGCTATCGAGAATTTATACATATTTTAAAATATTTTATTATTTATTTTTAAATCAGAGAGAGAGTGATCACAAGCAGGGGAGCTGCAGTCAGAGGGAGAAGCAGGCTCCCCACTGAGCAAGGAGGCCCATGTGGGATTCGATCCCAGGACCCTGAGATCATGACCTGAGCGGAAGACAGCAGCTTAACCAGCTGAGCCACCCAGGCATCCCAAGAGTTTGTAAATTATTTTGAATCTTCTTTGGTGAGTTGTATTTCCTAGTAATTTTTTCTGTTTAATCTACATTTTCAAATATATTAACATAAAATTATTCAAATGCAGTACTGTCTTCTTGTTTTTATGAGATTGGTTATTTGAGTCTTCTTTTTTCTCTTATCTTTGATCTTGTTAGAGATTTGTTGATTTTATTTTATTTTTTTAAAGATTGTATTTATTTGAGAGAAGGAGTGAGTACAGGGTGGGGGAGGGGCTTAGGGAGAGAAAGAAGCAGACTCCCTGCTGAGCAGAGATCCCCCCCCCCCCCCCCCCCCGCTGTGGGGCTCCACCCCTGGACCCCAGGATCAGGACCTGAGCCTGAGGCATGTGTTTAATCAACGGAACCACCCAGGCGCCCCATGTTTTGTCGATTTTAATTAATAATTTCAAAAAGCCAACTTTCTATATGTTTGCTTTCAATTTCAACCATTTCTCCTTTTGTCTTTCTTATTTCCTCACTTCTCCTTTCTCTTTTGCCCCCATTTTATTGAGATATAATCGACAATTCTACTTTCTTTGGATTTATTTTGCTGGGTTTTTTCCCCTAACTTCTTAATGTCGAGAATGTCGAGATCACTCACTTTTAATCCTTTTTCCCTAATATAGGCATTTGAGAGTATACATTTTCTCCTAAATACTACTTTAGTTTCGTTCTGTAAGTTAGAACACACAGAATTTTTATATTCTGTTCCAACTATTTTCTAATTTCTATGGTGATTTCTTTGATCCATGCATTATTCAGTAATTCATTTTAAGTTTCTAGACATATGGGGATTTTTCAGTTATCTAACAAAGTTGGACTGTGGCCAGAATATATACTTTAATTTCACTCCTTTAAATTGTTCTAAGACTTTATTCCCCATTTATGGTCAGTTAAAAAAAAATTCTCTGTGTGCTTAAGAATTCTGCAGGTGTAGAAAATAGTCTCTTCCGGGGGCAGCTGGTGGATCAGTCAGTTAAGCAAGGGACTCCAGTTTTGGCTCAGGTCAGGATCTCAGGGTCCTGGGTGGGGAGTCCGCTTGGGAGTCTCTCCCTTTGCTTCTGCCCCTCCCCCTGCACCTGTGTGTGTGTGCGTGCACACTCTCTCTCTCTCTCCGCTCTCAAAGAAATAAACCTTTAAAAAAAAAAATTCTCTTCAGAGTTTCCTCTTCTGCCTGGGGTTGGGGGGATGTCTCTATGACCATTTGGTCAATTCTGTTCATCTCCATGTTCAAATCTATACTATTCCTAAACTTTTGACTGCTTTTTGTCCACCAATTACTAAGACAAGTATGTAAAATTTCTCATCATGATTGTGGATTTGCTTATTTCTCCTTTGAATAGCAAGAATATTTGCTTTATGTATTTGTAAGTTTTATTTATTCCTGGTGAATGAAGTCTGGTACCACTATGAAGACCCTCTTTATCTCTAACACTACTTTTGGCCTTTAGTTCTTTTGTCTGATACTAGTATTGCTATAGCGATTTTCTTTTGATTGGTACTTGTATAGTGTATCTTTTCCCATTCTTTCAACCTTTCTATACCTTTTTAATACTGGATATGCTATTGGCAAGAGACACGTCTAAAACAGATTTTATTGGAGCACTGACAAGAGTAGGCAATGAGCTGGACAGGGGCTGGAGGCAGGGATGGTGGTAAGTAGGTTACACATTAGAAGCCTGGGGGCACGACACCCTGACTTTGTGGCTTCCAAGTCCCCTGGGCTGACCCACCAAGAGCCACAGGTGCAGAACAAGCCACTCTCCTCTTCCAGCTCTGCCCCAGAGTAACCCCTAGACTCATTACAATATATTTGTGAAGGGGTTTTAGCCCCTCACTCCCCATGGGGGAAACCTGCCCTGATGGTTCAGGGACAAACTTTGTAGGATCAAAAACTAACCTCCCGGGGTGCCTGGGTGGCTCAGTGGGTTAAAGCCTCTGCCTTCAGCTCAGGTCATGATCCCAGGGTCCTGGGATGAAGCCCCACATCTCTCTGCTCAGCAGGGAGCCTGCTCCCCCCTCCCCCTGCCTGCTTCTCTGCCTACTTGTGCTCTCTCTCTCTGTCAAATAAATAAATAAAAATCTTAAAAAACAAACAAAAACCTAACCTCTCTCAACCTCTCAACCTCTCTCTCTCTCAAAGGACTGGACGCAGCCTCCATTAGAGGCTGACCAATGTATGACGCAAGACCCCCTCCAACCCCCCACCCAACACACACACACACACACACACACACACACACACACTCCTGCAGCCTCAGGCCAGTTGCCTTCTCTGAGCCTTCCCCCTTCTCCCGCCTTGAGAGTGTACCGTCCTCAATAAACTGGTTTGTGCTTGCTGCTTTCTTCTCTCCTTATTTAAACTCAAGTTAGTTAACATACACTGTATTATTAGTTTCAGCGTGGAGTTTAGTGATTCATCAGTCCCATATAACTCCCAGCGCTCATTACATCACTGTCCTCCTTAATGCCCATCCCCCCGCCCCAACCCCAGCTGTCTTTGTGAGAGCGCGGCTCCGCACGGAAATCTTTCGTGGGGAATCCAGAGCCAAGACCTCCACTCACACAGCACAGACTGTCCCACCCCAAACGGCACGCCCTCCATTTCCAGTTCCGTTACGCATCCCATTCTATTTAACGCAGTTACTAAAACATTGGGATCAAAATTACCCTTTTACGAGGCACTTTCTATTTCATCCTGTTTTGTATTTCTTTTTCTCTCATTTCTTGCCTTTTCGTTGGATAACAAAGTATTTTTAATTAATTACTCCATTTGTTCCTTTACTATGTGGAAGTTCGATTCTGTTTTTGTTCTTTCGGTACAAGGGTTGACAAACTGTTCTGTGGGTCAAGGCTAGCCTCATGCCTGTTTTGTAAATAAAGATTTACTGGAGCCCAGCCACACTCATTTTACTTCCTGTCTCTGCTCTGCTACAACAGCAAGCAGTTACAATGACAACCATAGGGGGTCTGCAATGACTAAAATCTTTACTATCTAGCCAACCCCATTTTTAAAAAGATTTTATTTATTTATTTGACAGAGATCACAAGTAGGCAGAGAGGTAGGCAGAGAGAGAGAGGGAAGCAGGCTCCCCGCTGAGCAGAGAGCCCCAGGCAGGGCTCGATCCCAGGACCCTGGGATCATGACCTGCCCTCTGAGCCACCCAGGCACCCCTCAGCGCAGTACCTGTAAGCGCCGCTCCCAGTGACCGCCGGGCAGACGGAGGAGGGCTGAGAAAGGGCGATGAGATCGTGCCCTGCGGTGGAGAAGCTCCGGCCGATCCTGCTGATAAGCAGATGGAGGCTCTGGTCCCTGAGAAGAGCGCGGGGCTTACTCCACTTGCGTGGCCGCCGGACACAAAAGGAAACTTGGGTTCTTCCTGGTCAGACAGTGACCTTTTCTCAAAAGACCAGCAGAGTCTGGTGCCCAATCTCTTCTGGAGGGATTCCTGGATAAAAGTTTAAAAAGAATACAACCAGTGATCAGCAATGTCCCTGAAATACCGACGGGTCTGAAAAGGAGTCTGACTGGTCGGATGCTGGACCAGGTTTCCCACAGGGAGGAAATGCGGCCCCCGTCAGGGACCCCGCAGCTTTATTTATTTATTTGTTTATCTATTTGATAGATCACAAGTAGGCAGAGAGGTAGGTGGGGGCGTGGGGGGAAGCAGGCTCCCCGCTGAGCGGGAGCCGGATGCGGGACTCGATCCCAGGACCCCGAGATCATGACCTGTGCCGAAGGCAGAGGCTTAACCCACTGAGCCACCCAGGCGCTCCGACCCCGCGGTTCTTTAGGCATCCATCCCCTCGAATTCCGTGCTTAGGGTCTGTCTTCCACCCAGACTTGGGGCACCGTGCGCGGAGGGCTAGTCAATCTGTTCATCACTGTGTCCATAGAAATACAACACGTTGAGCCTTTTCTGCCTCAAATCATTTTTTTTTTTTTAACTGACAAGAAAGTATTTAAAAATTAAACCAGTATAAGAGAGAAAATTAAAATAAGCCAAAGGATTAAAATATCTTAATTAACCAATAAATAAATAAATAAATAAATAAAAGGAAGAAAGGAAAGATGAAAGGAAGGAAGGAATCACAAAACCACCTGGTCTTTTCTTAAAAAAAAAAAAAGAAATTTATTTTAGAGAGAGAGAACGAGTGAGAGCGTGAGAGGGGAAAGGGAGAGAGACTCTCACCCAGGCTCCATGCTTAGTGCAGAGCCCCATGTAGGGCTCAATCTCATAACCCTGATTATGACCTGAGCTGCAACTAATAGTCAGTCGCCCAACCAACTGAGCCACCCAGGTGCCCCATTTTTCTTTTCCTTTTTTTTAAAAAATTTTATTTACTTGAGAGAGAGAAAGAACATGAGCAGGGGGAGGGGCAGAAGGGGCAGCAGACTCCCTGATGAGCAGGGAGCTGGTGTGGTTCTCAATCCCAGGACCCTGAGATCATGACCTGAGCTGAAAGCAGATGCTTAACCCACTGAACCACCCAGGCGCCCCTTTTTTTATTTGAGAGAGAGAGCATGAGAGACAGCACGAGCAGGGGGAGGGGGAGAGACACAGAGAGAGAAGTAGACTGCCCACTGAGCAGAGAGCCCAATGTGGGGCTCAATCTCAGGACTCTGGAATCATGACCTGAGCCGAAGGTACGTGCCTACTGAGCTACTCAGGTGCCCTGTTTTTTTTTTTTTTTTTTGGTTTTGTTTTAATAGGAATAATGAAACATAGAATTTATGGGTTGGTGGGACACCAACCTGTTGGAATACTATAAACAGGGTGTATGTCCGTGGTGAGGTTAGGGTTAGGGTTCTGCATCCCAACACCAATAATAAAAAACAAAATTAATCAACCATGCTGGAATAATGAATTGTTTTCCTATTTAATAATTGGACAATATAAGGATTGTGATCTATGAAGAGGTGATCAAAAGATTACAACCAAGGAAAAAACAACAGCAAAAAATTGCAGTTAAAATATGTAAGGAAAAGTGATTATTGAGTTTTATCTTTACAAAGATAAAGATGCCTGCGTGGCTTAGCCAGTCAAGCATCCAATTCTTGACTTCAGCGCAGGTCACCATCTCAGGATCATGAGATGGAGCCCTGGATCAGGCTCCATGCTCAGCGGGGAGTCTCCTCGAGATTCTCTCTCCTTCTCTCTCTGTCCCTCCCCCCAGCTCATGCTCTGTCTCTAAAGTAAATCTTAAAAAAAAAATGGTGTTGTTTTTTTTTTTTTAACTTCATAGTATTATGAAACCAGATGAACCCAAAGCTCTGCCACGCCCTGACCACCTTGCCCAAGACTGGAGGAATTCGTGGAGCAACCTGGGCCAGGCTCGAAGCACCAGTCCTCTGGTACCCCGGCTGCCTGCTCCCTCAAGGTCTGCAACTGGCTTTGTACCTGTCTCAGCTGACCCAGTGGGCAGGTCTGTTTCCATCTTGGAGCCTTTCTAACCAGTCTCACACCTCCCAAGACTCAAGGCTTGTTTCAGCAAAATATTATTCCAGCATCTACACAAGGTTATGCCAGAGTACTCATTTGAGGTGTGCACATTGCTTGGTTAAAAAAAAAAAAAAAATGCAACTGTGGACATTTGTCTACTCAGATCATCAGCTTTAGTTTAAGGAATAAATGGCCAGTGAGAACTGCCTGGCCAGGGGCCCAGCCTCACTTGAGCTGCTGAGCATAGGGCTGCTCAGGTCATGCTCCAGTTGGCTCCCAGTCGGCAATGGTCTAAGTTCGGAAAGTGAGAAGAAGCAGTGTGACAAAATGCAAACTTTTTATTGTATTGTACAAGGTGTGCTTCTCTAATGGAAAGGAGGCACAACCAAGAACCTTACTCTCCACCAGTTTAAGACACGCTAACTACAACATCTCACCCTCACCCACCTCACCCTGCATAAACCAAACTATAGGACATCAAAAAACTTTTATAGTACTTTCTAGTTTTGTCGGGCTTTGACAATATTGGCCTTAATGCTACAGTGGTATCTAAGCAGTTTATATTTGTACTGGAAGACTTCATAGGAGTTTAACCATTAGACCAATTGTCTTTACTGCCTTTTCCAAGGCCTTCATGCTTACCCTCCCCATCTCCCTGCCACACCCCCATCTCCTGCCCTAGGTATCTCAGCCAGTAAACATGCTGGCTGTTCTTAAACCAAAAAATAGGTATTTCCCAACTTTTCTTCTCTACCTTTGTCCTAGTTGATGACCTACCACCCGGGCTCTAGTGGGCTCTTAACTCATCTCCTTGCCTCCCCATCGTCGGTAGAATCTTCCTGAAACAGTATGACCAGGTTGCTCCCCTAATCATCACCCACAGGATGTTAAAGCTTCTTAACAGGACAGCCTTCCATGATCCAAGCCCTCCTATCTAACATTACAGCCTGCATTTCATTTGACTATCGACTATCGTATTTTCTCTTACAATCCAATGTGCTATTGAGTTTCCCCCTTGCTCTCTTGTGTCTGTAATAACTTCTTTCTGCCTGGCTAAATTCTTTTTTTTTTTTTTTTTTTAAAGATTTATTTACCTTGTGGGGGGAGGGGCAGAGGGAGATCTCAAGCAGACTCTGGGCTGAGTGCAGAGACCAACAGAGGCCTTGATCTCACAACCCTGAAATCATGACCTAAACAGACATCAAGAGTCAGACACAAGCAACTGAGTCACCAAGTTGCCTCTGCCTGGCTAACTTCTTCCGCATCCTTCAAGACTCAGAATACCTTCCTCGGGGGTCTTTCTTGACTGTATCACCTCAATGCCCATTAGCATTTTGCCTGAACTAAGTGTTCCTCCCCGGTGTTCCCAACAGTAACCTGTAAACTCTATCAGAGGACTTCTCAACTGTACCGACATCATATTTCCGTCTGTCATCCAACCCTCAAGTGCTGGAACCCATACCTACTGCCAGAATGAGTACTCAAGTCAGCATCCTAGAGGGAACCATGTCAAAGTAATGTCTCAAATCTAGACTTTTAGGTCTTTTTTTTTTTTTTTTTTAAGATTTTATTTGACAGAGAGCAAGAGCATAGGCAGGGGAGTGGCAGGCAGAGGGAGAGAGAGACGCAGGCTCCCTGCTGAGCAGAGAGCCCAATGTGGGGCTCAGTCCCAGGACGCTGGGATCATGACCTGAGCCAAGGGAAGACACTTACCCAACTAAGCCACCCAGGTGCCTCTAGGTCTTGGTTTTTTAAAAACATGAATTGGACCTTATGGTACTAGTATTGTTACTTTCCTCTTATAAAGCTTTCTGAAGACTAGTGGTGTGAATTAGAGAAAATGATCCAAATTTACTTCAGTGGTTAAAAATAAAATCCCTGAGGGTTGCTTGGGGGTTGGGGTGTTGGGATGGGTGGCTGCGTGATGGACACCGGGGAGGGTAGTGCTATGGTGAGAGCAATAAATTGTGGAAGACTGATGATTCACAGACCTGCACCCCTGAAGTAAATAACAGATTATATGTCAAATCAATAAATAAATAGGACTTGAGGGGTGGAAATTCCAAGTTGGAGGCAAGCAATACGCTTGATATCGTTAGTAGCTTTTATCTTCCATCCCTGACAGGACCCTCACAGACAAAAAAGGAAAAGCCTATAGAGAGCTGATAACTGTCCTTTCATTCTTATTGCTGATCATTTTGTAGCTAGATTTTAGCAACCATGTGTGTGTCTGACATATAATTGACTCTTCTTTCTCAAAAATTGACTGTTTTGTCATTCTTGGGTGTACGGAGCTTACCACCCTCCGCACCTAACAGGATGTATTAGAGCTTTTTATGTCCCCTCTTTTATAGTACCATAAACCTTGAATGTATCTTGAACATCAGACACTACCATGCTCCCTAGTTCCCCCTTTTCTTCAGAGAGCAGCTCACCGTTCACAATACAGCTTCTCCTTCTGGTCAGCTCCAGATTCAAGGTTCCCAAACAGCAGTTCATTTTATATAAACACTGTCAAAAATCACCTGAGCTTTTTGTGATAATTGTTGTTAGAAAAATATCCTTTCCTTCCCCATGCTTAGGTCTTGAAAGTGTCCAAATTTTTGTAGAAACAGCATTTCACACCATGGCAAACTGTTTTAGAAACAAGACATACTAATACACCTAATTCTTTATTTATTTGGCTCTAAGAAGAATTTGCATGAAAATGAGCCTGTATGGCAGGTACAGAATGTACTGTAACAGCACCAGAGAGGTCTCCTCTCTGCTCTACAGAGCCTCAATGTTTTCATACATACACGTGACTTTAGTAGTAAAACCAGAGTCCAGGAAAAAAAGGAGCCCTTTAGGAAAAAATCAGTTTAGAGTGACTTTTCAAATTGACCATTCCTTCTCATATACTTAAATTCAAATAACGGATACATTCACAGGCCCAAATGTTGGCATAGAATAAAATCATGTTCATTTATTTTTTCTGCATCTTAGAATTAGAAGGCATAAAATTAAATACGTTGAATGTAATAAATTCATCCATACAAGTGCAAGTCTCCAGCTATAATGCATTTTATGGCATATTTATCATTTAAAAAATGTACCAGTAAATCAAAAAAGAGGGAGTATGTCCATTTAACTTTTATTTAAGTGTATGTAGGAGGTCTTCAGAAATCAAAGATGAGCATGAAGATATGGCCAAACATAAAACCTATCAAATTCAGTGAAAAGTTGCTGACTTTAAATAGTAGTTGTAAGAATGACCAATATATATTCTTTGTTAACAACCCCTCACTCTACAGTAAAAAAAAAAAAAATAATAAAATAAACATTCAGTAAACATTCTTTCCTAAGGTAGTTTCCCTTATATATCAGTGATTTATCCATTTCTTTGTATACACAAATTTGTTGAACATACCAATCAGTGGTTCTCACAATTGAAAAATAAAAGCACAAAAAAGTTTACACTCTTGTACAGGTAAATAAAAGATCACCTTGAATTAAACTGGATCTCCTTAAGGGCATAGTATAGTTTCAGTTTCAATAACTATTACATAATTAGTTTCTTACATACAAATATTGACATATTTGGCTTGTGCTTCAAAGCCTTTGTGTCTCTGAAGTCCATGTCAATGCAGCTCATAATTTGAAGTCACTGGGGAGTTCTTTACTGCTGCTGGGTTTGACCTGATCGTGCATCAGAGTCTCCTCAGCACCTGCGGTGGCACTGCACATCTCCGAGGCATCATCAGCATCGGGGTCCAAGCCTTCGGGACAGGGAAGTTTTAGCAGCTCTTCCCGGAGCTGAGCAGTGTGACGCTACACAGGGGAAAATGAGTGATAAAAGAATTATAAACCCTGATTCTAACATAACATCGTATGAGGGAGGAACTAAGTTTAAAACAAAATCCAAAGCATTAGGCCTATAAATATTTTTTTATTCATTTTTTTAAAAAAATTTTATTTATTTATTTGACAGACAGAGATCACAAGTAGGCAGAGAGGCAGGCAGAGAGAGAGAGGAGGAAGCAGGCTCCCTGCTGAGCAGAGAGCCCGATGTGGGACTCGATCCCAGGACCCTGAGATCATGACCTGAGCACAACCCACTGAGCCACCCAGGCACCCTTTTATTCATTTTTTTAAAAAAAGATTTTATTTATTGACTTGACAGAGAAGGAGTGACGGAGGAACACAAGTAGGGGGAGTGGAAGAGGGAGAAGCAGCACCCCCCCATCCCCTGAGCAGGGAGCCCAATGCAGGGCTCGATCCCAGACCCTGGGATCATGACCTGAGCCGCTACTGTAAGAAGCAGTGAACAAAATGGGCAAAAAAAACTGATGCTGCTGAAAAGCCCAAAGTAGCATGTGCACTGACCCTACCCACACCCCCAGCATTACTGATGATTTGTAAGAACTCACGTATGGTAGATACTCTTTTAAATTAAAGAGGGTAAGCTCTTCACTTATAATACATCCTGTCTCTGGCTAAATATTTTTTGATAGAAAGTCCATAAATTAAAATAAACCCACAATTATTTTACTGAATACAAACAAGTCTTGATCAGGTACCAGGTCTTGTGTAGAACATTCGCAAAATGTTTCACTCTCAGTCTCACTTAATGCTCAGAAAAAACCTTAGGAACAATTTTTTCATCCAATTTTTTTTGTGTAAGTAGGCTCCATGCCCAGTGTGGAGCCCAGTGCAGGGCTCAAACTCATGACCCTGAGATCAAGAGTCAGACGCCTAACCAACTGAGCCACCTGGGTGCCCCCTAATTTTTTCCTAATTTAAGCAAGTGAAAAAGAATAATCAGAGAGATTATATAATTTCGTATTGTACCATACATTACATATTTAGAGAAAGATATAGAGATGTTAACAGAGAGGGGATAGTTGTCTACAAATATAAAGTTTTGGTTTATAATTTTCTACTGGGAGAGAAATGACCTCAAGTAGTGCATCAGGGCTTTGAAAACTTGTTGTTGTCAATATACAACTTTGAAAATTAATTAACCAAGATTTACAGAACACTTTTTATGTATGAGACACTAAAAATATAAAAGCAATGAGTGGAAAAAGATACAAAATCTCTGACTCACAGAGCCTAAATTTGGGTTAGAGGTCTAAGACAAAATAACAACTACACACTTGTAGCTATTTGTAAGGTTTCAAAATATATTAACACAGTGATAACTCGTAATTTCTCCAGCCCCAATTTACCTTCCACTGTGGACAACAGGACAAAACCTTAACCAGGAAAGAAGAAAGAAAATTATGCTTATATCTCAAATTCTTTAAATTTCTTTAAAAATAAAAAAATAAAATGAAAAATACAGGGCAACTGGGTGGCTCAATCAATTAAACGTCTGACTCTTTTTTTTTTTTTTTTTTAACCGAGTACTTTTTCTTCTTTTAAAAGATTTTATTTATTTATTTGACAGACATCACAAGTAGGCAGAGAGGTAGGCAGAGAGAGAGAGAGGGGAAAGCAGGCTCCCCATCAAGCAGAGCCCAATGCGGGGCTCAATCCCAGGACCCTGAGATCATGACCTGAGCTGACGGTAGAGGCTTAACTCACTGAGCCACCCACGTGCTCCAACGTCTGACTCTTGATTTTGGTTCAGGTCATGACCTTAAGGTTGTGAGATCAAGCCCTGTGTTGCGGTCTGTGCTGGGCATGGAGCCTGCTTAGGATTTATTCTTTCCCTCTCTAAAACAAACAAACAAACAAACAAACAAGCAAACAAATAGCCTTCACACAGCAAAGGAAGCAACCAATACAACTAAAAGATAGCCTATCGAATGGGAGAAGACATTTGCAAATGACATATCCAATAAGGATTAGTATCCAAATTTATAAAGAGAATATATAACCTAGCACCAAACAAATAATCCAATTAAAAAATGGGCAGAGATGGGGTGCCTGGGTGGCTCAGTGGGTTAACGCCTCTGCCTTCGGCTCGGGTCATGATCCCAGTGTGCTGGGATTGACCTCCGCATTGGGCTCTCTGCTCAGCGGGGAACCTGCTTCTCAGTCTTTCTCTGCCTGTCTCTGCCTACTTGTGATCTGTCTGTCAAATAAATAAATAAAATCTTTAAAAAAAGGGGGGGGGGCAGAGACCTAATGTGCCAAGCAGTGATTACAGACAACAATATTGTATTATAACCAAATTTGGTACCAGTCTAGATGTTAACTGTTTGGACCACAAAAAGAAACTGATTATCATGCAATGTGATAAAGATGCTATGGCTACAATGGTAATCTCATTACAATATGTAAAATGTATCAAGTCAGCATGTTGTACACATTATGTCAACTATATCTCAATTCAAAAAAAAAAAGAAAGAAAACTTGATAGGAGGAAAGAGAAGTTTTAATTTTACACCTTCACTTAAGTAATGGCAGGGCATCCAAGTAAAAATGCCATTAGATAATTTTGAAAAAGGGGAGCCTGGGTGGCTCAATTAGAAAGTGTCTGCCTTTGGCTCAGGTCATGATCCCAGGATCCTGGGATCGAGCCCCGCACAGGGCTCCCTACTCAGCAGAGAGCCTGCTTCTCCCTCTCCCTCTGCCTGCTGCTGCCTACTTGTGCTTCTTCTCTCTCTGTCAAATAAATAAATAAAATCTTTAGGGGGAAAAAAAAGGTAATTTTGAGAAAGCAAAAACCAGGCAATAGTTGAAAAAGTTGCTTTTTTTTTTTTTTTTAAATATTTTATTTATTTATTTGAGAGAGAGAGACAGTGAGTATGAGCAAGGAGAAGGTCAGAGACAGAAGCAGACTCCCCGCAGAGCCGGAAGCCTGATGCGGGACTTGACCCCGGGACTCCAGGATCATGACCTGAGCCGAAGGCAGTCACTCAACCAACTCAGCTACCCAGGCGCCCCGAAAAGTTGCTTTTAAAGAAAAAATGGCCCTGGGGCACCTGGCTGGCTGAGTTGATAAAGTATGCAATTCCTGATATCAGGGTTGTGAGTTCAAGCCCCATGTTGTATATGCAGATTGCTTAAAAAAATAAAATCTTTGAAAAAATAAAAAAATTAAAAAAAAGAGTAAACGGCCTAAAAAGCAAAGAGGTAGACTTATCATGATCACTTGTAAGGCATATAAATATGGTATCACTATGTTGTACACCTGAAGTGAAAATAAAATTTTAGGTCAACTACACTTAAAAAAAAGGGGGGGGGGTTGCCTGGGTAGCTCAGTGGGTTAAGCCTCTGCCTTCGGCTCAGGTCATGATCTCAGGGTCCTGGGATCGAGCCCCTCATCGTGCTCTCTGCTCAGCGGGGAGCCTGCTTCCCTCTATCTGCCAGCCCCTCTGCTTACTTGTGATCTCTGTCAAATAAATAAAATCTTAAAGAAAAAAAAAAAAAAGAGAGAGAAAGAGTATATCACCAAAGTTAAGGGTATAGATACAACTGAGAGAAAAGGAGAGTAAAATGGCTCTGAGGGTCAAAACGTAAGACTTCAGGTATATAAACCCTCAGAAGGGTGAAGAAAAAAAATTCACTAAAAGAATTAAAGAGTGTGAGAAGAGGAACTACAGTGGTCTACAAATGAAAACTGGTAGAAAAGACAAACACTGTTTGTTTTTTTTTTTTAGGATTTTATTTGTTTATTTGAGATAGAGAACAAGAGCGAGAGAGAACATTGCTGCTGCCCCTCGGAACAATTTGTTACTTAAACTGTAACCCCTGGAGGATTTTACTAGTTGCCAAGCACATTTAGATACGGCCTTAAGAAATTCATAGAGTGGCAACAGGTCTTTGGGGAGAAGGCCGATATACGACCGTGAAGCTGAGCGAGCCGGCATCCCCAGCTGCCCAGCTCCGGCCTTCTCCCCAAAGACCTGTTGCCACTCTATGAATTTCTTAAGGCCGTATCTAAATGTGCTTGGCAACTAGTAAAATCCTCCAGGGGTTACAGTTTAAGTAACAAATTGTTCCGAGGGGCAGCAGTCTTTTGCAGCTGACTTGTTTGTGCCTAATTCTCCTCCCGTCTCCGACTGGAAGCGGCAGAACATGAGTGGAGGGGAGCCTGCTTCTCCCTACCAAGCAGGGAGGCGGACGAGGGGCTCCACCCAGAACTGTGGGATCACCACCAGGGCGAGGGCAAATGCTTAACCGACTAAGCCACTCTGGTGCCCCCAAAAGACAAACATTTCGACCAGTGCAATGAGAGGGTTTTTTTTTTTTTTAAAAACTATTAAAAAATAAAGTTTTTAACTTTTTTTTTTTTTTTTTTTTTTTGAAGTTAACTCTATCCCCAGCGTGAGGCTTGAATTCACGACCCTGACTGAAATGAAGAGTCACATGCTCTTCCCACTGAGCCAGCCAGGCACCTGGAATGAGCATGTTTTAACACACATAGGGTGTTATGGAAGCTGAAACTGAAGTAATCGAAGTCAGGGCAGGTTTCCATAAAGCTAAATGTAAGCTGCACCCGAACGGCAGTGAGCTAGCAAGAGCAGGTGAAAACGAGAGTAAAGGCCTGGAGGGGAGAGATGAGGGAGCAGAGAGGGGGAGCCAGGGTCACGGGTATGGAGAACTGGGAGCAGGGACCTTGAGCAGAATGAAAAATAAACTGCAAAACAGAAAAGGGAAAACAATAAAAAAAGTAATTCACAGAGCACACGCCGTCAGCATCCTTTTTTAGGAAGTGTCAACTCACTGTCAAAATTAATGAACCTTTTCTATAGACTTTTGTAGCAATTTAGACCTCTGACCTTAAAATAAGTGTTGTTTTTTGGAATCTTTCAGATTCCCTTACCATCTGGTGACTATAGCTCTGTCGCCAACAGGGCCGCGATCGGAAGGCTTACTCACCTTGAGAGCTGCGGCATGGTGAGACATAGTTCTGCCTACCCGCTTGTCACTGCTGTACTGCTGGATGTCCGCGATCCATTCCTCACACTGGGCCATGATCTCAACTCTTTTCAAGTAAAAGTGTTTGTGTATAACCTTAAGAATAAAACAACCAAGGGAACAAAAGGTGTTCTGGTCAGAATTTAAAAGACAAAACAAGTGGCATTACAAAGAAATGAAAATTAAAAGACAACTGCAGTGTTTTTGCCTCCACAAAACTCAATTAGTGAATTTTACATTAACAGGGAAGAATCCGGCTAATGCCTTCTGATGGCACGTGTTGAAATGCCCAGCCCTACAGCAGAAATAATGCCCAATAGCAACCAGACATTCATTTATTCATTTATTCTCTCCTGCCAGAGAGAATAAAGACATGTATATTGTAATACATTCACAAGGTGAGCACTGTAAATAGATAACCAGAAGAAAATAATTAGGAGAGCACTGACAACAGAAACCCTGTCCAATTTTCTACCTTTAAAAGAGAACTCTACAAATACCTAAATAAGTAAAGACATTCCAAATGTCAAAGATATTGATACAGAAATCAGAATAGAGCCCTAAAAATAGGCATTATTATTACTTTCTTAATTTTATCTTCTGGTTAATTTCTGGTTAAGATTATAGTTTATCAAGTTAACTTTCCTTGCTTGCTTGTTTATTTGAGAGCACCAGCGAGCAGCATGTGAGCGGGCATTCCTGAAGGGAGGGGCAGAGGGAGAGGACAGGGCGATTCTGAAGCAGGCTCCACGCCCAGTGCAAGCCCCATGTAGGGGCTCCAGCTCACAACCCTGAGTCTGAAACCAAGAGTTGGACGCTTTACTAACTGAGCCAGCCACCCAGGTGCCCCAAAGTTAATCCTTACAATAATTGTGTTTGGCATATAGAATTTTTAAAAATTTAAAAATTTAATGACAGGATTTGTCATTAGACTGAATGTGTTGTATCAGAAAAAGAATCAAGTCACAGGTGGTAAAGGTTTGGGCTGAGATGATGGTGCTTTTACTAAGGGAGTGAACAAAGGAAGAATCAAGAGTTCAGTTTTAGTGTTAAGATGACTTTGTAAAATTAAGTGGACCTGTCTAGTAGTTTATATATCTGGATTCACTGCTTGAGCCTTAAGCGCACAGAAAACATTCATGATACAAGAGGAGGAATATACATTTTTCAAAGGCAGGAAATGAGCTTCCTTTATCCTTAAGTTCTAAGTACCTTAGGGCAGTGGCTAATGACAGCTGACATTCGATATGGGTACAAAATTGATTACTTAATATAAGTAACCCAAGCTTGGGACACCTGGGTGGCCCAGCCCATTAAGCATCTGCCTTCAGCTCAGGTAATAATCCCAGGGTCCTAGGATCGAGTCCCATATCAGGCTCCTCGCTCAGCGGGGAGCCTGCTTCTCCCTCTGCCTGCCGCTCTGCCTGTCTGTGGGTGTGCTCTCTCTTTCTCTCTTCCTCTTTGACAAAGAAAATCTTTAAAAACAAATAAAAGAATATAATCATATTTTAAAAAGATTATGGAGAGACAACTAACCCCAAGAATAGTCACTTTTCAGGATGTGGTAAAATAAAAGCATTTGTGAATATCAAGACAGGTTTCACAAAGTCCAACTTTTTCCTAAAGGAAAGAAAATGTCTTCTCTTCAGTATTCACACATGGATATTAGTATAAGGGCAAACCTTCTATTTGAAAGACAACCTTAGAAAGTACCTTGATCTCTAATAAAAAAAATATTTTTTATGAGGACGACTTTATTAATACAGTTCATGAATAGAATGGTAACTGTTAAAAACAAGAAACTAAAAAACTGTCCCAAAACAGAGTCAGATGCCTTTTAGGAAATAGGTGGTTTAAAAAATCACCTCTATTATATTATTACTCATCTGTTATGATAAAAAACTAAAGTTTAGTATACTATAGACTGTCCAAATATAAACGCAGGTACAGTAATGTTAATAAAGTATTTCATTCATTTTATTCAACATACCTCTTTGAAGCACGGTGAAGGGTTTCTGATTTGTTCTAGCATTGCCCACTTAACCGTTGCTTGTCTAATGTTTCCATCATATTCTCGAGAACTCTGTGTACCACTGGGAGTGCCTCTAGACCGTTCATATCCTGGTTCATTAAAATAAGGCTCAGCTACTAATATAAGGGACTGAACAGACACCAACACCTGAGGAACAAAGAAATAAAGAGAAGTTATGATGGGACATTTTTAGTACCAGTAAACTGTTATCTTCTAATATGTGCTTCCACATATTTTTATCACCATAAAATTGACGTTAATCATTGGACACTGAAATACTGTATTATTAAAAGCAAAATTAAAATAGGTATAGTAGTGGGGTACCTGGATGGCTTAGCCGGTTAAGTGCCTGCCTTTGGCTCAGGTCATGATCCCGGGGTCCTGGGAATGAGTCCAGCTTCAGGCTCCCTGCTCAGCAAAGAGCCTGCATCTCCCTCTGTCCTGCTCCACCCCCCGACCCCACTCATGCTTGCATGCTCCCTCTCTCTCCTTTGCAAAAATAAGTAAATACAAAAAACTTAAAAAAAACAAAAAGGTACAATAAAAAAATAATAAAAAATTCTAAAAGGTACAACAGACTCATACAGTATTTGAGTATTTTGTATTTTATATTCTTGAATCCTTGAAAAAATAAAAAGTACTAAAGATTGTATTTCCTGAAACTGCTAAA
Organism: Mustela lutreola; assembly: GCF_030435805.1. Classification (NCBI taxonomy): domain Eukaryota; kingdom Metazoa; phylum Chordata; class Mammalia; order Carnivora; family Mustelidae; genus Mustela; species Mustela lutreola. The sequence continues at coordinate 119,914,733 of NC_081298.1, forward strand.
AAAAATTTGTTTATAAACATCCCACAATAATTTAAACATTATTGTGCTCGAAGTGTCCTGACTCTCAAAGAGCATAATGGTAACCATGCACTCCTAATAATACTCACTTGTAAGAAAAACCAGGCATGATGCAATCTTTATTTTTATTCCAAGGAAAATAAATACTTTTAAAAGGCATCTTATATTTGCCTCTTAAAAAAAGATTTATTTATGTATTTTAGAGAGAGCGAGCGAGTGCACACAAGCGTTAGGGGCAAAGAGATAGGGAGAGGGAGAGAATCTCAAGTGTACTGTGTGCTGAGTGTAGAGCTGGACATGGAGCTCGATCTCACAATCCTCAGATCATGACCGGAGATTAAACCAAGATCCAGACGCTTAACCAACTGCTCCACTTAGGTCCCCCTGCTTTATAAAACATACACCACCTTGGAAGTATACAAATGCTACTTTATTTTTCTTCAGTGAACTTAGCTATGGAGGGATCACAACATTCTTATGAAACTTTCTGGAGATTTGGATTATCTGTCTTGTTCAGTCATTTTATTCATAGCACACATTAAGTAACCATAAAACTGGGCATGAAAAAAGCAGTAAATTAGTAAATCCTTGAAAGGAAAAGATTTCTTTTTTTTTAAAAGCACTTGATTTTCAATATTAAAAATTATCCAGCTCTGAGAACAATGTAAAATATTTAAGTGAGAGACCAGAGCAGGCAGAGCAACTTACCCCCTCAGAACCTATTTTTTGGTCATCTGTAAAATGAAGATAACAACTACTTAAAGAATGGCTGTGAGAACTAAATAAATTTTTCCTGGGAGTTAAGTAGTAGTGCTCATTAATTAAGTTTAATTCACCCACAGTAGCTATTCTTTCTTAGAGTAAAAATGACAGCAGGCATCCAGAAGACAGTAAAATGCAAAACAAAATCATTTGTACTCTGAAAATAGTCTTTTTATTTATGTAACATGGGCAGAAAAGCAGTCAGCATGAGTTTCATTTTGATCAACAAAACTTAAAAGACTAACGTGGATCAAACCAAAATGTAATGTTTATCACAGCTACATCTGGCTGAAGTGTTTTCCTAGAATATGAGCTGACAATGAATTGGTAATTAGCAAAAAAAATCCATTACATGGCCTAGTATATGATATAGATACGGTTATAATTAAATTAATAATAAACAGAATACATTTTCATTCTATAACGTAGGTTCACTGATTCCTAGTCAATTCTTTGATAATTTAACAAGGTCAAGAGTTACAGACTTTTATTCATAGGCTGAATTTACAGTCTCTCTCCTCTTCAGTTTTAAATTAGCATCCACAAAAGTACAAGAAGTTTTCATTTTAATTTGTTTGGAACTGACCAAATCAAGAACCATGGAACAGCTTCCTTTCACTATGTGTCAAAACAAAAATTTTAACCCTATTGGATGGTGTTTTACCAGGCCACTCAACTAGTCAGCAATCAAGTCTCCTACAATTTTATATATTCATTTGGTCACTATATTCCTACTATTATCCATTTCTGTGACTTTTTGTTATCTTTAGAATATCCACTAATTGGCCATATTCCTCCCTCTATCCCACATCCCTGAGGAATTACTAACTGTTGATTTCCTGTATTTTCATGTTGTATCTAAAATTTTATTGTAGATATTTCAAATATAGTAAAGTACAGAGTATATAATCCAAAATACTAATTTGCAACAATAAACTCTATTAGAAGAAATAATAACATCTATGGTGTAAAGGAAACTCTTAATTAGTAAAATGCTTTTAGCCTTTTAAAAGCCTTTTACTTATAAAATAGTTAAGTACCTGCCTCTAAAAAATGATGCTGCTATGAGTAGGACTGTAAACAGTGGATGATTTCCAGAACTTTCCATTTTAAGAAAAATTGTCTCAGGGTGCCTGGGTGGCTCAGTTTAACATCTACTTTTGGCTCAGGTCATGATCTCAGGGTTCTGGAATCAACTCCCCAAATTTGGCTCCCTGCTCAGAGGGGAATCCGCTTCTTCCTCTCCCTCTGCTCTCCCAACCCCACTCATGCTCACACACACTCTCTCTCAAATAAATAAAATCTCTGGAAAAGGAAAAATGATCTCATATATAAATAAATAAATAAATAAATAAATAAATATATAGAATGATTTTATTTATTTATTTGGGAGAGAGAGAGGCAGAGAGAGCATAAGCCGGGGGTGGGGGCAGGCAGAGGTATAAGCAGACTCCCTCCTGAGACAATGGGCTTGATCTCAGGACCCTGAGATCATGACCTGAGGTAATGTCAGACGTTTATCTGACTGAGCTACCCAGGTGCCCCAATGGTAATATATATTTGTTAATATTTATAAATGGTTGATTACATGAACCATAAATTCTGTTTAATTCCTCCTGCACATGACATCTTTATCAACATCCAACTGGAAGAAACTATTTACAAGGCATTATATAATAGGTATTTTAAGTACATTACAGCAACATTAAAAGCTAGTTATAGCAATGCTAAAATCTGGTGCTACTGTAATAATTCTGATTAAAGTTTTAATGATTAATAAGAGTTCTGATTTTATTTTTTCAAGGCTTTTTATTTATTTATATTTAAAGCTTTTATTCATTTATTTGACAGAGATCAGAAGTAGGCAGAGAGGGAAAGGAGGAAGCAGGTTCCCTGTTGAGCAGAGAGCCTGATGTTGGACTCGATCCCAGGACCCGGGATCATGACCTGACCCGAAGGCAGAGGCTTTAACCCACTGAGCCACCCAGGTGCCCAAGACTTCTGATTTTAAATTGTGCTAATAGTTAAGACTATTACTGTGCTACTGCTGGATATGAGACCTATGGCATAAGACTATCTATGTGATATTTTTATACAAATTACCATTATTCTTTTTAGAATCTCACTACAGAGAAACCAGGCAATTCTAATAAAGCTTACCACTGTTTAAGATATTTTGAATTGTTTTTAATTGTATACAACCTTCAAAAAATTTTGTGGAATACTTTCAATCTGGCAAAAGTACTTCTACCCTTTGTGCACATGTGATAAATAAAAAGGTAAAACAATGTTGGGTCCCAAAATCTAACCAAGAAAAAATTAGAAATTTTATCTGATCCTCTCAAGTCTGCCCCTGAAGAAAGTTTCTAACAGAGGACAAAGAGCAATGTTTTCCTACCTGCATGCATTTATTTCTTGTATAATATTAATACAACAATCTCACAAAGAGACTAATATTTCTTAGGAATACACATGCCAAAATCCTTAAACTAAATACTAGCAAACTGAATCCAGCAATATATAAAAAAGAATTATGTATCAAGAGACCAAGTCGATTTGTCCCAAGAATGGAAGGTTGGTATAACATCCAAAATTAATATAATACACTGTATTAATAAAATAAAAAAAATAATAGAATCATTTCAATAGATGCAGAGAAAGCACCTGACAAAATCTAACACCCATTCGTAATAAAAATACTCAATATGCCAGGAATAAAGAGGAATGTCCTCAAACACGATGAAGAGAATTTATGAAAAACTCACAGGTAACATGACATTCAATGGGGAAAGACTGAAAGGTGTCCCCTCCCTCTGGAAGAAGACAAGGCTTTTGATACAGAAAAGAGAGCCTTCTCTTGCTCCTGCCCAAGTCAGTTTGTCACAGATCTGAAAACTAGATTTGGGAAACTATCTAAAATAAAGAGAATGTGTTGATATGTGGAATTTGAGAAACAAGTTAGAGGATCACGGGGGAAGAGAAGAAAAAATGAAATGGACAAAACCAGAGAGGGAGAGGGAGACAAACCATAGGAGACTCTTAATCTCAGGAAAGAAACTGAGGCTTGCTGGAGGGAAGGGGCTGTGAGGGATGGGGGTGGCCGGGGGATGGACACCACGGAGGGAGAGCATGTGCTATGGTAGCACTGTGAATTGTGTAAGACTGATGAATCACAGACCTGTACCCGTGAAGGAAATGATGCATTATATGCCAGTAAAAAATAAAGAGAATGTCATATAATAACTGTTATTTATAAATCAGAAGTAAAATAGTCAATAATGGAGAAACAGTTCAATTACAATATATGAACTCAAAAGATTATTATAGTAATTAGAAATTATAAAAATGTAACTTGGAAAAATGGATATGCTCTAATGTTAAGTGAACAGAACAATGTACAAATGATATATCTAATGTAATCTCATTCTGTGAACTATGTATAAGACCCCCCCAAAAAAAAAAACCCCAAAAAGGAATATATAGGAAAGAAAATTTTTATGTATGGGTACTTAAGTTTCTAAACTTGTAAAATTTAAATCCCTGAGGATAAGTTGCTTTATTTCACAAAATATTGTGCGTATATTAGGGTATACAGGCAATATAAAACTTAAAAACAAATTAAATTTTAAAATAAAAACTTTGAAAACTGATTATAAATTTATTTTAAAAATTATATAAATTCAACACAAAATTCAATTCTCAGCTAAGTCTAATCTACTTTATGAAAAATAGCATATCTCTGAATTTCCTTTTGTAGTAAAACTGATCGTAAGCTTAGTTTGTGTCGACAAGAGTAGTATACGTAAAAATATATTTTAAGGTTTTTGGAATCGAATTGAAATAATCATTTCTAAAATGAAGTAGTAGTAAACTGAGAGAAATATTCTAGTAGCTTTCTAATAGGTCTCTGCATAATCATGTAACTTTTTCCCTTGGTCTCGACATTAATAAAAAGGGAAAAACAATTGGTACTATTTTTTAAAAAAATTATTTTATTTATTTGACAGAGAGAGAGCGCGCATGCACAAGCAAGGGAGCAGCAAGCAGCAGGGACAGGGAGAAGCAGGCACCTCGCTCAGCAGGGAGCTCAATGTGGGGCTCGATGCCAGGGCCCTGGGATCATGACCAGAGCCAAAGTCAGATGCTTAACCGACTGAGCCACCCAGGTGTCCCTTGCTATTATCTTCTTAATTCATGAAAATACTGCAAAATCTTCCCAGAGAATCAAAAAAGTGACATCCTAAGGCATTATTTTTCATATCTTCTTTTCCTAATTCAAACTAAGAGAGCAAAGGAAGAATCTTTTCAGGGTAGGTTTATCTGGGGATAATTCATGGTGGTTTAAAGACTAAACTTTATATGTGAGTTTAAACTCTCATGAGCAGTAATGATTTGTTTTTGCTTCCTCAATAAACAAGGAAAAAGTTAATTCATGTTATTAATATGCTTCCCAGTCTATCTCTTAGCTGGGATTCTGAACTACTGAGGTAAAGCATCAACAAAAAGCATTCAATGGGACATTATATAACGTATTATGTGTTCAAGTGGTATGTGGAAATTAATTTCCACAATGCAAGACTATGAAATAACGTTTGTCAAATGCTCTGCAAAATAAGAGCTTCAATCCCAAGTTTTATAAATTCTAGGACAGTGCTTCTGAACGTCAAGTGAGTCCCATTATTAAGGAGATTACAGAAAAACCATATTATATGTGGAAGAAACTGTAATATTAATAGTTTAATAATTCTACTCATGTGAATTTAAGCCTTATAAGTGACTGGGAGATGGGAGAAAATTATCTGTCTTATGTTATCTTTTTGCACAACGGTGTACTTTAAGGGCAACTCAGGAATTTTTTTAAAGGTAATTTTGGTAAAGTGCAACTTTTGTCTTATGCCCTAACTTAAAATTCTAAACTCCAGGTGAGATGACACTTGTACTACCTGTTCACCACCTATAAGCTATTTAGGATAGCTTTGTTTAGTTTAATATGTTCATTCTTGGTCACTAAAACCATTTTTTTTTTTAACATAGATAGTTTTTTATTTTCTAAGTGAAACTCAGAGAAATGTGTTTACTTGCAAAAAGCTTGAGGTCTGAGGATTCCACTTCTCTTCTGGTCTTCCGTGCCATGTATTTAAGATGCTTAAACAAACCTGAGGAAGAAGGGAAGAAAGCATAAACAGAAGTGAGTGCTTTTTAAAAGCAAACTGTTGCAACTAGAAGCAAAATTGAAACGTTATCATATCACAGTATTTCAGTTTTACGTCCCCCAACAAAACACTAAAGGCCAGTCTGTCATAACAAATTGGCATCTTCAAATGTGATCCAAATCTGTATGGCATTACAATCCCTTCATAATGAAAAATGAAACAGAACCTGTTAAATGTTAATATATAATAATGTATTTTTTAGTGAAAAATAACTCTTTGCCAAACCTTTTAAAAAGTTTCAGTAGGAAAAAGTAGTACCATGCTACATTTAAAAAATCTCCCTCAGGGCACCTATGTAGCTCAGTTGGTTAACTGTCTGCCTTCAGCTCAGGTCATGATCTTGGAGTCCTGGGATCGAGCCTCGAGACGAGCTCCCTGCACAGCGAGGAGTCTGCTTCTCCCCTCTACTTGTGCTCTCTCTCTTTCAAATAAATGTGCAAAATCTTAAAACAAACAAAACTCTCTCTAAATTTTGTAAAACTTCAAAACGGATATGGTTTAATAGAAGAGGTCTGACTGCTTATCTGCCTCTACATTTTATTTGTTACAATAGATTGTTTTGGTTGAAGTCTATGGACAAAATCTAGCTTTACATAAACATGAAGTGGCAAGGAGGAAGACTTCCAGACCCCTGAAAGGGCCCTGAGGATCTATCTATTGGGTTCCTCACAACAAACTTTACAACACAGATACCTGTTCACTCAGACAGCAAGAATGAACTCAAACTATCTGCCAAACAGAAGGTTAAGAAGAAGTCACTCAGGGAAAAGCAGAACTGGGGACATTTTATCTGTACTTGTAAACTAACAGTGTCATAAAACGGGCAACAGACTTGGAAAATAAGTGGTCCTTAATAAAGCAGAGAAGTCTATCTCCTTGCTATTCTTGCAATCATTCTGCGACAGCAATAATGCAAAATACACTATTCATTTAGGACACGATTTCATTAATAATTTTAAGAGACTTGTATCTGAATAACCTTGTATACTATTACTAAAGGTACTAATACTAGTACTTAATGTCCAACATTTCATTTTTAGAGCATCCCTGTGACTACAAGGGCAGGTATTCTTACTCCCACCTAGAGATCTGGAATCCAAGGTTAAATGTTTCTAGTGTACAATATAGCAAAGATTATATAATTCAAGATATTCAACTCTCAGGCCCTTACCTGTTTCTCTTACCTACTTCTCTTCTCCTTACCATTAAGTCCTTTTTTTGGGGGGGGGGGGTGGGGAAGGGAGAGAGAGGGACAGAGGGCGAAGGAGAGAGAGAATCTTAAGCAGGCTCCACACCCAGTGCACAGCTCGACATGGGGCTCAATCTCATGACCCTGAGATCACGATCTGAGCAGAAATTAAGAGTCCGAAACTTAAATGACTGAGGCACCCAGGAGCCCTTATACTATTATATCTTTAAAAAAAATTTTTTTTAAATTTATTTGACAGAGAGATAGATCACTAGTAGAGAGGGGGGTGGGAAGAAGGCTCCTTGCTGAGCAGAGAGCCTGATGTGGGACTCGATCCCAGGACCCTGAGATTATGACCTGAGCCTAAGGCAGAGGTTTAACCCACTGAGCCACCGAGGTGCCCCATGTCTTAAAAAAGTAATTTCTTAAATAAATTTTAACATTTTACACTTAAAACTCTATTCGGAGTCTACTGCCTTCTGCAGTAAGTCAACACTGCTCTATCCTCTTCTTTGCTCAGTGATAAAAGACGTGTTCTTTGCTCTTCCAAAGAAAGAAGGTCTATCTCTGATGAAATCTTCTGCAATAAACTCACAAAGCGAATTCCAGTTTTATGATCTGAGTTTATGATGAAGACAAAGCCAAGGGAAAATTTAGTCCACCTTTAATGAACCAGACCAACTTTAAGCACTTGCTCCTCTCATACCATCAAAGAATTGTCTGCTTATGAAGTCTTAAATTTCTTCTGATTGTTCAGTAATTTTTAAGGATGAAATATTTCCAGCATGGAATTTACTGCTGAAATTCCATCAAACTATCTAAAATTAGTTTGGGAAGTGATGATTGTTCTTTTAAATCTAATTTTAGAAGTTTATTGTCATATGAAATGCTTTTTTATTATACCTCTTGGTCAACTTCTTTTTTAGACAGAATGCATCTTCCTATTTATTAAAAAATATAAAACATTTTAACATAAATGTCAAAAATAAGTTCACAATTATATGTATCATGGAAAACACGGATAGCTATGAAAGCAAAAAAAAAAAAATGATGATATGCAAAAAAGGAATACAGAGTCGACAAGGACGATGCTTTTGCCATTCAACTATCCTGAGGCACTTGTGAAAAGGTAACTGGAACTGGAGATACGAAAAGTCAAAGGAGTTGAGAGGCAAAAGACAGACATTCGGCTCTACTACCTCCTGAGTGAAGAAAGCTCTCAACTGGCCAAGGAATATGTTGAGTAAGTTAGTCCCTCAGTAACTTCTTAAGACTACAAGTGCTTCTCAACACTGTTGTGTTTCTGCCCTTTTTGGTTCCTTCTCTCTCATTCCTCAGGCTAATCTTTGCATATAGGAAAGAGAAGCATGATGAAAGCCAGGTAACTCTCGGAAAGAAGATAACCAAAAGAAAATTTTGTTTAAATTGTAAAGAACCTTTGGTTACAATACTTTGGCATCAGAAACAAAAAAGGTCAAAATTACATTACCTTGCCATCATTATAAAGGTTTGGATTGAATCGCACGCTATGACCACCAGTTGTCTCTAGATTCACAAGAGGGGGTGAACTGGGATAATCTTGAGGAAAATATACATCAAACTCAAAGCAGCCATTTGCATAAGGGGTGTCTGCTGGACCAGTTATCAGAACCTAGTATGCATGTACAAATACACAAAAGTGCAAGTTACTCTTCCTAAACACCACTCGCAATTTAGAAAAACACAATCCAACATGAAGTAAGGACAACCTTCTTACATCCTACATACAGCTCTACCAGAATGTGTTAAAAATGAGGTTAAAAGTTAAAAATAACAACATAACTAGGAAATGGTTTTAGATTAGGATTAAAGTTATTTAGTTATGGTGAAAATGGGCTATTGAAAAAAAGATGCCTTGCTGGCAGCAGGAAAGCTTACCTTAATATCAAATACCTTTTAATATTGTTACTATTTTTCTGAGAGCTTTCCTTCCTGATATGTACTATAGTATTTAACAATTTGAGATTAAAGGTATACTCGTTATCACATCCAAAAGGTATGAGGGTAATTTTCTGCAATACATCTTCAGATAAGTTAACATTTGAGAAGTAACTTAGTTTTAAAATATTTTTCTCTGGGATAATGAGTCAAGCAGTTAACAAAAGTTCTCATGTAACAACTCAGGATAAAAAGGTTTTGAAAGAACAGGTGTTTCCTGTAGGGTTATGAGTAATCTAAAAAATAGCAGAGAACCCAAGAGTAAGTATCAGAATTATTTAATGAATTTTGGTTTAAGTTGATCAACAGATACTAATTGTGCAAGATCTGCGCAGCAAAGCCTCTGGTCCTGAATAGCTCTGTGTGAAGGCAGGCGGCACTAGAGTCTCAATCTGCTAACTCTGATTTATGGTTGGGAGCCCCATGCTGGGCTTTTTAATTTAGGTACAGCATAATGTTTAGCAGCGACAAAGTCACAAGTCTGAACTTATGTGGCCCACTTAATGATAACAATACTTTCCTGAGGCAATCATTCTGTATTTGGCTATTGTTTGTAACAAGGAACAGATAAGAATGTGGTCAAATAGGTGAAGTCTATGAGATTTTTACTGAAAAATTATCCAAAAGGGCAAAACAAAAACGTAAACAAACAGAAAAGGTCTTCAAATCAATGTGTCAATAGTTATAGCTGTGTATCTAAGGAAGACAGACTATGTAACTCCGAATAAAATAACAAATGTAAAGAAAGGTTTGCCACCATTCCTGTCCCTGCTGGGTGTCCAATCTTTATAATTTTCTTACTGAAGCAATGGCTTAGAACTTAAGGCCAGACCCCCCCAGTGTTAAAACATAAAGGTGCAGTGATTTATTACTGTACTACCACTACTTAATTCACAGATTATGGTTCTGTAAATACATGAATTTCCTAGAAAAAGGAAAAAAAAAGAATAATTTTGAAGACTGATAGTATAACATAAGAGAAGTATCTTGGATGACAAGGAAGAAATCTTATGACTTTTTTCTACGGACCAGCATTAAATCCTTTGAGGCTAAGCTCTTAAAACTACAGGCTGCATACAAACTTTACTCAAGGAAGGCATTTTAGTATTTTCTTTTAAATTGTTATTTTGAAGAGCAGTCTCATACACATACTATAACATTAAAAAAGGACTCCTTTCATTAATATCCAAAATGGTCAATAGAATTTTTATTTGATTTATTAAAATTCATGCTATTTCTACTGCTTTGTCTGAATATTTGAATAATGACATTAGCCAGAGAGACAGAGAAACAATGGTTTTCTTCTACCTTCATGATGTCAAGTCGTTCCTCATCACAGCGCACAAACACACTCGAAGACGATGAAAGAGGCAGTGAGGTTGACAGTGTCACGGCTTCCTGGGCAAGGCGGCGGGCACGGGCAGCACTGTTGGCATCATTTGCATTTTTCACCTGAGACATGTAGTGGTAATTTACTTTAAAACCCAATTTCCCATCTTCATCCTCAGAAACCATCTCAAATGTATCTAAAAGAAGAAGAAGAAAAAAAAACACTGAAAAAAAAGGAAGAAAGAAAGAACTAGAATGGAGGATAGTTGTTATAATGACAAAAATCACAAAGAAACCACTAGCCCTTCTTCAGCTCCAAACAGAGGGCACCGAAGCACAGCACAGGGAGTACTGTCAGCGTGAACGGAATAGCGTGGTGTGGTGACAGAGGCAGCTACACTTGTGAGCAAAGCAGAAGGTACAGAGATCATAAATCGCTGTTGTACACTGAAACTAGTGCAACATCGTGTGCCAAATATACGCAAAAAAAAAAAAAAAAAAAGTAAAGCCCCACAAAATGCAGAAGACTGAGAAAACAGCAACTAGACATGTTTATGTCATACCTGCTGCTGGATAAATAAACTATATAATGGAAGCAAAAGCAGGAAATGATTTTTTTTTTAAAATATTTTATTTTTAGGGCACCTGGGTGGCTTAGGCAAGATTCTTTGGCTTAGTTGGTTAAGTAACTGCCTCCGGCTCAGGTCATGATCCCGGAGGCCCAGGATCGAGCCCCACCACTGTGCTCCCTGCTCAGGGGGGAGTGTGCTTCTCCCTCCGACCCCCTCCCTTCTCATGTTCTCTCTCACTCCTGTCTCTCAAATAAATAGATAAAATCTTAAAAAAAAAAAAAAAAGATTCCGTTTTTAACTAATCTCTACACCCACTGTGGGGCTTGAACTTAACAACTCTGAGATCAAGAGCCACTGCTCTACCAAATGAGCCTGCCAGGCACCCCCAGGAAATGATTTTTAACTTACAATGTGGACACACTGACAGATTATATCAAGTAGCTATAAACAATGTAAAGCAGAAGACAATTTATTCTTAAAATGACTAGTGTAATATTTTTGCCAATTCAGAATATTAAATGCCAAAAAGTATTATTATATTTCATTTTTGAAGATAAGAGGTCTTTATATATTTGCATTGATTTTGGAATCAGAAAACAGAAGTCTCAGGCTGAAGTTTACTCTTTTTTTTTTTTTTTAAAGATTTTCTTTATTTATTTGACAGACAGAAATCACAAGTAGGCAGAGAGGCAGGCAGGAAGCAGGAAGCAGGCTCCCCGCTGAGCAGAGAGCCCGATGCAGGGCTCGATCCCAGGACTCTGGGACCATGACCTGAGCCGAAGGCAGAGGCTTTAACCCACTGAGCCACCCAGGCACCCCCTGAAGTTTACTCTTGCATTACTTTTATAATCTAAATTAATGGAATAAAAGAAGATTATTAGGGTAATCTAAACATAATTAATGGGTTAATTCTTAACCATCTATTTAGGCAGAGTTAGAAAAGACTCCATTATTCTTTACTTATAAACTCTGCACATAAAGAAAAAAGGGAACTGAACTTTATCTCAGTTGAGATTACTCCACCCTAACCAATGGGTTACAACAGAAAGATTTATATAAATTGTAACACTTCAAAACCACATAATAGGGGACACCTGGGGGCTCAGTGGGTTGGGCCTCCTCTGCCTTTGGCTCAGGTGGTGATCTCAGGGTCCTGGGATCAAGTCCCAAGTCAGGCTCTCTGCTCTGCAGGGAGCCTGCTCCCCCCACCCCACTTCTCTCTCTGCCTGCTTCTCTGCCTACTTATGATCTCTCTCTGTTCATGAATAAATAAAAATCTTTAAAACACACACACACACATAATAGGGGAAACACTGTCACGAGAAGCAACAATGAAATTTGATCTTGCCTTCATATAATGCTAAATATATGGAAAAACTTTAATGCTATAGTATAATTAGCATTAATGCACTAAATCTCACCAAGAAATTAAGTGCAAGATTCTAGGCAAGATTCTTTGGCTTAAATGATAAACAGGAAACTAAATCTGCCTTCAAGGAGTTTATAATCTAGAAAAAAGAGAAAGACCTATAAAGTGACACTGGTCTGTGCACTCCATGTTTTTAAAACAGGAGGGCCACATCTTTTTTTTTTCCCAACAAGTCTTTCAGAGAGATAAAGAAACTTTTGGCGGATTTCTTGTAGAAACTATTCATCAGTTCTATATGAGTAGAAGCTAATTTAAGAAGAAATGCTGAAAGCCAACTTTATCATACAGTACATACAACTGTTACTGATCAAATGTACTATCACAGCAAAATTACTTCCTGTCAGTAAACTTGTGAACTGGAGTTAACTTCATCTGCCCAATTCCACTGCCTTTCACATACTACAGAGATAAATTTCCTTTGGATTTTCTAAACAACAGTCCACCAGAAACACAAGAGCCCATTCTGATGCCTGGAGGAACACTTTTCTATCATACACAGATAAGAGCCCAGGGCCTACTAATACCAAAAATTTATTACAATATTCAATTAGGGGTGCCTGTATACTCAGTTGAGTGTTGGACTCTTGGTTTCAGCTTGGGTCGTGATCTTAGGGTCACTGACATCAAGCCCTGCGCTCATCCTAGAGTCCGCTTGATTTTCTTCTTTTCCCCCTGCCCTTCCCCCTACTTATACATGCATGTGTGCTCGCTAAATAAATAAATACATAAAATCTTATCCCCAAAAATATTTTTACAAAGTCTTTGACACCCTTGTCAAAAGGTAGAAATTAATTCCCCTTTCCTTGAATATGAACTAGATTTAATGACTTACTTTTGAAGAATAAAGCAGAAGCAATAGTAGACAACCTCTAGAACTAAAAAATAAAAGGCCTTGTGTGGCTTCCTGTTTGCACTTTCACTCACAGAATCTAGATACAATGAGTGAAGACCTCAGGAGGTGCTATGGAGGGGCCCACACGGCAAGGAGCTAAGGCCTCCTATTAACAGTCACAGGAATAAGCGCGAGAGCCCAGCCCCGAGAGCCACTCCCCGAGAGCCACTCAAGATCTCACTTGTCTGAAGCTCCAGCCAATATTCTGACAGCAACTTTGTAAAAGACCCTAAGCCAGAGCCAATGAGTTGAACCATTCTTGAATTCCTGACCCATGGAAAGAGTGAAATAATAAACATTTTACTTTTTTGTTTTTTTTATTATTTTAAAGATTTTATTTATTTGTCAGAGAGAGAGCGGAGGGCACACAAGCAGGGGGAGCAGCAAGCAAAGGGAGAGGCAGGCTCCTGGCTGAGCAGGAGCTGGATGTGGGACTCCATCCTAGGACTCTGGGATCATATAACCTGAGCCGAATGAAGGCAAATGCTTAACCAAGTGAGCCCCCTAGGCACCCCAAGTTAATAAACGTTTTAAGCACCTAATTCTGGGAGTAATTTTTAAAGCAAGAAATAAACAATATGGAATAATCTGATAAAATCCTATAGAAACTAACCAGAGTCCAAAAAAGATATAAACTGTCTTAGTAATGCTTATTAATCAAATTCACATAAAACAAGCAAATTACTTGTCATAAATAATTACAAAAAGTAATTTCCAATAAAATGTTTCTTCACAAGTATTTTTTAAGAAGAAACAAAAAACAGATCATATTAACAGAGTAGAGGAATGGACTAGGTAGTCAAAATGAGTGAGACAAAAGACCATAATATCATCAGAAACTAACCGACCCCCTAATTAAAGTATACAAAGGAAAAAATCTACTTTGCAAAGATTATGGAAAATTTTTAAGAGAAATCAAAATGGTATTGTACAATATCAGAAAACAAATGATAGTTATATTCCACAGTGTCTTTACAGGATTCATAGACTTTAACAGTAACAACAGAAGAGAAAAAATGATCACTTTTAAAAGATTTCTAGAGCCCAAACCAGCTCTTCATAAGGTTATATAAAATAACTCAATCTATATAAATTTTTGCCCACTAGGAAAAATGTTTTCCCAAGTAAAAGTAAACTCAATTTTGGTTAGAAGAATTATCTCTTCTCTCTCCACTACCTTATTCCTGACACCTCCCATTCCTGGCTAATATCCTAAACATTGAAGAGGAAATTAAAGTTTGCAAATAACCCAAAAGAAGAGCAAAATAGTGAATAAAAATCCAAAATAAAGAACCCAAAAAGCAGAATAAATCTAGTTATATCCAAAGCGTCTTTGAATTATTAAAGATCAGTAAATCCAAAGTTCAGAAGTAAGAGCAGATCGTATGTAGTTTATAAAATGCTATTTAAAATCTTGAAATATGACTATGGACCACTTTTTCTTCCTCTTTCTATAGTTCCAGCAAGTATTAGTGCTGTGTCTAATGGCATTGAGTGGGAAGCAACCAAATGATGTCCTTCTGACATATCTACCAGAGTCACAATAGAAAGCTCTTAGTTTTTTTCAGGATTTATTTTTAAGTTAAGCATGCTTTCAGGGGTTTCCCAACAAAGTTACTGTCCACTGAGTTGAAGTTCAAAATTCCATTCCAGAATAGGCATTAAAGGTTTTGGTAGATATGCATTGTTACCTAGTTGGGGAAACTCACAGACTAAATCTCATTCAGAATAAAAACAATTAGATAATCAATAACGAAGCAGAAAAAGTTTCTTCAGGCTTTTGAATCTGAGGTGGGGGAAGTGAACAGGGGAATGCTTTTGTGGAAAACAGGCAGTCACAAAGTGAAAAGTATATAGAAATGTGAAGCTAAAGACAGACCCATCTAACATCTGATTTTTGCTTTTTGCAAAATGGGTGGAGGTATATATCATTTCATTTTAATGCAATGCTACTGACAACTCTTGACATATCTCCAGTCTACTTCAGCTGTTTTATTCTACATCATATAGTGAATTTAATTTTTAAAAAGATTTGCAACAAAATACATTAATCAAATTATAACTACACAAAGGCTTTCATTCGAGAGATTTAAAAACTTAAGTCCATTTAAACTCTGAGAATCCTTTTCCTGCTAACTGTGATACTGATTGTGGCTATAAACATCATATTTGATCCTCATGTATGTGGCTTTTCCCAGTAATTCTGATCATTCCTTTGTATGATGACCCTTGGAGGAGGTCTATGATTCATGTTGTATTTGTATAGCATTTATTCTTGGTTTCTTGTAACTTTCAAATTACAGCAGACAGGGGCGCATGGGTGGCTCAGTGGGTTAAGCCTCTGCCTTCAGCTCAGGTCATGATCTCAGGATCCTGGGATCGAGCCCTGCATTGGGCTCCCTGCTCAGCAGGGAGCCTGCTTCCCCCCTCCCCTCTCTGCCTACTTGTGATCTCTGTCTGTTAAATAAATAAATAAGTAAAATTATAGCAGACAGTATTTCTGTTACTTTTGTAATCATTTATAGTTATTATACTTTCCTGAATTCAAGTGTTTACTTATTTTTTAAAGGTTTGTTTATTATTTATTATTATTATTAGAGAGAGAGAGAGCACGGGTGCACACTTGCATGTACATGAGTGTGGCGGACTGCTGACTGTGAAACTGGTGAGGCGCCTGACCCATGACCCTGAGATTATGATCTGAGCTGAAAACAAGAGCTGGACACCTAACCAAATGAGCCACTCACGAGCCCCCGAATTCAAGTGTTTACTAAACAAAATGGTCACAACCCACAACGGCTGGCACAATTATCCAAAAACATGGATCCCTTGGCAAAACTGCTACATTCTTTCTGAATAACAGTATATACACTTCACCGCAATTCTTCCAATCTTAAGATGATGAACAAGACCTTTCAAAGGTCTGCCTGAGTGCTTTATCATTTTCAGATATATTACTACATGTGATTTTTATTGCAACTCTGGGTGGTACGATGGAGCAAAAGCTAAATGATTTATACAGCATTTTCAAAGACAGTATGACAAAAATCTATGTATTTTTACTCTTGCTTTAGTGTTCTTTTTCATATAGTTCAAGTCCTTTGGCTGGTTCTCAAGGGTGGAAAAAAGGCACAGACAACAGCAGTTAACTGGTCACCAAAATTTAGAATTCTACTGTTTATTTATAGGCTAGCTATCACCTTATGGAGGAGACTGAGAGGCTCTTTTCTTCAGTCTTTACTTGTCTAGAGTTTTGGAATAGGAAGGGCTACAGGAGAACTCTACGTAACTGTATTTTACAAAGGCAAATCTCATGGAATTCTAAAGTGGAAACAGTAACAGACTTCATTCAAGGTCCCAGGTCTGAGCTTCCTTTAGGCCAAGATATAAAGAAATGAAGAGAACTTAAAGAAAACCACTTTCTGTCTGTTCATTAGACATTTGATTTGGGTTTTCTCCCCCTCCTTGGTTTCTAAAATCATGATTCCCCAAATATAACTAAAAATATATAATTCCAGAGATAAAAAGATAAAAATTTTGCACGTGTGTGCACATACACCTACTCTATACATACGGTGCACACACACATATACCCAGGATATGAATGGTTCATGGTACGATCAACTTTCAAAATCTTTACTTCACTAGAGTGAACACATTTCAGTAGCACTATTACACATGTGAAAGGAGATCTCAAAAACAAAGATTAAAACTTCAACTTACCAAACTGCAACTTCTTCATAACAGCCACATATTTTTCTTCAAGTGATTTCAATACTGATAAAGGTTTGGGTTTCATAGCCACCTTCTTTGAATATTCACCTAGTTTTTTTTCTGTTATTTAATATTTCAAGATAAATAACATAAGCATACATTTTAAAAGATTAAAACAAAAACAATTAACTTCAAGAGTTCAAAGTTTGAATTCCAAAAAGTTACCCAATTCTTCACAATTATCTTCCTATTACTCATTTAAGAATAAAAGATTTCTTTCTATTTCACAAATAAAACTAAGAGGGCTAAAACCCTTACCAACTTTAAAACTTAAATTCTTAAAATGTTTATTAGTTTTATCTAATCAGGCAAAACAGAAGTAAAACAACAGATAATAAAGAATTATTTATATCTCCTATTGCTAAGACACGAAAATACTGATTTGAACTACATTCTCACACACTTTTTTCAGTGCTCTTTCCTATCCATCATTTCCTATCCAAAATGATGGCATTTTTCAATTTCACAACTATCAACAGGAAGGACAGAAAATCAGGATATATGTTGGTAGCCTACCAAATCTAGTAGATTAATAATCATACATAATAGTAATAAATTAGTAATCATACATAATAGAAATAAATATTTTAAAATTAGAAACTATTCATGATTAACTTGAAAACCTGGCAATGAAATTTTTAGGTAAAGGAACTTGCTTGAAAACCATTACCACAGAGGAAAGAGAGAGGCAGTTTCAGAAGTAAATGAAACATCAAAAGAAAAGTCGCAGAGAAGGGGCAGTGCTGTACCTTGGTTGGCCTGCCGTAAACTGGTAGTGGCTGCGTGGACGATCTCAGCAGTCTTCTGGATGTCCGGTACCAACAGCGTAAGTCCTTCCGGTTCTTGATCAGATGCATCTGGTTTTATTCCTGTTTTAACATTTTCCCTTTTAGATCTGGATTTTTTTTTTTTAATATGGAAAGAAATGCAAGGAAAATTAGGATTTTAAGACTGAAAAATAAGTACCTCCATAAGCCAAAAAGTGGCTAAAAATCAAAAAGGACATTATGTATTTCATTTGACACACATATGATATATAGCAGAAATAGTTTAAACTATATTCATTGTTGCTTTTAAAGTCATACAATAATGCTTAGTATAATAAATAGTTTTTGGTAGGTTTTCACTTCAAAAGCAATAAACAAACAAACACTATAGAAATACCATACTGTAAGAAGACCCAGATACCTGATACGTCCTTGGATTCACACTTTTATGGTAACTTACAGTATTTATAAATACCTAGAAGTAGAGAAGTCACTTCTACTGTACAAAATTGAGAGAGGTCTATCCTCATCTTCTAAGACTTGGGAATCAAAGGACCATATGTAGTTTTTCACTTTAATAGTATTTGTATTTCACTCAGAGTAAGTGTGTTACTTCTCAAGGGGAAAAATAAAAGAACTATCCCAGAGTAAAATGCAGGTTCACTGCTAGGGATTTAAATATAATGTGCTTTTATACATCAAAACTGTATTTTACACTAAGTTTTAGGGCATATCATTTTAGAGGCATTCCCTAGTCAGGGTCTAAAATATACCCAACCTTTTATCAAATTTTATATAATAATAGGATGTACTACAACAATGTCTCAGTCTCTAAGGCATCAAAATGTTTCTTTAAATTTTCTAGATGAATACATAATTTTATAAGTCACTGAAAATAACGAGTATCAATGTCCTTTTTTCTGTTTACTCTCAGCACATATTATTTACATAATAATCATTTTACACTATTGCTTAGATACTAAAAATTTACATCATGTATACTAACATTTACATATTTGTTAATTCATTAAATAAATAATATAAACTGAAATCACATATAAATAAAGGTGTTTAAGATACTCATGCTAAGGTACCATCTAGACTCCATATCACTTATTTTTCTAGTTGTATACCTACCAAGAAAACAACTTGGCAATTTTATTAAAACAGTATTTCACAAAGTGGGCACAGAGCCTTAGAGAACTATACAAAGACTAACAGAAAGTAGAAGAGTCCTTAACAAAATGAGATTGCTATTTATGTATAAATGAACTGTTCCTTATCACAAAGTAAAAAATCTGCTCAGAATCAATTCAGAGCTTAATTTTAGGGAGATAGTAAGAGGTACATTAAGACGTGCCACTCCGACGGGTAGCAAGGGTAAACAGATCTAGTATTATGCGTGTGTTCTGAATTAATACCCATAGTGTGTGAAAAAACGACTATCCACAGATATTTTTTGCTTAACCTGGTAAGATGATTTAACTTAATGTGTCTACTGGGTTACTGCCTTTTCTCCTATCTCTTCTTATCTTCCCTGAGGTATAAGAAGTCACAGAGAACACACGGCCAACTTTCCTTTGCCACTCAGGACCACTTGGTAGATGTTATGTGGTACATTATCTCAGTCATCAACTCCTGCATGTGTACCTGTGTATATGAGCATCTATGTTTGCATGTATATGTAAGGAGAATAGAGTGAATAAATGTTTTAAGACTGAAATAGCAGGCATTTTAAATGTTAGAATTAAGTAAGTTATTGGGTCTTTTATAGCTATGAAATAAAGTTGAGTTTATAAGCTTAATAGTCCATCTGCTAATTCTCTTAAAGATATAACTCTGGTAGATAAGCCCAATCAGATTCTCAGATTCTGAATTTACCAACAGCTATTCACAATCAGTGACAAACAACGAGGGCCAAGAAAAGTGTATAAGCTGCTTGAACAGTACTCCTTTTGAATTTAAAAGGTTTCTCTCTCCCTGCCAGTTGTAAATGAGTCTCCCTCTAATACCAGGGCTTAAAAAATTCTTAATAGGGCTACTGCCTGTAATAGGAAAACAACAGTAAGTAGTGTGAAAAAAAAAAAAACAGAAGAGTTATCGTTATAGCCATAATAAAATAAAGATGGTTTCCTAAAACCCGTCATCAACAGTTGAGCCACTGTGTGCTCAATGAAGATTTCACTTATGAAACACATCTTGCCAAGCAGAGAAGAAAGATACGGAAGTGAAGCTCATTTTTCCAGAATTAGGGTATTTTCTCCTTGAAGAAATAAGAATGTCTGGCATGGAGAGTGCACTGCATCAGTGCAATTTAGAACAAGTTACGCTTGGAAAAAGTACTCATTCCAGATTTCAAACCCTATACATGAATACCAATTTCCTAATTCCAGTTTTTAAAAGATGATTAGTAGGAGACATTCCTATTATTAAAATAGTTCAAATAGTCAGGATGGTAAATTTTATATTTTTTGACCACCAAATAAAAAAAAAGTTAACAAAGGGCAAAAATTTACAGAAGTTTGAAAAGTATTATTTTTTACATCAAATGCGTGAAAGAAATGTTCTTGTATATCTCATTTTGAAGATACTGGTTAACTCATAAAACAGATATATTCTAGACCTTTACATCAGGTTCAAATAAGAGATTTTTACGTGAATCATCTTCTTGACAAAAACATACAGGAGAAAAAGGGATAATGTCCAAAAGGCAAGAGTACTTCAAATTTATGAAGAACACACACTCCCTGCCTAACGATGACTACCACTAGTCATTGTCTAATATTAAGCTACAGCCAGCAGTCTCTTTTCTATAAAAGTTGCAGGTTACTGTCAACCCATATGTAGGCCCAGCTCATGAAAAAAGGCCATACCTTAGCTCACATCCTGAAGTCTGTGGGAAAAGCTATTTGAGTTCAAGGCACCTAGCTGGAAGTAGGTCTTTGAGACTGACAATGGATCCAACATGGTAAAAGCAATCAGCGACGGCCGCTACCATGGTATCCGCTGCTTTGTGCAGACGTTGAATCTGGTTGTGATCACTGCCCTGAAGAAATACGAGGAATCAACTGAAGTTTCTACTATTGCACAGAATTATCTGCAAACATTTTCCACTATGCTGTGAATTCCAACTAAATGGCTAACAAATTAGCAAATGTTGGCTCTGCAACATATAATCTGAACTAGGATGTGAGCAGAATGGGTAAATCTTTCTTGTAAAAACAAAAGAAAAAAGCCAGTAACTCAAACATTCAGTTATAGTGACCTGCTTCTGCTAACTCTATCACCCAAAATAAGTTGGATTTTTGTTAAGACGAAATGCAAAATATCAGAATTATGTTCTTTTATAATCTATAAACTGAAAATAGCTTAATATAGCTATTTTCTTGGTAGAACATTAGGAAAGATCACGTCCATTCCCTGCACTCCAAATTCTGAAGTCAAAACTATCACACAATTGAAATAAACATTTTAAAAGTAGAACCATGTTGAAGAAGTAATCTGTAGACAACATGCTGACATGTCCAGATTCCAGAACTATTAGCATCTTAGAGGAAGATTCTAAAACTGTAAGCAAATGAAACTTCTACATTTTTCTGTAAACCAATGCATCATGTAATACTCCATAGTTCTAAAGCTCTTTGGCAGGGATTAAAGTCCGAAACAAGTTAAGATTAAAAGTAAGCAGGAAGATTTTAAAAAATATTACCATAGAGAACTATTTGCTTCTAATTGTCTCCAGAAAATATGAAAATAATTCTTGAAATGCACCAGTAAGTGGAGCAAAGACCTATGTAAGATGAATGCTTTTCACTGTTAGCCTAAAGCTTAGTTTTTAACTGATTCCCTTTTGTTTTTATTTAAACTTTTTCCAAATGGTTAAGTACCAATCTTAGTTTCCAATTCAATTTAAAATTGAAAATAAAATCTTCCTTGTCTTGGAAAGCATAAATGAGTACTGTAAGAGAAGTAAATATTCAAAACAGAGGTATGAGAAGCCTTTAAAAATAAATCTTGATTTCTAGGTTAGATAAAAATATTTTTAGGTCAGATTAAGCATCACAGGACAAAATGAAGGTACTGTGTGCTACTATGGAATGGAGAGCCACAAATAATATGCTTCACTAAGGGAAAATCCAATGGAGGCAAATAAAAGATAGGAAAAAATAAATGTTAGTATTGCTGTCTCCATCACCAAGTAAAAGACTGATGAACTTTAACTACTAAATCTGTTCAAGGTCTTAAAAACAACAACAAAAAAAAGTGTGTATATGTGTGGTTACCACAAATGCTTCAGGGCTATGAAACCAGGACTCATTCGTTCTGTAGGTGTTAGAGGTAGAGGAAAAAGAGGAGAAACTAGGAAATGTTTTCCAACAGAAACAAAAGTTTCTTTTCCAAAAGAAACAAAAGTGGTACTGAAATTCTATATTAACTCACTGAAGCCCTAGAGGACTAGCTTAAAGCAGTTATAGTAAGAGAGTCTGATAATAAAAATATACCTTTTTAGCAGGAGGTCAACTAAATCTTAGTGCTTAGATAAAAGGTAATTGGCTATTTCTACAAGAGAATTCAGGTACTTTTAAATATGATGAACTTCTTTACACCAGGAAGATGCTTTTAGCTAGCTAAGCGAACCGGCAATGAAGCACTGCTGTGTCGCGTCCGCGTTAGCGATTCACATTACTAGATGACAGAAGTCCCTCTTCCAAATTTTCGGAGAAGTATACTACATATGATTATTTGCCTACTGGAATCCAGCAGGAAAAGTCCATATAGAAGATTAAAGATAAAATAACTGCCTTTTTCCTGCTCCAAGGAAGCTGTAAGGTGTCACACTTACTCAAAAGTGTAACCAAACTACTATGGCTACAGTCTCACTTTGTTCTGAGAGAACACAGGCTGGAAGCGCCAGCAGAAACTGAATTTCACCAGGTCTGGTATGTAAAAGCGGAAGGGGTCACATCTTCACAGTATGACTATTTTGTGGGCAAAAGACTGAATTTTCACAGTAGACAATTATATTTCAAGTGGAAATGATTATACGTGTATGTCTGTGTGTAAGTTTATATACGTGTGTGTGTACACATACACATATATACATACATATATATGTGTGTGTCTAAAGTATTATGTTACCCATCCCTTTATTAATAGAGGTGAGATGATTTCAAGTTCTTTCATGCTGAAGTCTATAATAAAATGCTGATCAATAATCAGTCATAAAGTACGTGGGGGTGTATTTTTGCTTGTTCTTTAAAAAAAAAAAAAAGATTTATGGACTTATTTTAGAGACAGCAAGTCGGGGGAGGGCAGAGGGAGAAGGAGAAAGAGAATCTCCAGCAGACTCCTTGCTGAATGGGAGCCTGATGTGGAGCTCGATCTCCTAACTCTGAGATTAGGGGCCGAGCAGGAATCAAGAGTGGGAGACTTAGTGGACAGCCACCTAGGTTCAGATATTTAAATATCAAGTATTGCTATATAAATTCTTTCTTTTAAAAAAAAATTTATTCGAGAAAGAGCGTAGTGGCAGGGGTTGGGGGTAAGGCAGCGATGGCAGAGGGAGAGGGAGAAGCAGGCTCCCCGTGGAGCAGAGAGCCTAAAGGGGGGCTGAATCCCAGGACCCTGGGATCATGACCTGAGCTGAAGACAGATGCTTAACCGACTGAGCCACCCACCCAGGCACCCCTAATTCCTTCTCGACAAGGCAGTTAAAGATTCTAGAAATAAAAAGGTATATTAAGACAGCAATAAAATTCAGGAAATGGAAAATTAACAGGGTGGGGAGAGGCTTCTTTTACAACATAGAAAAAAAAAAGTTATCACCTACCCACTGCCCTAATCCACGCAAACTGATACCAAATCAGCCTTAAAAGACAGTGGAGGACAAATATATCAATAACCAAGAAATTTTCAGGAGTGTTTTTTATTAATTCTTTTGAGCAAGAAAAACATCTAATGAGTAAAGCTGACTCACTCTTCACCTAAGTGATAATTACATAAAGTTGCTTCCTGCTCATGTACTAGAGAGACCAAAGAGCAGTGAGGCTTGGGTTTACTTCAGTAATGTAATTACTACTTAGGCATAACTCAAATGCTAAGCATAGCTAATGAAATATGCTGCCTTTTAATGGCCTATCATGACTTGAAAATTCTTTAGGGTAATGAAAAAAGATGAGTAAAAGAAAATAGCAGAAAAACTCTGTAGAATTTGCATTATTGTACACAGTTTTATAATTATTTTTTTTTTAAATTTTTTTTTTTTTTATTTTATTTATTTGACATAGAGAGAGAAACGAGAGCAAGCACAGGCAGACAGAGTGGCAGGCAGAGGCAGAGGGAGAAGCAGGCTCCCTGCCAAGCAAGGAGCCCGATGTGGGACTCGATCCCAGGACGCTGGGATCATGACCTGAGCCGAAGGCAGCCGCTTAACCAACTGAGCCACCCAGGCGTCCCCAGTTTTATAATTATTAAAAGCCAAAATTTCAACTAGAAAGTAATTTTACTTCACTGTTAACATTTTAAAAAAAATCATGTGTCATAAATATCTAAAGCCAGCTCAGAAACAAGTCACCTCCCCACTTTCTAATTATTCACTGATGCACATACTGAATTGTTATTGGGAGTTAAGTTTAATTTAGTGGATAAATGTATTTTTTAAATTTTATTTTTAATTTTTTAAATTATGTTATGTTAGTCACTATATAGTACTTCATTAGTTTTTGATGTAGTATTTCCTGATTCATTGTTTGCATGTAACAGTAGATAAATATATTTGACTGGGACAGAGAAGGTACGAATTATTGAGCTCTGCCATTAAGCATCAGAGGACCTAAAACAAATCACACCTTGTTTTCCTCATTAAAAGAAAGGAGTACCCGAGCTACCTGAACCCCATAGAGTTCCCTACAGCTCTGAAACCTAGAGGTAATATGGGTCGGGGTTGTGATGTGCCTAAGATCTGTTACAAGCTAAACCTTTTTTTGTTACAGGCTAATCTTTTTTAACTTGTTACAAACTAAATCTTATTTAGCAAGACACTTCAAATTCTGCAATAATTCAGAGTGCTTGAAATATTATTTGGGATTAAGATAATAGACACTGTCCTGATACATAAAGCTCATATAATGTGATCTGATAAGGAATAATAATTTCATACTGTTATGTGATGCTACAGAGATAGAAGTATAAAGTCAATTTATAATTTTTTATGAGTTTTTTTAATCATTTAAATCATAGAATAAATTGTATTTTGGCATTTGATCAATGTGTTTTTCAAGAACCAGCTAAGCCTTAAGTCTAGCCATTCTACACACGTGAAGTCTAAGTGATCAGTGAACTACTCTGATCAGAGGTAACAATGGTATATCTGGAGTAATGGTGAATTGACTTGTCTTTCTTCATTAAAGTTTTGTTTTTAATAATGAAGATCACAGACATCAGGAGACTGGGGAGCAACAGGCCCGATTTATAACCTACTGCGAAGTTTTTAATGTTAAATTCTTTTAAGCAGTGGTTTCATTCTCAAACAACAAGAATATTTCTTGCCTACTGCTCTGAGCAGGGAAAACTGTCTATCTGCGAAATTTTGAAACTAAATGTATTACAGAGAAATAAGGTTATAATATTACCTCCATGTATTTTTTATATAACTATATGCTACTATATATCTACTATAACTTTCCCTACAATTTAAAGCAGCTTATATAATTCTCAAGAAAAAAGAAAGGAAATCAATACAAGCACAGAGCCCCAAACACATATACTACACTACTCAAAATTACTTCTAACTGGTAGAACAAAAGGAATGCAAGAAATACTCTGGTGTTCTGCCTACCTGTCATTGATCTGACAGGCATGGAAATTCATTTTCATCGGATTCTGACCCCTTGTAATTGGTATAAAATTAAGTGGCAGTGAGTCTGGCCTTATGCATCAATGAACATCTAATCACAGGCTGTCTCTGGGCTGTGGGTAACTCTGCTGATACTCTGCATGCGTCTTTGCATTCTCTGTGATATGCTCGTTTGTTCTCAATGTGCTTTCTCACTACCTCTCTAGTTCTCTTTTGTCTCTGTGGAATTATTTTTTTCCACTGCTTGTAGGTAAAATTAAAAAGTATTAAACACAAAAATCATTAAATCATGAAACTGAAGAAAAAAGCCAGAAATGAAGACTTTGTGGGTAAAATAAACAAAAGCCAGTAAATTTTTTCTGCAACTGGCAAGAAAGAAAGGGTTAGTACTGGTACACAGAGGGCACCAGAAGGAGGGAGAACTTATGAATGAGGAACATTCACCAAGGGAGTTAATTCCACTAAGAGTGTAAGTCCGTGTGCATAAATATTCAACTCTTTGTTCTTCACAGGTGCCTTGGATGGCTGTGGACAAGCAAAGGAAATGGAGCTCTTTATCATTTTGGAAGTCCACTGTTCTTTCTACCGAAGTGATTACTAAGGTGGGTTTTGAACAATATCTCTGAAATAAAGTAACAAACTACTGTATATTTTGGAAGCAAAGTTAAACAGAACCAGTATTTACAGTTTAATTAACCACTTCCCCAATTTTGTTGAAACTATTACCAAAAATGTCAAATGAAAAACAAAAAAGCACAAAATTTCCTGATGAAAGCCTTCTGGTATGCTCCAATACTATTTAAGTTTCAAGTGACAGATCATGGAAGAAAATGGCCTGAGTAGAGAATTAGATTTAACGTTATAGGCACAGCTGCTTTCAAACCGATATACAACTAAGGTATAAAAACATGTCATCTGTCTTTTAAAAAAACAGATTCCTGAAAAAATCCTGATGACTAATTACCTTTCATCTTGTCTATTTCAGGCAAAAGTTGGAAAACGCTGAATATAAAATTCTCTGTTCTGAAGTGACACAATTTTGCCTATTCCTTTGTGCTTCTAAAAGGAACGTTATTCCTAATTTACCTTAATCTAAATGCTTACTAATAATCAGTCCATAGCAGTATTAATCAGTTCATCTATGCTACCCATGGGACTCAAATTAGCTCTATGCAGTTATACATTGTGAACCTTGAAAGGATGGTTTAGGAAAGGTAATGGATAGTAAAAATAAAGAATCATGAATAAAAGAATATTAAAATAGTATCATCTTTAGGAAGCTCTTAATGCAATTTGGACAGTGAATATCATAAACTAGGACTACTACATTCACTCCCTAAGTGGTTCTGCTTTACACTAAATATGAACTCCATCAGAGTGGTACACCAGTCATCAAACTATTGCCACCCGTAAGAGGTAATCATTTTATTAAGGTATAATTATGATTGAAGGAAATTTGAAACATGCCCTGGAGTCTATTATTTCAAAAATTAAAATTCAGAAGCTACTTTTCAGATATATGTATGTGTGTGCATTGACGTATGCATGCATCTATAATTATATCTCATACACACAATAGCAAAAATTCAGTATTTACAGAACTACGAGGCATATAAGTCATTCCATAGTTGCGCTGCCACGGCAACAACTCTAGCTCCTCCTCTAAGCAGTCATTCTTCCTCTTTTTTTTTTTTTTTTTTTAAAGTTTTATTATTTACTCGACAGAGACCTAGCAGGAGAGGGAACACAAGCAGGGGGAGTGGGAGAGGGAAAAAGCAGGCTCCCGGCTCAGCAGGGTGCCCGATGGAGGGTTGTATCCCAGGACCCCGGGATCCTGAGCTGAGCTGAAGGCAGCTGAGCCACCCAGATGCCCCTAAGCAGTCATTCTTGCTCAAGCCTTTGAGTACATAGGAAGTTGGGTAATGAAAATCTGATCAGATCTTTGAAATCCTTTCAGGAGCTTATCACACTCTTCCGAACAAGTAACTACAAATATGCCCCTTTCAACTTTGAGCTCCTGCTTTCCTCTCTAGCCTCATCTCCCACCCATATATATATACCATATCCAAGTCATACAAAATTTCTTTAGGTTTCCCTGAATATGTGATACTTTCTTTCACTGCTAACATTATTCTCAGTTTGGTATACCAGCCCCCTGCCCCACTTCATCTAGGTAATTCCTACTTATTCTGTAGGTCTCCAAATCAGGTTTGATTAGTCAGTAATGTCTTCTACTTCTAATATGCCGTGTACTGCGTAATTAAAACTGTCGAGTTATTGTTCACCCCATTTATCTTCCCTTAGAAGAACATTCAATACACATCTGTTAAATGAACAAATCAGGCATTCTCTTGTGACCAAGCCAGCTCTCCCTTATCTAAATATAATCACAATGGCTAACATACAAATTAGGTAACAGCCAGGTACATGATCTGCCTCTTCAGTTTCTTAAGAGTATCTTCCTGTCTCCTCTGACAGAAGGTTTCTACCATGGCTGGGGGAGAGTCAGCCCACCCATACAATCTCCTTCATTCTTTGAATTTTGAGATCAAAATCAGTTGGGACAGAATAATCTCAATCAGATTATTCCCAGCAGGAGAGTGAACTTCCTTTCAATACTGGGACAAAACTCTCATTTGTCTCATTCACAAAAGGAAGATTAAACATAATTAGCAAACAAGAACTTGCTCTTATTTTAAAAAGAGGAAAATTATACTAAAAAACTATACTAAAAAGATATACTTTATTCACCCTTACATTTCTTACTGAGAGCAGAGACAAAAATAGTGTAAAAATTTTCTGAGATACACCTACACATGATTTCTAAAGTCACATCTCCAAGCCCTGCTACTACAATGAAACGTATCTTAAAAGTGATCAACGAACAAAATATATTTGTCCTGACAATTAAGAGTATCCTTAGTCCTGTATTAAAAAATACAGTTGGGTTGGGCGGGGCAGGCGGGGGGAAGGGAAGTTTCATACTTTCAAATAGTGTTAAAACTGAACTTAGCCGATTGCTGTAGGAATAAACACTAAAAGGAAACTGGACTACACTGCTCACTTTATTAGAGTTCTAGTATAATGAAAATATGAAAAGAAATACATCGTTAAGTCCTGACAGGCCGGAAGAGAATAGATTTTATCCCCTCTCTCTGTGAAGTGGAAAATGAACTCTCAATGTGTCAAACCTCAAAAGGCAAGTAGTGATTTTATAAAATGTATGTCTTTGCTGGTTTTTTCTAACAGATGCTATAAAACAATAATTATCATGAGCAATCCTGACTCAGAAGAATATTCAAATCCTAACGTAAAACTCACTATCATTGTTTCTTCATTAGTAAATATTTACTAAAAATAGTTACTGTACAGAGTCACCATAGAGATAAAATAATGTAAATAAAGTGAGCTCTGAATAGTCATTACAATCTTTACATGTATGTTTCACTGGTACAGAATTTAGAGATGTGAAGTGCTACTTTTCTTACTGAAGAAGGAAAAGAATTTGAAGGATAATTTTTTTCCAGCAGAAAAAGTAGAAAAACAAAAAGCTCCAATTAAATGAAATTCAGTTATCCTCTAAATGAAATTAAATTTTTGTAATGAATCATCAATATATTAGATGTCAAGTTTACTTTTTAAAAATACGATGTATGTTATAGGAGCAGGAAATATATTAACTTAAGGAAAGCAACAAAAAAGGTGCTTTAAATATACAAATTCCATTTCCTGCAGTAAGCATCTTCCATAATTACCTTAGAATTCAACACACTGTAACTCCATTTTTGCAGGATCCAATAGAAATTATAGATTAAGGAAATACATAATATAAACAGTTGTTCTTATTTTCACATTTATGCCACCATAAATTTGTGATTTTTTAATTAAAGTGGTAATTATGACTACATTCCAAATTGTCACACATTTTTTTATCTAAGAAATAAAATACTCCTGGGAAAAAACACTCAAGGTTTCATAAATTTTCAATTTTGTTATCAACTAATACACCTCAAAACACAGGAAGATGAGGTACAGAAACACAGGGCAAGATTCCCCTAAAAAATACACAAGGGCAATTTCAAAGCTCTGTATACTTTATATTAACTGCTTTGTCAAGAACTGTATGTTTATTGTACAATAAAGAACAGAGCTGGCCAGGGTAAAGAGATGGGATGTTCAATTAGATGTTTCTCAGGGAGTATTAACCCAATTAAAAAATTAGACCTTCAGTTCAATTTTGACAGGACACTATTTTTAGGTATGCCAGCTGCCTATTTACAGTTAGAATTTTGCCATGATGAATGATGGGACCATGCAACATGTTCTCTTCTCTACAACATAAACTAACTAACGAAGATCATATACCTTTACCTTTTCATTCCCTGGTAAGAGTAGAATGAACCTACAGCTTTGTATGTTTCTACCAAGTGGCTCTTTTTTTAATGCCTTATTCAATTTATGATCTCTAACTGCTTGGCAGTGAGTGATATATATAATAAACTAAGACAGAATTACTGCAGTGCTGATTTCTCCCTGAAAAAAATTATTCTTTTAGTGACCAGTTATCTGCCATCATTTGATGTGTTTCTCAAATTTTAGTATCTTAAAAAAATAAATGAGAATAGGTAGAACAAATATAAAGATACTAAAGAACATTAATTGACTCAAAAGACCAGTGACAAAAGAGTGAATTTCCACTGGCAGTATAAAAGCCTTAAAAATCAGAATTTACATAAAACGCACAACCACTGAACAGATTCTGCTAAGATAAGAAAAAGGTTTACTGCATTTCTTAAAAGAGTTTTTGTTAACTCAACATCTGGATCTAATGAAGTATAAACTTAAGCCAAAAATTCACTGAACAATTAAATTTACCAAGAAGATAAATACAAACTTTATTATAACTACAACAAATAAATACTGAATCCTCTCATTTCTAAAAAAGATTACAGCATGTATAACAGCAGGTATCAAAATGAAACACAAGTAATCCATAAACCTAACAATTCTATTTCTATCAATCTACTGGGTGATTTCTATAAGCCTCAAAAGATTATATAAATCTGTATTTACTGACACTGAAAGGTGCCTTTGGCACCAATACTAAGACTAGCATCCATCTGTGGAACAGGTACAAAATGACAGAATTTAAGATAAACTCCATACCTATAGCTGTAAGACTGCACAAAAAGAAGTCTGGTAAGTCATTGTGAATAAATGTTTCTGAGTGTAGGGTTTAGTGGATACTTTTTCTTTGTAGTTTTAGATCTTGCTTGTATGCATGTGTGTTTAATCAATGTATGTCCTTTTAAAAAACCCACAAAGCTATTTAAAAAAAGACAGTTAGGGGACACAATGAAGAGAAATGAACCAAGTATACTACCTTAAACGGTTGGTGTAGGTATCAACACAAGTCTTCATTTTGGCTAATAATGTACCAACAGAAGTTTGACATTCTGACTGCTCTTCTTCCTCTTCACCATTCTCTGTAGAAAGAGGCAACAGTAGGGGCACCATGGATGTACAAGAAGCAATGGCCCGGAGCAATTCCAGCAGAGCTCGATAGAGTGGCACATGTCTCGCCATGTCAAGAACTGTAAGAAGAAAGCATAAAATGAGAACATGTGCAATATAAAAGCCAGTCTATAGCCATGTGACTTCTACTCAGATCTTTTCTCTTAAAGGTTTATTTTATTTATTTTGAGAGAGAGATAGAGAGCACGTATGTGAACAGGACTGAGGGGCAGAGGGAGAAGCTCGAGCAGATGTACCACTGGGTGTGGAGCCCAATATGGGAGCTTGATCTCGTGACCTGAGCTGAAATCGTGAGTCAAACACTTAACTGAGTGAGCCACCCAGGTGCCCTGCTTCTACTCAGATCTTTTTTTTTTTTTTTAAGATTTATTTATTTGAGAGAAAAAGAGCAAGAGAGCGAGAGAGTGAGTGAGTGAACGAGCAGGGGGAGGGAGAGAGGGAGAGAATCCTCAAGCAAAGTCCCCACTGAGTCCAACCCGACGTGTGTCTCAATCCCAGAGATCACGGCCCCAGCTGAAACCAAGAGCTGGATGCTCAACTGACTGAGCCACCCAGGCACCCCTTTACTCAGATTTTAAGATTAATTGATATTTGACTGAAAATGTGCTGGACAGAATACAGCAGCAAAGAAAAGTTTAAGCAAAATCCCTGTTCTTTTGTATAGCTTACATTCTAAGCAGAGAAGGACAAATGAGTAAAAATTTTTTTCAGACGCTAAGAAGTACTCTGACGGCTACAGAAAAGACTGAAATGGGGAAGGAGAATTGGGGGGGGCTACCTACTGGAGGCAAGCCTATACTGCCCACAGACCTATACTGGGATTAGAGTTATGGGGGATGAGGCACAGGATTCCTGAACTCTATGTGGCAACAGATTAAAATTAGTCGTGATGGTCTGACAAACAGGGAGGCTGTTTAAAGTGACGGAGGTTGTAGGGGCTCATTTCACACCTTCCAACAGCGATGGAGAGGACAGAGGTAGAAAAGTACGACTGCTCGTCCCTGCTGTATTTGAAATTTTACGCTCCAACATAATCATGTACAGAATTTTCATATATACTTGTTTATGTTAAAGCCACTTTTCCAACCCATGACCTAATATTACTACTTACTATAATTTTATAGTAAAACATAGTATACCCATTTTTCAAGAAAATTCAAGTCAAACCCCAAAATTACAAATCAACAAGGATAAAACCCAATGTTAATACTTGTGGGAATACGAGAAAGCCAGACTTACATAAACAGGTATGTATGAAGCTTGACAACCAATACGTTATTATTTAATGCCCACATTCTATGACCCAGCACTATCACCTGTTCCTACACACCTATAAAACACAATGTAACACTGTTCTTAGGGGCACCTGGCAGGCTCAGTCGATAGGGCACGCAACTTTTTCTTTTCTTTTCTTTTTTTTTCAAAAAGATTTTTATCTTTGAGCATATGACTCAATCTCAGGGTTGTGAGTTCAAGCCCCATGTTGGGGCCTCTCTCTCTCTATATATATATACACTATTTTAAAGTTGGAAGCACCCAAAGAGCAATAAATTAAGGGTTGAATACACAATAACATCCAAATGATTCTATCCTATGCAGCATTTAAAAAGAACACAACAGATCTCCTACACCTATATCTGAGTGAAATAGTTTGCCAAATAATACATAAAGAGACTCAAATATATTTTTTATGACTGTGGAACTATGTAGGAATACTTAGAGGAAAAGATGAATTTCCAAACACTAATGTTACATACATGAGTTACATCTCACACTAATTAACCTGACAAATTATACATCATTCATGATAAGGCTACAGTCTACTTTTTTAAAAAGTAAGCTATAAACCCAACACGTGCTTGAACTCACGACCCAGAAATCAAGAGTCACACACATATTCTACCAACTGAGCCAGCAAGGCACCCCAAGGCTACAGTCTATTTTGACCATTTCTTTCTTTCTTGACTCCTTCACCAGCATATCACTTTGGTAATATATATGTCTAATCCTTTTTCTAGAAAATTTTAATTTCTGTGTGTGGATAACTCCTTGGAGAAGGAACTATGGCCCCACTGTGTGTTTGAAAAGCTAAGATTTAGTAAGCTGTACAAGCAAGCTAAATAGAACGTAGCAAGACCAACATTGACACCGAGGTGTATCTAACTCTAGAGCTTTTTCGCTATACCATGATGCCTCCTGAGTTGTCCAATATAGCATCACTGGTCATATACAGAGCTATTTAAATTTAATTAAGATATAAAAAGAATTAAAAATTCTGTTCCTTGATTATACTAGCCATGTTTCAAGTGGTCGAGAGTCACACGAGCCCATGCTGGACAGCACAGATACAGAATGTTTCCATCATAACAAAATATTGGATTTTGGCCAATCTGGATATTGCCATCTTCAAAAGTCAAATTCCGTATATTCTGTTCACATATACAAACCATGAAAAGTAAGTGGGTTGGGCTCTACCCAAAGAGATGGGTCTTTCTCTGGGAATTGTAGGTATCACATAGAGTAAAAGAAACAACCTCTAGACTATATTCAAAGCAGGATGAATGCTTTGCTTCAAAATCAGTGATATATACATGTACTGGATATACTTGTACAGTTAGACATAGAATACTGAGAATATTAATCATTAACTAGTAATGGTATTTTCATGCAGAGAGAAGGACTAAGGTTGGGAAGGCAACATTAGGGTGAATTACTTTTTAATCATATGTCATTTTGAACTTTTTTTTTTTTTTTTTTTGAAGATTTATCTATCTGAGGGACTCCTGGGTGGTTCAGTCAGTTAAGCCTCTGCCTTTGGCTCAGGTCATGATCTCGGGGTCCTGGGATCAAGGCCCAAATATGGCTCCCCACTCAGCTGGAAGTCTGTATCTCTCTCTGCCCCTCTCCCCAACTCGTGCCCATGCACACACGCTCTCTCAGATAAATAAAATCTTTGTTTTCTAATGTTGTTTTATTGTTTTTTAGAGGGGGGAGGGCAGGAGAGAGAGACAGAGAGAGAGAGAGAGACAGACAGACTCTTAAGCAGGCTCCACGTCCAGCACAACCCTGAGATCATGACCTGAGAGGAAATCAAGAGCTGGACGCTTAATGCACTGAGCATCCCAGGTGACCCTGTTTTCCAACGTTATTTAGTAATACAAAGTTATAGACTTTCCTCAGAGTTTGGTGTTTTTCCTAACACTTCTACGAATGCAATTTATGCTTCATATTACACTCCCAGATAATCTACCCTCTACTGCTCTGCAAGATTCTATTGTTGAAAAAATTAAGCCTAATACAACAAAGCATGCCTTTTTATAATAGAAGTAATTAATAACACATAATCTCACATTAGAGAAGCAGCAAAATAAATTATATGCTAAACCTCATCATATTAAAATGACTTCAAACATTACAGTGACAGAAACTTATTATATATATAATACATCTTTATATATATATATATATTATATAATATTATATATATAATACGTCTTTGACGTTTCATAACAAGACACTTTGCCAGGATAATCAACAGGATTAAAAATAAACACCAATTTTGCTCTTACAACAAAACAGTTGAGGCAAGATTGTGTCTTTTTTTAAAATTTTATTTTATTTATTAGATTTATTTTATTTATTAGAGAGAGAGTGCACAAGCAAAGGAACAGCAGAGGGAGCTGCAGAGGGAGAGAGAGAAGCAGGTTCCCCACTGAACAGAGAGCCTGATAATGGGTCTCTTGAGCAGAGACCCTGATAATGGGTCAGGACCTGACCCATCCCAGGACCATCCCAGGATCATGACCTGAGCCAAAGGCAGCTGTTTAACCGACTGAGCCCCACAGGTACCCCGAGGAAACACTGTGTTTTTATTAAAAGACAATAACCCTGCTGAATTAAACCTCAAATGTTCTGATATATAAATAAATTTTTTGATCCAAAGAATATGAAGAGATAATCTGGCAAAGGACATTTTTTTAAAAAATGAAAAAACACACCTCCAAATGGTATAACATAAGCTTCTCCCTGATCAATTAAGAATAAATGTATAAATCAGAGCATACGGACTACAAATCCCCAAAGGGTAAGAGCGATTATAAGCTGTGCGGTCATTTTCCTCTCTAAAATTGGAAGACAACTAAATGATACAGGAAACAATTGTGATTACACTATCAATACATCACTGAAACCAGAACCTCTAGAAGTAATCTCCCTCTAAAGGTAGCTTCATGTAAAATTTATACAAATTTATATATAAATCTAAATGTGATATTAACTAAGACTCATAATTGGTGGTAATTAATTGATATTACTATAAAATGTTTTTTTTAAGATTTTATTTATTTATTTGACAGACAGAAATCACAAGTAGGCAGAGAGAGAGAGGAGGAAGCAGGCTTCCCACTTAGCAGAGAGCCCAATGCGGGGCTCGATCCCAGGACCCCGGGATCATGACCTGAGCCGAAGGCAGAGGCTTTAACCCACTGAGCCACCCAGGCGCCCCACTATAAAACTTTTAATGTTTTTTATTATAGGTAACTAACAACAAAGCACTAAAATTTGTTTCCTAAGCACCCAAAAATGGACTTAGAAAAGGACTGAAATATCTGGACTTCTAGTCTAATACTATTTTCCTGCTGCTTCTGCTTTATAAGAAAATAAATTTAGACATAAAGGGGATAATCATGATGTTCTAAAAACAAAGAAAACTGGACCCTTCTAAACAGAACACCACTGTCTCGAAGGCAAATCATGATTACGACAACAGCAATAGCAGCTAACACGGCGAGCACACGTACGCCAGGCAGGACCGGTTCTAAGCATTTTACATAAATAGTAGTCAACTCAACTCTCACAATTTCATTAGGTAAATATTATCTTCATTTTCCACATGAGTAAAGTGAAGCACAGAAAGGATGACCAACTTTTTCAAGGCTGCATAATCACTGATGTGGAAAAGACTGGACTCACAAACAGGTCACCCAGCTCTGAAGCCTAGATCCTTAAGCACTAAAATATAATGCCACTCTAAGGTCACAATTTCAGAGAA
This sequence comes from Mustela lutreola, assembly GCF_030435805.1. Lineage (NCBI taxonomy): Eukaryota > Metazoa > Chordata > Mammalia > Carnivora > Mustelidae > Mustela > Mustela lutreola. The sequence goes on from NC_081298.1 coordinate 119,951,095, forward strand.
AAGCACTAGCATGATTTACTAACACAGAGAGAAAAAGTACTTTAGGCAAGGGGGAAAAAATTAATATGGTTTGAAATTCATCATAATAGTTTCCTTAAAGCACACTAAAAAATTGCCTTTAAGCTTTAATACTATATTATTCATAATCTTAAAAAATTTTTTTCAAGGTATTTTTACAGCGGTCTCAGATTTAGCTAACTGCATTCACATGGTAGAATGAAAAACTGAGTTCTTTATTTTAATTCTCAGGAATCTTAAAAGTATCCGGATTTTCTTTTTTTTCTTTTTTAGGTTTTATCTTTAAATAATCTCTACAGCCAACGTGGAGCTTTGAACCCACAACCCAACACCAAGAGTCGCTCACACTACTGACTGAGCCAGCCAGGAGCCCCAAGTGTAAAGATTTTCTAATTGCCACTTTCTTAGCAAAAAAAAACAAAAACAAAAACTGTAAGGGGTGCCTGGGTGGCTCAGTGGGTTAAAGCCTCTGCCTTTGGCTCAGGCCATGATCCCAGGGTCCTTGGATCGAGCCCTGCATCAGGCTCTCTGCTCAGCAGCTAGCCTGCTTCCTCCTTTCTCTCTCTGCCTGCTTCTCTGCCTACTTATGATCTCTTTCAAACAAATAAATAAAATCTTTAAAAACAACAACAAAAAACTCTGTAAGTAATGCAAGAAAAATCATGGAATCATTTCCAGATAAATTATTTATAATTTTAAAAATCAATTTATTAATGCATAAGTTATAATCAATATACAAATGTGCCTTTCATGACTTCGGACAATAAACACTCCTGTGTAATCACTGCCCAAATGAAGATACAGAATACTTCTATCACCCCAAACACTTCTTCTTATGCCTCTTTCCTCCTATGGCCAGCTTCAAATAACCACTCCTATTCTCTCACTGTAGAAAGCAGATAAATAGGAGAGAAAATCAACACTACCAAATAGATTCTTTAAAAAGAAATAAAAAATCTGAATAGCCCCCTATTAGTTAAAGCAACTGAATCAATTAGAAACCTTTTCATTAAAAAGCTCCAGATGGCTTTACAGGAAAATTTTATCAAAACCATTTATTAATTTTTAGGATCTCCTTCAGAAAATAGAAGAAATGGAAATAACTTATTTTTGAGGATTAAATTAACCGATACTATTTTGAGACAAAGACATCACAAGAAAAAAGAGAAACTATGAATCAATACCCCTCACAAGTGGGGGGTGGAGATAATAAATCACAACCAAATGGGATTTTTTTCCAGGAATACATGGTTTAGTTAAATATTTGAAAAGTCAAGATAATGGAGCAAAAAAAAAAAAAATATTAACAGACAAAAAAAAGAAAAGAAAAGAAAAGAAAAGCCATTATGAGCAGCTTAGCAAATCTAAATAAAGCATTTAACAAAACTCAAAACTCATTTATTATAAAACTCCAACCAAACTAGGAATAGAAGAAAACCTAACCGGATAAACAGCTTCTAAAATATCCCTAGTGCAATCATCACATCTAATCTTTTCTCCCAAAGTAACAACTTCTACAGTATATAGATGTATAAGAAAAGAAAAAGGCATACAAATTGAAAAGAAAGAGAATGGTCTTTAATGTACATGGCATGACTGCCTATACAGAAATCCTATGAAATCTAGTGGAACTAGTATATGAATTTCACAAGGGAGGGGGACATCAGGTAAATAAATAAAAATCAACTCTGTTTTTATATATGAATGGTAGGAAAATGAAATTTTAAATAAAGCAGTACCATTTACAATGGCATAGAACGTGGAATTGGGATAAATCTGACATAAATTCAAGGGTAAAAAATGGTACCGAGAGACATTAAAGGAAATCTAAACAGGTAAGATATACAGTGTTCATAGATCAGAAGACTCAATCTTGTTAAGTCGTCGGTCTTCTCCAATTGCTGTAAAGACTGAATATAATTACAATCAAATTCCCAATTTGCCAATAGGCGTTTTTGTGGGGGTAGAAACTAACAAGATGACTTTAATATGTTTATGGAAATATAAACATCCTAGAGAATCAAAACAGTTACAGCTGAATTTTAATGCCATAATTACAAATTTTATTTTATTTTATTTTTAAAGATTTTCTTTATTTATTTGACAGACAGAAATCACAAGTAGGCAGAGAGGCAGGCAGAGAGAGAGGGGAGGCAGGCTCCCTGCTCAGCAGGGAGCTCGATCCCAGGACCCTGGGATCATGACCTGAGCCGAAGGCAGAGGCTTTAACCCACTGAGCCACCCAGGTACCCTAGATTACAAATTTTTTAATTAATGCATCTAAAAAGTAAGTAAACTCTTAAAAGATATTAACTGGCCAATAGCTTGATTTTTCAAACTGCTTGGCAGGACAAAGTAACAAGAAAAAGAAACAAATAAAAATCTATGGTGATACTTTGACAAATTAAATCCCTAAAGGCAGAAATCCTCTGGTAAGAACAAAACAGAAATACTTCACATAAATCATGCAAAGCCTGTTTGGCTTAATAGCTATGACTGGCAAAAACATTACTACATAAACTTTCTTTTTTTTTTTTTTAAGATTTTATTTATTTGACAGAGAGATCACAAGCAGGCAGAGAGGCAGGCAGAGAGAGAGAGAGAGAGAGAAGGAAGCAGGCTCCCCGCTGAACAGAGAGCCCGATGCGGGGCTCGATCCCAGGACCCTGGGACCATGACCTGAGCCGAAAGCAGAAGCTTTAACCCACTGAGCCACCCAGGTGCCCCACTACATAAACTTTCTATTCCTTCCAGCTATAAGAGAAGAAGCTTTAAGAGATTAGCTAATAAACTCTGATATCCCTTACACTAGCCTTTGTCTCTTCTCTCCATTTTGGTAGAAATAGTTAAGCTGTTTAGGTTCCAAATACCTCCATTCCTTTACCTTTATCACCAATCTAGATACCTGCTGATACTTCTAACTATACACATACAATTATTAAATGCTACTGTTTGTTATTTCCGGAGGATGGTACATGAGGTAATCTATTTTTACCTTCGCCTTTGTGTTTTTAGGCACTGCTTACGTTACTCATGGCTTGCACAAAATGATGTCTTAGATTTGCTTTACAATAACCTACTGTGTGTACATATGTGTCTATTTGGAAAGAACAGAGTGAAGAAATAAATAAAAGGCAGAGCCAAGGGTTAATCACTGATGAAGCCGAGTGATGGAGCTCACGGACGTTCATTATACTACAATCACTAGTTCCACCAACCTTAGACTTTTCTATAATAAAAGATTTCATTAAACTGTGATAGTCAGAAAAGGCAAGAAAGCCTGAGAAATGCTCTAGATTAAAGGAAATGAAAGAGGAACATATGTAACATGTGATCCTAGATTAACTGTTGGACAAAAAGCAATTTTTTTCTTTGCTATAGAGGACATGATTGGGACAACAGATGAAATATCAATGATATCTGTGAATCGGATGATTAGATGGTTGTATTAGATCAATGTGAACTTTCTGTATTCTGATTACTATAATGTGGTTATGTAGAAGATTGCCTTTGTCTTTTAGGAAATAAATCCTAAAACACTTAGGGGTAACAGGGTTATAATGCCTGCAACACATGTCTCACAACTGGTACAGAAAAAATGTGTATATATGTGTAAAATTTATGTATGTTTGTATGCATGTATAGATAGATAAAAGGAGGAAGGAAATTGATATCAAACTTTTATAAAGGCATCAAACAGGGCACCTGGGTGGCTCAGTGGGTTAAAGCCTCTGCCTTTGGCTCAGGTCATGATCCCAGGGTCCTGGGATCGAGGCCCGCATCGGGCTTTCTGCTCAGCGGGGAGTCTGCTTCCTCCTCTCTCTCTGCCTGCTTCTCTGCCTACTTGTGATCTCTGTCTGTTAAATAAATAAATAAAAATTTCTAAAAAAAAATATTATAAAGGTATCAAACATTACTGACTAACATCTCTAGAGGACAAGTTAAAACATGGCAAAATAACAAACTGACACACATTTTCATTCACCAGTTCTAGTAATTCTAAAATTTAAATAATGCTAACAAGGTCACCAAAAATAGTCATCACAACATTCTTTACAACAGCAAAGGAACCAATTTGTGTTTATCAATATGGATTTGACTTAATTACTAAATATCAGTTGTGTGCTCATAAAAATGAAGATATGCCTCATGATGCACTGGAGCAAATTCCAGAGTATGTAATCTTGGGGTATGTAATCTTGGAATCTTTTATAAAAGTGATAAAAATGTTCTACACATGACTGTGCCCCAAATCACCAAATGTACACTTTAAGTGGGTTAGCTGTACAGGAAGTGAGTTCCTTTCAACAGAACAGTCATGAAAACCTTCTTAGGTAGTACTTATTCATATACCATTTCCACTTTTTTCTTCTGGGATGTTTATTTTCTTCAATTGCTTTATAATACTACTTTGTGTCTGAGGAAAAGAGAACAGTAAGTTTTATAAACACTTCACCTAATATGTTGTTTTAATTTTTAAACACATGAAAACATAGACATAAACGTAACTTCTAGAGCCTGTTTCAACCTGAGAACAGCAAAAAAATAAAGTTTCAGAAAAACTTTCCCTCTTCCATTAAAATTCTGAATAGCTTTCATTTCTGCATTTAAATATCTGAAACACTAAAATTTATATTGATATAAATGTAGCCAGTTATCCAAAAATTTCCATCTTTACTATTTTATAAACTCATTTAATAAAGTACTCAACAATGTTTTATTTTTCCCAACTTGCTTCCATGTAACATACAAAGAGAAAGAGAACAAAGCAAACCCCAATAAAAACCCCAGTAACTTATTTTGAGGATATCAACACCCACTCTAAAATTTATTTAGAAAGGCAAAATACTCAGAATAGCCAAGACAATATTTAAAAAGTCAAAGGACTGCTACAATCAGGATTTAAGACTTACTACCGAGTTACAATAATGGAGATAATATAGTATTGGCAAAAGAATAGACAAATAGATCAATGGAACAAAAACTGTAACAAAAATATGAGCAAGGTGTATAGCAGTTTTATTCATAACTGTCAAAACCCAGAAACAACCAAGATGCTTTTCAAAAGGTGAATACGTAAGTAAACTGTTGAATATCCAAGCTATCAAGCCACCAAATGATATGGTGGAACCTCAAATATATACTGCTTAGAGGAAAAATTACTTAGTAAAAGAAGCGACTCTGGAAAGGTTATATACTCTGATTCCAACTATATGACATTCTGGTAAAGGAAACAATGGAGTGTGTAAAGAGATCAGTGGTTACCAGAGGTTTCAGGGGGGTGAGAAGGAGGTTGGGATGAATAGGCAGAGCACAGAGAACTTCTTAGGGCAGTGAATCTATTTTGTGTGATACTCTAATAGTGAAATGCATGACACTAAGCACTTGTCAAAACCCTCCGAATTGTACAAAACAGAGTGACACTATATGTAAACCACCGTCTTTAGTTAAAAATAACATACCATTATTACTTTATCAATTGTAACATGTACCACACTAATGCAACATGTAAGTAATAGGGTATGATATACTGGGAGTTGAAGAGAGACGGAGTATGTGGAAACTCTTTAAAACCTACAACTGCTTTTAAAAAAAATAGAGTATATGAAATAAAAAATAAACTACATAAAATTATAGTATTTCAGATAAAATTATACAAGAATATAGCTAATCCAAGGAACACTGGTTTTCAAAAAGTAAATGGTCATAAGTTATCAAAAACAACAAGAAAAAGCATAAAATGAGAAGTATCTGTCCATGATAAGAATAATGCTGAGGACAGCCTGGCAAGCTAAAACTCAACAAAGCAGAATTGGGGGAAAAGATATGACAAATCTCAAGCACTGTCTGATTGACAGTTGAAATTTTTTTAAATCTAAAAATAAGTGGGCATAGAGAAAATAAAATAGTCCTTTTAAGTAAATGAAACAGAGTAGTTCCCTTTATTCAAACGGCATTTATTTCATTTAACTGAATTAGTAGTAGGAAGGGCCAACTGGGAATCTTAAATTATGAAAATAAAATATATTCTCTTCATAAAAGGAATGGAAGCAAAAGCTGTGGAGACCGCGTAATCAGCAAAGGACAATGAGATGGACAACAGCCCGAACAGCATGATACATAAAACTCTGGGTCCGGTTTATAAATAACTTTACATAAATTTTTCACTATTGTATTGGGGCATCTGGGTGGCTCAGTGGGTTGAAGCCTCTGTCTTTGGCTTGGGTCATGATCCTGGGGTCTTGGGATTGGGCCCCGCTTTGGGCTCTCTACTTGGTGGGGAGCCTGTTTCCCCCCACTCTCTGTCTACTTGTGATCTCTCTTTCTGTGTCAAATAAATAAATAAAATCTTTTTTAAAAATTTCATTATTGTACCATTTCTTATCTATTTTGCACTTTAAAATGTCAAGGTTTTGTATGTTTGCATTTATTGGACATAGTTATTATATCTAATTTTGCATTATTTGTGTTTTATTAAAAAAAACCTGAATATAGCCAGAGAGAATTTGGAAAACTAAGGAAAAGCTAATTTATGTTCACTTTTTCAGATATATACTTTTAAACTAACATGGATAGGTGTTCAGTGAACAAAAGGAGTCAATAAATGTAACAAAGTCTTAATGAAAATCTGCCTGTTAAAACGTAAAACAGAGCTATTGTTTCAGTCTTGAATTCCTTAATCACTGTTTCTGCCCTAAAGAGCTGCATCAGAAAACCCTTAGCTGTCTTTTACCCTTTGGTCCTTTTCACATGCACACTTCACTGTTGTCACAGGATTAAATGTGACCAGCTGACAAAGAGCATGGGCACAACACTGTTATGCAACGCCATGTCTGCAAGGGTGCTTACAGCTCCTTTATTCAGTAAGTACCAAGTGCATGTTCAGTGCTACTGCTTACTACTATGCAAGCCAAGCCACGGCCCTCCTGATACTCCAATGTTTCCTGGTTGCTGAATTATGCAATACCTGAAAAGTACCTTGGAATTTTCAACAACTAAGGACACAAATATGTGATAATACTATAGTTACTCCCATAAGAGAAATTTTCTAATTTAAAAAGTAGTAACTAGGGGCGCCTGGGTGGCTCAGTCGGTTAGGCGTCTGCCTTTGGCTCAGGTCATGATCCAAGAATTCTGGGATTGAGCCCCACATGGAGCTCCCTGGTCAGCAGGGGAGTCTACTCCTCCCTCTTCCTCTCCCACTTTCCCTGCTCACGTACTCTCACTCTTGCTCACTCCCTCAAATAAATAAAATCTCTAAAAATAAATAATAAATAAAAAAATACAAACAAAACATGGTTCTGCAATCAAAATACTTACAAATGAAATTACTGAAAGAACACCTATTTTTTTTTTTTTTAAGATTTTACTTATGTGACAGAGAAAAAGAGAGTGCTGGATCACAAGCAGGAGGAGCGGCAGAGAGAGGAAGAAGCAGGCTCCCAGCTGAGGTGGGACCCTGATGCAGGGCCAGGACCCCAAGAATATGACCTAAGGGGAAGGAAGGCACTGAATCAACTGGCTACCCAGGAGCCCCACTGAAAGGACATCTTAAGTGAAGACATACCATGAAGAATACTGGCCCATTAATAAACAGAAGGCATTTTATGGCTATGCTATGATTTTTATATATAATTAGCACTAACTCTATCATATATAAATGCTAAGATGGAAACATCAATGAGTTTTGTATAAATACACTGATAAAAATAATTTCTGTGCCTAACAATTCATATACAGTATTTCATCTCCCTTGCAATTTTCTAATTATTTAATTTATTGAATTTATACTCCTCAACCAAGCCTTAGCCAACAAATTATTTTGGGGATTCATGTCAACCCTAGGTATGCTGAACTGAACTGAAGTTGGCAGATAAGCCAGCAACTAGACAAGAAGAAGAAACAGAGAAATCTACATCAAAGTATCAAAGATTTCCAGCAGAGGATCAAAGTATGTATGTTTTTTTATACAAGTCAGGGCCAACTTGCTCTACCTAGCTGGAAGGGCATTCTACTGGGGATCTCGGCATATGTGTGTGTGTGTGTGTATATGAAATATTTATATATTTCATTTATATATTTTATTTATATATATTTATATATATATTTCATATATATATGAAATATTTTATAGTTTCTCAGTGTAAACCTAATTAACTGTTTTAACCAATTCCTTTATTATAGGATCCTTTTTTAAAAAAAAGTATTATATTTATCATATAAACATCTAGTTTGTATAATATTTAATTATATAATGGTAATATAAGCAGCACAAATTTGGAAACAAATATAACTGTTAATAGGTTTACAATTTAATTATTGAGAAAAGAAATATACATGTACAAGTTGAGGTGTTTATAGAAGAACTGGAGAGTTATGTTTAATTTGGCAAGTTGGTTAGGTGAAATTTCATTAAGAAAGTTCATACCATAACAGGACTACAATGTGAGAAGTGAAAATATAAGCATTAGCTACACTGGCAACTAACAGGAAGGGAAGGATCACTTTACTTTGGTTAATCAAGGAAGGTATCTCTGAAATTTAGCAGGTATTTTAAGCTTACAAACTTGTACAAATGAAGTCAACTAGAAACCCATTTAAAATTTACCAATAAAATTATTTAACAGAGTGATGCATTCTGTATCAAAGATATTTATTCCCACACAGGATACCTTTGACGAATACGAGAATTTCAGATAAAAGGAACTAACATTTTTTGATGAACGCCTACGGGCAAGACACACTACATGGATACTAACATGATCAAAATTTTGGCTTTCTGTATTCTTTTACCACAAATGAAATATATGGTAGATAGATCCTAACAATATCTTGTTTTTAAATTGCATATAAAAATAAATACACTAAATATAGGCAAATGGTTCAAACTTTTTGTACCCCTGAACTAATTTTCAAGATAACTAGGGCCATATTATAATACAGCTTTGGATTAAAAGCCAAATGACATATAGCAGAAGAATCTTTTAAAATTTTAACCAGTTTCTGACAGACTGTTTATTAAAACAGTGCAAAGAAACATACATAATACAATTCAAAAGTTTCAAATAAACCATTAGCAAGAAAACTGTAAGATACAAAGTTAAGTACTATGTGTCATAATGGCTCAATAATCTCTACTTATTTGTTTCCAGGCAATGTGTATCAAAAAAATAACCAAAACTAAGTTTTCATAAATGATGAGATTACTTATTGATAAACCACTAGGTTTTCATGGCACAACACTAATATAATCTCCAAGCTCTCAAAGAATGCTAGACCCTCCTGAATTTGCTTCCCTTAACACCAGAAAGATGGGTACAGGGGTAGGTGTAGGGTTGGGGAGAGAAGATGAATTAACTTTTTAGTAATTACTTCAGGTTTTAAAGAATGTGGTCATGTTTAAATTTAGACATTTGCCATAACAACAATTAACTTTACTCTAACATAGTGTACTCATGAAATTAAATTTAAATCCTAACTTTTTGAGAAGTATAATGAAAGATAAGATACAGTAAGAACATATAAACATATAAAATCTGTGTGAGGAAAATCAGATGGTGTAATACAGCTTGCAATAATGGGTTTTGTCCCAATATAGCTAGCTCTGGAACTTCCAAGTCAATACTGTGAAAAAATGAGAAAATTTTAATACCAATATATACCATTATTTAGTTAAGACAACTAGACAAATTGGTAGATACTCGATAATGTTCCCAACAAAAAAGTCCTGTGCTTGTTCTCTTATTTCTACCTTCTAACTTATGTTTATTCACTTCTCTTTTCCATAATGAAAAAGCCATTTCTATCTTGCTTTAAAATTTGAAAATTTGTGGGACGCCAGGGTGGCTCAGTCATTTAAGCCTCTGCCTCTTGGTTTTGACTCAGGTCATGATCTCAGGGTCCTGAGATGGAGCCGTGCAGCAGCTCCACTGCTTCTCTGCCTCTGCCCCTCCCCCTAAACCTCTGCCCACTTTTGTGCTATCAAATAAATAAAATTTAGTTTTTTTTTAAATTTGTGTGTTTAATAATGGCCATATTACTGCTAAAGAGTTAAACCTGGGCAAATGAATAAATTTCTCTGGATTTCAATTTTCTCATTTGTCCCTTCCTCATCTGTAACTGGCAGGGACTGAACAGGAAAACTCAAATTTCCCTTTCTGAAATTATACTTACCTCCATGCTATGAAACCATCACTAAAAAGGTAGAGTTTTTAATGACACTTTGATAATTATTAGCAAGTAATTTAATGTGCTCAGTAATGTTGCTTTCTGAAAATACGAGCATGTCATTTTCCAAAATAGTATGGAGACAAGGTGATGGTGAGGAACCCTAGAGTAACATTCTACAGTCACCCATTTTTTTTAAACCAAGTATTACTGGAAATGAAACAGGTCCCCATCTAGTGGCCAGCAGGGGGAACTGCAGGCTTACTGAAGAGCATAAATATTAACCACTGCTTGAATAAAAAAATGATCCTTGTTTACAAGGCAGAGTTCAAAATCCATGGCAATGAGAAAAAGAAGTCAGACTGTTGAAAGAAGCAAGTTAAAGTAAACATGTTCTTTATACAAGGATTTCCCTATCTACCTAACTACTTTCTCTCTTTAAGGGTTTTTATTATTCCTTTGAAAATTAATAATTGAGATAAAACATTTAATTCACTTATTTGAATTACCCACCTTGAAGTTCTGGCTTTAGATTTACTGTTTTATAATTTTTCTAACAATTCTCTTATAAATTAGCTTCTGAAATTAAGTTCTTTCAAGAAAAATTTAAAAATACATACACAATACTGTTTGATATAGTTGGCAAACACCGAGTTATGTTACTGATTTCATGTTAATCTAATGTATAAAACCAAATAAGAACACTAACAGATGTCTTTCTTTTAGTTCGCATAAAAAGAATTATTTAAGCTTCAAATGTACTCAACCATTTCAAGTAACTGGAACCATGTTGTAACATTTGACAAATCTGATTAACTTCATTAAATATGAAGACTTATACTGCCCCTGTGATGCCGCCAAACAAAACACTCCAAAAACTTCTCCATTCTTTCGCTTGTAACAAGCTTTTACATTTTCTTCTCCACCCATTTTCAGGCCAATAGAGAAAAGCCAATATATGAAAAGGTTATAATAGGAAAACTATTAGGCTATTAAAAATTCCTCCTGAAACAGTTAATTCACAAAAAAAGAAATATTAGGATTTTTCTCCTAACAACCATAAGAAGGAGGACAAAAAGGAGGTGGGAAGGGAGTGAGAAAGCATATTCTATAGTAAATGGAAGACCAGTGAAAACCAGAGTGTAAACTACTATATGTTTCTGTATTTTCTTGTCTTGATCACCTATCATTTAAAAAAACATGTAACAGGGTGCATGGGTGGCTTAGTTGTTGAGCATCTGCCTTCAGCTCAGGTCATAATCCCAGGATCCTGGGATCAAGCCCTGCATCAGACTCTCTGCTTGGTGAGAAACCTGCTTCTCCCTCTCCCACCCCCACTTCTTGTGCTCCCTCCCTCACTGTATCTCTGTCAAATAAATAAAGTCTTTAAAAAAAAAATGTATATATATATGACAGAAAGGAAATGTGCACTGCTTGACTATAGCTCTTAAAAAAGCCTACTGCATTATGCCTGTGTTTCTGTGTATTATCTGCTAGCAGTGTAAGCAAATCATTCCTGAAATATAATGTCGCAAGTGAAATTATTAGCACTGTTGTCACACTTAAATACCAACTTGCCAGATAGGCAATGAAATAAATGGCATATTCTGTAAAAAAGTCAATATTATGAAAGACAAAGAAAAGCTGGGAAATGTTTCAGATTAAAGGAGAAAAGATAGGACAACTGAAATAGAAGATTCTAGACTCGATACTTTACCCTATCCCACCACCCCAAACTGCCAAAAATAATATTCTATAGGCAAATGATAAAACTGGAAAATGAACTATAAACTAGTCTTCTAAACCTGGAATTTTCTAAAAGATTTTATTTATTTGAGAGAGGGAGAGAGAGCATGAGAGAGCACAGCTGGTGGAGAGGGAGAAACAGGCTGCCCATGGAGGAGGGAGCCGGATGCGGGGCTCCATCCCAGGACCCTGGAATCATGACCTGAGCTGAAGGCAGCCACTTAACCAACGGAGCCACCCAGGGGACCCTAAAACTGGAATTTTACTGAGTTCCAAGAAAAATGACTATATAACTTGTTCAGATTTTTTTTTTTTTTTAAGATTTTATTTATTTATTTGACAGAGAGAGATCACAAGTAGGTGGAGAGGCAGGCAGAGAGAGAGGAGGAAGCAGGCTCCCCGCTGAGCAGAGAGCCCGATGTGGAACTCCATCCCAGGACCCTGAGATCATGACCTGAGCCGAAGGCAGCGGCTTAACCCACTGAGCCACCCAGGTGCCCTTGTTCAGATTTTAAAATGCTACTTAAAAAACTAACATTTTAACCAAAATTGATAAGTAACATATTTATTAATGTAACATTAAGCTATGTTTTCCTCAAAAATTCATATTCAGAATGAATTTTAACACTCATCTTAAATGAGTATACTTTTCTCACCAACTAAAGATCAGACTGCATCAAACTCGAGAATAATTTTCTCTGATCACTGAAAACACAATTTAAGAGGTGTGCTACCAAATTACCTGACCTATTCATCTTAACTAAGTCACTTTAATTTATCTAAAAATATAATTTCAAAGTAATTTGTTACCACATTCAAATGTGATTGTATCAATTCCAACTCTACCACTGGACCAGGTATCAACTTCAAGTACATAAATCTAAACATTGGGCTGGGGAAAAAAAAATCACCTTTTACAGATAAATAGTATGTCACAAAAGAAAGGTCAAACTCTTGATTTGTTGTATTAAATTTCTCAAATAGCTCCAAGATAGAGTATCGAAGTCTCTGTAATCCCAGATAGTTATCAAAATCACTATTTATTAATATACTCAGCAGAAATTACAGTTTACATGAATACATTATTTTAAATAGTAAACGTAGATAATACTGGATTTCCTTTTTAACCCTGACCATAAACATAAAAGCTCAGTGTTACACAGAGTGAACTATAGAACAAGATTTTAAGTTTTTGAGGATATAAATTTTGAAAGTGAAATGATTAATACAATATTTTAATAATGTGGAAAGAGATAAAGAAAAACCTTATCTTATTCTATTCAATTTCTCTATACAATCCAATGTTAAATTTTGGCACCAGGATGTTTATAGCTTTAAAAATTTTACTTAATCAATAAATATACTGTTTATTTGACAACTACTTTTAAAAAAAGACGAATGTGATACATGAAATAGGTCAGTGTAAGAACAAAATCAATCTAAATAATATATCACCTCAAAATTTTTATGAAGAAGTTTAAAGCAGACTAGAAAACCCTCGGTTTTTAAGCCCAATAACCTCCACAATGGTAGACGTTAAGGGGCAATTACCTCTTTTCAAATACAAGTAGCTTTTCCATCCATCCAATTGTGCATTAAACTGCTACCAAGTACCAAACAGACTTCAAGACTTATTCCCATCATTTTCCTCACCTATCCTTAATAATACAATTCAATGGGTAAAACTCTATTTTTATAAGCAAGAATACGAATAAAAGACAAAGATCAGAAGCAGAGCAGACAGTTGAAAACAAAAACAAGGGGGGCCTGGATGGCTCAGTGGGTTGAGCCTCTGCCTTCGGCTCAGATCATGGTCTCAGGGTCCTGGGATCGAGTGCCGCATCGGACTCTCTGTTCCACAGGGAACCTGCTTCCTCCTCTCTCTCTCTCTCTGCCTGCCTCTCTGTCTGCTTGTGATCTCTGTCTGTCAAATAAATAAATAAAATATTTAAAAAAAAAAAAAAAGAAAAGAAAGAAAGAAAAAAGAAGACAAAACAAAAAACCTAAAAGTTCTTAACTAAAAGGAGGAGATGTTAACTGCTTTGGGTTTTTTTGGCAATATCTGTAAACAAAACTATTATTATTTGGAAAAAGAATACCAATTCTTGGAACTAATTTCACAACTATAACTAGTTTCAATTATCAGTTGCAAACTGGCAAAATAAGTAACTGTAGTACTTTTCTTATTGAATTTGTAAAAATTAGTACTTATTATCAAATATCTATGGATTAGAATAATTTGTATATCTGCCTTTCTTCAATTTACCATCATCTGAAATTATACAGTGCTTGAGAAAAACATTAAGATGCACAGAAGTTCAATCAACCATATTTAGCTCAGAACACAGTCAGGAAGATAGATGCCAGCCTTTGCCCTATTAATTTCCATTATACATTATTTTTCAATACAGTACATTCACAGGTTAAAACAAAGGGATAAGGAAAACTTTCATTTTGTGTTCCAGAACAGGTCACAACACAGTTAGCCAATTAGGAACCCCTAAAGACAACTAGGTTATCTCCAGAAAAATTTTTAAGAAAGAAATCCATTAATCTTATACCTACATATATCGGGGATAACTAACACCAAATACTTCAATTGTACCTTATTATTTTAATAGACGATAAAAGAAGTCAACAAGGTACTAACAACAGTATGATTTACCTGAATCATTTCGTAGATAAGAGGACATAGCTGGGATGAGGCAAGACTGACTGAGCAGCTCTAGAAGGACAGAAGGAAGGGCATTACTGTTCTGAATTCGACTCTCGTGAGATGACTGGGCTTCTCCATCTACTGCACCACTCACAGGATTTATATAACTTGCAAGAACCTAAAAATGAAAGTTGTTGGGTTCACATTGGATTTTAGCTTCCCACACTTCAAAAGCCCACATTTTGTTAGATATTCAGAGTACTGTTTATATTTTCAAGTCAGTCACTGTCTATCTTTTAAAAACAAGATATTCTTTTCTTCAGATTTTCAAAAGAGAAGGATGTGCTTTTAGCATGATGACGATATACTGTATACAGTTAGACATTTAGAAAAAGTCCACCTAAGAACACATACTTCAAAACTTAGCAGCAGCCCTGAGTCGGACTCCCTGCCTGGCAGGAAGCCTGCTTTTCTCTCTCCCACTCCCCTGCTTGTATTCCCTTTCTTGCTATCTCTCTCTAAATAAATAAAATCTTAAAAAAACAAAACAAAACAAAAAAACTTAGCAGAAATTCTGACATTATTTATTTTATTGAGTAGATTCAGTTTACATTTTGAGGATGATCTTAGAATTCTATACTAGAATGAGCCTATCACTCTAGAACTGCAGAAAATAAGGCTCAAAGATTTGACCTATTTTAGGGGCACCTGGGTGGTTCAGTCATAGGGCATCTGCCTTCAGCTCAGGTCATGATCCCAGGGTCCTGGGATTGAGCCCTGCATCAGGCTCTCTGCTCAGCGGGAAGCCTGCTTCTCCCTCTCCCACGCCCCTTGCTTGTGTTCCCTCTCACTGTCTCTCTCCCTCTCAAACAGACAAGTAAAATCTTTAAAAAAAGAAAAATTTGACCTATTTAGTTGATGCAGGGACTCAAGCTAGTATTTAAGCACCTCCCCCTTGTCATACTGGTGCTGTGGGATTTTTGGTGTATGTTCAACTTGCCTGATTCTAGAAAAGTCATAAAACAATATGAAACAAAGAAACAAATATATTAAAAAAATAATTTTTTTCCCTTGAAGAGTCCAGACACAGCATGTTAGATGAAAAGAGGACTGGAACGAGGTGGATATGGTACGTTTTCCAGTTTTGGGGTAATTTCATACTTGTCAATTTCCTCTCAGTGAAGAAGCTAATTGAGAGGGAAGAAATTTATAGTTACAAGTCCAGTAGTATGTTATACTGGACCTGTATAGATACAAGTCCAGTAGTATCTTAAATGCACTGAGAGTAAGGAGTATAATGTGTTTTATACAAGTAGCTGAAGATGAGTTGGAGAGTCATCAACACTTAATCAATACAAATATAAAAAAATAATTTTAATTATTATCCCTGACAGTATCAACATTGTAAACATACCTGCAGAAGACAGGTAACATGTTCCTCTTCCAGCCTCTGTTTGGTTAAGGCTTGTTCCACATCCCATCCAGAAGCTGTAGAGCCTGTTCCAAAGCCAGTCCCTTTGGCCCAATACAGCTGCTGTTCTTCTGTTGATGTAGGGTTATGAGAGCTTGATACCTGTGGCTTACGAGGAAAAAACGAAAATTTCTTACTATTTGATTTTAGTTGCCCTCAAAAATATTTATCAGTGCAAAAAGAAAGAGTTCAGCTGCGATAGAAAACAGTCTGAGGACTCTTCAAAATATTAAATAAAGGGGGCACCTGGGTGGCTCAGTGGGTTAAGCCTCTGCCTTTGGCTCAGGTCATGATCCCAGAGTCCTGGGATCAGGGAGCCTGCTTCCCCTCTCTCTCTGACTGTCTCTCTGCCTATCTGATTTATTTGACAGAGATGTCAAATAAATAAATAAAATCTCTTAAAAAAAAATAAAAAATTACTATGTGCCCCAGCAATTCTATTCCTAAGTATATAACCAAAGGGAAAAAAAAAAACAACGGATAAGCAAATAGAGGTCCACATGTTTTCACAGCAAGACTGTAACAGCCAAAAAGTCAAAACAGCCCAAATACCCTTCAATGGAAGAAGTATAAACAAATTGTGATATATATATACATAGAAAACAATTACTCAGCCATAAGAAGTAATGAAGTACGATACATGCATGCTGCTTTGCGAATGAACCTCAAAAACATGCTAAGTGAAAGCAGACAGACACAGAAGATAACATACTGCACCATTCCATTTATATTAAATACCCACAGCAGGTAAATATAGAGACACAGAACACAGACTGGTAGCTGCCAGGGACTGGGAGAGGGGAAAAATGGGGAATAAATGCTTTTATTTAAGAATAAATAAATAAAACTTTTAAATATTTATCAATAAAACATGGGGTAAAGACAACAGAGTCAATGACTTAAAATTAGAGAAAACAGTGAAAGGAACAGGGATATGAGCCAGATCGCTTGGGATGAATCTAGTACAAGCATATCTTAGGAGAATTCTATAATGGTGTCATATGTTTTCAATCAAAGTAAGCAAGATTGCTTCTATTTCTAGAAGGAATAATTCTCAATTTCTTTCTTTCTCAGAATGTGATGTGTAGAAAATTCTCTTTTGGCCAAAGAGGACATTTAAAAAATGTGAATGGTATAGAGACAGAAGAAATTACTTAGAACCAGTGGCCTTATTGACATAACCTCAAACTCTGTAAAGGTCAATTTTTATTATTATTTTTGTGGGCAGTAAAATTACAATTAATTCTATCACAAGAATCTTCTTTTAAAGAATTTTCACTAAATATACTATGAACACTCAAAAGAGATTTGTAACTAAAAAAAAAAAAAATGATTTGCAACTAACATTAGTGTTAAGGGTTATTTAAAAATAATACCAATGTTTTTCGTTTCTCTTAATGGGAATATTTTCTAAGGAAGAATATTATGCATACTACTTTCATAAATTGACCTGCAATTTAGTTTTATGGATCTATGATTAAAAATGCCATCTTTCGGGGCGCCTGGGTGGCTCAGTGGGTTAAAGCCTCTGCCTTCGGCTCAGGTCATGATCCCGGGTCCTGGGATCGAGCCCCGCATCAGGCTCTCTGCTCAGCAGGGAGCCTGCTTCCTCCTCTTTCTCTGCCTGCCTCTCTACCTACTTGCGATCTCTGTCTGTCAAATAAATAAATAAAATCTTAAATAAATAAATCTTTTTAAAAAAATGCCATCTTTCACATTTCATAAGATAAAGTATTAAATGAATGACAATTTCATCACCATATAAACAGTTAAGAGTAAAATAACATTATTGATAGAAATTTATTTTAAAAAATCCTAAAATGTGTAACATATATACAGAAAAAACACAAAACAAATTTAATGAACTGTAAAAACTTATTTAACTGTGCAGGTCAAGAATTAGATTACTGCACACAAGAATTTGCTCCGGGCGCCTGGATGGCTCAGTGGGTTAAGCTGCTGCCTTCGGCTCAGGTCATGATCTCAGGGGTCTTGGGATCGAGTCCTGCATCGGGCTCTCTGCTCAGTGGGGAGCCTGCTTCCTCCTCTCTCTGTCTGCCTCTCTGCCTACTTGTGATCTCTCTGTCAAATAAATAAATAAAACCTTAAAAAAAAAAAAAAAGAATTTGTTCCTACTCTATTACCTATTCATCAAACCTTCAATTCCTCCACTAAGTTAATTACAATTCTGATTTTTTGTACTCATTACTCTTTCTTACTCTTCTTTATAATTTTACCACTTAAGCATGAAACTCTAGACACTATAGTTTCAATCTGTTTAATTTTAAACATTATACAAATGGAATCATGCCATATATATATTCTACTATGTGTGGGATTTTAGTTGTGCTTCAGAAATGCACTGCTATTGTGTATAGTTCGCTGTAGCTGTTTACTTTCATAGCCTAACAATATTCCATTTTATAGAAGACTACAATTTCCTTATCCTTTCTACTGTTTCCACGTTACTTTATTCATTCTACACACTTTATATTATGACAAATGATGATGGGACAATACTTGGTATTGTGGTTTTGGAATTTTACACCTTCTGGTGGGTGTATAGGTATAGTGTATTAAAGGTTTTCATTTTGTACTTCTCTGGTAACTAATGAAACAGATCATCTTCTTACATTTATCAGATATTTAGGTAGCCCCTCTTATAAGTGCCCATTCTAGCCTTTCATATATTTTTCTACTGGGTTTTCTTGTCTTTCCTTTTTGTAATTTTGTAAGATCTCCAAATATTCCTAATAGAAATTTCTGATCAGATACAACCAACTATAGTCTCCCATATAGACTTAGGTATGGTCTCCCATTCTGTGACTTCCTTTTCACTATCCTCAGTCTTAATTTTCACACAGTTGGGTTTTTTTTTCTATTTTTTTTTCCCAAACAGGTTAGAGCTTTTCTAAATACTCTCTTCAAGAAGTTTTTGTCTACTCCTAGATCATAAAGGTATCTGTGTATGTTTTTTGTCAAAGGGCACTGTTATATTTTGTATATATTACAGACATTTAGATCTATCATCTGATTAGAATTAATTTTTGCATATAGAGTACATTAGGGGTTAAAGATTCATTTTTGTTCCACAAGAACATTTAAGTGACCCCCACCATCATTAACTGATAAGATCGTACTTACCCCATTATGTTGCAGAGTTACTGTTATCATAACAGATAACCAAACATATGGGGAGTTATCGTTTGCTGGGCTTCTAATCTATCCTTGTATTAATACCACATTTTAATCAATTTTATGATAGCATAAGCCTACTAGGTATACACTTCTTTTGAAACTGCCTTAGCTATTCTTGAGCTTTTGCATTTCCCAAAAAAATGTTAGAACTGGTTTGTTAATTTCCTCCAAAATAAATCAGAAATTCCACCAAACATAAAGATCACTTTGATAAGAAATACTATCGAACTGTTCTATTTTCTGTGTCCATGGAAATAAACACGAGCAAAGATCTCAGTTTACTGAAGACTAGTGTTTTTTTAAGAAAACTTCAAATATTTCACACACAAAAGTCTTACACATTTTTTTAGATTCATTCACAGATATTTTCTCTTTTTGATGCTAAAAAAAAGTATCTTTAAAAAGTTCATTTCAGGGACGCCTGGGTGGCTCAGTTGGTTAAGCAGCTGCCTTCGGCTCAGGTCATGATCCCAGCATCCTGGGATCGAGTCCCACATCAGGCTCCTTGCTCAGCAGGGAGCCTGCTTCTCCCTCTGCCTGCCATTCTGTCTGCCTGTGCTCTCTCTCTCCCCCTCTCTCTCTCTCTGATAAATAAATAAAATCTTAAAAAAAAAAAAAAAAAAAAGTTCATTTCAGGGGCACCTGGGTGGCTCAGTGGGTTAAAGCCTCTGCCTTTGGCTCAGGTCATGATCCCAGGGTCCTGGGATTGAGCCCTACATCGGGCTCTCTGCTTGGCGGGGAGCCTGCTTCCTCCTTTCTCTCTGCTTGCCTCTCTGCCTACCGGTGATCTCTGTCTGTCAAATAAATAAATAAAATCTTAAAAAAAAAAAGTTCATTTCAGGGACGCCTGGGTGGTTCAGTTGGTTAAGCAGCTGCCTTCGGCTCAAGTCATGATCCCAGTGTCCTGGGATCAAGTCCCATATTGGGCTCCTTGCTCAGCAGGGAGCCTGCTTCTCCCTCTGCCTCTGCCTGCCATTCTGTCTGCCTGCGCTCGCTCTCTCTCCCTCTCTCTCTCTGATAAATAAACAAAATCTTTAAAAAAAAAAAGTTCATTTCATAAGTCAATCGGAGAAAGACAACTATCATATGATCTCCCTGATATGAGGAAGTGGAGATGCAACATGGGGGTTTGGGGGGTAGGAAAAGAATAAATGAAACAAGATGGGATCAGGAGGGAGACAAACCATAAGAGATTCTTAATGTCACAAAACAAACTGAGGGTTGCTGTGGGGAGGGGGGTTGGGAAGGGTATGTGCTATGGTGAGTGCTGTGAAGTGTGTAAACCTGGTGATTCACAGACCTGTACCCCTAGGGCTAAAAATACATTATATATTTACAAAAAAATTAAAAAAAAATTTTTTTTAAAGTTCATTTCATGTTTCTTGCTGGTATACTTATTTTAAATACTGAACCTGGACACTGTATCCTCATTAAACTCACTTATATCATTAATTATTTTTGGATTTTCTAGAAACACAATCAAAACATCTTGAAATAGGGACGCTTGGGTGGCTCAGTTGGTTGAGCAGCTGCCTTCGGCTCAGGTCATGATCCTAGCGTTCTGGGATCGAGTCCCACATCGGGCTCCTTGCTTGGCAGGGATCCTGCTTCTCCCTCTGCCTCTGCCTGCCTCTCTGTCTGCCTGTGCTCACTCGCTCTCTCTCCCTCTATCCCTGACAAATAAATAAATAAAATCTTAAAAAAAAAAAAAAATCTTGAAATAATGAGGTTTATTTTTTCTTTCTTTCTTCCCTTATCTTTCTGAACTAGCTAGAAGCTCCAATTAAATAGTAAGATTCTCTAAAGTTCAAGAAAAGGATGAGAGACCACGGTATAAATTCAGCATATCCTGGTAAATGGGAAAGCTTCTTTAGCTATTACATCTTTGTTTTTCAAGTAGATGGATTAACTTATGGCTTCTAAAAGAGCCTAATAGAGAAGAAACACTTAGTTCATAGTTCCTCTTTTAAATATCCTTTTACAAACAAAAAAGGAATACACAAGTCTCTGAAATACTATTTCAGAAAAACCATATTCTGTACTCCATGAATTTAACTTAATTTTTTCATAATCTAAATAAAATTGAACTTACCTCTGCTTGATTGAGACTAGAGTTTGGTACTCGTGGGGCATGGTGGCTCAGAGCAGAGAGGCAGACAAGAATGAGGTGTAGTGCTCCAATTTCCAGTGCCATCCGCCTTAGAAGCACACCATCATCAGTTGTCAATGGTGTCGTACTAAACAGACTACGAAGGACATGGAAAGGAAGAGTTGGAAGCACATTGGCTGATGGAGATTGCAGAATATGACCTAGATCAAGAAAAGAGAACTCAAAGTTAAAAATACTTAAGAACACAATAAGGAACAAGATACAGGGTCACAAATTAATAGTGATAACATACCATATATCATTAAATTTATTTAAAAAAACAACACAAAGACCACAAACAGAATAATACCTGAAAAATGTAATAAGAAGAAGTGTCTGGAAAACCTCTTTAAGACATAGTATATGTAAACAAATTAAAGCTGAAATATATTCATATGATAATTAGTAATTACAGATTCTGTCATGATTATTAGAAACCAGAAATTGAATGAAAACCTAAAAACTAAAATAGAAGCACTTAAAATACCTGATTCCCTTGGGAATAGTTTCAATCATGAACAGATAATGAAAGAGTGAAACCATTTTATCTGTCTATGATATTATTTTGTTATTACACCTAGCTTTAGAAAGGAATGTTAAGGCGTGCCTGGGTGGCTCAGTGGGTTAAGCCTCTGCCTAGGGCCTGGGTCATGATCTCAGGGTCCTGGGATCGAACCCAACATTGGCTCTCTGCTCAGCAGGGAACCTACTTCCTCCTCTCTCTCTGCCTGCCTCTCTGCCTACTAGTGATCTCTCTCTCTCTCTGTCAAATAAATAAATGAAATCTTTAAAAAATTTATTAAAAAGAAAGAAAGAAAGGAATGTTAAGTGCAAAAAATCCAAACCAAACCAAAATAAAAACTACCACTATATGAACAGTGGAAGAGATAATGGATATCAGAATTACACTTTTTAATAAACATTCAGCATATATTCACTAAAAAAGGGGGGGTGAAATGGCATAAAGACGATTTTCTGCTGGGTTACACCCAACATTGTGTGATAGAGTGCCATAAAATGTATTCCTTTATCTACTTAGATTAAAAAATCAGATGAAATAATTAGAAATTCCTGATCTGGGGTACCTCGTTTCTAATTCAGGTCATGATCTTAGCTCTAGTCTGCTTGAGATTTTTCTCTCCCTCGCCTTCTGCCTCTCCCACTCTTCTCTCTCAATTAAGTAAATCTTAAAAAACAAATAAGCAAACAAACCTGATCTATTAAAATAAGCATATATAGTTTATACATGAAACCAAACAACCAAGATTATTTAGGATGTAATTTA
Organism: Mustela lutreola; assembly: GCF_030435805.1. Lineage (NCBI taxonomy): Eukaryota > Metazoa > Chordata > Mammalia > Carnivora > Mustelidae > Mustela > Mustela lutreola. Next base: position 119,973,785 of record NC_081298.1, read on the forward strand.
ATAAGTTATTACAAAAACATTTAAAATAATGTCACCATTTTTAAAAAAGATTTTATTTACTTAGTTGATAGAGAGCGTGTGGTGTGCACAACAGAGTAGTGACAGGCAGAGGGAGAAGCAGGATCTCCTCTAAGCAAGGAGCCGGGTACAGGGCTCAATCCCAGGCCCCTGGGATTATGATCTGAGCCAAAGGCAGATGCTTAACCGACTGAGCCACCCAAGTGTCCCAATGTCACCATTTTTTAAAAAAAATATTTTATTTATTTATTTGACAGACAGAGATCACAAGTAGACAGAGAAGCAGGCAGAGAGAGAGGAGGAAGCAGGCTCCCTGCTGAGCAGACAGCCCAATGACAGAGAGAGAGTGAGAGAGAAGCAGCAGAGCGAGAGGGAACAGCAGATTCCCCACTAAGCAGGGAGCCCAATGAGGGACTCAATCCCAGGACCCTGGGATCATGACCTGAGCTGCAGGCAGACGCCTAATGGACTGAGTCACCCAGGCGCCCCAATTATTAATTTTCAAATGGAATGGTCATTAACTGAAGAATCATAGGTAAACTGATTGAAAATCTACTTGCTAGGCTACCCTCAATTTTGACTTTTCTTTAATGTTCCCTTATATTAAATAAAATTGCCAGCCCAATGGAAACAAATGCCATAGTTTTTATTATTATTCTGTAATATTATCACATTACAAAATAATTATTCTATAATGTTACTTGCTACATGCTATTGTCTTTAGTGGAAACAGTGCTTCCAGATTCATTTTCTTAAGAAAGATTATCACGTCATGACTTGGTTCATGTTTTAGTGAATTTTTATTACTATTAAGGATAAAATCTCAAGTTCTTAGTAAGACTTTCCATGATCTGTTTTCAGTAATAGTTTTTAGAATGAGAGCTCAGTGCCTTTTATGCAAGTTTTCATCAGCTAACTCATCCTCTCTCATATAATCTGAGCACACAAACATTACTCAAATCATCTTTCTAGCTCATCTCAGCCTAAATAGACTATCCTTCAAGATCCTACTAAAAATTACTCTGCCACTTTCTTCACACAGCTGGGTAGTAAGGAAACAGTCTCACACCTGTGAGCCTTCAGAATACTGTACCTCTCGCAAGTCTTTTGCAACTTGTTAAGTCTGCTTATCTATACTGCTTGTTGCTACTATGGGAGAACATTAGCGACATGAAGGCAAATCTAAATAGCTGCTTCATTTCCCACTGCTTCTGATGGTGGCCAGCAGTTATATAAACAGTGAATACATTTTGAATGAATAAAGTAATGCAAATGAAGACTCTTGGGGGCGCCTGGGTGGCTCAGTCAGTTAAGTGTCTGCCTTCGGCTCAGGTCATGATCCCAGAGTCCTTGGGTCGAGTCCCACATCAGGCTCTCTGCTCAGCGAGAAGCCTGCTTCTCCCTCTCCCTCTCCCCCTGCTTGTGTTCCCTCTCTCGCTGTGTCTCTCTCTGTCAAATAAATAAACAAAATCTTTAAAAAAAAGAAAAAGAAGATTCTTTAGGACTTGTTATATGTATCATTAGAATGAAACTACCAGCAACAAAGGATCTAGTAACTCTACTGTGAAATAAATAATGAGTAACAGGCACTGAGCTGAGTAACTTTTACACAACCTATGCTAAATTTCATTACTAATTCTAAATACTTACTTCCTTCTCCATCATCCGTCACTCCCAACACCAGTCGAAGAAGGCATTGGGCATGTTTTCTCTCTTTCAGTAGCACTTCAGCATAGCCCGGAAGACGAAGAAATAATCCGAAAGCAGCCAAAGAATGGGCAGGAATGGGAGACATGGTCTGTACTGCTGATTTGATTGGTGGAGGTTCAGCTGCAATGGTTTCTGGTGCTTCATAAACTAATTCCCCTGACTGTTCAATGGTCACCCACTCAAACTGATCACTATCTTTTGGCTTTTCCTGAGTGGTAGAAGTTACCACTGGAGCACTCACCTGAAGAAAAAAGAAAATTTTTGCTTGGCTATTTGTGTTTTCAACATCAGGTTCAAATTAAAGATGTGACTTTAAATGATCTCTTTAAAATACAGGAATAAAAACACCAATAAAGGGACATTTTTTAAAAGCCTCCAAACATCAGGAATTAAATGATATCATGAGTATGGTGGTATCTGTCAAGTATCTCTACTTTAAAGTCAGATACATACATCCATACATTTATTTATTTATAAATAAAGTTATTATTTTATCCTTTGTCATTAGTTAATTATCTGTAGACAGAGTCTTTGAGGTTATGTAAATATCTTGTTTCCCCCCAAACTGTGATCAATTAGAATTAGCATTTAAAAAATTCTTGCCTAAAACAATAATTACTACACTGGCTGCCAAATGGTGACTTTCATCATTCCTTCCTCATTTATTAGTTGGCCTGAACTGTAGGCAAAAATGTTCCCTTCTTCTCCCCTCTTAGTTATTCATTTATTAATCCACATCAGTTTGGAACTAGGGTCCCTGCAGATGATCAGGGTGGATCCTAAATCAATGACAGTTGTCTTCAATGTCTTTGACAAGAAAGATGGTCGTGTGAAAATATAAGCAGAAACTGGACTCATGGACCCAGGGACCATGGATCTGCTGACAACCTGATTTCAGACCTCGAACTTCCCTACAGAGTGAAAGAATAATTTCTGTTGCTTTAGGCCATTTAGTTTGTGGTCCTTTATTACAGCACCCTAAGAAACTAATATATATATATACTAAGTACATGAAATTACAGAGAATAATTCCTCTACTTCATTCAATAAACGTAAAGTTCTTTATAATTAAAACTTCCTGTAAGCCATACTCCCTCCTTATTAATGAAAGAGCACTGAAAATACACACATCCCAATAGTAACATTAATTAACAGTAAAGAGGTTAAAGCAGAATGTTTTTTAAAGCTACCGGAAATAGAAATGGTACCTAAAACAGGAAAAAAAGTTAAGCAGAAAGACAATACATTTGGGTAGCAGTATACACTACCATCTTACTCTCCCATTGCCAGTAATATCCAAAATTAATATGCCTAAAGAAGCACAGAAATAAAAGTGCTACAGTGAGACGACCATAAAATCAAAGTAAATGCCGCAGCGTAATCAGTTTGGCAAATGTGCTCGGTCTTCAGCACTTCTTTGGTACCAACTAGTTCATAAAAAGCTCTGTACAGGCTTATCTTTGAAAGACTTACACGATGCTCAAAGGCTGTAAGAGAAAGGTACTCCCAAAAGATTAACACAAGTGAGTTTTTTCAAAAAAGCAAAAAAAGAGAACAAAGGGCTTTGCCATGGAATGATATATTCAATTAGGAATCTTATCTTACTTGTTGAATTACTTCTGGATATAGCATGGGCAGTCTTTCTGCAATAAGAGCCAGTCCACCCATTCCTGCAAAAACTTGTAATGGTGACTGAATGGGACAGGTTTCAAGTAAAGACTCATCCAATATCCCATCCATACATTCATCACTTGGAGTGAGAGCCTCATCTTCTGGACAACTACCAAGTAAGTCTCCATGATCTAGAACAATAAAGTACAAGTAACAGGTAAGTAAAGGTCTCTTTTTATAATAATCTTTCATTTACAAAACAGATCTGTCACCTCTCTACATAACAAAAGAGCATAAATATCTTAGGTTACTCAGATCAAGCTTTAAGGCTAGATGCTACAATAATTTTTAAATGATTTCTGATGTTGCCTCCTAAAGTCCTGCTACTCAAGGTATGGTCACTGGCATAGGAGCACTGGCATCATCTAAGAGCTTCTGAAATGCAGAATCTCAGGTCCCATCCCTGATCTACTGAATAAGAATCTGCATTTTAAGAGTGCTCTAAAGGTAATTTATGAGCATAATTTTAAAGTTTGAGAAGCACTGTCCTTCAGGGTATATGTGTAAGTTATATTGTACATAAAAATAAGTAAGTCAGCAGAGTCAAAGCAAATACTAACATATGTACATCACGTTCTGAAATAACCAATTAGGAAAAACTCAATACCAACAAAGACTTCTCATACTGAAAACTAAGAATTACACCATACTGATTTAACTTTGAATCACTCACAGAAGAAAACCAAAAGGCTAGTGTGTTTATACATAACCAGATTCTATAAACACTAAAAAACCTCCCCAAATAATCCTGCTGAAAACCGAGCAAAGGAAATATTCTAAATCTACTGAAGGATGCAAAAGGCTATTATTAATAAAGTATATGTGCTCATAAAATAAGTGATGCTGTTAAGAGAAATTAAGATTAATTTCTAGTGAAAATAGCAATTTTTTGTATTTATAAATTATTCCATCATAAAGAAAAATATTTTGTTAGTTTGATATAATAAAAACAAAGTAAATTAAGTCATCAGCTACAGAAATCCTTACTTCCTTGGATCACGCACTGTAATTTTAAAGGAATATCACATACATACCTTTTTCAGGGTGTAACCTTTTAAAAGAGTCCGTTTTTGAAAGACTTGGGTCTGTGATAACTCTAGATCCCAATTTAACAGTCAGGTCTATTGAACGGTAACCTTGAGGAAGTTTTCGGTCATACAGGAGAGTTAAGAGTTGGGCAAGTGTCATTTCTGCTGGCAATGGCTGGCCTAAAAATGACATAATTAAGTTAAATCTAGAATCCAAGAGGGGGACATTTATGTGGTTTGATTTACTCAGTTACTGTTTTTACTGAACTGCACCTTAAGCGTCTGATTCTGACACTAAAAACAATTTAAAATCAGCACATGGGAAGTTTACAGAAATCTATTTCTGATGCGTGTGAATAATACTATCTATACAAAGTGTTAGTCAGTAACCAAATCCCACCAAGATCTTCTGAGCCAAATTAAGAAACAAAGAAACAGAATTCTTACAAATCTGGAGTTGGCAAAATCTTTTCCCTACAAGGCCAGATAATAAATATTTTAAAATATGAAGACTATATGGTCTCTGCTGCAGCTACTAACTCTCCCACTGTGGCACAAAAATGCCCATGGACAACACACAAATAAACAGGCATAGTTGTATTTCGATACAACTTTTTTAGAGAAAGAGGGGCGCTTGGGTGGCTCAGCTGGTTAAGCGTATGATTCTGGATTTCAGCTCAGGTCATGATCTTAGGACCCTACGTCGGGCTCTGCACTGAACACAAAGTCTGCTTGAGATTTTCTCTCCCTCTGCCTGCCATCCCCCAGTTGTGCTCTCTCTCTCCCTAAAATAAATAAAATCTTAAAAAATAATAATAAACTTTAAAAAATATTTTTTAATATTTTTTTACTGGCCATACTTTGTTTACTGGCCATACTTTGTTCTTTGCTATAAAGCAGTAACATAAAGCTAAGAAGGAAAATCCTTTCAAAGTTAGGTGGCAACCTGATTGTAACAATATAGCACAAAAATGGAGATAAACTGGCTATCACCTTGACCAACGGGAAGCATACTGGTCAAAGAATGTGTACCACATGGGGAGAAAACACTGCGTAACTCTTGGTGGTATGGCCAAGAACTCCACTGCTATAACCAGTTCTTCAAAATCTGCCTCACACTGCTTCCTGGACAACTTGTTATCAACTCTTTAAAACATTAGTTTTACTGATTTTTATAGCACACTGACAGCAAAATTAGGAAAGTACTAAGCTGTAAATATGCAACATTATAACGTTAAAAGGAGTATGTAGAACGTTACTCCTTTTCTTCTCATTTTTCTTAGAGAACTGTAAGGACAAAGCCTCACTAACTCATTTATCTCATCTCGAGCACTTGATTAAACAGGAGTCTGGCAAACGTGTCTTCAAAGATTTTTTTTTTTTAATTTTTAAATATTGTGAATATTACCTGCCAAGAGTTTGTGGAACAGGTGAAACACTGGGACAGTAATTATTTTGTTGGCAGTCTCCACTCCTGAAGAAGCACTTCCTATTTTATCAGGCACTGTTCTCCCTCTCCTGGATGGCGGACGAGGTGGTGTAGCTGACACAGCCCGTTTAGACTGGGATTTCAGCCCTAAAAGAATCAGTAAGATTCTATAGCTAGCCAAAACACTAAGAAATGAACACTTTCACAATATTTTCAAAAAGAATCACATTTCTAACTAATAACAAAGAGAGAGAAATATTTCTTCTGATCTTTATCTCCCAATTTTATTTGCCCTTTATGACACATCATTAATTCTGGTTTCATGTTCATAACTATTTTCAAGAAAGTAAAAAGCAATGCTAAATTCTACTGTCTCTGAGATACAGATGATTGCCCGTTTTACTAGCAAGTATTTTTGTGCGACTATGTGCAGGAAAGCTCGCATTAATTCTTCTCTGAAACAGAATAAATGCCACCAGTACAGAGATCTCCTATTTGAGGAGTGAAGTAACATGGACTAAACAATCTTCTTTGAACTAAAATCATCTCACTTATGTTAAAGAAAATATCCTCCAAAATGATCAGTTATCTCGGATATTTTGTCATATTCTTCAGCTGACAGTATGAGTACAAGTCTCTGTACATTGTCAAGCTTAAAATGAGTACCTAAACAGTTCACAAATGTTTAGCATCTGATGAACTATATTACACTTTAAAATAAGTGTAATACTTACACTGCCAATGAGTAATGAATTTCAGGTGCAACGTTTTTATATTCAGTATTAAAACATCACTACAAGACGTTTGCATTAATACTTTGCATTACGTGCATAGATTTGCATATATGCATTATATGCATAAATTTGCATTAATACTTTTTATTACATGAAGTTCCTATTAATACATACTGTTATAATTTTATAAAAACCCAAACAAAATCAAGATTATAAAAAACAGAAAGCTTACCTGAAGCAACAACAACGCTGTAATTGTCCTGAAATCCATTTTCCGCCTTAACTTTTTCTTTCTCTTCATGGTTTTTCTTTTCTTTGTCATCTTTCTGTTCACTAATTAGTTTAGCAGTGATACTTGGAGTATCTGTAAGAAAATATTACCTAAAATACACTGCTTTTCAAAGTCATTAAGCAGGAGGCTACAAATATTTTGAAACAAATATTATACAAGACATTATCGCTAACATGGGTAGAATGTAAATGCATTTAGAAAAAACTGATGAGGTAAAGCCTGATATTTAATCCTCGCTGATACTAATTTAAGGAAATCACCACCGTTCATAAGCCAGGATACTTAAATTCCCATCTCTAGAAAACATTACAAATTACAGTGGTATTACCTCTCAAGGCAATGAAAAGCTATTACCACTAAATTTCCTTTATTTTAGGTACAGTTCAATGTGCTTGCCACCAACAAGTAATCTGGTCCTCACAACATGCATATCAAGAAGGAATATTACTCCAGAATAAGGAAACAGCCTTTAACAAGTTACTGATCTAACCTATTAATGGAAATATGGAATTCAAGCTCAGAACTCTCTTAAAGCATTCTTAAATAGACTTCTTATTCTACAGACAGGAATGGAAAGGAGAAAATTTCAGTAATGAGGATTTGTTTTGCTATTTTTAACTTAAGAAACTTAGATACTTTAAAAACTGATACTAAGGACTTTAATAAGATAAACTATTTGAATTACTGTTTTCTTTCACTACTCTGGGATATGGCATGCTATTAAAAACCATGAATTGAATGGATGATTGTATAATGATCTGATCTGGCCATTAAGAAATCCAAAAACCTAGAGGAACTGTTTGTTTGTTTGTTTTTTTAAACTGTTTTAATATTAGGAATGACTTTCACTAAATAGATATGTTGATACTGATTCTCTTTGTACTTTTCTAACTTAACACAATTATGATCTAATGCTTCTTCATAATTTAAAAAGGTGAACGACAATCAAATGACAAAATAGTATTGTTCTGTATTATCTCCTACTCTTTAGCTTTCTTTTAATGTCTAAAAATATCCCCATGATCTCAATTTCTGGTAGACTGCCTTTATAGAGTTCCGTTTTTTTGTGGAATTTAAAAATTCTGTAAATACTATAAGTAATAAATACAGAATGCAACAATACATTTACTTTCTTATAAAAACAACCAAGCAATCCCAAATGGCAAAATCGTAACAGAAGTCAGAATTAAATACTTAAATAATACAAAAATCCACACAATCCATAGCATTATTAGGAAAACCAGTAAACATCATTAGGTGCTAAAAACTTAACATAGTGTTATCCCAGTAAACCCCAAATACTAAAAGATACCGCTAAGAAAAAATTTTCTCAACATTGTTTAAAATTGTTCTGGTTTGTGTTACCACTTCTGGTCAAGACAAAATAACAAAAACCAGATTTACTCTCCTATCTGAAATAACTAGAGACGAGGAAAGTACATCAAATTGTTTCCAGATAATGGCTATAAGGACTGCAGGAAAGGGATGCCTGGGTGATGAAAACTAATGAGGTGAGCCCTAAGACTTCTACAGCTGCCTGCCTAGAGTTTCCCAGGCCACAGATGGCATAGCACAACTCAGGAATCACCCAAGGTGAGGACAAAGACTTGGAGCCCAGGAAGACAAAGGTGGCTGGCTGCAGTTTTCAGGTCACATTGCAAGGAAGGAAAAGTCTGCATAGAAAGAAAGCTCCAGAGACCTAGTGTCTTTTCTGAGCATTTTATATGTGGCTTCCTCATATAGGAAAGTGCTTCTCAAAAGTAACAAGGGGACCAACCCCAGGGTCTAAATTGAGGGTTGTAATAGGTAGTGTTCTCAATGCATAGTGAATTCTTAAGAGTTCTCAGAAGGGTATTACCTCATTAGTAAGGCCAAAGTAGCCCTCAACCTTCATTTTCAAATGTGGTACCCTATTTCTATTCCAATGTAGCACTTTTTAAAAATTAAATTCATTAAAATTTAGTTCTTTAGTATCATCAAACATATTTCATATGCTTAAGAGCTACTGCACTAGACAATATAAGTTTATAAAAAACTTCCATCATCACAGTAAGTTCTGCCCTAGATTAAAAGCAGCTCTTGTCCTACCTAATAAAACTTAAAAGCTGCCTCTACAAGCAACAATCTGTTTTCAGTTAATATAACTGCATCCCAAAACAAAATAAAAAATATTTATTAAAATACAAAAATATCAAACACCCAAAAGAAGTAAAAAAGAAATCACATTGCCTGGCATCCAACAAAATTTTCTAGGCAAATAAAGAAGTGATCATATAAAATCCATAATAAGGAAAAAATAATCAACATAAACACACCAATGTGTTTAAGATGCTAGACAAAAACTTACACATTTTAGATAAGGAAAAGAAAATACAAAAGAGAACCAAAAGAACTTCTAACAAATAAGACACTACAGAGGAATAGATTTTGAAGACAACAATATAAATTATCCAGAAATTATAAAGAGAGGGGCTAAGAAGTTGGGGGGAAAAATGAATAGAGCTTCAATGAGCTGTGAAAGAACTCAAAGAGGCCTAATAAAAATGTATAACTGGAGTTACACAAAGAGAGCAGAGAAACAGGAAGAAAGAAAATACTTGAGACAGCATTTATTTAAAAATAATTTTTTTAAATTAAAAAATTCCAAATTTGATGAAATCTATAAATCCAGAGTAAAGAAAGTCAACAAACACACATCATAAGAAAACTATAAGGCATATAATAATCAAATTGCTTAAAAGCAATTAGAGAAATTTGTAAAAGCAAATATATTGACACAAGACCTTTATTATTTGAAAGCAATATGATGAAAAGCTATGGGAAGTGGGTAAAATTATTAGGTAATTTTGGGTTACTTGTTATTATTTTTATACACATTGATAAAATATATACACACATATAAACATGCCACCAAATATGGCTAAAGATCATAAACATGCCGTAAAGGACTAAACTAAACTAAACTAAACAGAGGTTGAATTCAGCACTTGCATAATTTCTGATATTTGCTCTGGATGACTCTCTGTTGAACTTTTTAATAAGAGTAGTATTTTTATAAGGCAATCAATTTTTTAAAGCATGTAATAAAGGGAAGTATTTTTTATTCTTAATGACTGAATATGACATTTTAGAAAACAGCATTCCTTTATAGTAAAGATAAAGAAAAATGTTAAGTTTCCAGTTATTTGGGGCGCCTGGGTGGCTCAGATGGTTGAACAACTGCCTTTGTCTTGGGTCATGGTTCCAGAAGTCTGGAATTGAGTCCCGCATTGGACTCCCAGCTCGATGGAGAGTCTGCTTCTCCCTCTGACCTTCTCTACCCTCAGCTCTCCCTTAATCTCTCTCTCAAATAAATAAATAAAATCTTAAAAAAAAAATCTTCCAGTTGTTTTGCAATAATGTCTACTACTTTCCCATGATCAAGTTAAGAAACCACAACTGAACTTCAGTACTCTTCCCCACTTGTCCTTTTTTCATTTAATTAATTATGCAATTTTTTCTTCACCATGTAGAAGGAACAATTTCAAGGCTATGATAGAAAAAAAAGTCTGTAAAATCAAATTTTCAAAAAAGTTTAGTTGTACGAGGATAAGGTAGACATCTTCAAATAAGAACAAATGTTATTTATGCAGTTATAATAATACTCTAATATTTTACTGGATAACTTGTAAAAAGAAAAGAATTAGAGTATTATATACACACTTAGGTTAGATACAGTGATTAAAGCCAAAAAAGATTCTTTTCTACTTTATTTTCTCATAGTAATCACATCCGTTCTCATGGTTTAACCTACCTATTATCTCTGTGTGGTGACAACTATTCTAAGCTTAGATTTCTATATCCCACTGATAAATAGACATAAGTTTTTTTCTGAGATATTTACTCCTAACTTCCTACAGTTGTAAGCTTAGGTATCTGGATACAGACAGAAGCATACTTATATTTGTATTAGAATGCAAACATTCTTAAATTTCATTTATTTTTTAATCTGAGAGCATACATAAGATCAGAGTACTCTGAGGGGCAGAGTGTGTGCCCTGCTTTCTCTCATACCCTCAGGGCTGATTACTGTGCTTAGACAAAGAAGATACTCCATCAATTCATCACTAATTTCATTCATAGGACTTCTGAGAGGCAATAAAATCAAACTGTCTAGAGTGGATTTGCATTCTGCCACCAAAAACTGTTTTTATTTTAATAACCTATATGCCCTTCAAAGGCATCATCTTAGAATGCCTTAGAATCATCACCTAAGAATATAAGCAAGAACCTAAGGGAAAATTTCTGTTTTTTTCACTATTACAAACAGTAAGGTCACCAGTCAGATCTACCTATTTCATTTTCACTGCTTGACCATTCATTTTGTCCTGAGATCTGTAAATGTCTGTTCGAGTCCTGTCATCCCAACTTATAGCCTGCAAATCATCTAAGAGAGCCCTTATTGCAAGAAAAGTCCATCACGGCTTCCTAAGGCTTGTCAACATTTCCAACTGTCCATTCTGTCATTACTTCACAGAACACACACCACACCAAAAGAACTATGGGTGCAAGAATGTATTGTACATTTTGTCCCCTTCATCAGCTTCCTACTCATGCTTCAAAATGTGAAGACACACTGACCTTCTCTGTTCATTAAATGGTTGCTGAGTGAGTAAGGCAGTAAAATAAAGTTACAAAAAGTAACAAAATTCTATATAATCTAACATAAAGTCAAAGAAAAAATAATACTTAAATCTGACTTGCCTGACACTCTGTCAAGAACTTCCGACAATGTGGTTGAGACTGGCAAATGAAGTGTTCGGAACTTATGGCCTGCTCCATACATTGGATGCTGGATGACATGGCTTGTGGCATTAATTCTACCTTTATACAGCTGAAAATTCAAAAGAAATCAAGAAGTGGTTTTTTTTTTTTGATACATATACCACTATAAAACAATTTCAAAAGCAAAAAAAGAAAAAAATTTAAAGGCACACAAAATATACAGGGTTGTTTTTGTCTATATTTTAAACTGTGGCACATTTGGCATTTGCTTTGTTGGTCAACTTTTGTACCAGCGCCACTGTACCCAATAATCAGTCACTTCTCCCCCCAACAAATTATACTCTTCATGGTAGGGTATAATCAGGCTACTCATCACAAGGAGGGTAATCCAAAAGAGATTTTATAAGACCTATTATTACATATAAAGGTTATTCTAGTTTCAGTTTGTTATGTTAGAAATTAAGATGCAGAGGTGACTCTAGGTTCTGATATGAAATTATGAAATATCTTTGCATACAGCTAATTATTAAAATTTATTTAACTGTAAAATACTCACTGGACAAGGAGACTGAAGAAACATTGTCACTTTCTCATCTTCCAGCATCAATTGCAAAAATAATCTACGTATAAACCCTGAAATGTTCCCTGATGTTGGAAGGTTCCCTCTTTGTGGAGATGTCTGAAAAAGTTCACAGAGAACCTGGCAAGTAAAGAGATTTAAAAAGTTAAGTGCACTAATTACCTGCAGCTTTGTACTTTCAAGAATAAAAAATACTATCCTCACAGAATATTCCTGTGAATAAGAGAAATCATAGGGTTTTCATATAATAAATACCTAGCATAACCAAGTTACCTTTAACTTTAGTCAGTATCAATGTGGTTACAATACAACAAAAATTATGGGGGAAAGGGTATTAAAATATAACACAAAGCCTTAATAAGAAGCTGAGAGATGAAAATTAAGCCAGAAAGCAACAAGTCACAAAGTTTTCATGCTATCCAGAGGCACAAGCCAAATTTTCAAATACTTATGGCCTTGGTTAAAATTGATAACCTAACCATTTCCTATAATTAGGCACACTAAGCAGATATAGTTTCACAATAATTACTCTGGACAGCAAGATATCTCGTTATTCTTCTCAATAAATCATTCCAATTTTTTGAAAATTATTGTAACTATCCCTCTAGATTATAATAAAATCTGTTCTGAATAAGCACTCTAAATTAGGGGGTAAAAAAAAAAGCTGATTCCTACTTATTGGTGTCTACCAGATCACAGACAGGATCTATGGTAGTAACTTTATATACATTATGGTATTTGTCTCAAAAACAATCTTTGAGGCAGGTATTTATCATTCCCATTCTACAGGTTGAACAACCTGATGAAAAGTCAAAACAGCCAGAAAGGAACAGAATCTTGCAAAAATCAACTAGAATAGAATTATTCTTGAAATAATCCTAGCTTTCAAGATTTTGGCCCCATGGACTTACTAAAATAAAGTCATTTCTCGTGTTTTGTCAAGAGTCTCCTATCTGAAAACTACCCTCATGACTGCTTCATGGCTACTTCATGAGGCTTCATGCCTCATGGCTACTTCATTAGAAGCAAACCAAGAGTTGTAGCAACCCAGTTACAACAATGTACAAAGAAAGCCTCACTGCAGATGATATGCTCGATGACCACCCTCAAGTGGTCACTCATCTTTCAGAAGCTGAAGTGTTGTTCTTCTTGGCTCGTTCTTTTTACTGGATGGGGGCAGGGGCTGGAAGGGAAGGTGAGTTTAAAAGGAGCAATATGTCAATTATAGCTAGAATCACCATGAATTTGCCCATTATCTCATCAAAAGGCGTATGTGACACTTGAGGGGAGGAGGGAGCAGATATGGTCAGGACTTTAATTATGGTTTAAATTTCTCAACTAATTTCATTAGTGTTATTTAACAGTGTATTAAAATAAGATGCCTAAAACAATAAGCCAATTTTTCTAATCTTACCTGGGCCATCAGTTTTTGATTATTAGGGTGGCATGAAATGCACTGCAGAAAGAATGCAACAGTTGCATTCTCAATTGCTGTCCTCTGTTGAGTGGTCAATCCTGTTGGAGCAGCTGAAGAAAGAGAGGCTGATCTTGCACTAGTCTGCTGGGCACCTAAATGTCCTCCAGAAGCAGACCCAGAGTGACACAGTAAAAACAGAAGTGCTGTCCACAGTGGATTGACTTCAGACCCACCGAGCCAGTCTTTCATAACATGGCTACTGCCAACTTCTGTCAAAAACCTAAGAATAGGAGCAACCAGGTCTGCTGTGATAGGCATCTTATTACATTGTTGTGCAACATGATGCCGCCTGAGCTTGTCCTGGGAAATATCTATTGACTGAGCAATGCTTTCTGAGTAAGAAATGTGACTAAAGCAAAAACTAGCCAGACTTCTCACAAGAAGAGAAGGCAAACCTGAGTCCAATAATTGTTTGATCGCTTCTGGAGATTGAGAAGACGAGGCAAGGGTCGCCAAATGTGATTCAGTTAGTGCAAGAGGTGCTTGTGCATTTTTAGAGTCATCTGTTAAGGATGAAGTAAGATCTTGCTTTTTGCTATCATCAGTCATGGACAGTCTGTGATGACACTGCACTGGAGGAGGGGTAATTCCCATCCAGCCCATGAGCAAAGAAAAATAACTTGGGTGTATATGACACATGGAGCAAAGTAGACTGTCAACAGCTTTCTTCAAAACCATATTGCAGGGAAGAGACATGGACCAATTAAAAAGTAACCTAGGGGAATAAAAGATGCCAGGTTAATACTACATATGTATCTTTAGAAAGATGTCATTGTTTCTAATACTTCTATATGAAATCAAGCTATACTCTATAAAATTGTAAAATCTATAAAATTATACATTTTATTTGACATAAAATATTATGACACTGTAAGATTTCAGGAAGACTGCTTGTGATATACATTATTTACATATTTAAGTAGACAAAGTTAGACTTGTAAAAGGAGTTAAAAAAAAAAGGTCTATATTAAAATGGCTCTACCATTCTCTGTGTGACCTCAAAAAAGTCACATAAAGGAATATTGAAAAACTATACAAAAGAAATATTTAGATTGAATTTGATATGACTGATGGCTTAAATTTACATGTGCAAATCAAAAACTATTAGGGAGTTTCACTAGTAAGTTCTGGGTTATGCCCACTAAGAAGGCCAAATATGAAAATGACAGACTATCTAAGGACCAAAGGCCAATCATTTAAGAGTCATGAATTCCTCAGAAATAGATATGATATTCTATTACACACTTAGCACTTATCAAGCAGTAAGTTCAGCAAAGCTTTAGCTGAGTATGGTAAAGAAATGTAGGTAAGTGGAAACTTCCACAAGAACAACTGTATCAGATATCTAAAAAGTAGTAAAAAAAAAAAAACTAACCATAAAAACTCTCTGAAGTAGTAACTCTTTCCAAATTTCTAGCTATACTTTTTCTCCCTAGTTGTACACTAAAGATAAAAACAAAAACTGATGGGTTTGGGGCCTAGGTGGCTCAATCAGTTAAGCATCTGACAACTGCATCTCTCTCAGGTCAGGTTTTGATCTCAAGGTCATGAGTTCAAGGCCTGCAGTGGGCTCCAGGCTGGCCATGGAGCCTATTTAAAAAAAAAAAAAAAAAAAAAAAAAAAAAATTCTGGTGGTTAAATTTGCAAAAAACCATAAATACTACTACAAACTGGAGGAATACATACATTAAAACACTCTGTTTTTAGGTGGGAAAAGCAGGCAATGACATGAATATAAATTAATTAAATTTGTGTGACACTTAATACAAAACTATACCTCACTATATTCAACTACTACTTTCAAAGTATTATCATTACCCAAATAGGCATATAAAATACTGTTTCACCAAGTGAAAACCTATAAAGCTTTATCTAGTACTGAGGAAAAAAGGATTTAAAAAGTAATACTTACTCAAAGAGCTCTCGGTCCAGCAGTGCTGGTAAATCATACTCTACAAGCAGTTCATAACTATGCCAAAGAATGGCTGCCACACAGTGAAGATGAGAAGGAGATGGCATGAGAAGACCATACTCTACTGTGGAAGAGTTAGGAGACATGTAGCTCATCCGACCACTTCTCCTCATAGCAGCCACTCTTGCAGAATCACTGACCCATTTTAACAAGGCCTGGATTCTTAAAAGAAAATGAATTCAAATAACCAATTATACCACCATCAACATTTAATCTGGATAAATATCACCATTACATCTAAGCAACGTGTATGTGAGAATAATACACTAACTGTTTTCGGTAATTTTAATCTAAGATAGGAAGGGAAAGGAAGTTATATAAGGAGAAAGAATGTGGTAGTTCTAGTTTTCCCATAATCTTACTAATCTCAACTGATAAAAGTGTTTGAAATAACATAATTTTAAAAATTTTATAAATACTGATTAATTTCTTAACTCATTTGTTAAAAAAAACCACAAACCTATCACTATCTGAAATTATAGGATACAAAACTTAACAAATTCACTCTTGTAAATTTTATTTTGTAATGAATCCACACAACTGCAAGCAGTAATCTGGTGCTTATTCTTCACTGTGCAATACAGCATGTGCCATAGCTCTGGCCCCCAAATATTAAATACCAGTAGTAGCCACCCATCCCCCTTCACTGTGAAAACAGAATAAAGCCCCAACATATGTACTTTTTTTTTTTTTTTTTTTTTTTCAAGTGCCAACCTACCCTCAACACCCTGGAGCAGGAGGCTACTGACTGAGAACAATACTTTTTAAAGCAGTAAGGCTTTGGAGTTTATGTAAAATACAGAAAATGGGACAAGAGTTCTTAAAACAAGGTGTTTATATTTTTGTTTGTTTTCACATTTCTAGTTTACATCAAAAGATTCTTTGCTTCCGGGTAAAAGAAATGGGGGTAGTAAAGTAAATAATGCTAATTAATTTTGTATGATAGAAAATTAAGAGAAGACAGAAAAAGAGAAGAGAGATAAGCAATTAGGGAGGAGTAAGATTTTCTCAATCCATAGAGGCCAACAATCTTGTTATTATGTCAGTTCTAAAAGTTACATTTTTAAAAGTATTATGCAGTAAAAACAACTTTGTTCACAGCAATTTTCTTATGATAAAAACCATAAAACTATTAAAGAATCAAATAACTGTAAGAGATGTTAAGAAAACTGTTCCAGAAAAATATTTAAAACTCATTTTTTATATTCTTTTTAACCCTATTAATCACTATAATTCAAACTTGGCACAAATTTCTTTTATCAAAAAAATTTTTTAAAAATTTCTATTTTTAAATAGAATAACCATGTAATTTATGTAAGGGAAAAAGCTTAATGGAAATCAGCTTATTTAATATTTTGAAGTCATGCTGAAAATAAGTTTACTTGGTTAAATGTCATTTAAACATTTTAAATTAGAAAATATGAAAGCAACTAGCCTAAAATAAATAAAAGCCATTACAGTATCAGTGGTTAAAGTATCAATATTTACTAGGCTTCTTCCACGCCTGACATTCTACTATATACTGCCAAGACTGACCTATGTAAATCTTCCCTTGTGAGTGATGGTATCCTGACTCCTCAAACCAAAAGCTGGATTCAATGAACTTGGTCATTCTAGTATCTGGCCAGGCATATAGCAGCTACTTAGTAAATACTTATGAGTTAAGTACCCACAAAAATTAATAATTTGGTAGTTTATATATAAATTAATAAAATCTCTAATGTTCTCAAATGCTAATCAATATATTAAAGGATGACGTAACTCAGAAAACAAAAGATCATTTGTTTATAGAGTTACGTACACTATAAATGTTCTTCTGATATAAAGGATATGCATCAAAGAAAATGCCAAATCATAACTCAAAAATTTACCAATAAAAACATGTTTCAAAAATACTTGGGAATTCTTACCAATTTGAAGGTAGAAGACATCAAGGAAAAGAACTACATTAGTAAAACTCACTTAAAAATTACCTACACTAAAACATCACTAAACATCTAGGTGAAATGTTTAGATGTTATTTACTTGGTATGATAGTGTTTAACTTTGTGGTAGGAGAGAGAAAAATGCAAAGTATAATGAAAAGCTGTCAATGAATATTATAAATAATAATAAGCAATCAAAACAAATACTATTATCATTGTCAAAACAGTCTTCACACCTAATATGGACACAATATTCCTATATTCAGATAGTTAGTAAATACTACCGAAGACAGAAGTATGATTATGAGATCATTACAACTTATAAAGATCTCATCACAACACTGTTCACAGAGAAATATCTAGTATTTTATTTCATTCCAATGAAAATATAGCATTAAAAATTCTATTTGAGTTCAAATTTGCTTAAAATATGTCCACATACATAAAGATTTATGTTAAATGTTCACAAAAATCTCTAGAAGTAGTATCAGATAAAGCACACAGGTAAATGTGCAATGTAATTAACAGTCTTAACCTTTATGAAAGCTCTAAGGAGAAAGAATTACAAGGAATACTGACTACCATGTGATTGTGTGTATGTGTGTCCATAAACAAAAAACAAGATCAACGTATACCTGTCCTTTGTTCCAGGATCCTGAGTTGTTCCAAGCTGGTAAAGAATATCTATTGTAGAATCAGAAGACAGTCCATTCAGTCTTCCAAAAAGTAAAGGGCTGTTCAAATCTTGCCATAAAGAACCAAAGGAAAGTTTGTTCGATCAGCAAATGGGATAAGAAGATTTGCTCAATTTAATTTTAAATTGTTAATTAAAAATAACTCTTCTATAAATTATAACAAAAATAACAAACCAACCCCTAAAACATTGAAAACCATAAAGGAAATTAATTTCAGAAACAAGCTACATTACAGAGATCACATAATTCAACCATCATTATTTGACAGACAGGTATAACTTAAACTATCAAAGTTAACTGTCACCTGTAGGATCACTGCCTGATGCTGCACAGTTTCTCAGAAGAATGTCTATAAGCTTCAGGCCAATTCTAGTGGACTGCAGTCCTATCTTTACAAGCACGACCTCGATGTTCGGGGAATGCATTCCGCAATATGGGGACATCAATAACGCAGCACAAGTCTGTAGCAGATTAGCAGTGGGAGCAGCTGCACTGGCCATCATTCCTTCCAGATCACTGATGTGAGTAAGGCAATGATGTAATAACCGTAACCATCCAATACTGAAATATACAACACAAAATGGCTTATGTGGTAAACTTAAGTAGCTCAGATTATTTCTGGGGTAAAATAAAACAAATCAGCATGCTGTGTTTCATAAATAACAGCAATCTGTATAAAAAAATGCTGTAAGATCAATAAGGAATTAAACACACTAAGTTTTCTCCATAACACAACAAATGATACTTACCCACTAATCCCATTTAGGAACTACATGGTTCTCTTTTAAATTAGTCAGAAAATATTTTTATGTATCCATATATTTATATGTTTAAATATAAACTGCGCAAAATTAGAGCTGTACAAAATGATAAAGTCTTGGCCGCTTAAGAATAAAACAAAAACCCTAAATTTTTTTTTTTTTTTTAAAGATTTTATTTATTTATTTGACAGAGAGAAATCACAAGTAGATGGAGAGGCAGGCTGAGAGAGAGAGAGGGAAGCAGGCTCTCTGCTGAGCAGAGAGCCCGATGCGGGACTCGATCCCAGGACTCTGAGATCATGACCCGAGCCGAAGGCAGTGGCTTAACCCACTGAGCCACCCAGGCGCCCCCCTAAATTTTTTATCTGGTAAAACTTCCAACAGAACCAGTCTATAAAATCTTCAACTATCAAAATTTACCAGATGAATGTGAATAAAAGGATATATTCAGGTCTTGGTTTACTTGGTCAATTTGTAGGATTCCAAGCTAACCCTTCTATATTAATTGGCATTTAGGAACTACCATATGACGAGGTCTCTGTCCATATAGTCAATTTGTATGGCCCAGATGTATCCTAGTAACAGACACTTGGGAAGTCTTATATTAGACTGTGATCCAAAGAAGAGAAACCTATACCCATATATGTACCACACTGTAAATCTACAGTCTAAATCTCAAGAATTAAACACACAAATCTCAATTTTAACCAGCCTCAAGTTCCAGTTCTACAGAATTAGTATCTCTATTGCACCAAATAAAACTATGGTATTATATAAATTACCTATGGAGCAAAGAACTTCCTAAGCCCTAAAAAAAAGAAACCACAGAATAAATAATTTCATAAAAAGCTCAGAAAGCTTTTTTAAAAAAATGAGATACATAACATACCTCGTTTTGGATACCTGATCTTCAGATGGAAGAAAGGGATTATTAACTGTTGCTGAAGAAGTGGTACCAAAAGCAGTGAGGCCCAGTAATTTAATTTGTGAAAGGCCTAATGTGCTTGCATCTCGTGGGCGATGAAGTCTAAGGCAGACGGCAGAAGCTACTTCAGCTTTTACCAGCTGAATTTTTATGTAGGTGAGACCACTTGTGACAACAGGAGTAGACAAAGGTAGCATGTTTACCCCATCTGCACTCACTTCAACAGACACTGAGGACGGGCAGGCTGTAGGAAAAGAATATTTAAAAATTACTAAAGAAAATGTGAACTGGACTTCATGGTTGAGTGGAAATCCCAGTAAAACAGAAGCTTTTAGTTATATTCACTATGAGTTTGCAAAAAGAAAATTTATATGCCACATCATACTTTGTCAATGACTTTCAAAATAATTGATTTTGGAACGATTTTCCAACACAAAATATGAGATCTACAATATAGCGGAAAGAGTATTTTTAAAATTCTAACATTCACCTAAAAAAAGGATTAACTGAAAATACACATGTACACCTTGAGTCTTCACAAGGAAAAAACCTGCCAAATTGGCAATTGCTCTATTATTTCTACTTCACTCAGAATTAGTACCAGCAATGTGGAATATTTTATTAATATGCCATGGTTTACTGTTGTTATATCATTTGGCAAAGAAAATATAAAAAAACAAAATGCTTTTCTACCAACTCATATTTCAGTACTACCACATTGCAATGATTTTTAATACAGCTGAGTTAAGCTGCTTTTGCCTCTAATATTTTAATTCCCTTTCAAATTTAACAAAAACATCCAGATGACTTTATTTTAAATCATTTTCTGCTAAAATTTAAGTAGACTCAACGAAATCATATGGGAAAATTATTTCTAACATAACATGGAACCCCATATAAAAATGTAGCTATGGGAGGTGCCTGGGTGGCTCAGTTATTAAGCATCTGCCTTCAGCTCAAGTCTTGGTCCCAGGGTCCCGGGATGGAGCCCCGCATAGGACTCCCTGCTTGGCAGGAAGCCTGCTTCTCCCTTTCCCACTTCCCCTGCTTGTGTGTTCCCTCCCTTGCTGTCTGTCTTCTCTATCAAATACATAAAATCTTAAAAAGAAAAAAAAAAAAAGAAGAAAGGTAGTTATTAACTAAAATGACCTTTGAACATTTATCTTAATTTTAATTTCAATTATAAGATTAGGAGGTAACTTTTACTATATGCCAATTACATACTAGGTTACACCAAGAACTAGACAAGTCTTATCAATTTTGAAATTTAATCTTCACTTTTGAGAAAAGTATTATCCAAATTTTACACAAATTGACAAAGTCAAAGAGATTAAATAATCCTAATTCTCACATGAACAAATGGCACATTTTATATTCAAGCCCATATTTGATTCTAAAGGCTATGTTATTTCCAGTGGAACAAAACATATCTTCAATTTCTGCTCCAATCCAGTATTAAAACCAAAATGTTTTATTAAGCACAGTTATAGTAGGCACACCTAACCTAGTGATTTTTGAGAGTGAGTGTGTATGTGCCCATGCGTGTGCAGGAGTAGGGTGGGTGCCGGGTTGGGGGAAAACGAGTGGGGGCGCTGTGGGGGTATACGCAGAGGAAGAGGAGGAGACAGAATACTAAGCAGACTCAAAGCCATGTGGAACCCGACGAAGGGCTCGATCTCATGATCTTTGAGATCATGAGCTAAGCTACAATCAAGAGTTTGCTTAACTGAACTGAGCCACCCAGGTGCCCCCAAAACTAGCAATTTTTTTATAATGAACAGAGTTCATCCCTGTAACACTCTTCCTATCTCAGTTCCCATGTGCAAATTCACTTCAAAGCCATGATGTACATGGACCACTCGTAACTCCTTCTAAATAAAATCAATTCCTTCCTCACCTTAGCTTTTCCTCTACATCTAATACTTATATTTTACTATGTAATACAGTAGTTTTTGATCTGCTAAAACACTATGAATTCACGCATTTTCCTTCTGCAATTATATTCATTATATTGGTTTTTATCTAAGCGTGAATGCCACAAGTATATTAAAAAATAACAGTAGTCTAAAAAAATTAACAGTAGTCTAATTTTGCAAGTGGAACATTTCTTCTTCCACATATGCCAGGATCTAAAAAGTTTCCCACAGTTCTTCACCCAATTATTGAGTGACATCTGACAATCAGAATTAATCAGCAACATAAATGAATGTGACAATTTCAACATAAAAGTCACTATGTTTATACTGAAAGAATTTGGGGATAAAATAATGCAAATAGTATTTCACATTCCTTTATGAATACTTGAAAGAGCTGTTGCTCCTTTTAACGTAAAACTTGTTTTCTAAAAATTCTTTTGAATGGCTTACCTTGGAAAGTGACAAAACTTATCAATGAAAAGCATCAAATGATATTCAAAATAGTACAAATTGAAAAAATTCACACTGTAATATGCAAAATATTACAATAAAATATTCTTTACATGTTCTTATAATGGGAAGGGGGAAAGACTAATACATCTAATAGATTTAATTTCACATTATAGGACTCACACTGAGGACAGGGATAGAGAAAATAACATTCTATCTATGGGTGTATAAACTAATCTCAACATTACAGCTTAATTTAGGAAGAAAGGCAAGGCAAAATTATATATAACTGAAGGATATCTGTTTGGATTTCATGAAACATTCTATTTGTTTGAAGGGAACAGCCATGACGATTCAGCTCATGGGAAATGATTTCATGGTAATGTTGAATATTATACAAAAAAAACCCTTCAAAAGTAAGCAATTGGGGAATCATAATTAAGTGTATCACTATTTGCCAAGTATTTTTCATATTTTTAAATGTTTCTCAATTATAGTTTATTTTCATAATGCTTCTTTACAAAAAATATGACTCACTTGCAAGAGATGCAAGATGCGGCTGGATATGTATCTCTTTCAGAAGCACTGCTGCAGGAAGGTGAATGGTAAGGTCGCACCAAGCCTCCTCTGGCAGAAAGATGTAGGACCAAGCAGCAGAGCGAGCTCTTCTATGGGGTGGCGTGGCCTGTAAAAGCACCTCAGCTGGTTGGGCAGTAGGACTGCTAGATGTAATTGTACCTACAGAAGAGATTTTAAATATAAAAAGAACTTCATAGAAAAAAACAAATAAAACATCAAGAAGTTTCAAATCGCAATAATTAAAACTAGAAAAAATTAGATAAACCATAAACATACGATACTATGGATGTACTTAGTACATCTAGTGTGAGCTAGTCAACTTGCAAAGTGACAAGTTCATTACTGTTGTCTAATTTCTTGGTACTCACATGTTGAATGAAAATTAAAGTAGCAGTAACAACAAATCTAGCACAACTCTCAAATAATTTAAGTAAAAATACTATGTTCAAGAAAACCTTCAACTTGAAAAGAATCACCTTTATCTTGGTTGTCACTATTCTTGAGTCAGAAACATGAAAAGAAATATATATAAGGAAACTATGTAAACTGTGAAAAGGAGTAACTAAATCTGAGGCTACTTTAAAAAATCATTCAAAATAAGAAGGAACAAGTCCTTTAATAGATTAATATTTACAATGAAAACTGACATAAGAATTTGCTAGTTTGACAAATTGTTGTACTATTTAACTCAGAAATAAAAACAAATGTGATTGCTAAAAAAAACATTAAAAACTTGCTTCTAATCAACTAATTGTTTGTAACTGGCGTTACTTGTAACATGATCAACTTACTTCAACAACTATTTTTGCTTCATACCAGTTAAATAAACTATAAACCCATACCAATAAGATTTAATAATCCTTGGGGCACCTGGGTGGCCCAGTGGGTTGAGCCTCTGTCTTCGGCTCAGGTCATGGTCTCAGGGTCCTGAGACTGAGCCCTGCATGGGGCTCTCCGCTCAGCAGGGAGCCTGCTTTCCCCTGACTCTCTGCCTACTTGTGATCACTCTCTGTCAAATAAATAAATAAAATCTTAAAAAAAAAAAGATTTAATTATTCTTTTCTTACCCAGGGGTGCAAAGTTATGGATCCCTTCTGCATTGTCAGGCTCAGAAGCTAGTATTCTTGTTTTCAAACTGCTATCAACAGCTTTATTTGGACCAGAGTCAAGGAATTTCATAATAGTTGATACCATACTTCTTGCGGTGTTTACAATAGCCCTTGTGCTAGTAACCATATTGTTGCAAATCAGCTGAACACCACCTAAATTTACAAAGAACACCAAATGAAAATTATCTTAAGATAGTCTGACACTGAGTCACCATTTGCAGAGCAATACAAAAACGAGATCATACACTATCACATGATTATACTAAAAAACAATTTTTGGAACTTATCTTACCCATATCATGGAATGCTTTCAAGGCATCACTAGTATCTAATACTCTCAAAATAAACCACAGTAATGGTTCAGATAACTGACAGGTAGCAAGAGAGCCCTAGGGGGGAAAAAAAGTATATTGTGACTTTAAAAATCTTAATTATGACTTTCCTGTGAATCAGAACAATAAAACTTATTAAATGTAATATTCTTTTATAGTTAATGATTCATAGCAGCCTTAATCTAAATCACTATATACAACATATCTGCCAAAATACATAAGAAATCTTACCTGAATCAGAAAGGAAGTATACAGTATCCTCTCTGAACTCAGAATATTTTTTTTTAAAGCATATGTCTATACCTACTACTTTCATTTTTGACCTTAATGTGCATTCATTTTGTTTTCCATTAGATGCTAATTTCATTTAAAAATGAATCCTTCTTAAATCTTTCTATCTACTCATGGAAAAACACACATACATGCAATAAATTTTTAAGAAAATGGTAATTTTACACTAACAAAATACTCCTTAAAGAAGTATATTTTAAAACCTGTATTTGAAAAAAAATGGTAAATAGACTAGAAGTTAAAATAATCACACTGGTTCCTATAATTTCATTTTATAAGGAAAGATAAAAAGCAATAGTATTTTAACTATTTTTCTTTTAAAATCACCCAAATCCCTTTCAGCTGAAAGGAAACTAAACATACAACGTAGCTTGAAAAAAGGGTGCATTAAATTTTCATATGTAACATCTACAGAGAACATTTTGGTATTCAACTATGCTATTTGCAGGGGAAAAGAAAGAACTATTTCTTCAGACAATGGGGGAAAAGTCTAAAATTTAATAATATGCTAAATGTTTTTTATTCTTCTATCACTGTAGTCATTTTTGACAATATCAACTCTAGCAAATATTACATTCTAACTTCTAGGAATAGTCTACAGTTCTCACCTAATGCTGCTGCTCTTTTTCCAATACATGACATGAGTCCTCTGTTCTCTGTTCTAGAATAATTCTCTATTTTCACTGCTACAAACTATTTACATCACTGAAATAGTTGCCGGATTGAACTTACTTGTCTGCCCATATATCCACAGGCCATGTAGGTTAAAATTGGCTGCAGCATCATGTGGACTGTAGAAGCTTTTTTACTGAGGGTCGTCAGTATGGTAAATAATCCATCCCCTACTGATATGGCATCTAACCCACCATGAAAGTTCTCATGTTTGGTAAGATGTAATCCACTTGCTCCTAGTTTAAATAAAAAGATTACACATTTTTTGAGAAGTATATCCCTAAAAACCAGTAATTAAAAGCTTAGAAGTCATTTCTCCTGAAACCACTGAAGGATGGCTATTCAACAGTTGTGTGTGTGTGAGTGTGTGTGTGTGTGTGTGTGTGTGTGTATGTGTTTATCTATCTATCCATGAAACTGAGGTATTTATCATAGCATTCAGTAAAGCGTATTTTTGGATACCTTTTCACACGAGATACCTCTATTGCAGGTGACAATAAAAAGAAGTTGCTCTATGACTGAGCAACGTCATCTTACACATTAGCTATGTATGGAGAAGAAAGGAAATGGAGAGAAAGTGATGTGTACATAACTATACTTCAAATCATCTAATTAAAAAAAAAAAGATATATGATGACTGTTTCCTTAACACAAAGAATTAAGTAAAAATAGACTGGAATGAATTTTGTCACAATTTACAGAAGTTTAATTATTCGAAAAAAATTAACACAAGATATTATCTTTCAAATAGGCAACCATATAGAAATTTTACATTGGTATGTAGTCACAGAAACTGTTACACTTTGGATAAAATTTTATATTTCACTTCTTAATCAAATGTGAATAAATAAAACCTTACTGGTTCCCAAATACAAAATTTGATGTAGTATCCTTTATCTATAAAATATTAGAGATGTACAACTATAGATTGTGGTACTTTACTTAGAAGACTGGTTTTTTTTTTTTTTCTTAATTTAACAAACTATAAGTTATTTGGCTAGTAATTTCCAAAACTCACACTTAAATTCTTCCTAATTTCAGTTTCACTTATTGACAGAAGCCAGTTTGTAAGTTTTCACTTACATAATGCTAAGAAGTTTGCAATAAAGTAGCTTTATACTATAAAGTGGTAAAAAATGAATCTATATGTTGCTTAAGAAAAGAGATACAATACCAGGAATAAGTATAAAATTAAATATTCTCAATACGTACCAATTATCATCGCCATGGCACTGCTATTACACAGGCCCAGAGCAGACAAAATCTGGCTCATAATCTGTTGGTTGGCTAACACTAAGTCAGCGACATATGCAGGTGATCCTTGAATACTACTACTGCTTCCATTTCCATCTTTGCCTCCTGAGACTTTCTCTTCATCTGAAACACTGTCTGTTGTGTTGGTGGTCACAGACACTCTTGCACTGTATTCTCTGTTGTCTGAAAGAGGCAGCTGTACTAAGATGTTTACCAGTTTTAACAAATCGAACATGAGCTGATCTCTTGTCATTTCTCCACAAACTGCTTTTGCATCACCTGGACGAATGAGGTTGGCAAAGAGTCCCCCAAAGCATGCTCGAGCACCCACTGAGCTATCAGAGCCACTTCGAGACATGACTTTGTCTGAGCAAGTGATATAGTGGTGCACTAAAAAGGTGACGGACTCTATGACAGCAGAAATAGTACTAATGGAAACAACTTCAAAATTCTGCTCCAGAGTAAATTCTAAGAGCTTTACTTGGGCATCAAGAGGTCCTTGGCCTGTCTGGAAAGCACCCCTGCAGAAAAAGGTAAGAGGATTAAAAATTAATCCGGTTCAACTTTTTGTAAAGTAACCATCACATACCAGAAAGCGAGCAATTAAACTCTTGGTATTCTCTTTCATTTTGCAGCAAATGGTTTCCATCTCTTCCTGAGTCATTCTTACCCTCTTCTCCATTTTACAAAACAAAAAATGACTTCCCTTCCAAATAGAAAGGAAAAGACAAGTAAATCAAAGAGGTGATTTTGAAACCCCAGACCAAAATATTTCAGCATTACATGGCACTCCTCATAATGGGATAAACTCTGGCTTTTCATATCCTCAAATGGTGCTGTTTTAAACATTCTCTACCAACTATGATTTTCAAAAATTAAGATTTGGTCAAATAATTCTTATGCATCAAAATTAAATGCTCTCTGGTTTTGCTCATGTCTAAGACATAAAAAGCTGGAAAGAACAGTGCCCCCAAATTAACAGGAGAAATTCAAAGTAGCTAAAAAGTTTATAAACCCATTAGATAGCTTAAAATCCATGAGAATATAGGCACCTCCAAGGAGCATTGGCTCTCCTGTGGCAGAATGTGAGAAGAGACATTGGCAACATTCAAATGAGTAAGAAGAATTCAGCTAAAATATTTAACAACTTGGTACACCCTGGTGTATGGAAAGGTAATAACACAGAACCCTTGGTGTTCAAGCCCATTTACAAGCACCCAACCTCCTCAAACCCCCTTGCCACACACATTACCCTATACATATATTCTATTTGGCTGTTCGTGATTTACATAGTTTATAATAAACCAGTAAATATAAGTAAAATGTTCTTCCTGGGTTCTATGTCATTTTAACAAATTATCAAAACTGAAGAGAATGCTGCGAGAACCTCTGGATTTGTACCCAAATCTGACAGAAGTATGATAGCCTGGGACCTAGGACTCACAAGTGCCCTCTCAAGTGAGGGCAATCTTATGGGACTGAGGAGTTAAACCTGCAACTCTGATGATGACTTTGGAAAGGGACTGAAGGGGATGGCAAAGCTTTATGTTCATTCTCTGAAAATATCAGTAATACTGATAAACTTCTAGCAAGAATGACCTATTTAAGTAAATAAAAATTATCAAAATTAGAAATGAAATAAAGGAATCAAACTAGAACCTATCAACATTAAAAGGATAATAAGGAATAATATCAATACTTCAACATAGAAGAAATGAACAAATTCCTTCAAGATGCAAACTGCCAAATGTCACTCAAGAAGTAGAAAACCTGAATAACCCTTCACCTATGAAATAAGTGGAACATTTTTTCTTACAAGAAAACTCCAGACTCAGTATGCCTCAGTGGCGAAAACTATCAAATATTTAAGTGAGCAGTACTACCAGTTTTACACAATCTCTTTCATAAAATAGAAAAGGGATCCCCCAATTTATGAGTCTAAAATATATATAAAAGATATATATAATATATAATTATATATAATAATATATAAAATATATTAAAAATACACACTTTACATAAAAACTGGACATTGTAAGAAAGTGCAAACATCCCTCAAAAAAACACAGATTCAAAATCAACAAAATGTTTAACTAATTCCACTCAGCAAGTTTGAAAAGGATAAAACCTCATGACCCAGTAAGTATATCCTTCCGTACATATAAATCAACACTTAAAAAAAAATAATCGATGTAATTCACCATATTTATAGACAATTCAAGAAATGACACATGATCATTTCAAAAGATACAGAGAAAGCATTTCATAAAATCCAAGCGTAATACATGATTTTTTAAAGCCTTAGCAAATTAAAAACACAAAAAAACCTCCTCAACTTGGTATGAGGCATTTACAAAGGAAGCTACAGCTAGTATCATTTCTACTTCTGAAAGACCTCTACTTTAAGAATGAGAAAAAAAGAGGGCATATTTAACCACTTCAATCAATCATGTTGGAAATACTAACCAGTACTTAAGAGAGGAGGCAGGGCAGGGCTTAGGGGCTAAGCATACACATTGGAAAGGAAGAAATGAGACTGTTTTTTCATTCACTGACCATATGACTGTATATAAAGAAAAATCCAAAAAGGCTATGTAATTTTTCCTACACTGATCTGTAGATCAATGGATTCTCAATCAAAGCCCAGAAGTTTTTCATTTTGTTTTATTTTGGGCAATGCAGACAAGAATCAATAAATGTATTCTAAAATTTATGTGGAAAAGCAAAGGAACTAGAACAACCAAAACAATTCTGAAAAAAGAACAAAGTTGGAAAATCTGCACTACCAGATTTCAAGAAACTATGGCGGTACCAAGGCAATAAGATACTGGAAAAGTATAGACACAAACATCAGTTCTACAGAATAAAGTCCAGAAACAGTACAAATCAAATACAGTCAACTGATTTTTAAAATGCATACAAAAAGAATTGAATGAAAAAAGCAGTCTTGGGGCGCCTGGGTGGCTCAGTGGGTTAAAAGCCTCTGCCTTCAGCTCAGGTCATGATCCCAGGGTCCTGGGATCGAGCCTCACGTTGGACTCTCCGCTTGGCAGAGAGTCTGCTTCCTCCTCTCTCTCTCTCTGCCTGCCTCTCTGCCTACTTGTAATCTCTGTCTGTCAAATAAATAAAATAAAATCTTTAAAAAAAAGGCAGTCTTTAAAATAAACATCATAGGAACAATTGGATATCCACAGGCAAAATAATAAACTTCAACCCAAATGCAACATAAACTTAAATCTAAGAACTAAAACTATAAAATTCCTAGAAGAAAACTGTATCAGATCATTTGTATTGTACTGACCTTGGATTAGGCAAAGATTTTTTCTTAATCACACAAAAATATATATAAAGGAAAAGGTTGACAAACAAGTAAGACTTCATCAAAATAGAGAACTTGTTTTTTCAAGGATACTGTTCAAATGAAAATACAATCCACAGATTGATAGAAAGTATCTGCAAAACACTTACTGATAAAACTGAATGCCCTTTTTATAATAAGACTGGGTATTTCGTTTCAGTCATGTAATTAAGTTACCTAAAAGCTCTTAGCTAATTTATCAGGAACTAGAGACTTTCACAAGAAACAGAAAATATGGGGATCCTGGATGGCTCACCTGGTTAAGCATCTGAATTTTGATTTTGGCTCAGGTCATGGTCTCAGAGAAGTGAGATCGGGCCTGTGTGGGACTCAGTGCTGGGCAAGAAGTCTATTTGCAATTCGCTCTCCCCCTCTGCCCCTCCCACCTGCCCCACCCCCATGTGCTCTTGCTCTCTTTCTAAAAAAAATATTTTCATCAGAAAGTAATGTCTTACAGTATAAAGATAATGATTCACTAATGTGGTATGTATTATGGTTTTTAACCACTCATGGTCACAATTATTCTTCTAACATATTGCATGATTTTGTTAATAAATTTATTTAGGATTTTCCTATGAGACTGGTATGTAATTATCTTCTTCTTAAAAATTTTATTTATTTATTTGAGAGAGAGAGTATGGGAGGGGGGAGAAGCAGACACCCACTGAGCAGGGAGCCCAGTGTGGGGCTGAATCCCAGGACCCCAGGATCATGACCTAAACCAAAGGCAGACACTTAACTGACAGAGCCACATAAACATCCCTGTAATTTTCTTTTTTAAGCTATTTTTTTCAAGTTTTCTTAATACTGGTTTCAAGTAAAATCCTTGGTAGCTTTAATACTCTCTCTGTATTCTAGAACAATATAAACAGCTTCAAGTAAATTTCAGTAATCTACAAAATCATTAAAAGCAAGTAGAGATTTGATGCACTGTATATCTTTCATAGAGTTCAGGAATCCGAGAGAGCCATAATAAAATGGAATGAAAACAGTCAGGAGAGAAATGGATAAACCGTTAGCCCTTCCCCCTTAATCCCTACTATACTCCTCATTATCTGTTCCAGACACACCCAACAACAAATGGTAAGGGAGAGTTTATCTAAGGATCACATATTACTTCTATATCAGGATCTAAATATCCATTGAAATTTACCTTTCTGTTGAAAGTATATGAATTAGCTTGAGCAAAAATTCACTGAATATTTGAGGACATGTTGAAGAAAGATGCACTTGTAACCGGGTAAGAAATTCTTGCATAGCCTGTGTAGCTGTTGGACCAACCTGAAGAGAATGGAAAATGTTTTACTTATAATTTTTAATGAATAATTCTATAAATGTTATCAAGTGTGAAATCAAGCACTATACTCCTTTAACTTTTCATATAAAGAACAAAAATATAAACAGTGATAGCAGAAAACCAATTAATTTTTTAGGTCTGAACATATTTAAACTGAAAATCATAAATTCTAGTATCAATAACTTTATCATTATGGTTTAGAACTTACAGGTTTATAGAACTCAAAACAGAAAAAAACACCCGAATTACACAAGAAATGCCTTCATAATGCTTTTAAAAGTACAAAGAACTTTTGCACTGATTTTCACAAACACCCTTATCATCCATTTCAAAACAGAAGCACTCAAAGAGGTTAAGTGATCCATAAATGGTCATGCTTCTAACACTACCATGAAAGAAAAAAAAAAAGCAGAAAGAAAAAGCTCTAAAGGTAAAAACAAACCTGTACCAATTCAAAAATGCTTTCCCAAACTTCTGTCTCATCAATGAAAGAAATGATGAGAACCACACTAAGTAACATGAGGTATGTCTTCGAGCGTTTTGTAACACCTCTCCATGTGATTTTATTTTATCCCTATTTGCTATGCTCATAAAAACCAACAGTAGTTCTGGTAAAATAAAATGTAATATAATTCTTGAAACTGTTTTGAAGTTAGACAAACTTAATTTCTAATACTGAGCACATAAATCATAGCATGCTTAACCAAACTTCCTGCATACAATGAAGAGATCAGTGGAAAGTCTGATTTTTAGTAACTTTACTCTGCCTTTTTTTTTTAAAAAGATTTTATTTATTTATTTGACAGACAGAGATCACAAGTAGGCAGAGAAGCAGGCAGAGAGAGAGGAGGAAGCAGGCTCCCTGCTGAGCAGAGACCCCCATATGGGACTCTATCCCAGGACTCTGGGATCATGACCCCGAGCTGAAGGCAGAAGGCAGAGGCTTTAACCCACTGAGCCACCCAGGCACCCCTACTCTGCCTTTAAAAAAACAAAAGCGGGAAGAAAACAACTCTATTTTATACAATAGCATGCTCTCCAATACCTAGATCTACTGCTAGTAAGTTGTGTAATTGTAGACAATGAAGATAACACATCATTTCTTAAATGTAAAATAATGAAGTTATTACAATCAACGATCCCAGGAATCTTCACATTCCAAATTCATATATCTCTATATACAATAATCCCTTGATAACAGGCCTCTGGCCCCACCTAACTATAATAGTTTCTGCTCTTATTGTCATCCTTGTGTCATTTGTTTTATTGCGATCTGCAAAATGAAAAGTGTATGTAGTATGAGAGTACTGACTAAACATATCCAACAGAATTTAAGCTGTAAGAAGTTAGAGACTTGGTTTGGTATGACTTATATCACCAGCATCTAGAACAATACCTGGACCCAGCACACAGAAGCCTCTTAAAAGCTTGCTGAATAAATGAAACATTAGAAAGGTAAATGCTCATTAGCTAAATGAGCATTTGTCTAATGGCAAATCCAGAGAAGAATTTAAGAAGGTAAGTTTAAAAAGACAGTTATGTTGCATACCTGCACTGAAAAGACACCATCAACACAAAATACATATTTTACATAAAAAGAAATAAAATGAAGTAGAAATATTTTACAAACAGTACAGTGTAGCAAGACATTAATTGATATAAATGAAGCTTATAGTAAGACTAAAAATGTTTGGAAGTTCTGAGCAATACTTCTTGTTATTTTTTCGTTCAACAATATATTTAATATTTCAAAATAACTAAGTTAGGTAAATTACCAATCTTGACATAGAGGTCATTAAAATGGTACATTATTTGTAAAACCTTTATTCATTCTAAAATTTCTGAAATGCTTCCTTTTCAGGTATTTTTTCATAATGTTTCTTAAATCATCCAAAATTAATGCCAAAAATACATACCTACATAAAAATCCAGTAAAAATTCAAAAGAAAATATACTACCTCCTATGCTTCAGTTTCAATATAGCTATTATATATTATACAAAACATTTTATATTACATTAATACATAAAATACTAACAATACCTTAGCAATAAAAATTTTATATATTAGGTACATTAAGTTTTTCTTTACGAAAGTGTTTATTGAATAATCTGGGCCTATCACTAGTTTTCAAAAGTCATCGTACCTGCGGACTGTGTTGATTTGTTCCATGTGGACTGGTGCCAGAAAGAAATTTCACCAAGACATGAATCAAGTTTGGATCTGAAACCAGCAGATGAGCAGTACTCTCCTGAGTTGTGATGGCATTGCTTGAACCCGCTATAAAACATTAAAAAAAAAAAAAAAAAAGCCTTTTACAAATGGACCCTTAAACGAAAGAAATAGAGTATATAAAGTCTCTTTTGGTTTCAAGGAAAACTCACAA
This sequence comes from Mustela lutreola, assembly GCF_030435805.1. NCBI lineage: Eukaryota > Metazoa > Chordata > Mammalia > Carnivora > Mustelidae > Mustela > Mustela lutreola. Next base: position 120,007,409 of record NC_081298.1, read on the forward strand.
ATTCCTGGAAATAAGGAGTTTTTTGTTTTGTTTTGTTTTTAAGATCTTATTCATTAATTTCAGACAGTCAGAGAGAGGACCCCGAACACCAAAAAGGCAAGCGGGAGAGGAAGAAGCAGACTCCCTGCCGAGCAGTGAGCCAGATGCAAGGGATGCAAGGGCTCATGACTGGAGCCAAAAGCAGACGCCTAACAGACTGAGCCACCCAGGTACCCTGGGAGTTAGTTTATTAAAAGGGTCTGATTTTCTACTGTATTGACTAAGTTGGACTCATTCCCTATTTTCATCCATCTTCCTTCTCTTATCTATTAAAAAATAGCTGGTTTAATGTGCATCTTATTTAGTATAGAGTCAAGTGGAAAACAAGTAATTAAATACAGACCTTTTGATGAGCCTGTTCTTGGTAATTATTTCCCTCTTTCAAAAATAGGGGTCTACTTATTGAGTAATTCTTTTTATTCTTTTTAATGATTTTTAAAAGATTTTATTTATTTATTTGACTGAGACAAAGTGAAAGAGGGAACACAAGCAGGGGGAGTGGGGGAAGGAGAAACAGGCTTTCCGCTGAGTAGGAGCCACATGCAGGGCTCGATCTCAGGACCCTGAGATCATGACCTAAGCTGAAGGCAGACACTTAATGACTGAGCCACCCAGGAGCCCCCTTTTTGGGTAAATCTCAATGCTGCTTTCTAAGATAAATCCAGGCAACAACAACTCACTTTTGCACGTCAGAAGTATAATGGCTGTACACTGTTAAATGATACACACGTTAAAACACCAGTTTTCTGAACGGAATAAAATATCCTTTGAGTTAAATCTATCTTTAATATGATGAGACACTGATGTTTCTGATCCCATATTTGGAGAACAGATTCCAGACTAAAAAAAAAAAGGAGTAGCACTTTGATGCTAAACAGTGATTTAAACTGACACATTTTATCAATGTGACAGAGCTTTCTATTTAATGAAATTAATCCCAAACAGAATGGGGATGAAATTTACCCACCTCTTATCATAATGTATAGACAGAATGATTTCAATTCATAAATGGCTAGTCTTTACTGTCTACTGTGAACTTTTATCCCTACCTCACAACAGTCTTGAGAATCCCAAATAAAACCCAAAACTAAATGTGAAAAATAAAACTAATAGGCACTATAGAAGATAATGTAGGATTATTTTCATGACTTCGGGATACATAAAGCCTTTAAAAGCACTAAAAGTTCTAGCCAAAAAGATGCAGAAATTATTTTACTATCTTAATTATAATGAAGAAAATGGGGTGGAGTAAGGAAAGCAGAAAACCTATTACCACAATCTGAGAAAAAGCAATTATATTCTATGAATAGAGCTTTTAGATGGGGTAAACTAATCATGCATGTTCTTAATATAATAAATCATTTTTTAAGCATAAAGCTACTTAAAAAAATAACATAAAACAGTAAACATTTGATTTTTGTACTCTAAAAGCAATCAGTTTCATTTTAATAAGTAGTAAGCTTTTAGAAAGCAAAACCATGCTAGAACTCATGCTGGTAGATGAGAGTATATTATCAAAGTAAGAACAAAGCCTAAGATACATAAGAACAAAATCAGGAGAGGTATAGTCAAATAAGGAACTTCATCTTCTCATGACTGCATCACTTCTTGGAAAAATCTTAAGAATCTGAGAGTAAGAATAAAGAGGTATAGGTCCGAGGCTTAAAGGAATAAATGTCTGCACTTACAGTTAAGCTGCATATTTGTCATAAGTGTTAGACTGTGAAGCACAAGGCACCAAGTCCGGAGCAAAGTGTTGGGATACCAAGCTAACACAGTGAGAAAGCTGGTTATTGAGGCTAGAGAGAAAAGAAAAAGGGGAAGAACTTTTAATTAAGGAAAATCATACATTTATTAAGAATTAAAAATAAAACAAGCAAATGTAAAATTATGACAGTTTCTTTCAATCAATTCACTACCCAGTGTCCTCAAAAACATTGAAATGAAAAGAATTCCCCATTAAATATCTCTAAAAATTAAGAGTTAATAATATTTTATGGCTAAGTTTAAAGCTCAGCCCACAACATATAAACTGTTATCACTATAAAGTGTTGTCCTTTTCAAACTACAGGCACCTCTACCACAACATAGATTACTTTACTAAAAATCTTCAGATTCTTCAAGACCAAAACCTGAAAATAGTAGAGCGGACTGGAAAAACAAGAATAAGGTAACACCACTGAAAACCAATGCAACTTTGCAACAAAAGCACAAACTAGAATAATTAGGTTACTTGCAAGGCCTGAGTCCAAAGTGCTTATGGCAGCTGGAGAAGCCAAAGAAGTTATTCAAAATGCACGAACATAATACAGCCCAGATTCTGCTCTAAAAACCCCCTTCAAAAACGGCTGACTCCAGATTTCAGGCTGAAATACACAAAGACTGGAATATTTATCACACTGAAAGCTGACAAAAGCATAATATGTATATAAAGACAACAACAATTAATAAAGGAGCACCTCACTGGCCACAAATGGCAAAATTTCAGCATCAATAAGCACAATTATAACTAAAACAAAAAAATATTTTAAAAACCATAAACTTATACAGATATTTATTAAAGAAATTAAATGATCATGCATGTAGACTGCTTGTGAACCAATTCAATTTAAAAATTAAAAAAAAAAAAATCTGGCATTTCCCCTTTCTCTATCATACAAACTACCAACAGAGGGTGACATAATAGCCTATGAAAGGGATTTACTCTTTACGGAAGTATTTCAACTAAAATAAAGTGATAGAATTAGACTACCATTTTGAAGCCTCTAATGAATTATTAATGGCATGAGCATCACTGTCTTAAAAATGTAAAAAGAGAGGCAACCTAGGAAACTGCCTTTAAAAAAAAATCAGATTAAGCTCCAGGTCTAACTTCCAATTTATAGAAAATCGATAGAATATCATGAAGATACAATCACTAAAAATTAGGACCCTGGAAATCCTGAAAGACAAAGACCAAACTTCTTTGATAAATGGCTTTGTTAAGGGGATAAAAAAGACATGAAGGGAACCTATACACATTAAGAGGGATTAAAGAAAAAATTAAAATACATGGATCTTATATGAATCCCATTTGAAATTTTAAAAATTTTGTAACAGTTGAGGCAACTGGAAATTTGAATATGAGCCAGGTATCTAACGACAATAATGAACAGTTATTTACCTTTTTACTCATCAACTCTTGTTTATGTGTAACATTTTCACAATAACAAAGTTGAAAATAACAATGGGAGCACAGTTTATTATTATTATTAGTGCAGTGGAAGAGAGAAAAACCCATTAATTACCAGGGCTGGCTCTTGCCAAGACAACACAGATATAAGTGGGACAGTGTGAGCAAGTGGGGCTGTCACTGGGATGAAAGACAAGGCTACGAGAGCCATGCAAAATACAGAATTCACCCCTGAAAGGGAGAAAGCACCAGAAACAGATGATCGCTTATACTTTTCTTAAAATGTATCAAAAAGAGATGTCTGCAGCCAGAACAAAAGGCTAATTCTATTTCTGAAAAAGGATATTATTTTACTCCCATTATTTTCACTCTTGGATTTGTCAAAAACAAAAACAAGAAAACCCCAAAAGCTAACTAATACAATTTCCACAGGAAATGGGACATCCTTCTCCAAGTTATCAATTCTCTTGGAGCTGATACACATTTTTGTGAAATACCAGTGCCAAAAGAACAGATCATGAACAAGATGGTATTTTCTGGAAATACAAAGATTAACACTGCAAATTTTAGTTACACATGGGCACAAAATAATACAAACCAGAGAAAAGGTTTTTTGTTCTCTTTCCTGAAAATTATTAAGTCAATGTATAAAAAAAAAAAGTTTTTTTCCCACTAAAACACATTATAAACCAAATGACAAAGATTAGGTAATATTAACCTAACTGTTGCCTTTTAGGTTTATTTATGCTATGTTAATAATTTTCCTTCTAATAAATCTTACCCTGATTTAATGAAATGACAGGTACTCGATTAGCATTATATAAAAAAATGTCTGCTCCATTTTCTTTGTTTCCAGATGAACTAGAATTCAGGCTCAATGTGAGCCACAACTGGAGAAGTGATTCCAACTGAAAAAGAATAAAAAATTGACAGGGGGGGGGGGGGACACCAAAAATACCCATTATAAATGAAATACTATTTAAACAAAAATCTTACGAACGAGTCCCTTTGAGTAATTAATTTTTCTATTAAATATTTCCTCCAGTTACTTCAAGTCAGTTGGCAAGCAAACATATCTTAAAATTCTTGATGAAACAAAATTCAAACTTAATTAAAATTTATAATTTACCTAATACATATAGTTTTCTAAATTAAAATAAGTGATTCAAATCTTTAAATACTGGTGTATGTAAAACATATAACCGGAACTACAGTAATAAATCTTAAAAATCATAAAAATTATAAATAACCTATCACTGAGGATCTGTGGTTACCAAAGGATATCCAATATTTTTCCATCTGAGATAATGAATCAATCATCCCTGTCAGATTGAGAAAGATCTCCCCAGTTATTTTCATCTTTTACTAGGCTGGCAATAACGTGTAAAGATACACCATTTCTCCTGAAGTCATACCTGCACATGATGGACTTGAAGCATGGAAAAAAGTTTGTTGAAACAAACATTTAACATTGGGACAGATGATAACTGTATAATAAGCTGGTTGGATTGGTTCGCTGCTTGTAAACCCACTAGAAGTGAATCATCTGTTCCAGTGGGAGACTGTGATACTGAAAATTAAACACAATTATGATTTTATCACAAAGTATCAGGAGAAATGCTCACTAGCTATTAGTATGTACAGGTAAGTGAAAATCTTAAAAAACTTTTTAATTGCATTCCTAAGAATGGTTGATGATTATATTATTTGAAAATTTGTTTTTACAACATTACCCAAAAGTCAAAAAGATAATCACCAATGAGAGAAGTTCCTTAATTCACAGCATTGGTCCATCAAAGGAACAAAAACCTTACTCTCTAGCAATTTTTATTTTCTATGTTTTTCTAATTAATAAATTAGGAAAAGGAAGAAAAATAAAATTTTGACTACTTCTTATGGAAGTAGTTTTAGAATAATTTAGACTCAAGTCCATTGATTCTTAACTTTGATTATACATTAAAATTATCTGGGAAGCATTAAAAAATTCTGATGTCCAAGTTACACACCAAACTAATAAATGAGTATACATTCATATGGAGGAGAGAACTATATGAGCTCTGAGAGGTTTTTCATATATTTAAGAGTTATTATATTAAAAGGGGGACACAGTTCCGAACAGGACAATAATCAAAAGACATAATATGAAGAGAAACATAAAAATTACAAAATCATCTTCTAATAAGTTGTTTTAAACAAGAAATGTCTATCAAAGAAAAGGACTACTTAGGTCAGTACTGAGTTGCTTGTGGCTGTGGAGAGGCTGGCCCAACAAAAGAGATCCCTCCATATATAAGAGATAAGATACAATAATACTAGTGTACCAATACCAGGATAATAGAACACTAGACCTTTTCTTCAGTTTTTCACTTTTCTATACACTGCCTAAGGTAAGAAATAAATGATAACCACAAAGTGAAAGAACTCAATTTGACACAGAAATGTCTACAAACCCAAATTTCTCTAATGCAGCATGAACTCCCTTTCACAGGGGAAGAACATGATGCTCTTCCACGGTTTTAACTAGTACATCTACCCTTTTACTCACCATGCTCCAGAGAAGATCAATAATTTGTAGGCCTAAGAAAAATAAAAACACCACTATCTCCTTAGCACAGCTCCTCAATTTTCTTTGTGAGACTGGCTGCTATCTATCTTCACTGATAGGAGGCGATCTACCCCAGTCTAGTGCTCTTCTTCAGCAAACGACTGCCTAATGATCAAAACAGGCAGGCCACCTGCCTGCCTCACAGCTTCTGTATCAGGCAGGCCCACTGGTTTAGATATGGAGTACGGCTACTTCATTGCTACAAAGTCAGAGTTGTGTAGTTACAACATATACTGTATAGCTGAGAAAGCCTAAAATATTTACTATCTGGTTCTTTATTAAAACATTTGCCTTCCTTTGATGTACATGATTAGGTAGTAAATCCTCTCAGTTCAGCAGTTCCATAAGGCCCATAGATATCTCTTCCATTCTAGTCTTTGAGGACGATAAAGATGCCACGGCAGTAGTGCCCCCTTATCTGGGGTTCCGCTCTCCATGGTTTCTGTTTTCTGTTATCAGCAGGCATTGCAGTCAGGTCAAGAGTAGCCTAACACCCCATCACAACACCTCCATCATCACTTCATCATGCAGGCTTTTATCATCAAATATCACCACCAGAAAGGTGATTTTGAGAAAGACCACATTCACATCTTTACTACCATATATGATTATAATTATTTTATAATTGTTGTTTATTTCTTACTGTGCCTAATTTATAAATCAAACTTTATCACAGGTATGTATATAGAGAAAAAAATATGGTATATATAGGTGTCAGTGCTATCTGTGATTTCGGGCATCCACTGGGGGTCTTGAAATGTCTCTCTCCCAGAAAAGGGGCAATTATTGTATGTAAAATCCCACTTTATCATAAATGCGGATATAATGCAATGAACTCCCAGGCTAACTGCTAGCTAAGCAGACAACTCATTAACCTCACAACACAATAACAAAGACAACATTCAGGTTTTTGGACTAAATGTAAGCATACTACTACATGGAGGTATTTTGTTCCCCCTCCACTTTCCCAATTTATTAATTAATACTTTGTCTTATTTCTCAACTTGCTACTAACTAGGTGAGGGAGAAGTGCTATATATATACGTAGCCCACTCAGACTCACACCATACATGGAATTTAAAAATCTGTCCTTGCTGAATGCACTTAAAAATTAAGAGATAAATGATTCATGGCAATACTCTAAGAATGGTGATTTGCACTTACAGGTAGGAGATGTATTTGTTAATGCTTGTAAAATGGAATCTGCTTCCAGGGTAGACATCATTTTCAACATAAGTTCTGCTTGCTGTTCAAGTCCAACTTCAAGGCGAGCATCTAGGGCTACAAAAAGCAATTCAAAGAAATAGAGCTATTTGCTAATTGTTACTCATGGCCTACTTCCTACAATAAAATTTTGACATCCAAATGCAAAATAGGGTAAAGAGTGTGTCCTCATGTCAGAAAACCTGTCAGAGAGTATCAGCCACAGCAGGTACAACATCTGTGCAAAGGAGGCTAAATGAAGTAATGATAATGAAATGAAGTAAGTTAAGGATAATGAGAACCAGGTTCCTCAAAGTCAGAGAAAAGAGATACAAATATGGAAAGGGAGTAGGTTAAAATGAAGTCTAGGTAATATTACACTGTATGTTAACTAACTGGAATATGAATAAAAATTTTTTAAAAAGTAAAAAAGTAAAATGAAGCCTATAGAGTTAGATTAGTCAAATATATGACATGAACTCAAAGCATTCTAGATAAAAAGGCAGATACAGAAATATAGATGCAAATGTGTGTAAACACACATGTTCCCTAGATCTGTCCACCAAGAGGGCAGAGAAACAGCCACCAAAATAGTAAGTATACCTAGCACCCAAATTTTGGTTTCTTAATCACATTCTTCCATTAAAAGGTTTTGAAAAACCTTCTCCTTGCTGAAGTAGTTAATTCCCAGTCTGGGGAAGGAAAAGGAAATGATGAGCCTGGGGCATCTTTTTGTGCCAGAAAACAAGGAAGTGCTCAAAGAAAGAGGAGAGACAGATAAGCAAAGGGAGATACATCCCACTGGTCAAATCTGGGACAACCAGAACATCAAAACAAAAAATGAAAACACTGTGATTGTACTTAATGTCATGGAACTGTATACTTAAAAATGGTTAAAATGGTGTATTTTACGTTGTATTTTACTTTAATAAAAACTAAGCAAAATAAATAACAGATTATGACCCACTGAATAAAACAGGAAACCATGGATGTACTTAAAAATCAATGAATAGACTAATTAAAAAAAAAAAAAGTTTCCAAGTATCATTCGCCCACATCCATAAAAGTTCTTTACCGAGGGGAAAATAATAACTTTACAATGGAGAAGACTGGCACAAATCTCCCTAAATCAAGTAATTAAACTTCAAATCACTGATCAGGGAACAAATTTAAATTATAAACCAACTAACAGAATGCATTAAGAAAACCTGAGCATTATACTTCAAATACTTTTGGTAATGATACATGACCACAATCTAATCATGAGGAAATACAACACAACCACAAATTTTGAGGGACATTTTACAAAATAACTGGCCTGGAATCTTCAAAAGCATTAAGGCCATGAAAATGAACTCTGAAATGCAGCAGGCTGAATGAGACTGAAGATCTATGACAATTAAATGCAAGGCATCATTTTGCTTTCAATGCCTTTGCATAAAGGACTTTATTTAAACACAACTGCTGAAACCTGAATGAAGTGTAAGTGTTATGGTACTAATGTTAATTTCCTAATTCTGGAAGAATGTGCTTCCTGAGGTGCCTGGGTGTCTCAATGGGTTAAGCCTCTGCCTTTGGCTCAGGTCATGATCTTAGGGTCCTGGGATCGAAACCCCACATTGGGCTCTGATTGAGCAGGGAGCCTATTTCCCCCTCTCTCTTTGCCTGCCTCTCTCCCTACATGCGATCTCTGTCAAATAAATAAATAAAATCTCTAAAAAAAAGAAGACGAAGAAGAACAAGAAGAACAGTAGCATGACTTAAAATTTAACACACTTACCCTGAGATACTGAAACACTAACTGTCTGTGATCCATTCTTCTCTGTGTTTGCAGGTGGCTTTGCTACAGGAATTCCAAGACCTCCAATGTAAGGGTTATAATTGTAGGTGCCATAATCAGCACCCCAATAGTCATACCATGTACTGCTTATTGGCTTAAAAGAGTGGAAAAAAATGGTGGTTAATTTTACCTCTTCACCAAGAGTGACATTATTTACACTTTCTAAACTCAAATAGGGCTACAAAATAAACATTCTCCCTACCCTTTAAATCACTAAAACGTACATACGATCTTAATGATCTATTGGAATAGAACAGTAATATTCTCTTCATTTTATACCAAACTTTTAAAATACCTTATTTATTTAGAACCTGAGAGATAAAATCAGCATCCTTTAAGAAAAATCTCTTGCACAAAAAGCAGCGATATAAAATATTAGGGGTATATCTCTTTCAGAAAACATTGAAGCTAATACAGAAGTAGAATCTGAAATAAATTGGCCTTAGAGGGGCTTAAATGCTGCTTGCAATTTAGTAACCTATAACTAAATTTCCCCATGCCTATTACTGGTTCTTACTAATATATAAGACAATAATAGTGGCAACATTAATAAAAGGGTACAATTTTTCCTTATACTATTCTATTGGTATTATAAAATAATTACCAAAGGGCCTATAGCAGAATAATGAAATTTTGAGAACACTCAATAATGGATTGCATTTCATGATAAATATGTGTACTTGGTTTTAAGTGATTAAGCCAAAAGTATAAAATGAAATATTTTAATTGCAAAGAACAGAGAATCATACCTTAAAAACTTTGGCTGCAAGGGGATCCTTTTCCAAATCAATATCTAAAGGATCAATGTCAACTTCCATTAGATCTTGAAGTAGCTCAAGATCAATTTCTTTATCTTTTTCCAAAGAAGAAAGAGGAGGTGCACCTTCAAATAATTGAAAATGATTTTCAGAGAGTATGCAACATGAAATGTAACCAATATATTGCTTTTATTTATAGAAAAAGTTATTTTACTTGTATGTGACATGTTTCTATTGCTTTAAAAATCTCTTAATTTTTATAGTTGACAATTAAACATCAGTAAGTATACAAATGTATCACTCTGGAACATAAAAGAAAAACACCATGCAGTAATATTTGATTTCTCTGGGAAAAAGACCATGGAATTAGCTCTTACTGAATTAGGCTGTATAAACTTTGTTACTGAAAATAAACATTACCCACTGCTAGAATGAACATTACTCATTTTACTGCCTCCAATATGTAAAGCACTGCATTACATCCACAATCAGAAAATGATACCCAATATTAAAGGTTAAAGCAAAAAGAATTTAAGTCATATGACTATTATTCACCTTTTTTTTCCTTGCCTTTGATCATCTTTATTCAAAATTAGCTATCCAAAATGATTTGACAATTATACAAAAAACAAATTTCAGTTTTTATACAGCAGGCTTTTCTTCTATGGTAGGTTTCTTTTCTGCAGATTTCTTCGCAGCTGCTGGCTTCTTGGTAGCTGCAGCATTTTTTTGTTTTTTTCTGCAAAAGGTTTCTTCTGCTTCTTCACACCCTTCACACTAACAGCTTTCTTTCCCTTCTTCCCCTTCACAGGCTTCTTACCTGGAACCCTCTTCCCATCTGACTTGGCTTCTGAGTCTGTTGCCACCTTATCCACCCAGAACTTATGACTCTTAGCCTAGCAAGGAATGGTGTTCTGGCACATGATCTTTGCACAGGGGTTTAGCTTCAACAGGATTCTTGGGCTCTTCAGTGGATTCTTCTTCAGGACTCTGCAATGAATCCCCTGGCAAGGTGCTCAGAGGGCTCTTTGGATCTCTGGGCCTTTCAAGGTTCTGCTAAGTAGTGTATTAAGCATCTTGTGCATGGGAAGGTTGTAATTCCTCTTGAAGGAGGCAGTCTTATGCCAAGTGCCATAGAGATGGTCTACTTGCAGACTACTTTCAGTCCAAATGCAGAAACATCACACATGCCCATCAGGGGCAAGTTTCAAAATGTTCAATTTGCCTCATTAAGTAAAGTAATTCCAGAGATGGTTCTGAAGGCCATGATGATACCAGTGTCCTCATTATAGATGATGCAGATCCCCTATGCTGGATACAACGATGGTTTCTCATTTTACTCTTGCCAGCTCTCATTCACTAAGAGTATCATAGACTTTTCCGATACCATTCTAGACTTTAAGTTTTTTAAGCAATATAAACTCCTTGGTCCTCTTGCAGCCACCAACTTTATCTACAAACACCAAAGGAAGTTCAGGAACTTCCTCAATACCATGACTTTTAGAAATGACCAGTGCTGGTAAGTCCAAGGCAGCCTGGGCAGAGCAAATGGCATATCATTTCCGTGTCATGTTCACTCTGCGATGCCAACGGCACCAGATTTTGTCTGGTGCAAACATGCATGCCCCACAACACATACTTCTAAAAGCACCCTTGGCAGAACAGTGAGTCCCACTACCTCGAACTCTGCCAGTATCCCAAGACTCAGCACTGGTTTATGACTTGTTAATTCACTAACAGCTGTGTGCTGTTTTTGTGCAAGCTGGTATGAACAAAGTTCACAAGATCAGGTCAAATGGGAGCCTTGAACACAGGAGGCAAAGTAACATTCTTGCCAGATGATTCCCCTTTTTCAGAGTACGCTGATATCAGTGATGAGCACACGCCATCATAGGGGTAGGAGACAATCACGCTCTAAACCTGGTAGTTCCTATAGGAAAAGTTGCTAATCACCTTATTTTTCTTTTCTGAATTAGAAATTCTTTTGCTCTCAGAGATGTCTCAAAGTTCATAACTAAAGTTCTATGCCTTAAATAAACCTTACTTTCCCATCCTTCTCACCCCTTATTCAACATATATTTATAGAACACCTAGCACATGCCAGCCTATACTAGGGTATGAGTATGTGAAGATTAATAAACCAAATTTCTGCTCTCCAATAAGTTAATCTAAGTCCAGAGTGAGGATACACTATAGAAATTAAATCAACTATACAGCATGATGAGTGCTATCAGAAACCATCTAGAGTAGAAGGCAGCACCAAAGGCAGTCTCAACACTGCTGCTGGTGGTGGTGGAAAAAGCTTACTGCAGAGGGCAAGCTTTCTGTGAATCACAGATAAGGAGTTCATCTTGCAAATAAGAGAAGGAAATCTATTTCAGATAAAGGGAATATCACATAAAAAGGATAAAATTATGAGAGAACGTTAAGACTGAGAAGTGACCAATGGATGAAATAAGCACAGCCCCAGCAACACACACAGCAGTAACTAAAACACTCTCTTCAAGAACAAGGGAGCAAAGATTGCATATGCTAAGATACACATACAGTTTTTAAAAAGGCAGAAAACAAAGAAAAATACCAGAAAGGCTGGATCTTAAAGAGTAAGAGCCTTTAACCTTGCTATCTTCACCAATGAGTATCTTTAACTGTTTTCTAGATTTTCTTGAACACAGCCAAATCAGAGCATATCAAAATAATTAGGACATTATGAAAGGACAGTGTTTTATTATAACAAGAATTCATTCAGAGAATCTAACTGAAATGTATTTATCATATTTAACCAATCTGGTTACTAAGGCCAAAGCCCTAAGACAGAACTGTGAAAACTATCTACTTCACTAAAATTCTTAATTTTGAAATATATTTTTATTAAAAAACAACAACACACTCAGACTATCTTAAATAAAACACAATTTAAGGAACGTACCCGTTATATCATGTGTCAAAGGTTCATCTATAGTTTCCAGCAACTGAACGGAAGACTGCTGTAGGGAGTCATCAGAGTCCCCAGCTGTTGCAGCGACGTCATCGCTCACTGCTCCCTCCTCCATGGCTTCTGCAGCTACTGGGGCCAGCAATTCCCCTGTAGGAAAGAAAAGAGTCATAGCTGTCTGAGTAAGTTACTAACAGACCTCCAAAACACATGACCACATATTTTTCCTCCAGTTTAGAGAATGATGGCATGTATGTGCTACCAACTATAAAAAAGAGTCTGAGGCAAAATATTCCCCACCTACCTAAGGAAATGCTAGGACCCACTGCATGATCTTCAAATATTAAAGACAAGTAATATCATGCTTACAGAATATGTGTAATATGAACAGCAGTTACTGTAATTACTTTACATACACTAACTCGCTTACTCCAAACAACTTTAGAAGGAAGGTACTCTTATTGTCCTTATTTTACAGATGAAAAACCTAAGGCACGTAGAGCCCTCAAGGCCACATAAAGTACTGATAAGCAGCCCATTATTGATATTAATAATGAAACCAACTAGCTATAATATTACTGTGCTTTAACAACCTAACTCCTCCACAAAGACTTAACATTTATGCAACTGTCAACATAGTTAAATACAAAAGTAATTCTAAGTAATTGCTAAGGCAGTTAACATTAAATAGACCTTTTCACTTCGGAGGTTATAGTTCCTTTTAAATGTTACTTACTCAAGCTATGACAAGCTAATTTGGATATATCCTTTAAAAATCCGGACAAACCTGCTAATATATCCTGTAGCATACACGTTAAGGAATACTGAGCCCAAGCACCACCCCAAGATATATCTCCTCTATTGAAGTCAGTTCCAACCAAAAGTAATAGTAGTCTTTCCAGCTGAGGTTCATTGACAATCTCACACAGATGTATAGTCGGCCTCGTGGCATTTGCAATACGTGCAAGAACCTGCAATACATTTTATGAAATTATAGCAATTACATGTTTTCTCCAAAACCAAACTGTTGGAATAATACTTTTCAATGATGAGATACATTTCTGGCATCAAAATAATTGCTTGAAAAAAAATAATAATTGCTTGAGAGGGAATACAAAGAAATGTATTTTCATGATCAAATATTAAAATCTCATTAAAAATTGTGGAATAGTGGGGTGCCTGGGTGATTCAGTCGGTTAAATGTCTGACCTGTGATTTCCACTCAGGTCACAGTCTCATGAGTCTGGGCTCTGAGAGCAGCCTGCTTCAGGATCCATGTTCAGGGGGGAATCTGCTTGAGATTCTCTCCCTCTGCCCCTCCCCACAATGTATGTGAGAGCTCCTGAGTGTGTGTGTCTCTCTCTTAAAGAAGGAAAAGTCATTAAAAACAAATGAACAAAATGAACAAAAAAAAACCAAAAAAACCCTTCTTGGTGGAATAGTTAAAAATTATTTTTTTTTAAAGATTTTATTTATTTTTTATTTGACAGAGAGCGAGATCACAAGTAGGCAGAGAGGTAGGCAGAGACAGAGGGGGAAGCAGGCTCCCTGCCAAGCAGAGAGCCAGACGCGGGGCTCGATCCCAGGACCCCGAGATCATGACCTGAGCCGAAGGCAGCGGCTTAATCCACTGAGCCACCCAGGCGCCCCTAAAAATTATTTTTTAAAAAACAATGAATATGCTCCAAAAAAGCCTTCAGGCTATTAAAACACTTTCATTACCATAATTTGAAACTTATTTGTATACTTCCTATTTTAATTAAGAGAAAAAAAGGAGCTTACAGATAGACATACCCACCTTATATACATTTCAAATCTACATTAACTTAGTTTTAACTAGGTTAAAATATAAATCACATCTCCTAAGAAGTGTGACAAAATATTTTTTAAGCCTTTCAAGGCATAATTTTAAAAATCTGACTTACATAAAGGAAAACCAATAAAAGCACTATTATAACTCTTAATCAAAACCAATTAAAGAATGCATTCTTTCTTTTTCTTACCCTCTCAGTCTGTAATTATAAATTATGCCTATTAGTTTACTTACCTTACAAACAAACAGTAAGAGATCTGCATGACAGGTAAAATCCATGGAGAGGAGAAACAGAGTAAGTTTCTGCACTACTGAAATACAACGTTCATGAGCCAGGGTAAATGGAAGTGGTTCTATCTCTGGACTTTCTTTTGTTGTTGTAACTTCTGTGTCTAAATTAGAACGGGACCATTCTGCTGTCCGACGTAACCTAATTAAATCCTTGAAGTGCTACACAGAAAAATTTACAGTATTTAAATCAGTGTTTGCCAAATGAAAATTCTTCCAGTATATATTTATTAATGGAATGAAAATATTCACTCAGGAAATTCACAACTTCTAAGGAATAAAATTGTAGATAAACCATAAGATTCAACATAAGATTATTAAAAGCTATACTGACCAATATGCCTAAAGTCCTGGTTAGAGTAAGGTACTGGACTTATAACAGAATTTCAGAAAAGTGACATTCTATATAAAAGCTGCATTAGGTCAAATCTAACATCTTGAATAAAAATTACCAAAGTATTCTAAACACAATTCATAAAAAGTGGATGGATAAAGAAACCTATGTAACACAACTTTAAGTATAGAGTATTAACTCAAGTTATCTCAAAATCTGATGGAATAAATATAACCTCATATTTATAGAAACACAATAAACAAAACTAGTTGCTACATGAGTTATTCCCCCAAATTAAAAAATATATGTTACATTGCATTTTAAAATTTTATTTACAAATCAATGGATTTAATTTTCACTTAAGAACACATTAAGAAAACTGTACATTTCCTTGAATCTTTTATTTTTAATTTACTGGCACACAATCCACTTTAAAGAGAGCACTTTGGAAACATAATGTAAGTCCACATTTATCATATATGTCCTTGAGTTAAAAGCTATCTTCCCTCAAAAAAAAAAAAAAATGGTTTAGAATAGATTTTTTCATTGATAGGCAGAATAACAAAACCTTAAGTTTCTTAATTATTATTAAAAATATTTAACTAAATTGAAATATTAGAAAGGAAAGTGATCATGCCAAAATAATTACATTAAAAAGCAAAGATCATACCTTTGAGGTAGCCTGCTTTAGTTTTGCTTGTTCTACCAGAAGTTTGTATGATGATCCCTTGTTACTTTGTATTTTCTCTTTTTCCATCTGTTCCACCAAAGCTTTCTGTTTAGCTTTTAGTAGGTTAAGTTGCTTTTAAAAAAAAAAAAAAAAAGGAAAATTAATCTAACTTTTTAACCTAAACTAAGCTAACAGCGTTAAAAACAACAAAGTAATTATATACCTCACAGATTTTATCCATCCAACTGATGGAATAAATTATTCCCTGATTTAGTTTTAACTGTATTGCTGATAAGTCATTTCAAATCCCAAATGATCTGTCCATGTTATAATTAAGATTTAATTCCTCATCCATGGGAAAAGGGAAGTAAGTGGAAAACTTTCTTTATGTAAGCCATTAATGAGAAGGACAGATACTTTCTGGAGGAAAGTAAGTGCTCTTAAATATATGGGGAAAATATTTTATTACACAATATTCTCAGTTTTATTTTTATGGCAATCTCCCTTAAGATTAGTAAATTTTTAAAAATGTCTTTGTTCTTTATTAATTAAAATTTTATCCAGTTAACTGTAGATATATAGATCTAAGAAATAAGAGAACTCTCTTAGACACTTTACCCAATTTCCTCCAATGATAACAATTTGTAAAGCTGTAATACTGCAACAGAGTACTGACATTATAAAATTCACCAATTTTATTCAGATTTCTCTTCACTTCTACTCGAGTTTATGTCTGTGTTTGTGTACTAGTTCTACATATGTGTGGACACATGAACTGCCACGATAGTACCATCATCACTAGGATCTCTCATGATGTCCTTTTAAATAGCCCACCCATATCCCTCCTATCCCATGGGCCCAGTCCCTAATCCCTGGCAACTACTAGTTAGTAGCAATGAATCAAAACAAAGACAAAAATGTCTGCACAGAAGACCTTAAAAATCCACTGAATGACTTAACCACATCTCCATATAAGGCAGAACATTATTCTAAATAGAAAGTCACTAAAAAGTGATAGCCATAATTATAAATGAATACTTTAGTTAAGAACGTAATAAACCTACTTCTTCAGAGAACATTTCCTTAATTTCTCTTTTTGATAGTTGTTTTTGTTATCAGGAAAAAAATTAACTAACATAAAGAAAAAAACTAACTACTATAAAGAAATATTCACTGGGCTGTAATCCCCATATATGAAGAAAAATGTATCCTAAAATAGAAACAGCATACACATTTATTAGATGATCAACATATGTGTGTGTAACAGCTACTATAAAATAGTATTTTCAGAAAACTGTCCTAAAAGCTCAAAGATAGAACGTGACAATTACAATAAAAAAAAAAATTTTTTTTAAGATTTTTTATTTATTTATTTGACAGACAGAGATCACAAGTAGGCAGAGAGGCAGGCAGAGAGAGAGAGAGGAGGAAGCAGGCTCTCTGCGGAGCAGACAGCCCGATGCGGGGCTCGATCCCAGGACCCTGGGATCACGACCCGAGCCGAAGGCAGAGGCTTTAACCCACTGAGCCACCCAGGCGCCCCAACAATAAATATTTTTTTTAATTAATTTCAAACCACAATCTTAATCAGCAACTTTAATTACTATAAAAAGACATTTTTTTCTTAAACCATTTGAGAGTAAGCTGGCAACATGCTGACCAGCCACCCTTGAATACTTTAGTGTCCATTTCCTAGAAACAAGATTCTTTCCTGCAACCATACTAAAACCATTAGAAACAGAAAATATTGATACACTACTACCAACTATGCCTCACATCCCACTTTTAAGTTTTTCCAGTGCCAATAATGTCCATCATAGTAAAGAATAAAACAGTAATATTTTATTAAGAAAAATCTACTGGGTTTATACTCTAGGTTTATTTTCCAACTTCATATCCTAAATTAAATACAGCAAGCATAAATGTTAAGTGTTCAGTAAAATCAGCTGTTTTAAAATGTAAATTATTACCACATAAAATTAGTTCAGAGTAAAAAAAATAAAAAAGAGTTGAGGGAAAAGCTTCACATCATTTTTCCTGCAAAAGATCAAACAGCTCAGCTGAAAAATTTTAAAGTGAAAATAAATAATTCAGTGCTAAGCCCATGTTTTTAAAAAGGCCTAAAGCTTCCACAAACTTGTCAGATCCAATGGATTTTCATATAAACTCTAATTACAGTTCAAATCAATTATACAAATATTTATTGACAATACACTAGGCTCCATACTATGTATCAAGGATATAACATTTAACCCTGTATATGCTGTAAAAGAAAGAGAAAGACCCATTTAAAAAGGTAGTAACAATAAAGTAATGGCTCCTAAGAATCTGATATCAGGTATAAATTCATTATTACACAGTAAAATGTGTATCGAACAAATTTTATGTGCAATTTCAAAAGTGATCATGGAACCAACTGAGGAAAAAAAAACAGATATGCACAAGTGTCCTCCCATTAAAAACCACATTCTAATATATGAATATATTGTGTGAATATAATTGTGTGAAAGATTTAGTGTGTCTGCATGCAAATGTTTGCATGATAAGAAGAAACATATATGTGCATCTGTGTGTATTTCAAAAAGAATAAAACCAACACTAAAGGTTTTATCAACAGGCAAATGGATTAAGAGATTCTGGAACATTCACGGAACGGTGGTCAAGAATTAAAAAGAACCACTGATACACTCAATATGGATGGATCTCAAAAAAAGTCATTTTGAGCAAAAAAAGCTAGGTATAAAAGAGCACTCTGCATGACTCCTAACAATACTTTAAGAAATGATTTACTCACCCTGAACTGCACAAATTTCAAGTTAACAAAATAAAAGAATCCCTACCAAAATTTATGATGAATATAATGAAATGATAAAATACAGGACACATGGGGAATATACTGTATGGGATACTACCCTAATTTGGAAGGCAGCTATGCTCACCACTATACCACCAACACATATTATCCTAATTTGGGAAACAGAGAGGTCCTCTTGGAGGAAGTGATTATAAACTCATGCCTAGTAAGTTAGGTCATCTCAGCAAAAGAGTAATCTATGTGGTTTGGGGGGGCGGGGGCGGGGGCGGGGGCGCGTGGGGAGGAAAGGTACTTACTACATGCAAAAGTCCTGGATGAGAAAACTGGGGCTGGTGGTTCATAAATTCAAATTCAATATGGCTAGACTAAACTTCAAACGTGTAAGTTACAAACAGGGACCCATGATAGAACCCTGAAGTCCTGTTAAGGACTCTTGACTTTCAAGCACAGGTCAACTGGAAGCTATCAAGAATTCAAGAAAGAGGGACACCTGGGTGGCTCAGTTGGTTAAGCGGCTGCCTTCAGCTCAGGTCGTGATCCCAGGGTCCTGGGATTAAGTCCCGCATCGGGCTCCTTGCTTGGCGGGGAGCCTGCTTCTCCCTCTGCCTCTGCCTGCCTCTCTGTCTGCCTGTGCTTGCTCGCTCTCTCTCCCTCTGTCTCTGACAAATGTATAAATAAAATCTTTTTTAAAAAATTTAAAAAAAAAAGAATTCAAGAAAGAAATGATAAGGATTAAGAAAGAACAAAGACACCTTGTGACTAGACAAAAAAAAAAAAAAAAATGACGGCCTCTTATTTAGAACAGTATTAACAGAGAGGGGAAGAGGTAGACACTTTAAAGGACCTCACCAAAAATCTGTAAACTACAAACTGTTGCCATCTTACAAATAAAGAAGCTCAGTCTCAAATCTGTTAAACAACTTCCCTAAGTACCTCCTTAAACAGCATACCTAACACCTGATAACCACAAGTCTGTCTTATGCAACTTAAAGCAATGTTCTCAAACATTAAAATTAAAAAAGCATACTGAAAATTACCTGTTTATGATGAACTAGCTGCTTTCTGATTTTTCTGGAATATAATCTATCAAGGCTACTGCTGCCTTTGGAAGACCTATTTATGCTCTGAGTGTGCAGATTATTGTTAATAAAACTCCACTGATTACCTGAAAGAGCAAGAAAAAGTTTTATTAGTAATTCCATTAAATGTGACTTTAAAGTACTTTCTATACCCAGAAAACACAAATTTATAAATGTGTCAATCATGACGAAGTGGTTTTAAAGAAAATTAACCATTATTAGGAAATGGCTAGTAAGATTTGACCCTAGAAAGCTACTCTAGACCCTAAATGACTCTAAGATCAGAGTTTCCTGTCTCCAATATTTCCTTTAAGACAACAGCTATTTTCCTCCACAGTTGTTTAAGATTAATTTTTAACAACATACCTCTGATGTAACTCAATTGAAAAACAACAAATGGCTCACTACTGCCTATTTCAAACCCAAGCTTTTGTGTAAGGACCCAAAAAGAGGATATTCAATAATTTGACTTAATGAATGCAAAAATAAGTTTAAAAAAATCATGCTATGTAGCTCTACTTTTTCTCATTTTTAAAAAAATGTGTCCAGACTATTACTTCAAGTATCATTCTTCTGCTCAACATCACACTTGACCCATCTCCAATTACTTGTTCATGCCTGCTTAACCTAAGGACATCTTCTTCTATTCTCTACTATCCATTTGTTAAGACAGTTCAAATTTTTCAAAACCTATAAAAAATGTCTTCCACCAATGCACTTCCACAGTATCTGAATGATATAAATAAAAACTAAGATCTCTGATACTGTAATATTCCAACTTCATGTGATAGTTATATGTAGCTATGTAGATACCTCTATATCCTATGAGTGAACTGGCTCACAGACTCTAAATATTTAAGACATATTCCCTCTACATGCAAAAAATTCCCCACCCTTTTCCCAAACGTAATGTGCACCAAAATCAATTGATTCATCGATCTATAACACACCTTGAGGGACCTTTTTTTAATACTAGAAACCTGACAATGTGTAAAATTCAATTTTATGGCACTTAAATGACTGTATTTAGATATAAGATTTAGCTATTTCAAAACCTTTATGAAAACTGTTGTTAGCCTGGAAGTAGGGGAAAAAAATAATCTGTCTTGCAGTTGGATATCGTATAATTTGAAAATTTTTCTATGCCTCAAACTTTTATGAAGACTGAAACTCAAAAAAACAAACAAAAAAAGAACACCAATCTGGGAACTCCTGTATCTAAGCATAAAAACTTTTTATACTTAATTAGAACTCTACTTCTTCATATTGATAAATAGAATGACACACTATACTCAAAGAACATAAAGAACTCTTCACATATTTCTACTCATAAATTCACTTACATGTATGCCATTAGAAAGTGTTTAAATGAGCATGAGGAAAATAACCTAATGAAAGACATGCTTGTATCCAGACACTAAAAGTCATGCTCAAATAAGGGGCTGGTCCATAAAGTCCTTCAAAAATAAATTTTATCCTTAAAACAGATTCCCAGTAAATTTAATTCATATTTTACATAAATTACATACAGCTGGAAACTCCAGGCCAATAGCCAGTTCTGGAACAACTGCATAGTCACTCAAAATCCCCACCAATAGATTATTATAAACTTCTGATACCTGTCAGAAACCTCTCCCTGTCTTTACCATTCAGAGGCTTTTTTGCAGCTGCTGCTTCATCTTCAACAGTGGCCACATAATCCAGCAATCTGGACACCAGCATCACGACCCAACTGATCATGGGAATATCTAGCACTCCTATACGCAGGTGACAGTGGAAAAAATAATCAGGTGATTCTAAGAGTTCTAATGAAGTCTGAGAAGATAATTATGAGATGAACATCTTATAAATTAAAAATATACCATATCATTACTAACATTAATATTTACTTATAATAAGCCTCAGAACTGGAACCTGTGGCCACACGCTTAATCTAATGGAAGACAAATGTTTTATGTTATGAAAATAGATTCTTGATTATAGATTGAATCCAAGAGACAATAATTTATAAACTAGGAAACAGGTATAAGGTCCAATTTTCAGACTTCCAGGTAACTAAATTAAAAAAATCTCTCAACTTCCTAATCATATATAAACTAAGTTCTAAAGTTTTTGTTCCAATAACAATTTTGTTGCTCGGATGAAATTCATTATGAATGACCAGAAAAGCAACCGTACCTAAAACTGAGACTTAATGAAGAGTCCGATTTTAGTTATGACAATACAGAAAAAAACATGTTTCAATAGTTTCCAGATTCAAAATTCAAATAATGAAAAATAGATTTATAAAGCAATAACCATATGGCAATCAATCATATGAAAGTCTACATTCTAAATTCTACAGCATGAAAGTATTAGCAAAGTATACAGCGATGAATATTTAAAAAAGTACTTCACAACCAGACATTTTATAAAAGCAGTATTTATAGGAATCTTATGTTTTTGCTAAAGACAACCACTTTAAATAATACCTTCTGTTCTCCTATGCATGGGTAACTGTGGCTGAAGAGGTGACAACAAATTATCCAGCAGATTAAGTAAGCTTTCTAATACTCCACTATTACTAAGTGATCTCTGACCAATGCAGGAAAGTAACATGAAGACCCTAAAAAAAGAGATACAAATAAAATACCAGTATGAATCCATTTGCTCATTTAAAAAATAATTCACACTGAAATTTAACAAATGATACGATAGGCTGTTCTTAGCATGAGTTATACCTGGAGCTACAATGTTAAAATTAACTCTTTCCAAACTCTTGGTTATATTTCATAACTATATCCATACAAAATCCAGCAGAGAATTTTATCATAGTTTCAAAGAAAACATGTAACACATAAAGTAACATAATCTATAAGGAAATACTTGTAAACACAGATCTATAAACTCCACAGATATAGTCAGGAAACTAAAGAATGTAGTCTACTGTATCACCGTATAATCTTCTTCAATATGTGCGTTGCTGGGCATTCCCAAACCCTGGTAAGATGTGCTTCATTTAACCACTCAGGATCAATCCACATGCATAGAATTTCAAAATCTGAACCCTAACTGTGAAAAGTAAAAATTACTAATAAAAACTCCATATTTTCTGACCTACCTATCTTGTGGAAAGATGAGAAGCTGCTCTGAATTGTACAATTCCTGAAGAACATTAGAAAGAAACT
This sequence comes from Mustela lutreola, assembly GCF_030435805.1. NCBI lineage: Eukaryota > Metazoa > Chordata > Mammalia > Carnivora > Mustelidae > Mustela > Mustela lutreola. The sequence continues at coordinate 120,030,127 of NC_081298.1, forward strand.
GACCCCACCATCTTTCACCACCACAGAGTTGAACAAGTAGAAGACCAGTATGCAACCGTATCTTTGGGGTTCCACTGATGCACAAGTGTTTAAAAAGCTCTTCACAGGCCTGGGCATGAAACGTGCTCTGCAAAACTGCAGGAACAGAGTGTCCTATTACAGAACAGAAAACAGTAAAATTTCCTATTTAAGCGTATGCTGTAATACCAGTATCAGCATACCTAAATACGCTTTTTTCTTAACAGCAATCAGTAACCAACTGTAATTCTATTTATTTTGCTATTCATTTATTTATTCTTTGTATGTAGAATTTTAATTGTTAAATGCTGCAAGAGGAGAAAAGCTAGCATTTGAATCAACTATATTTCTTATGTGTGGGGTTGGGTGATTCAGATAGTTGAGTGTGTATATCTGTGTGTGCATGTGTAATGACCAAAAATAGCTCTTGATTAGAAAATGACAGTATATTGTTGAAATTTATTAAGTTTTCACCATAACCATATTTAATATTTTGCCAGACGAAATGAGGTACCGCATCCACAGTGAAGATTCGAGTTGAAAATCCATTTAAAACCAAAAAAAGGAGAAATATGGGAGAAAAAAGGAGTTAACCATTTCATAAACATTTCATTTCATAAACACATTTCATAAGTGCTCACACAGAAAGAATATCAAAATGAACAATACTAGCTAATACTAACACAACAACAAAAAAAGAAAATCATATCAAACATATTTCCAGCATTTAAAGAACTGAAGCCAAATACAAACCATTGGAAGAGTGAAGAAGACTGAGCAAAGTGTCCAGTAAGTATCTGATGATGGTCCGCAACTGCTCTGTGGAAGAAGTCTGAATTAAATCTTTTGGATCTGACGTTTCACTTAGTATCTTCCGACTTGCACCAAGAGCTACTTTGAGCCTCTGCACTGCATTATGAGCCAAATTCAGTTGAAGCTGTAGCTGAATACAGTCTTGATAGGCAGAAAAAACTCTACTGTCTTCTTCAACTGCCTTGTCTGGTTTTCGCAAAAAGTATTGTGCATTGTTAGCACTGTTAAGAGGAGGAAGATCGATACTTTGCAAAAGAGTTTCCAGTCGATGACAAGCTAAGTTATACCTGTGAATAAAAAATGTACAAAACAATTCCTGCAATGTTCCATTTTACATATATGTACCAATGCACACTAAAAATTAAATCTCTAGAACATGTTAACAACCATTAAAAAGAACTAATCCTTTGTTAAGTACTAAATGAAGTCAATTATCTAATCATAATATTGTAATTTATCAATTATTATAACATTCTAGCTTCCTACTTCCTTTTTTCTTTTTTAAAGTTTATTTCTTTTTTAGCAATCTCTACACCCACTGTGGAACTCAAACACACAGCTCAAAGATCAAGAATCACTTCTCTCACTGAGTCAGTTGGGTCCTCCAACCTTTTGTTCTTCTCTATACATCTATGCAAAAATATTTCTTGAAAAATATATAAGACATACAAAGTAAAGGGTTTCAGTAAGATTAAAATATACTGCAATTTTCTAATAACCTGCACTGTATATCCTCCTGTAGAGCAACCATCATTGCTAAATGCTGGTCAATTTCTGGTTGGTTTGCAGATTCACCCTCTCCCCTTAAAGGATCATGCATTAACTTCAGTTCACTTTCCCAAGGCAAGATATACGTGTGACCATAGTAAAATCCTAGGGGGATTTTGGCTCTGGCATTTGTACTCCCATAACGTCCAATGACAGTGATCTGAAATTAAGAGAAAAATGAAACATGAATATACATACACATCCATTTGCAAAAATAAAATTCAGAGCAATGTATTTAAGAAGATAGTTATACTTTTTAATTATATGTCTGAGTATCTCTCATAACTTGTTGGAAAGATGGAAAGCATATCAATTCACTGTCTTGCAGATCTTTACCTTCATAAATCTACACACAGGAGGTGGTATCAAATCATGCAGAATTAGTGAATGTGTGCTTATATCAGTTGCCACTACCAGTCGCCTCCCATCCACCTCTTCTCCTAATGTCCAAATGTCAATTGACAAGGAGGCCAAATCTCCACAAGTGGGAATCAAGACATCTGTCAACAGTATTGGTCTGCCAAAATCCAAGGTCACAAATCTCCTTGCTCCTATCAGAGAGAGATAGTAAGAGTTGACAAAAACTATCATTGTTGCAATTAACCAAAAGATACATTCACAAAAACAGTTGGGAACATGCATCTTAAAAAATGAAATCAACTTATTAAACAACAAACAGATGGGAAGGAAAGTAAATAAGCAGTCCTCAAAAATTCTCTGAAACCTCAATCCATGCTAGTTCAGGCTTAAAGAAAAAAGTATACAAGAGTAAGTTGTTATTGCAACAGCAATCAACTGTACATACAAGCTTAATTTAAAATTTTAGAGTTGAAAAACGTTATTACCAAAAACAGTACATGGATTAATTCTAAAAAGTATCTATGTAATCTTTTTCAGTCATCTGGTCCCTTCCTAAAACTTGTCCTAATAGATGCATTAATGATATCAAATTGTACTGCTTGATTTTACTATTCTCAAGCCTTATTCATTTTCTTACAGAGTTAGATCTCACACTGCAGGTACGATGTAAAGTAAAAGTACAAGGCAGAAATCACACAAAGTCACTACTACCACTAAAAAAAAATCCCTCAGGAAAGTCCTCCAATAAAGAGAGACACAGCTTATCCCAAATAGTGTTTCTGCCCAGGTACCGACACATCACTGTCTCTTCAGCTACTTAGTACCAAGTGCAGTTGATGGCTTACTCTCAACGGCCACACTAAAGAGGCAGGAAGCCCTTCTGTGTAAGCACCCAAATCATACCCAGTGTGGTTGAGATGCTCACACTAACGAAAGGCAAAAATTATCTGAGAGGAACAGAAAAAGAGCAGACTTGCATCTCTCATCTCATACACACTTCAGAATAAGCCTGATTAGTAAAACAGTAGACAGAATCATTAACAACAGAATTCTTTTTCTTCTTCACCAGGTTGGGGTGAGGAGCACTTAATAAACTTAAGAGCTGCATTTTACAGTGAAGGGCCCTAGCGAAACTGCTAGAACCCATGCTATTTTCAATGGAGCTGGTTTCGCAGAAAAAGGTAGTTACCAGTACTTTCCTAAACAGAAAAACCATTAAAGAACAAAGAACGTAATTCTATAATCTACAGTCAATTCCACTGCTACACAGCAAACTGCAGTGTAAACAACCGCTCACATTCCATAACACTGCACACCAACTAGTCACATTCTAAATGTTACAGACGCTAATGGTAACACCGGTGAAGGATTAGTTCAACAGGAAACACCATCAAGAATTTTTTTTTTTTTTAAGATTTTATTTATTTATTTGACAGAAAGAGATCACAAGCAGATGGAGAGGCAGGCAGAGAGAAAGAGAGAGAGGGGAAGCAGGCTCTCCGCTGAGCAGAGAGCCTGACGCGGAACTCGATCCCAGGACCCCGAGATCATGACCCAAGCAGAAGGCAGCGGCCCAACCCATTGAGCCACCCAGGCGCCCCAAAAATTTTTGTTTTAAAAAACTCTCTCTTCCAAAGAAACAGCCTGATGCAATAAAGCAACTCTGGTTCAACTATTCATACGATGAAAGGTGACACAGTATGCATTATATTCATATTATTCTCTGCTATAAAACACAGATTCTGTTGAATTCTGCTGCAGTCCACGCCCAGAATTAACAGTTTGGTAGGATTATAAGGTTAAAATTGCCCATAGTTTACTAGGTAAACATGCTCTAATTGAAAGCCCCTATCGCAGTCACAGGTAACTAGCATAGACGTATGGCCACAAAATTATGTAAAATTTGAATTATCGAGACCAGGAAGTGTTATTAATGTTACTCAGTTATTAAAATGAGCAGTAATTCTATCTGCTATTTTCTGGAAACAGTTTCAACATCAGAGTGCTGGTGTTAGGAATACTGAAGCGTGATTTCCAGTGTCATGAAAACTGAGCAGCTACAACGGAAGTCGACCCTTCTGTCCATCCCAGTTCAACAGGCAAGATTCACATACAGCTCAGATACAGGGTCTGGGTAAAACTTAGCCACCCTACCCAGCAGCTCCCATATGCTCAACAGAGTGAGCACACAGCTAAGCCTTATGTGGTGCTTATTCTTGGTAAAATGTGCTTACCTAGGAACAGATGGGATTTACTCGCAAAAGAAAATCAAACTACAGAGTAAGACTCAGAGGGCTGATAGACTAGGCAAGAAAAATATTTTAAGAAAGGCAAATATTACCTGAATGCATTCGCTCTATAATAATGGACTGGTGGGGTGGAGGCTGAAGAAAATGTGAAGCATGAGAAATTGCAAGAGCTAGGCCAGAACCAAGTGGATTCTAGAAAAGAAAAAAGTGTAACTCTATATTGATATTATTCTTGCTCTATACAAACTAATAACTGTAATACCATATTAACTAGTCCCATTTCCTGATGTATATTCTATAACACTTTATAAAACAATCTAAGTTGATGTATCAAGTTGGTATAAGAAAAGTTTGCCTTCTCAGGTTAGCATATACATTAAAATATTTTTAAATGTCTAAGCGAACACCTATTAAAAATATAATAATTTACCATTCTGGACTTGTTGGAATTTTTGTTATGTGCAGCAAGACTGACTGTTGGGGGATCAATAACTGAGCCTGGGAAAAGCTGGGCAAGTTCGGCATTAATCACAACGGAAACTGCTTCATTGGGTGGGGTGAGTGGTGGAGTCATAAAAAGTGGTGTTGTTTTTGGAGTGGGTGGAATAACATCGGATGGGTGGATGAAGAAGCCGGGGGCCGCCGCTGGGTTGGAAGGCACAGAGTTGTGAACAGGACCTACTGCTGAGGCCGCCGACGCCGCGGCAGCTGCTGCAGCCGTCGTCTGATGTAACTTGGCTTCCAGCTTTGCTTTCTGCAAAAGAAGTAAAAGCACAAGATATAGACTAGTCTTGCCTGCACAAACTGTGGGGAGCAGTACACAGGAAAAGAGCATACAAAGATAAACATGGTCTGATTAACTAGATCTCAGTTAAATAAAAATGAAATTAAACTAAAAAATGGACTCAACATGAACTGAGTATTTCTTCACTGTTATCGACTTCATTAAACATCTGATACACAATTTCCTGTGCTTGGGGGGAACAAGGACTTCCACAAAGCAAAGGTGGAAAGGAAGAACAACAAATAAATGTAAATAAGGAAACAAAATTCTCCTCAAAGCAAAATATTAACAAGAGGAGGTAGATTCTCACGGTGCCTAACCTAATATAATGTCACCTACAATCATACAGATCACAATTAGACCACAACGAAATCTCCAAAGCATCTGCCATTATTACTAAATTTTAATCCACGTGAATTCAATTAATCTCTAAAATGTTTCAGGATCTCCAATCCATAAAAATCCTAACTGGTAACTGTAATGTTTGACCAAGAGTGTTGAGACTAAATGGATTTTACTTAAGAGACTGGCCCCCCAAAATATTAAGTATAGTCCTGCAGCTGTTTATCAAATAATTTTTTTTTTAATTTAGATATATCACAAAGACGTTACCTCCATTTTTGTAGAAAATGATTAGCTCAGATCGGTCAACCTACTTTCCTTTACGAAAATAATGGTCATTTTTTATAGTACTTTTTCAGCTTTTGAAGTTTAGAGACAGCATGAACAAAGAGCCAAAGAGTCTCCAACCTGTTGCTGAAGCTTCAAAAGCTGCTGCTGTTTCTCTTGCAGCACCTGCAGCTGTTGCTCGGCTGATGCCATTGCATGAGAGAGAGACTGCAAAGCTACCTGGGCTGCTGAACTCAGGGCTGTCGAAGCTTCCCCAACTGTCCCCGATGACAGTCCACCTACTGCAGGAGTAACCCCGAAGGAACTCACTGGCATAAGACAAGGGGGGAGAAAAGGGATGAGGAAAAGGATCACATAGAAACATATTCCAAGTATACTATTTTGACATTAAAACTCCAGTTTCATTTTAAAAGAGAAGAATCTATAGAGTATCAATAGGGAAATCTTAATGGTAAAAGCATATTGATTGATCCTAACAGTATTCGAGGTTAGGGAATCTGGGAAACTACTTATAAATCAAAGAAAATTATTGAGCTTAAAAATATTTTCAGCATATAAAAAATTTCATTTAATGGGGAACTACTTATAAACCAAAGAAAAATTGTTGAGCTTAAAAATATTTTCAGCATATAAAACATTTCATTTAATATGGCCAAAATAAAAACACAAAACAAGAGTAATCAATTTGAGCATAACAAACTGAAATCTGCTTTACTAAGTTCTCCTATAGCAATACCCCTTACTCCATCCCCCAAAAAGGTCCAAAAAAACCTTCTCATCTCCATTTTTTTAATGATGTCCTGTTATAAGGACATCATTAAAAAAATCTGATGATACCTTATTTCCTCATTTTAAAGCATAGCCTAGACAGAGTCTGGCCCCCCAAGAATAGGTAAAGCAATGTTTCCTACCAAATGCTCCCCTGAACTCTAATATGGAGAGAAATAAGCCTGATTTGACTTACGTCAAATAATTCTTGTACATACTGCTTAGCCATGAACACTATCACCCTTAAAGAATACAAAATTCCTGTAAGTTGAATAATTTCTTTGACTTTCCTTTTCAATGTTACTCAAATACACATTATAAAAATCATTCTTGCTTTCCCCATTAAATATTTACCAATATTTGTGGAAAACATTTTAGAAAAACCTAAGATAAAAGCTTAATTTCACAACTTAATGAAACAGGTCACCATAAAATAAGAAGTAAAAGCCAAGTTTAATAACAGCATTAACATTTATATTCTAATAGGCTAGAAAGTTTACTGAAAAGTTATATTGAGGAGGGATAACGGCTACAGTAGTAGCAAATGTTTAGTGTGCATTACCATGTGACCCTGTTTTAATTAATTACATATTCAATAGATGAGCAACTCTAAGAAGCAGATACTAGAATTCTGTTTCTTAGATACTTGTAGAGCTAACAGTGGTAGAACTAGAGGTGGAACTAAGGACAATGTGGAACCAAAGCCAATGGGAGGGCAGGCACAGTGCTAGGCATGGAACTTACATCAACTCAACTCATCTTTGTAAGGGCACACAGGTAGTTACTAATGTTATCCCATTTTACAGGTAATGGATCTAAAGCTGAGGGAAATCATTTGCTCATAAATACCTGAAAAAGTGGGCGGGAAACAACACCCAGGTATCTGACAGTCTATTTTAACATCTAACAATGCTGTCCTGCGCCACGATTCAAAAAACTATTAAAAAAATTAAGCTGTAATCAACAAGACAGCAATAAATGAAACTGTGCATAGCCTTACAATTAAAAGTGTCCTCAACTTACACACACACACACACACACACACACACACTTATTATACAACACACACACTTATTATACAACACCCATACTATGACTCATTCAACTTTCAAGAATTCAACTACACAAGCATAGTCAAAAAAAGAGCAATCATAATTCACTTAAGCTATGTGCCCCAAAATGAAATGCATCCGCTTCATCAAATGGTCCACCAAAGAAACAGCTATTAATTCCAACAATAGAGGGCTAATTATCAGACTTACTGAAGCACTGATACTGTATTTGTACTTTTGGGGTCATTAAAGTACTTTTCAATATTAACCATGTGGAGTTTGGGCCTTCACTCACTTTAAAATCCAATGCTTGAATAATACTTATGGGAAAATGAATTAAGTCACCAAAAACACATAAACAATCTGAAAGAAATAAGTCGCCCTACTACCACAAAATTTTAAAATCTTTTGCCAAGTCTGAGTTTTCAATATCTTTTTCTATTTTTATCCTAGGAGCATCAAAAACCAGATATAAAAAAATTGGAGATGAGAACAAAATAAAAATGACTTATGACCATCACTCCTATTCAGTATCATGTAGGAAGTCCTAGAAAGCACAAAAGAGCAAGAAAAAGAACTAAATGATATGATTAGGAAAAAGTAAAGTAAAACTCTTAACAGATGCCATGACTGTGTCTATAAAAAGTCCTTAAGAGGGTATGTGCTTTGGTGAGTGCTGTGAAGTGTGTAAACCTGGTGATTCACAGACCTGTACCCCTGGGGATAAAAATATATGTTTATAAAAAATTTAAAAAAATTAAAAAAAAAAATTAAAAAAAAAAAAAAAAAACCTCTTTAAGGGATACAAAAAAAAAAAAAATATGTAATGATTATCTGCAGTTTGAAAATAGCTTCCAAACTGGATGTAGACAGTAGTCTCACAGGATATAATTATAATGTATACATTTTAATATATAGATGCTAATTTGAATGTTATTGAGCTTAGTTTGTAAAAACTGTGATTAAAGTCATGTACAGATTCCATCATTACTTATGTTATTAAAATCTTATAAGTTCTAATAGCAGCAAAAGTCTATTTCAATTGAAATTTGCACCAAACAAATTTAATTTTGTAGTAGAAGTAATTTCTCCATCTTATGAAAAAGCATCATTTTCTCATTTCATTTCATTGACTTTGTTAGTTGTTACTATTACATATTAATTTTAAATGGAAAAGTGATTAGAGTTATAGTAGATATAATACATCATCAATAAACACACTGTACCAGAATAAAAAAAAAAGTCCTTAAGAATCTACAAGCTATTAGAATGAGTAAATTAATATAGCAGTATCACCACATGAGATTAATATACACAAATCAACTGTATTTCTATACACCAGCAACCAAAAAAAAAAAAAGAAAATGAAATTAAGAAAAGTATCACTGATAGTAGCATTAAAAAAATCTAATAGGGATATTTCTTAAAAAGATGTGTATAACATCAACACTGAAAACTAAAAAACATCTCCCAGGGTAACTGAAGACCTAAGTATACTAAATATACCATGTTAATGAAGTAAAAGGTTGAATATTAAGATGCCAATTTTCCTGAACTGATTTATATTCAAATTCTTAAGAAAAAAATGCTTTTTGGTGTATACATTGTCAAGTTGATTCTAAAATTTAAACGAAAATACAGAGATCTAATGTATAGCATTCTGATGATAACTATAATGCTGTATTATATACCCAAAAGTTGGTAAGAGTAGTCTTAAATAATTCTCGCCACAGGAAAAGAACTCATAATTACATGACAGAACAGAGGTATTAGTTAATACTATGATGGTAATCATTTTATAATATATAAATATACCAAACCAATACACTGTATACCTTAAACTTGCTCAGTATTATATGTGAATTATATCTCAATAAAGCTGGGGGTAAAGTGGACATAAAAAAGACACAGAAGCTTTAAGAAAAACTATAAGAATAAAAATGGTGGGTTTCACTTATAGGTATATACTCAGGAACTGAAAACACGAAAATGAACACAAATTTGCTGCATGGCAGTATTTTGCTTAACAGACAAAAAGAAGTAACAACCAAATGCCTGTTAACTTCTCAGCAGATAAACAAAAGAAGGCATATAGAAGTTGTTTTCAAAGTGGTATGTCCAGACAGTAGAATACTATCCAGTCATAGGAAGGAATGATGTACCAGTACATGCTAAATGGATGAAACATGAAAACACTGTAATATTTTTAATCTGGTCTGATACTTTGTCTTTCAGTTGGAGTATTTATTCACATTTAATGTAATTACTGATATAATTACTTGATCTTCCTTCTGTTCAGTGTTATGACTGTTAAATTCATTTGTATCAGTGCATGCAGTTATTTGGTTCTTTTCCACTGCTATTTAAGATTCTGTTGTCTGAATAAAGCAAAATTTGTGTGTCTACTGTTGATTAGCATACTACTGATTGATATTTGGGTTGTTCCACTGTGATGCTTTTCGTGCTACTAGATATACTATTTTCTTGGGAGATGAATGTAGAAGTTGACGTGCTGTTCCATAGGTTTTCCATATATTCAACTTTAGGAAGTAACATTAAACAAATGTACTTTTTAATTTTCCAAATGTTTGAGGATTTTCTAGTTATCTTGCTATTGATTTTTATTTAAATTGCTGTAGGGTCAGAAATTACTCTGTCAGTCTTGTATACTATGTTAGGAATCACAGAGGATCAGTTTTTATTTTTAAGTATTGCAGGAATACATGACAATAATTGTTTACTCCGCACTTGGTGACGTGTACTCTATCTGTTTGGGCATATTTGCTAATTGTGTTCCTCAGACTCTGTCTTTATTAACTCCTTGATTTCTAAATGAATTAACAATCATAACGCTGAACAGAAGGCAGATCAAAAAACACATAAAAGCAGTTTTATATTATAAAGGCTATATTCAACCAGAGATCAGACATGCATAATTAAGGGTTTATACAATGAAACAAACAAAACCCAAGCAATGACTACTCTAAAAGTGAGGACAATGTTTATCTTTGAGAGAGCAAAAGAAAAATAAGTGGAAGGGGACATGAAGATAGCCTTTAGAGTGCTGGATATATTATTTCTTGATTTGGTGGTCACATGTACAGTTTGTTTTGTCATAAATTGCCAGTTATATAATTGTTATCTGCATTTTTTCATAAAAGCATCGTATTTCACAATTAACATGTTTCAAAAAAAGTAAGTAAGAAATTGAGAGACTACAGTCACCTTTTAGCACCCTATGACCACTAGTCAAGACTTTGCCCTAACATTTGATGAAAGTCCTTCTCCTGGTGGTGGTTTCAGTGCATGCAAAATACAGATAGGATTGCAGGTATAGGAACAATATCTTTGGAAAAGAAAGAAGGTGGTTCCATTGCTTGCTTTATAGGAGAGGAAAGGGAGTGTGAAGGAATATTTCTCTTTTACAAAACTCTTACATTTGTTATAAAATTTCATACCTTCTAAATGCATTACTTACTCAAACACATGAATTTTAGACCCTTACTTTCAAAAAGAGTTCCAAGAAATAGTGCGATTTATAACAAAAAAGTTCTCTGAAAGTTCAACTTCTTGTCATGCATTTTTATATGCTAGTATACATGTATTTCTCTACAAAATGACTATAACAGTCCAAGAGAGCAAACACAAAATTTCATCCTTTTGGCATCCTTATTTAACAGAAAGATTAGATTTTATTTGAAAACTCTCATGTAAATTACACAAGGCAAAGATTTCACTTAGTGGTTACTTCCATAATTAGAAGATATAAGGTGATTCTGAATAAGAAGGCACTTGAAAAACTGATAATTTCCTTTTAAAACCCTGCTTAAGATTAAATTTTTTGTAGCTTCTCAAGCTAAATGTTTATACTTTCTGTTAAACTGTTGAAGATAACAAAAAGAAATCCACAAAACACAAAACCACCAATGGCAGAATTCATTCCAGACACTATTCAAACTCTGTGACTGTAAAATTAAGATAAAACCATATCTAATGTTTTTAACTATAAAAATTTCCATTATTTATGCCAAGACAGAATTATAAATACTGATCCTATGACATGAAGGAAAAAAAAAATCAGAGAAAAGAAGGTATATAAAAAAAAACAAGAGTTCCCAATGATTCATTTAAAACACCAATACTATGACATATTCAGCACACTGAAATATTACTTCATATATCTAAAGGTGCTTTAAAATATCTGGAAAAATAATATTCCCTCTACATTCTTCTTAACCTTCTCAAAGATATTATATATTGTGAGCTTTAAATGCAAGAAGTAACATTATGATGCCAAAACTACATACACATAAGACTGGCCAATAGTTGAAGAGAGTTGAGGCTACGTAAAAGAAATGTAGTCTGTTGTACTTTTCCTTTTCCTTTTGTTATGTTAGATATTTTCCAAATTAAAGGGCTTCTAAAAATGCACACACATAAAAATACAGTGTTTTAGAAGGTAGGAAAAAAAACTATGAACGAACATAGAAAAATATGATGGAGAACTACTTTTGCTTTTTTCCTCCTATTGTTAAGTTTCTATTTAACGTAACATCAAAGGCACTTACACATAATACAAACTGATATTTAAGTACTTATACATCACTTTGTTTTTACTTCAACATAAAATGTATAATAAAAAGCGTGAATAATAAAAGAAGGTATATACCAGTAAACGTACTTGCATCATCCCTTTCTATTCTGGTGCCATCACTAGTTGACACACAAGTAAAGTGCAGGGGTTCAACTTCTAGAAGTCCAGTGAGAGATGTGAAACTACCTTCGGCAGCTGTGCAACTACTGACCTTTCCATTTCCTGTTAAAGAGACAAGTTTTATGCTATGTAAGTCAATTTTAAAAAGGCAAAAGTTATATGGAAAAGTATAGCTGCTACTTCAATTTCAATTAAAGCAGCTATATAAACACACAACCCTATGCAGTACTGCAATGGACATGAGATTAAGAAAACTCACAAACAGAAGATTAGCATTATATACAAAGCAACTTACTGGCCATTAATATGAAACAGTAACAAGTGATTCAGATTTTCAATGAGGAAAATATAATGAACCACTACTAATATTAGCTATTTTTTAAATAGAGTATTTTTTAAAGATTTTATTTATTTATTTGACAGAGAAAGAGAGACAACAATAGAGGGAACACACGCAGAGGGAGTGGGAGAGGGAAAACCAGGCTTCTGGCTGAGCAGGGAGCCCAGTGTGGGGCTTGATCATAGGACCCTGGGATCATGACCTGAACTGAAGGCAGAAGCTTAACAACTGAGCCACCCAGGTGCCCCACTAATATTAGCTATTACACAATCCGTTAAGAATGCATAAAATCAGAATACATTCTTTCACACCACCTGTATAAATAGGATCCTAAGTAAAACACAAGAAATATTCTAAAATATTATCAAGATTCTTCTATAAATATACCTTTGTATTTTGCATATATTATCCATTTTAGAATGAGGCCTACTACTTTATAATCACAAAATACATCTGACCTTTGAATAATGCTGAGAGGTTCAGGTGCCAACCCTGTGCATAGTCAAAACTCCACATGTAACTTCTGATTAACTTAACTACTTCTATCCTACTGTCAACCAGAAGCCTTAAAGATAACATAGTTAACTAACATATAATTTTCATATTATATGTGTTATGTACTGTATTCTTACAACAAAGTAAGCCAGAAAAAAGAAAATGTTAATAAGAACATCATAAGGAAGTGAAAATACATTAACAGTACTGTACTCTATTTATGGAAAACAATTCCATATATAAGTGGAACTGCACAGTTCAAATTCATGTTATTGAATGATCAACTGTAGTTTAAGTTAGCACATGTAGTTGGAAAAAAAATTAAAATAAAATAATTCACATAATCACAACTATGTGAACAATAAAACCACAGCAAGACAATAAGACAGGAGGACACAAAATAATTAAAAGTGTTATGTGTTATGGGGGAAAAGGGTTATTTTCAGTGCTGTCCAAATTTTCTGGAATTAGCACTACTTTAAGCATAATTCTTTAACAGATAAAATTAAACAGAAACCAAAGATGGAATGGGGAGATACAAAAACAATCAACATCTGAAGGACTAAATTAAATGTTAGATTAAATTGTCATAACCCTGTTCTCCAACATTTCATTGGTGCGCAACATAGGACCTGACATGTTTAAAAAAAAAAAAGAAAAAAGTATTTACTAAGCATTTAATACTAGACATGGGAAATACATGAGAAAAGGATAGGCTCCAGTTCTCATTAAACACCTACTCTGTGTTATAGGTTACTGGCACTAAACAATTAATCATACAACTGAACTTTAAAAAACGGTGTTTACCCTACAATCTATTATTTGCACTACTAAGTCTTTACCCAAAGAATACAAAATTACTAATACAAAGGGATACACACATCCCAATGTCTACAGCAGATTATCTACAACAGCCAAATTATGGAAAGATCTCAAATGTCCACCGACTGATATGGATAAAGAAGATATGGTGTGTACAATGGAATATTACTCAGCCTTAAAAAAGAATAGGATCCTGCCATCTGCAATGACAAGGGAGCAAGAGAGTATTATGTTAAGTGAAGTCAGTCAGAGAAAGACACATACCATGATTTCACTCATGCGGAATTTAAGAAACAAAGCAAATGATCATAGGGGAAAAGAGAAAGGCAAACCTAGAAATAAGACTCTAAGAGAACAACATTACCATATGGGAAATGGCAGGGGGGATGGGTTAAATAGGTGCTGGGTATCAAGGAGGGCACTTTTGTGATGTGCACCAGATATTGTATTAAAGTGTCGAGTCACTAAATTGTACATCTGAAACTGTTATTACGGTGTATGTTAACTAACTGGAATTTAAATAAAAACTTTAAAAAAAAAGTGCTACGTTTTATTTAAAAGAAGATTCAGAAGACTAATAAATCCAAGGGAAATCAGTCTAAGTAGAGGAGTAAAAAAATACTTTCATGATGAGGTGATGAGATTTATGGGAAGAATGACATTTTTATGTATTTATTCCAGGCAAGGAAAACCTGACAAAGGAAACAACATGAGTGAAATCTCTCCAGTACAAAGAAATACGGCACATTAAAGGAACTAAAGAAACGAGGTGGCTGGAGGAATATTGGTCAATCCAAACACTGCTCTATGTATCTTTAAAATGATTAAGAACTCTTAAAGAACTTTCATCTATGTTGGTTGTATAGACAGATAGGTAGATATAGATATACATAAATATAGATATTCAACATAGCAGAAATCTTACGATGAGAATATTTTAAACATTAACTTATGTAATAGTAATAATACATTCATTAGCTAAAAATAGTATACTCTGATGAAAAATAACAGTCTTCAGACAAAAATAACTTTATGAGAGTGGCAATGTTTTACATTTTTTGCAAAATTCCTTAAAATCTGGCTTATCAAAGAGGATAGTTTTATTGTCTTACCTGTCTCCATACTCAGTGTGTTGCAGGATGTTGTTTTGGTAGAGCTTTACAGAAAAATCTGGCCTATCATAAATGTGTAGTTGAAAAAGGAGTATTTTAATAGTCTTACATATTCAAAATCCTTGGCAAGTGGTAATTTTTTTTTTTTTAAGATTATTTGTAAAGTGGTATCTGATTTTTTTTTTCTTTTTTTAAGGAGGCTCCACACACAGTTTAAGCCACTAAAAGGCTTGAACTCACAACACTGAGATCAAGACCAGAGCTGAGACCAAGAGTTGGACGCTTAAGTGACTGAACCATCCAGGCATCCCTGGTCTCTGAAATCTTACTGATGAACTCCTCAATCTCTATAGTGTTAATATTAATTGGATTTCCTGTTTTTAAGGAATCTCTTATCCACTTGGAAAATATTGGTTGACCGCTGTATACATATGTTAACACACTCCATTATATATATCAGAAAATGATATTCAGTAATACCAACATAGGCCATCAGAAAATTATATTCAGCAGTTTCAACACAGGCCATCAAAAAGTTATATACTGGGGCGCCTGGGTGGCTCAGTGGGTTAAGCCGCTGCCTTCGGCTCAGGTCATGATCTCAGGGTCCTGGGATCGAGGCCCGCATCGGGCTCTCTGCTCAGCAGGGAGCCTGCTTCCTCCTCTCTCTCTCTCTGCCTGCCTCTCCAACTACTTGTGATTTCTCTCTGTCCAAAAAAAAAAAAAAAAAAAAAAAAAAAAAAAAAAAAGTTATATACTGAGTAGTTATCAAGCTCACTGGATGATACAAGGTTTCTAAAATTCTAATTTTTTTGCTAAGATTTTATTTATTTATTTGACAGAGATCACAAGTAGGCAGAGAGGCAGACAGAGAGACAGGAGGAAAGAGGCTCCCCGCCAAGCAGAAAGCCCGATGCCGAGCTCGATCACAGGACCATGAGACAATGACCTGAGCCAAAGGCAGAGGCTTAACGAACTGAGCCACCCAGGTGCCCCTAAAATTCTAATTTTTGCCTAAAAGCTCTTTTAATAGCAAGAAATACTATCAATTACATGGATACTAATAGGCTTTTTCTATTCATTTGTTAAAAAATACCTACAGCAAGCAATCAAGTATGAAAAAACTTTTTGCAGATCAGTCATTATTGCAATAAAAATGGTGTTCCATAAAATAAGTAGCTAGTTCAGCTTGTAACTCAAAATGCCCAAGTGTGTTTCCCTAAAACAACCATGGTACTTCAGTATGCCGTGAAAGTGCTTCATGCCTATTTCCCATTTCATTACAGAATATGTTCAAGATGAGTATCGACAGGTTCAAAACTTAATAATGGCACTCAGTGCAATATAAAGAATATACTCAAGTGAGGCAAGAGCAATGCAGAAAGACCAGTTAGAACGCTATTACTGTAGTCCAGATTCAAAATGACTGGCTTTGCTGTAATTATGTGATCACGGGAGGTAAGAGAATACATTTGAAATACATGATGGTGTAAAAAAGGATAGGATCTGCCAACAGCTCAATGTGGAGGCTGAGAAAGAGGTATCAAGAATGACACTCAGATACCTGATTTGTGCCAGTGATGCCATTAACTGAGAAAAGGGACACCATGCAAGGATTAATGGTGAGAAGTAAAATGACATTTGGATGGAGACTTATGTCATGATTTTTAAGTTGCTTCTTTACTGAATGTGCTGCTCTTGTGTATTTTAACTCCTTGGCCTGACTTGAGCTTTATGGTCTTTTCCTTACACTTTCTCCACAATGAATTTCACTGTAACACAAGGTATGCAGAAGGCATCTATATATCTAGTTCTAACCTCTCCTCTGAGTTCCACTCATAAATTGAAGGTGACTTGGACAGAGAGATCAGCATAAAGGAGGCAGAGCCCAAGTTATCAAAGAGAGGAGGTAACGCATACCCACCATAAAATAAGACATTAAAAAGTAAGTAACAGGGTGCCTGGGTGGCTCAGTGGGTTAAGCCGCTGCCTTCGGCTCAGGTCATGATCTCAGGGTCCTGGGATTGAGTCCCGCATCGGGGTCTCTGCTCAGCAGGGAGCCTGCTTCCTCCTCTCTCTCTGTCTGCCTACCTCTCTGCCTACTTGTGATCTCTCTCTGTCGAATAAATAAATAAAATATTTTTTTAAAAAAAGTAAGTAACAGATCAGTAAGTAGATACTCTGATCTCATCCATTAAAAATATTCAAGAACATGTGAAGCAAACAAGTCTAAACCGCTAAACATCCTGTTAACAAAGGTAATGTAAGGATGGAAAGGTTGTAATTAAGGCACTTTACATTTTATTTGTATTTCTGTATTTGATTTTTCTCTGTTGCTTTTTTCACAATTCCTAATTTACTTTATTCTTTTTAAATTTTATTTATTTATTTGACAGAGAGAGAGATCATAAGTAGGCAGAGAGGCAGGGGCGTGGGGTAGGGGAAGCAGGCTCCCTACTGAGCAGATAGCCCAATGTGGGGCTCGATCCCAGAACCCTGAGATCATGACCTGAACCAAAGGCAAAGGTTTAACCCACTGAGCAACTCAGGTGCCCCCATAATTTACTTTCAAGTAAAAGAAACTGAAGCGGTGCCTGCGTGGCTCAGTCGTTAAGTGTCCACTTTCAGCTCAGGTCATGATCCCAGGGTCCTGGGATTGAGCCCTGCATCAGGCTCCCTGCTCTGCTGGAAGCCTGTTGCTCCCTCTCCCTCTGCTTGTGTTCTCTCTCTGGTTGTCTCTCTCTCTCTGTCAAATAAATAAGAAAGAGAGAAAGAGAGAGAGAGAAAAGAAAAGAAAAGGAAGGAAGGAAGGAAGGAAAGTAGGTGCGTGGGAGGGAGGGAAACAGAAAGGAAAAGAAGGGAGAGAGGGAGCGAGGGACAAACAAACCGAAATTAACTCCCCCAACTTACTTATATTTAATGTGATAATTATTTTATTATGTTTACCCAAAATCCTAACATTGTGGCTTACGGCAACACTTACAGTAAGTTCAGTAAGATGGAAGATAATAACGGTCATTGTTTTCATTAACAAAGCTAGATAAACACCAAATCATAGCACCTGAAAAGGTTATACATTCAATCTTAAAAGCATATTCTTTGAGAAATGTAGACAAGAATACATGTAACACTGTACAGAGTTTAACCGAGTATGCTACCAGATACAGAAAATTTTTTCTTTCTCCATCTTTACTTATTATAATAAAAACATACTCATTTTATTTTCTGAAATATGAAATAAAACATTCTTTGATTTTGTGGACATCAAAGGCACACCAAATAAAACGGAAAAGGCTACAATAAATAATCAAATGTTAATGTTTCTTAGGAACATTAAAGCTATACTGACATGCAATGAAACAGACAAAAAAAAAAAAACAAACAAGCAAAAAACCAAGTTTGCAATCCTTCCAAAAATAACTTCATTTTTTTTTTGAGGGAGAAATTATGAAATAAAGGCAAACCGTTTCATGACTCACAGATGTTAAGGTTAAGTTCTGAAGAACTGTAGTTGTTAAAGACAGAACATAGTAACTAGAATCTCTTAAGTCAATGGTAGCTTAAACCACATATATAAAATTCAGAAATTCCTTTAAGAAAAGATGTTACTACCTGAAAGGACATCTGACAAATCAATTTCATCTGACTGGACACCAATGCTGCTGTTGTATATATTTTTACAAGAAGAACCGCTCATCTCCAAATCAAAAAGGACTGGATCAAATGGTGAGCTATATAATCCATATCTGAAAAATAAAACAATGTCCTAACAATTTTCCTGTCAGCCGTCTAATTAACAAATTACCTATTTACTTAGTCTTGAAAGAAGTTTAACACAGGGCAAAAGGAAACACTAACCAGATTTACATCACTAAATTCAGTGAATTTCAGTTGTGTTCCGCAGAAACCTATACTCTAAAAGATGTGGCCCAGAGACTCAACAAATGTGACTCTAATAAACTGGTAGGTAATGAACCAAGACTGCATCTTCAACTGCAGATTGAAGCAAGGGAAAGATAACGAAACACCCTTCCCTCAACTCCACCATTAATTACACAGACTCAGTAGAAAATACAGTACTAGGACTAGTAGTAGTAGAAAATACAGCTTTGAGTAAAATTTTTATCAAGATCAAGATTTCTCATCTTGGTGATCTTTTAGATCATGGTGATGTAAAAATCACCATGTTAAATAGAAGAACACTTCCAACACTGAAGATTAGGCAAGAACTCAAATCTAACCTTCAGCTATTTGTTACATTATGTTAAAGTTTTAGAAAAATCAACCAGCAGATGAAGAATACTGGTTAAGACCAGTAAGTGATTTACATAACTCCAACCACAAAATTCAAACAATAGAGAAACAAATTATCTTTCTTTTTGCCTTTTAATTTTTTCTCACCATAGCACATACCCTCTCCAATGTCCCCCACCAGCCACCCCATCCCTCCACCCCACTCCCTTCCAGCAACCCTCAGTTTGTTTCCTGAGATTAAGAGTCTCTTATGGTTTGTCTCCCTCTCTGGTTTCATCTGAGAAACAAATTATCTTAACTGCTTCTTCTTAGCAAGAAATACCACTTTTAAGTACTTTAACATAATTAGCCCTCTGAATAACCATTTTCAGGATCTTCAAAACTGTTAAAAGGAATTATTTCAGAGAAAATAGAGGGAAAGAAAACTTTAGGCTAATATTTAGAAAAAGGAAATGCATAATTTATTTTTGCAAGCAAATACATAGAGAGTTCAGTGCAAAGCTGGTATCATAACCTGAAAGGCCCACTATTAGTCATTACGTATATGAAAATACCTTGTCTGAAGTAAAGCTTCCAATGGTGTTAGTCTGTCCTGTAACTGTTTGGACACAGCAGTCAGCAGAGATGCACAAGATGTACTGCACCCAGCCAAATCTTCATCTTTAACATAATTTAGTAAGACAAAATACCAATAGACAGAACCTGAAAACAACAAAAACAAATCAATGTTTCTTTTTCTCATTGTTCTCTAAAAGAACTTCAGATTACATATTTATCAGTAAGTCCCCTTACAAAACAACTTATAAAGAATGCACCAATTCCTTAGAGGACACTAAGAGGACAGTGATAGAGAATTTGAAATATATATTTTTAAGGAGTATATAAGTCAATCTAGTCATTTAGGTTTTCAGTAACTTGATATGACTCAGAGGGACATTTTAGAATAGGTGGAAAAGTATAGATGTGTCAGGTCTTCCAAGCCATCCTTCCTGAAATACTGTTTGGTTCATACTGAAATTTTCAAAAACAATGGATGGCTATGACGTACAAATAACACACTGGCAAGTGAGCATAGCTACGCTCTACTGCCAGTCAGATACAAACCAACACGGTTAAAAGACGACCATCATGATGTATTTTAAGACTTTAATAAAATAGGAGATCTCAAAGTACTAAGTACCCCCCAGAATTTAAGCATCCTACCTCTAAAAATATTCTCAAAAAAACTATTTTAAATTCTAAGACTATTAGAGTAAGCAATTGGGTCCAAAATATCCTACTCTATATAACACAGAGTTAATAGCTCCACTCAATTTATGTCCAAGGTAAATATAAACAGATTCTTTATCCAAATTAAGATATTAAAATAACCATTTATCAACTAACTTTGAGTAGGCTCTTTTTCTACAATACCATAAAGATCAAATCCTTGTGAAATATATAATCCTTGTTGAATAAAATTCATTATTTGTTAAACAAAAGACTGTAAGAAATGTCTACAGAAAGATAACAACAGTTAAGAAGGACAAATTAGTAGCTCTTTATAGTAACAACAAAACAGTATTAAGAATATTTTTAATTATTTTTAAAATAGTCATTACTTCATATATGTGCTATTTTAGGGGACTACTTTGTAAAGTGTTACTTGATAACTACATTCCTTCCTTTTATTTAATACCACATTCACTCTTGAATGCTATTTCTATAGTCTTCAGGTGCTGAAAAAACCTACTGGCCCCTTCTAGAGAGTTCTAGTTTGCCAAAGTGCCTACCAATCACACATAATACGTGCATGGAGCATTCTACTTATGTCATCTCTCTGGCACTTGCTGGAATTTTAACAAATGTATGGTATCTGATCTATAGTCAGTCAGTGAACAAACAGCTCAATAATTTTAATGAAATATAGAAAATATATGAGTAAGAGGACTTGCTATTTACTTAACTCTCCCACCTTTTCCAAGCAGTACTACTGAACAGAATATCTGCCCATTTGATAAATCACAATTTATTAACTCCTTAGAAAAAAGGAGAATAACCAAGGAAAAAAATACTTACTAAATAATGCTGAATATATTGTGAGATATTTCCTATGACTACTGCTATTTGTGATTAAACTAATTTCACATACCACCAGTTGCTGCTGCGGGTAAAAATGACATATTATCAAGTAAGGCCTTCAACAGAACAGATCCAAATCCTGGTTGACATGGGTCACATTTGCCATTACTGAAAAAATTAAAAAAAATATATGTGAATATATCACTCAATATATAAAGTCAATCCTAAACATGGTGTAGTAGTAGCTAAGAAAACCCTTTAAAATGTATTCAAAGAGAGTACAAGAAAAATTTGCCCTAAAGCTCTATATACACACAGAAAGATAACAGAGACTGATTATACTAAGGATCTTTGTAACGGTTTTCTTAACCAAAAAAGGGCTAATAAGTACATATACTCAACACTAATTATCAGTTTTTTAAACATTTACTAGATGGTTTAAGTCTCAGGATCTAGAAAAAAGGTCTGCACGATATTACAAATAAGCCTGGTAAGACTGTCATGTAAGAGGGAAGAAGGCCTTAGGACAAGAATCCAAAGACAAATAGGGAAGATAAAAATAAAACCGAAGGAAGGGCTCCCTTTATCAAACTCCCCAAACTACTACTAATAGGCAAAGTAGCCTATTTAGACTACTTTCATTAAGGGGTGCCTGGATGGCTGTCAGTTAAGCATTCAACTCATGATTTCAGCTCAGTTAATGATATCAGGGTGGTGAGATCAAGCCCTTCATCAGGCTCTGCACTTAGCAGGGAGTCTGCTTTAAATTCTCTCTCTCCCTCTCCCTTTGTCCCTTCCCCCACTCATGGATGCTTCTCTCTAAATAAATATATTAATAAATAAAATCTTTTTAACAATCTTAAAAAAAAAAACAACTTATACAATATGACATTTTCTCCTAAAAACCTTAAATTCTTTCTTAGAATCTCAATACCCTTATCAACTTTTAAAAATCCTCTTGTTACAGATTCATTCAACAAGTAGCAAATTACACTACAGACACAGTCATCACCTGCCGAACTGCAAGTGCACCTTCAAACTGGACTTTCAACAACAACAAAAAAAAAACACCAACCTAATGCACAAGGCTAGAAATCGGGCACACTTATGGGCTATGCTTCGTCCTGCCTCAAAGAAGCAGACACGCACAATGTCAGAAAGACATTTTCGTGTTTTTGAAAGCAGGCTCTCGTTTCCCTCTTTGGAACTGCAAAACAATAGCAGACATTCAGACTCATCTTGAACTTCTATTTATAACATCCAGAGGACAATCATCTGTAGTAAGTAAAATCTTAATTATTAACCTTCCAGGTCCATTCGAATGTACTCCAGCTAACCAACAAAGGGTATCCAACACAAGGCTCTGGGCATGCTCTGTGATTTGGCCATCATCTGCTTTTCTACAAAGAGTGTTAAGAAGCTTCTCATGAAATTCTGAAAACTGTAACATAGCACATCGTTGCACTCTAAAAAAAGAAAATATAAATACATTAACAACCAAACTAGAACAGTTAGACTAAAGCTATTACAACCTGGTTGGTCATATGTTTTATTGTGAATCATGACTATCATAATTAAAAATATTATTTTTGAAAATTAAATATTACAATGGCATGTTAATCTCATAATCTTATGGTATTAAAAGATTTAAAAGAGCACATAAGCAATACTTGGTTTAGACAAAGTTTTAAAAGAAATTAAGTTCGCGGTGCCTAGGTAGCTCAGAGCTAGTTAACCGTCTGCCTTTGGCTCCGGCCATGATCCCAGGATCCTGGGATCAAGTCCTACAAGGGTCTCCCTGCTCAGCAGGGAGTCTACTTCTCCTTCTGCCTCTACCCCACCACCCCGCAATGTGCACTTTCCCTCTGATAAATAAAATCTTAAAAAAAAAAAGAAAGAAATTAAGTTTAATAACATATTCTGACAAAGAGTGAATAAAACTTCAAATTATATTCCTTTCCTTGTTCTACAAATACCATTATTTAAATAAATACAATTTGTATGAATACAATATTCCTGGTACACTCCAAAGCACTGTACATATACCAGGGATAAACCAATCAAGTAGAAAGGTAATTCATACCTTCACTGAGATTACAAGTACTTTAAATAAAATGAAAAGCAAACAAAAATTTTCAAGACTTAAAAAATTTCATGCATGTGTATTTACTAGAATTCTTCCTTCATACATTTATGACTATAAGAATAGTAGGAGAAAGAAATGAGGTTACCTTTCTTTAGAAATTGAAGTTTTCTTAAATCTTCGAATGGTGACTGAGACCTCTTGCAGTAAGTCACAGCCCCGGAGGTTCTCAGATTTGCGGGCACCACCTGCATTTTCATTCTTAACATTAGATGATTTTTCCTAAACATATAAAATCAAATAACTCAATGAACAAACAAATGAAACTAAAAAAGTATTTACTATTTAAAGTTCTTTAAAAAGAAAATAACTAAATTATGACTATCAAACATACCCTCATATTCAGTAAATGACTAACTTCCCCCAGACTATAACGGGGGAAAAAACGAAGTCACTGTTTTAAAGGCAATAACCCAATAATTAAAGATTAGAAAGCCAAAGTCCTGAGACCAAGTCCCAGCCACAACACTTATAAGCAATATGAAATATGACCGTTCCCCAATCTCTAAGGTTCACT
Organism: Mustela lutreola; assembly: GCF_030435805.1. Taxonomy (NCBI): domain Eukaryota; kingdom Metazoa; phylum Chordata; class Mammalia; order Carnivora; family Mustelidae; genus Mustela; species Mustela lutreola. The sequence goes on from NC_081298.1 coordinate 120,054,027, forward strand.
CACTTTCAGTATGAAAAATGGAGACAATAGTAGCACCTGCTCTGCCTACCTCAGAGTTATTTTGAGGATTAAATCAGATAAAGTACACAGAAGTCCTTGAAAAATTGGAAGACCTATACAAATATAAGATGATTGGTGTTACTGATATTGCTATTGTTGCTTATAATGATGATAGAGAAACAAAAATCTCCAGAGTTCAGGAAAATCCAAGATCAGACAATTATGCAGAGACTGCATGGTACACAGCTAATTGTAGAAAATCAACTCTGGAATTAAAATTTATCTCTTTCTCTGCCTATTTGTGATCTCTCTCTCTGTCAAATAAATAGAATTTATCTCTAACATTATTCCCCAGCTTCCCTTCCTGCATTCTTCCAAATTAAAAAAAAAAAAAAAGGTCGTGAGTTACCAGTAAAAGACACAGACACAGACTCTAAAACCTAAATAAATATTATGGCCTAAAATAATTATAAAGTGAAGTATCTGCTAACAATTACTCTCTCCTAAGCATAACTTTATAAACATTTGCTTGCAGTTAATGGGAAATACATTCTTAATTACACTTTTAAAATCACTGGAAAGAAAAATTATGAACAAAACCAAGTGTCTACTGAAAAATCAATGAAGGGTCATACTACTTCCAATTGCGTGTCAAATCTTATCCATAATGTTTGTAATAGCATTGTTGTGGTTCAAAATGACAAAGCTTCATACCTTGCCTGCTGCGACTTTTGCCAGGAGTGAAGCAAGTGAATAACCCTTGTTACTCTGGTGTTTTAGGGATGGAAGTCTTACTACAGGGCGTATGCCACCATTACAGATCTCATCTGTTCCTCTTTCATTCACTGCCTTGACGTGGATTAAAAAGGAACGATATTTTCCTCCTGCCATACCTGAGGAGCAGCACAGAATGGGAAAAATAACTTAATCACCAAAAGACCAAACAGTTTTTCATCTTCGTAGAGCAAGTTAATTCCACAAGAAATTTTAGGCTTGATTGGGATTTTCAAATTATACCGTTTGAGTATAATCACTGAATAACCTTCATATGTTGGCAGCAAAAGAACAAAAAGCAAAGGAGTTGTACAAACACCGTAAGACAGAAAATTCTGACTAATAGTTACACACATTTGGCATATTTTCCCCCAATGAAATTATTCATTTTAATAACAGATATTTTGTGAACTACAGAAAAACAGACACAAAAAAACTATCTTTAAGGCACTATCTGTAGCTAATAATGATACCATCATGTGAATCCATCTAGTTTTTTTATGCATGCACACATATATTCGCACACACGCGTACGTAAGCACTGTGATATTAACAGATGACAAAGCACAGGCTATGGAGTCACTACCTGGATTTGAATAAGGGATCTGCCATTTATCAGCATGTGATAAATCAATCTCCTGTGGTTTGGTTCTTTCAAATGTAAAATGGGAGTAATAACAGAAACTACCTCAAAGACAACTAACACACAAGTGTGCCCGACTCAAAGACAGCACTCAATAAATATTGGTTATTACCACCAGAACATTTTGTTTTCTTTTAACTAAAATAAGATCATACCACACAATCCATAAATAAAATATACTATAAAAATACCCTCAAATTAACACACTTACCAGTAAACCATCAGCCTATTGGTACCTTGCAGGTATTAAATCTTTCTCTAATTCTAAACACTACCTTTGTTGTTGCCCAGTGACTGGCCAGCCTACTGTGCTAGCATTGCACTGTTATACTCTCCTTATTGCTGTATTATTTTTCTATGCTCTACTACCTGACAAAACCCTCTCTCTCTGCTTTCTTTTTCCAAACTTGTTTGATCCACATCATCCTTTTTGTCTAAAAATTTAGCCATCATTTTCTCCGGTTCCAAAGATTTTTGAAGAATTTGGTAAGAAAAAAAAAAAATCATTCTTGGTAAATGCTAGAAAAATTAATACGTTTAAACTGAGTCTTTGGAAATGCATGCCCTTTATTTGCACCCTCCATTTTGTCAAAACCAACATCATTATTTTCATATACAAATTTAAGTTTCACATTCTCATTCAACAAAAGTAACTTATACTTTCAGCAATATGAGAAATTTTATTTATCTTGCTGACTTCTATACCCCAGTACGCAGCATAACATACTAAAGGATCTCATAAACTTAATAAATGAATGAGGTGTAGTCAAGAGAACACAATAAAACTTGTACATGTGTCTGCAACTAAAGGTAAATACGTAAATGTGGACATAATATGAAGGGAATATATACAAATTAAAATAATTGTTATAAGGGTGGTCAGGTATTTTCCTGGTTTGAGGAAGAACTGCACATCCGACCCACCTCCAAAATAACTTCCATAATGGAACTAGGTGTTTCATTTGTTGGCTTTTTAAATTTACCCTGGGATACAAAAGCTGATATATAAAAGTCCTACTACTGTGACAGCAATCCTCTACATAATAACCTATTATTTTTATACACTAATTATAATGTGTTTATGTTAGACACTCTAATAATTACATCTGATATTATGAAAACTCTTCTATAAAAACCCTCTTAAGAGAAAATATTCTAACAATATACAACTAAAGACACAGGACTCTAAGTTGATGGGAAAGCCAACCAACCATGCCAGAACATGTCAGCTGGTTCAAAAAAGCTCTGTGATTTCACATTAAGTTATTATATATTCACTTTTTTTATTGCCTTCTCAAAAAAGCCCTGAGACCTCCAAAACACAGCAAGTAGTATGAGAAGTTTCACATAAAAATACGGTCACTTCTGAGAGGAAATGAACTCAGCTACCAGGACACTGATGGAACTGTTCATGCAAGTCCCAAACAAAATAAAATCTTACTTTTCTGAGATCAGTTTGAAACCAAAAAATCTATTTTTCTAATTGTGGTATTATTTACTCTGCTTTTGTAAAATACGTTACTTTACCTTTAACAAGTTTGGGGCTTGTTAATGTCAACATCCCAGCATGCCCTGATAGATCAAGGCCACTAGCAAGCCATACTGGTCCACACAGAATGTCTTCTTTATGATCTTCTAAAAATGGACATAATCTAAGACCTAAAAAGAAAAAAATACACATTTTCTTTTAAATTAGTTTATAATTTAAAAATATGAAATAAGCAAATATCCATCCCATACAACCACACAAAATACCATACTTAGAATGTGTTCAAATAAGAATTCACTATCATACTAAGAACTATAATCAAAGATCTGATATATTTTCAAATATCTGATATATGTTGCTTTCCATTCCCATATTATTTACATTCACCTTGATCATCAAAAAATATAAAACCATGACATGATTTTAAATCCCAAGATATTAAAAAAAAAGAATGCAAGTATTAGCGCAGCTGTGTTCAGAAAGATGAGCTGAAAGTTAAAGCATATTGCCAAAGCAGAATTATAGATTATTTTTTAATTGTGTTTTTAAAACCAAGTTTTTGCAAGCCATAAGGAAATCTCTGCCCAACATGATGCATTTGGATCACTACTCCTTTTACTGTCATGGACAACAGCTCTATAATTTAACTCACACTGTGATTCCTCTACATCCATGTGCTGCATTTCTTCATTCAAATCAACCAGGGACGGTTTCCCATTTTGTTCCACTTCAATGTTAAGAGCTGGAGACAAAGGAAAGGTGATCTGCCTATCTACTGCTGTTTCTAGAGGATAAAAATATTAGTAAACTTAATTTTGCTTAATATCAATAATTTATGTGCCTGAAATTCTAAAATTTTCTGTTAAATTGGGAACTACTGTGATTTTTATCACAGATGCTACAAAATGGTTGTCAGAAGAAGAAAAAAAAATTAGATTCCTTTAATCATTTCATACACTCCTCTCTCTTTAAATGGTACTAAATATTCACCTGAGAAATAATTTGCTGGCAACTAAACTAGAAGTTCTTACCCTAGACTGCAGAGTATAAGCACCTGCAAAATTTTTAAAATACCAATGTCTAAGCCCTAGGCCCAATTAAATCAGAATCTGCCATGACTCAAAAGAATGGACCACACACACAAACACACACATATACACAAACACATATAACTGTATTGTGAAAACCAGAAATTTTTCAGGTTTCACTGTTTCTATTCCCTGATATAAAGCAGTCATTTTACTCTGAAGTTATCCCCAGCCTTTTAAATTAAGCTCTTAAGGAGAAAACACTGATGAGTATGTCTAGTTCGCAACATACTAAAGGTATACAATCTATTTAAATAACTCAGAATTATCAAATTCTGAACTTGTAAGAAAAGTAAATAAAGTTGGGTGTATTTCTGGGTGTGTTTCTGTACTACATGAAAGGCTGGGTTTTACCAATGATCTTCAAAGAATATGTGACTTCCATTAACAAAGTTCTTTTCCCAGTCAAGTCTCTGCTTAGGAGAACTTCTTAGGAAGAAAATGTGTATGTCCAGGAATGATGACAGTGAAACTAATTCAAAAGAGAACCAACTGAATTTCCTAAATAGCAAAATTAAATTACTCCAGTTTATGCAATTCTATATAATACTGAGCTACTAAAACCTCTAAAATACTCTAGAATTAACTCTTCTAAGTAAAACTACCAAAAGTAGAGCAAAGAAGTATAAGGGTGGAGGAGAGAGTGGAGAGGAGGGGGGAGGCAAGGGAGGGACATGAAACCTAGATAGTCAAGTTGGAAAATTAGTTTTTTCAAGATATCAACTGCAAAATCTTCAAATATAAATTTTGATTCATTCTTACCATTGACTTTCCCTAAGCCCGGAGCTTTATTTTTCAGCAGTGTCACTTGTATCTGTGGAATATTGGTGATGTTTGAGTTCAAAACAAATTTGAAGTCCACATGTCCAACCATACAAGCTTTAGGTAGAACCAATTCAAATACATGCTCATCCCAGCTGTTGCTGTCAAATAAGGGGGAAAATGCTAAATACAGCAAAAGTCTTTCTTTGGCCAAAACCACATTATCCTTAATAACACTTTTCATACTCTGATTTGTAGCCTCCTACAAAATTCAATGCTTTTCAATGGGATCAGCTTCCAAAAGAGAGGTTAAACTTAGGGAAATAACTGATCTTACCTTAGAAATCTATCTCGGGAACTGAACGTTCCAATAAATGCTGTGCCTGATATTAGGGACTATTAGCGTGATTATCTGCAGATTCCTGAGCCCTAGCCCAAATCTATGAGTGGGATCCTAGGAATCTGCATTTTAAAGTAAGAACTTCTATTTCTTAAACATGTCTATTCTGACTTTAAATTCTATATAAAGGTAGAAAAATAAAAATAAAAATAAAAACCATACTCCACTAATTTCCAGACTCATTCAAATGTCTACCAGACAGGGTGCCTTCAGCTCGGGTGGTGATCCCAGGGTTCTGGGATCCAGCCCTGCATCAGACTCCCTGCTCAGTGGGAAGCTTGCTTTCCCTCTCCGACTCCCCCTGCTTGTTTTCCTGGTCTCGCCATCTCTATCAAATGAATACATAAAATCTCTTTAAAACATATCTACCAGGGCACCTGGGTGGCTCAGTGGGTTGGAGCCTCTGCCTGCAGCTCAGGTCATGATCCCAGGGTCCTGGGATCAGCCCAGCATTGGGCTCCCTGCTCAACAGGGAGCCTGCTTTCCTTCCTCTCTCTCTGCCTGCCTCTCTGCCAAATAAATAAATAAAATCTTAAAAAAAAAAAAAAAAAAAAAAACCATATCTACCAGAGGGGCACCCGGGTGGCTCAGTGGATTAAAGCCTCTGCCTTTGGTTCGGGTCATGATCCCAGGGTCCTGGGACTAAGCCCCACGTCGGGTTCTCTGCTCAGTGGGGAGCCTGATTCCCTCTCTCTCTCTCTGCCTGCTTGTGATCTCCGCCAAATGAATAAATAAAATCTTAAAAAAAAAAAGTCTACCAGACATCTCCAATTTATCATAAGCCAAACTTAATTGCCCACTCCCATCTCAGTAAAGACACTCTTATTTTTTTCAGTCAGCTCAATCCAAAACCTTAGTCATCCTTGACTCTTCTCACGCCAGATGTTCAATACATCAGCATATACTATTCTTTCTTCTCCAAATTACATCCAAAATCTGACCACTCTTTTCACTACCTCCAACAACTGACAGCACAGTCCAAACTATCATCAATAAACTGTAATAGTATCCAAACTAGAACCCTCACTTCTATCACTGTCCTCCAACACACACAACCACTCATCATCTATTGTCATCACAGTAGTCCTACCGTAGCCTTCTAATATATAAAATTATTCCTGTATCCAAAACCCTTTAATATTTTCCTAATCTTATACCACATAACAATCTCACTATGGCCTATAAAGACACTTGTCTTCTGGTGCCCAGCTACCTCTTTTGACCTGGCCTCCTCCCACTCCGGCATCACTGGTTTTCTTGCTCTCGCCAGAAATCATACAACATCCTCCTCAGGATCTTTGTACTTATTATTACCTCAGAATTAATGTCTTCATGGAGGTCTTCTTGGCCCTTTCAGAGAAAGTACCATACTGGGGCATCTGGGTGGCTCAGTCGGTTAAGCATCTGCTTTTGGCTCAGGTGTGATCCCCAGGTCTTAGGATAGAGCCCCGTGTCGGGCTCCTTGCTCAGCAGGGAGTCTGCTTCTCCCTCTGCCCCTACCCATGCTCATGCTTGCTCTCTCTTTCTCTCTCTCTCAAATAAATAAATAAAATCTTAGAAGTATCATACACATTTTCTCTCTGTCTCACCCTTGCACACAGGTACATACCCAGCAACTACTCTGACACCATATTGTTTTATCATATTTTATAACTTTTATGAGTACATGGCATATTGGCTTACTGTCTATCCCCAAAATATTGTAAATTCCAGTGACAGCTATATTACTAGTGCCTTCAGGTGCCTGCACAAAACCACTATTTAAATATCTGTAAAGGGGTGCCTGGTTGGCTCAGTTAAGTGTCTGCCTTCAACTCAGATCACGATTCCAGGGTCCTGGAGTTGAACCCCACATTTGGCTCCCTGCTCAGTGTGGAGCCTGCTTCTCTCTCTGCTTATGCTTTCTCTCTATCAAATAAATAAAACCTTAAAAAAACAACAACAACAACAACTAGGAACGCCTGGGTGGCTCAGCAGTTAAGCGTTTACTTTCGGCTCAGGTCATGATTTCAGGGTTCTGGGATCGAGTCCCACATTGGGCTCCTCCCTCAGGAGGTCACCTGCTCCTCCCTCTGTCTGCCGATCCCCCTTCCTGTACTCTCGCTCTCTATCAAATAAATAAAATCTTAAAAAACAACAACAACAAAATAGGGGGGTGTGATAATTAGGGAGTGGACATTAAGGAGGGCATGTGATGTGATAAACACTGCTATCATAGAAGACTGAGGAATCACTGAACTCGACCTCTGAAATTAATAACACTCTATATTAATTCAATTTAAATTTTTTAAATAAACATCTGTTAAATGAACCTGTGGGCTGAATGCCCAAACTAACTGCAATGGCAGGTTATTCTATTTTATCCTATAACTAAGAATACAGAAATCTCCAAAATTGAGGTGACAAAGGAACAGTTATTAATATGCAAAGTTAAGAGAAACAATACTATATCTAAGAATTCTACATTGTTTCTAACAAATACATAACATGGACTTAAAATCAAATACCTTAGAAGAGTATCTTACCCGTCAGTCTGTAGTTTCCAAGTTCTAGTATGCTGAGCAGCATCTCCATGGTGTTGCTGATGCAAGTGTTGAGGATGCCTCCTTTGCTGCTGTTCTTGTTGAACTTCTACCCAGCATGGAGGAACAGTAGCTGAAAACCGTGGAGTTAAAGTCTCAAAGCGTGTTAGCTCCACTAGAGATGTCAAGATGTCAAGGGTAAATGGCTGGTCCACCAATAAATCAACTCCTTAACAACAGTGAATACAGAATTTGAAACAGTTTTAAAAATTAGTTTTAATTCACGTTTTCTGTCTAGTCAATTATAGTACTTGCCAAATATCCTGAGTTATTAATATGAGCTCAGATATCCATATACAAATAAAGTAATTAGCACTAGCTACATAATGGGCATAATAAAAAGCCATCTTAAATATTTTAAATTATAGAGAGGGTACTCCTTACTGGAGAAACCCAAACTCAACTTGTTAGAAGAGCCCTGGCTGGGCTCTAACCAGCCCTAAGTTAATAAGAGAAATGAAGGTAGTGGTGAAATGCAATCCAAATCTGTATCAAATCAGTAAGTAACTTTTAGACTTCATCATTTACAAAACAAAATACTAAACATTATTAAGTATATAGCACCTGCCCTTTTTTACTTTATATAAAAAAATTTTTCAAAGTCAAAGCTATACTGGGACGCCTGGGTGGCGGTTTAGCCGCTGCCTTTGGCTCAGGTCATGATCCCAGCATTTTGGCATCGAGTCCCGCATCGGGCTCCTTGCTTGGCAGAGAGCCTGCTTCTCTCTCCGCCTCTGCCTGCCACTCTGCCGGCCTGTGCACACGCTCTTGCTCTATCTCTCTCTCTGACAAATAAATGAATAAATAAAATCTTTTAAAGTCAAAGCTATACTGATGGCAGATAAATACATACAGAACCAAAAGCTTCACCAGTACTTTTTCCTACTTTTGTGATAGTTAAGAATATTTTGTAGGCATACCAATATTAAAAGAATAACAATCTACTTCAGAGTGATTAGTTTTCTCTTAAAATGTGCTCACATCTATGAAATTTCTAACATTAGAAAAAGGCTGTTGTCCTTGTTCAAATAACAAAAATTATAACAAAAATTAGTTTTTTAGGATTAAAATATGAAATCTGATAGGTTAAGAATATTTTCAAAGAAAATTTATACTAAGTTATATCAAATTAAAAGTATATTTCAAATCACATTCCTATTCTCAAAGCTTAGAGCTTTTTAAATCAGACTGAAACTGTTAAATATTGTTTGTAAACATGAACTGTATGTCAATATCCCTTCTTTATATTATTTACTTCCTTACAATCTAATTCATCTTTTCTCAATAGTATTTATGGACTATATCTGAAAATTCTTGGGGCTCCTGGGTGGCTCAGTCAGTTAGCTTCTGCCTTTGGCTCAGGTTGTGATCAAGGGGTCTTGGGATCAAGCCCAATGTCAGGCTCCCCATGTGGCAGGGAATAGGCTTCTCTCTCTCCCTGTGCTCCTCCCCTTGCTCATGTTCCCTCTGTCTCTCTCTCAAATAAATAAATTTTAAAAATCTTAACAAATAAATTTCTTTTCCATTATAACAGCAACCTATAAAATAAGAAACATCAGTATATTAGCTTTTTAAACCAAACTATATAGTTAATCAAGACAATCAAGTCTCAACTTATTGTAGCATGAGATATGAGTCAGTTTATCTCCACCAGGGGGACAATCTTGCCTTCCAAGAGCTACCTGGAAGGAGGTAATTGTCTGTGCTACTGTAGTCTACTAGACAGAAGCCAGAGATGCTGCTAATACAGCCCAGGACAGTCTGCCCACAATACAGAATTATCAAGCCCAAAACAGCAATAATGGTGCTGACGCTGAAAACTCCTGGCATATAAGACAGCACAGATTATACTGACAGTCACTCAAGTTAGCATGTATTATACTAGTAATCATTAAAAAGGTTTGCCTCTGGTGCAAAGAAAAATGATCAAATACCCACATATGAAGTGTCCATAAAAATCAAATACCAGGGCGCCTGGGTGGCTCAGTGGGTTAAGCCGCTGCCTTTGGCTCGGGTCATGATCTCAGTATCCTGGGATCGAGTCCCGCATCGGGATCTCTGCTCAGCGGGGAGCCTGCTTCCCTCTCTCTCTCTCTGCCTGCCTATCTGTCTACTGTGAACTCTCTCTGTCAAATAAATAAAATCTTTAAAAAAAAAAAAAAATCAAATACCAGCTTTACATATTATTTCTATTTGGAACACATCTGAGTTCAAACACACTTTGCATTACAGATTTATTAACCCTTTTTTTTTTAAAAAAAAGATTTTATTTATTTATCTAACACAGAGACAGAGATCACAAGAAGGCAGAGAGGCAGCCAGAGAAAGAGGAAGGGAAGCAGGCACCCCACGAGGACCCTGGGACCATGACCTCAGCCGAAGGCAAACGCTTTAACCCATTGAGCCACCCAGGTGCCTCTGGATTTATTAACCTTTTAATTGCTAGATTTAGGTAACAAAATGAATTAAGGACTAACTAAAACATAAGAGCACTGTGGAAGCACAAAAGGACTACAGTCATAAAGCGTAGGGAAAGAGAGCTGAGGGTAACATGCAAAGAGCATGAGATGGGATTGTACACTCAAGAAATCATGCCAAGTTTATTGTAACAAACACTGAAAAGAAAACTAGAGTTATTTCATAAAAGTCCAAGATTTAGGAGGAGTAATATGTTAATGATTACTTCTTCTGAAAAAGTAGTTATGGAGAGCACTACAGAAACACAGAGAAGAGGCAAAAACAACATACAAAAACAAACCTAACTAACGATGCACAATGGGGCAATGAGTATCTGAATATATTACCCCAGGGAGAGAATATTTTTCCAGCTTTTCAATTCCAGTAGTAGTATTAGTAGTAACAGCCACTGCATTGACCTTATATTTATTTAGTCAATTACCCTCTTTTTCTTTTTTTAAAATATTCTATTTATTTATTTGACAGAGAGACAGGGAGAGAAGGAACAAAGGCAGGGGATACTGAGAGAGGGAGAAGCAGGCCTCCCACAGAGGAGGGAACCCAATGCAGAGCTCGATCCCAGGACCCCGGAACCACGACCTGACCGGAAAGCAAATGGCCAACAACTGAGCCACCCAGGCGCCCCTCAGTTACCCTATTTCATGTTTTTTCTCTAACTAGACTAAAAACCCATTAATGGCCAAAATAATGTTTCACCTCTCAGGTAACATCACCAATACTGGCCAACCTACCACAGGTCAAAAAAACATTTTTTATTTTAACTGTTCACAACAATTTGCGACTACTGAAAAAAAATGATAAATAATAAATAAAAACAAGCCTAGCGACAGAATGGCAACAAAGAAATGATCTCCCTCAACAAAGTAACCAAGAGTTGATTGTAAAAACTGAAAGAATGTTTAAGACTATTTAAGAAAGACTCAGAAAGCTTTAAATATCACAAGAATTTCCATTTTTAAGATTTCATTTAAAAAACTTAGTATCATACCTGAAATGCCAGGACTTGAAGGATTTGATAAAGGTTTGGAACCTTCTGAAGATGGTTCTATTCCTTTAGAAAGAGATCCATCCACTAGTATATCAGCTTCATCAATATCATCACAAGTTCCTCCAATTTGGAGAAAATGAAGCTCACCACCTACGGTGTAGTAAAATTTTATCAACATAGGTACACGGCATATGGATAAACATAGAAACACATACTACTTAAGTTAAGAAACTTATTTATTTTAATATCACTCAACAGGCAGATAAACAGTGCTGCCAAAGTGACATTATCTTCCAGAATTAAGAAATTAAATTGACAATGTATTACAAACTGAAAATTAAATTTAAAAAATGGCAAATACAGAAACATATGTGAAAACAGTTATTGACCTAGTACTAACTATGTGTAAGACACTATTTTAAATGCTTAAATGAATTCATTTAGTCTTCACAAAAACCTCTGAGGTAAGGACTATCATTGTGGCCACTTTACAGATGAGGAAACTGATGCACTAGCTAAATATCTCAGCAGTAACAAAAATGAACACAGATTCTTAATTTTTTGACGCATTCACAATTAAACTGAAATTCTGGTTTTTTTTTAATTTCTCACAGAAAAAAATGAAAGCAAAGTTAGCAAATATTTAAGATAAAAATCAATCGATAAAAGAATATTCTAAAAAAAAGTATTTGGAGATTCACAATATGACAGAATAAGGAAGATGACAACTCCTCTTCCTGAAAAGCAACTATAAAGCCAGACAGAATGGTCATTCAACCAGGGTGGGGCAAGCAATGAAAACCAGCTACTGCCAGAGGGGGCCCAACGGATTTGGACAGCCATCAGCTGAAAGGGCTCAGAGGCAACAAAAATGAAGTGCATCCTAAAGACATGACCCTGACCTTAATACAAAGTTAAAAGAAGTGAAAGAAACATAAGGGGTTTGGTAAGCTCTCCACATAATCCACAATGATCAGAAGTTGTGCATATGTATTACAAAACCAGATGGGGCCCAAGCCATCCACACATTCCCAGTCAACTAAGCCTCATGCATATGCAGAAGAGTTGTAAGAGGGCATGACAGAAAATAAAAATAAAGCAAATAAAAGCCAGGACACACCTGAATACAGCCTTTCTGGTGAAGTTACTTGGGCAAAATCACTTATCAAAATCTTTGGCTGAATATTAAGCTAAGTGGACACAGAGGCAACAAATAAGAAACAAGTTTAAAAATTAAAACCTCCCGGAGGGGGGTGTGTGTGACTGGAGACATCAGTGACTGTACACTGCAAAATAAACAGATTTCACAGATATAGTCCTAAGGGGTTACCAAACAAACAAAGCAACAACAATCTCCAAAGAGGGGAAATCAGAATTCAGAATTCTGCAATATTATTTAAAATGTCCAGTATTAAATTAAAAAAATTATAAGACATCTGAAGAAAGACTGACCCATGCTTAAGGAAAACAAAATCACTGAGCAGTATCTCCGAGTTCCCAGGATTTAGGTTTGGCAGACCACAACTTCAAAGAAGTTACTGTATTTTTATAGAATAAAAGGAAATCAGGTATGGAGAATTAAAAGAACAAACGGTGGAAATGACTCAACAAGTAAAGAATCTCAACCAAAAACCAAATTATTTTAAAGAACAAAGGGAAATTCTGGAGTTGAAACATAAAATAGCTAAAAGGAAAGTTCATTATATAGGTTCAAAGTAGATTTGAGACGGCAGTAGAAGGAATCAGTAAAATAAAAATAGAGCATAAGAAATTAACCAATCTAAAGAAAAGATAAAGATCTTTTAAAATGAAAAGCATCTCAGAGACCTATGGAACAGATCAAGTATAACAACATACATGTAATGGGAATTCCAGAAAGAGAGAGCAGAAAAAGCAAAGGAAAAAAACTGATGAAATAATGGACAAGAACTTTCCCAATCTGAAGAAAAACATTACACCGCAAATCCAATCAATTCAATAAAACTCAAGTAGGATATATACAATAAGATTCACAGGTACATATGCTATTTGAAAGTTAGTAAGAAAATCTCAAATGCAACAAGTTAAAAATGACTCATCAGATCTAATAACCATGATATATATTAAGAGCGGACTTACCAGAAACAACGAGGCCAAAGGAAACTGAATGAGATGTGAAGAAATAGTCAACTAATAATTCTATACACAGTATTATTCTTCAAAAATGAAAGTGAAATAGAGATGTTTCAGGATAAACAGCATCTTTTACTAGGAGATCTGCCTTGTAATAAGTACTAAAGAAAGGCCTTCAAGATGAAAGAAAGCACTACCAAATTCTCTCTCTCTCTCTCTCTCTCTCACACACACACACACACACACACACACAATATCAGAAATGAGTACTTGGGTGATGAGATGAGTAAAGTAGATGGACATAATATATATATATATATATATATTTATCTCATTTCTTTGTAAACTTTTTTAAAAGACAAAGATTGTATAAAACAACTCTTTTTGGTTGGGTTTATAACTTATCTAAATGCAACATCTAAGACAATGGTAGCACAAAGGACCAGGAGAAAAAAGATTAGAGCAAAGTATATTTTACTAGTAAATTAGTATCATTCTAAAGTAGTCTGTGACAGATTAAATCACTAAGAACAGAACTCCAAAAAAAATATTAAATATATATATATATATATATCTACCAACAAAGGCTCCAGTAATGTGACACCAAATGGCGGAGTAGGAAGTTCTAGGTAGGAAGCTCTAGAGGTTAGCTACTGAACTAGAAAGTGACTGATAATCAACTATTTCAGAACTCTGGAACCTAACAAGAAACAGTAACCAGAGGATGCTTGATAAAGGGAAAGGCTACTGATATTTCATGAAAGTGGCCTGTAGGAAGCAGCTGCCATCCCCCATTCCTCAGCCCTGAGCCAGCTGTGGGGAAAGTGGCCCGTATTTCTGGAGCTGCTGGCTGGTGGCACAGTGGCCGGAAGGGACCTTATTTCCTTGTTTCACATCTAGGTATATATGTATGTGTATGTATATTCTATTTCCAAACTTGCATCAAATCTACCTTTAGTATATTGTTAATACCATTTGAAATTAACATTTATTATAGATTTTTATCAAAATGCTCAATGATTCTCCATGAGAAAAGGATTTTATCCTATTTGAATACATTCTTGCAACGCATGGAAATGTCATGTCCTTTTGGGTCAGAATCTGTAATCCTTCCTTAAAAATTTTACAACTGGGGCGTCTGGGTGGCTCAGTGGGTTAAAGCCTCCACCTTTGGCTTGGGTCATGATCCCAGGGTCCTAGCCCCGCGTCCGGGGCTTTCCGCTCAGCAGCGAGCCTGCTTCCTCCTCTCTCTCTGGCTGCCTCTCTGCCTGCTTGCCTACTTGTGATCTCTGTCAAATAAATAAAAATAAGATCTTAAAAAAAATTTTTTTTTTACAACTACTTTTACGGACTGTCAAATATACATGATATAACATCAACTTTTCTTTCCTCTTTTTAGTTACTAATCTCATCTTTTCAAATCGATCTTGATTAGTCAATCCTTGAAGAACTAGTGGATAATTTTCAAAGTGCTTAACTTCTCGGGCTTTTTCTTGTCCTTTGATCCATATGGATAAATTCCCTATCTAGGAAAAGTTCCCAGAACTTTTCTTCTGTTGTCCAAACTCCAAGAAGACATTAACCTATTTAAATACTACTTCTACTTCTCTATCTCACAAAGGCCATCTCTCATCAAACAATTAAAACCATTAACCCCTGACTATACTTCCGGAAAACACTGGTATCTTACACAGATGTATCCTGGGGCTAGGTCACTCAGGTTCCAAATCTACCACCACTCTGGATGGCCTATGGCATATTAAACTGCTTTCATTTTTTAAATTTTTCACATTAAAACATTCTTCAAAACTCAATGTATCACTCTTCTTTTTTTCTTTTTCTAAGTGGGTTCCATTACTTTTTTTTTTTAAGTGGGCTCCAAACCCAGCATGGGCTTGAACTCATGACCCTGAAATCAAGACCAGAGCTAAGACCAAGAGTCAGAGGCTTAACCAACTGAACCACCCAGGTACCCCCAAGTCTTATGCTTTTGTTACATTCTGGCAGTATAATTTATGCACCCTGACTACAGATGCCCAGGTATGAATGCTGACTCTGCCATTCATTAGCTCTGTGACTTAGGCAAGTTACTTAACCTCTCCTTCCCTCAGTTTCCTTATCTGTAAAATGAACACAGTAATAGTATACACCGCATAAAGTTAGCATGATGACTAAACGAACTATGAGAACTGAAGCTCTCACAACAGTGAATAGGCACATACATGATCGAAAACTTCAAAATCATCCTTCACACCACATAGTATTTTAATGGTTTTTCTAAACTTTATCAACTCTACATCAAAGTTTAATTAACCTGAAGTTATTCTGCATTGCTCATTTTTAAATTTTAATTTAATTAATTTTAAATTAATTTTAAATTTGGGTTTTGGTGTTATTTGAAGATGTTTCTTCCCCTTATTTCACTAGATGTATTCCAAAGAAGGCCATCTGAACCACTACATTCACCACTACCCTTCCTGGCCAAATTTGCAATTTTAAAATGAGGAAAAACACGGGTTAATTCCTCCCAAGAACCACAAATGAGATGTATGACTCTCCTCACACCCAGTTCTTCTCACCAGTGGCTATAGTTACCTGGTCTTCAAATATCTCCCGGCCCTAAACTCCTACTGAACTATCAATAAGACTATTCATTTTGCCTGACATTGTCAGTAATCCTTTTCAAAAATGGCTTTATTTTTCCAACTTAAAATATATAATAAGAAAAGTAGAGGAAAAAAATGCACACCATGTATTACTCTGTATGGGGCCTCAGATGCTGCAAAGCTGACTCAACCATTAACCAAAGGTCAAGAGTAAATCAACAAAAAATTTTATTTGGTAAAACTAGTAATCATTCGCTAAATAATTTTCTTTCAGGAGGAAGTAATGATTAGTATATATATTCTGTGCCCAAAATGTTACATACATGACTTCATTTCATTCTAAGAAGCCTGGTAACAGGCCTTCTTATCCTCATCTATAAATAAACAAAGGTTTACTGAGTTTAAAGTAACTTGCCCAAGGCCACAACTTTGAGCAGATGCAGAGTCAGGACTCACAGAAACAACAGCAGGTTATTTTCTTGAGGTTAAAGCAGAGAAGATACTTTCTGAGAGACTTATTAACTTATTTACAATTAGAATCCTTACCTAGGGCAGTAGAAAAAAGTTTTAAAAAGTTAAAACAGTAGAAAGATTTACCGCTTCATTATAAAAAAATAAATAAATAAATTTCTCTCCATCTATATGGATCTAAAATCCATACTAGATATGCATATAAATGAATGCCATAAACACTGATTTTATAAGATTTGTAGGAGACCCAAACAAACCAACAGCTTACCTTTGGTGCATGCACACAGCCTGTCTGTGCCCGAGCAGTAAATGACAGAAACAAATGTGTCCTGTTCCTCAGTGCCCTCCTTTTTGGGAGGTTCCACTTTGGCCAAAATTTCAAAGTTTGAAAGATCTAATATTTTTACATATCCTCCCTGAGTGGTTATTACCAGGTGTCCAAGAGTAGAAATATCAGCCTTTTTTTCTCTTTCAATGCCATTCTTTGAGGTTAACTGCATTTCCTCAACAGGCTCCTCACAGTCATCTTCCCGATTATCCAATATATCTGGTGGAAGCAAAATGAGCGAGGTAATTGTGTCCTGGGGGTCTTTGATATGTTGGATTTTTATTGGCTCCTCTTCTAAAGTCACTATCCGAGTGGCATAATTCATTTTATAAAGTATTAAATATCCACCACTAACATTCCTCTGCTCAGGCTGAATTATCAAAGGAGTTTGTACATCTGCTGGTGATTCATGTTGGATTACACTAATATTCGCACCATTCACTACAGCAAGATTTGATTCCAGCTCACCTTTCCGTCTATTACATAGTGCAGAGTTTAATTTATTTAAATTATTCAAGGCCTCTACTTGATTTATTGCACTCAAGGATTCAACAGGGCATGTCCGCAGTCCTACCAACAAATGAATTCCATCAGCACAAGGAGTTAGGGAGTCTATACAAAGATTCTCCTCCTCTGCAAACTTTGGCAGCCTTAAGCACTGAACCAAAGTCCCAGGCTTGGGAAACACAGAGTTCCACTTCTCAGAATCTGGAGAGGTAAGGTTGGCCGCTGCGTCTGCAAATTGCTGAATGTAAGTCACAGGAGGATCCTGCAACAACAACTGCTCCTGACTGTCCAGCTCCATTTCAATGATCTGGGGAACTGTGAAACCATCATCATGCAAACTTTTGCTCATTATATTGTTCATCTGTGAAAATATTTTTCCTGCTTTCTCATCAGATTCCTTGATGCTATAAAGAAGCAAAATAGGTAAAGTCCTCCTAACCAGAGGAGAATTTAATTCTGAGTTAGTGCAGGATTCATTGTCAGTTGACCCTTGTTCTGATATACTTTCACCCTGAGTTCTGCTTAAACCATCCAGTGACCTGTGAGAATTACTACTAATGGGTGAGGTAGCAGGAGATTTATATGTTAATAAACCTCCTGCTAATAAACATGGAAAGGGAATGTTGTGTTGTTCCTGGTGCTTTTCCTTTGTCTTTTCACTCTTAGAGTTTGTTAAGCAAGGATTTGCCCCAAGTTCTTCAAGATCCTTAACAGTATCTTCAAGGACATTTGCCACAATCTCCCACTGAAGTTTCTCAGGCTGCTGCAGAATGCTGAGTGCTGTTATATCAAGGCTCACTTCCATGGCTTCCTTCTGGGACGTATGCCCTTTGAAAAGGAACAATATTCATCAGAATTGGCCTCGAGACTGGCAAGTCACAAATCTTTAGCATAATGCTTTCGTTAATTTTCTTTTCTTACTCATCCAATTAGTGCATTATAATTACATCAGTGGAAGAATTTAAAGTATTTTAAAGGGAAGTTAATGAAATCTAAGATAAATCTACTCAGAAAAACCACTGAGGTATTCAAGAGAGTCAAAATCATTTTCGTTTACAGAATATATTCTCCTGGAACTTTATGAGCAACGTACCCCCACCCCTTTAAATTTATGAGAAGGATTAAAGAATGAAGACATTATTAGTATAAAATAACAGGATTTCTGTCCTTCCATTCTAAACCAAAACACTCAATACCATTAAAACTGTCACGCACTTTATTGAATATCCATGAAACATGATTATAGTGTCAGTTCCCTACTTCATACCATTTAGAAGTAGTCATAGCGTGCTCTCCTCTCCTACCCCACCATACTAATTATCAGTTGATTATCATAGTACACAATGTAATCTTAATCTCAGCTTAGAAAAAAATTATAACCAGGAAGGAAAAATTCCCAAAATTTGCCATTTTAAAGTGAAGCACAAAGTGTCTTCTGTATTACCTGCTAATTTATAGCTCATTTAAAGTGAACTACATTACCCTTTAATGAGCTCTCTCCATTGTGTGCTGTCCCCTTACAAAGAGTACAGAAGTCATTTCTCAGTCTCACTGCTTGAAACATGCTATGTCTGTCTACACAAAACCCTGCAACAGATGTCACTCAATCCCTAAGCCAAGTACAATCTCTTGATATTGAACTAAAAGTCTGAACCGATTTGTGTCTTTCTCAGTAGCAATAAATCCTATCAGTCAGCAACAACATTATTAGCAACAATAATGTCTAAGTATTTCTTATGGAAAAAAAAAAGAACATTGGAATTGGCTTTATGGTTTAGGTAAGAAAAATATAGAAGAGTAAAGGAAATAAATATAACTCGACAACTGCATGAAAGTGTGAAAGGTGCCCAAGTAACATAAAACTGAGATTCATGGAACATCATATATGTAACATGTACTGAAAGTTCTAGTCCCACCATTTCTGCTAACTATTTCATTAACTATTTCTGTAAAATGCTCACTGACAGCTTTATTAGAATTTCCCATTTTTTTAGGATAATCTTCTCACTTGATATAATGTTGCTATTATGACCTAAAACTGAAATCGTTTCTAGTTAAATGGAAGAAAACTGTAACTATAAGCTCAACAGTTTAACCATTTAATGAAGCTGTTCATTTATGCAACCACTCATCTGGCTACGTTCACATGCAGTCTGTCTGTGCTGCCATGCAAGTTACATATATTAACTCTACAATTTAGAATCGAAATTAAAAGTTGACAATAAGATTTCGATAGCATGTAGTACACCGTAATAAATCTTGAGGATGGTCAACTGTTTACTGGACTAAGCTGAAACTTCTATAAATGACTTTTTAATGATTTTTTTTAAGTTATGGTCAGAAATTGCCAGGAAAAAGCTATTTTAGTTTATTCATACAGAGAGAGAGAGAGAAAAACAAAATAACCATAAATTACATATATTAACACACATTTAAGAAATGTTCAAAGTAAATAGCACAGAAAGTGGGACTATTCATTAAGAAGGGCAGCATGACAAGTAGCATTATTCCTCTGCTTCTTCCCAAACATTTAAGTAGTATCTAAGAAACAGCCCATGCTGTACATTCTACTTCAGACGACTGACAAAGCACAATGAAAACTGTCAAATACTGCAGTAAGAAATCTGTTATCTCAAAATTTCTCAAACCTACTGGACTACAAAACAAGTTTTTACATAATACAGCTACATACGGGGCGCCTGGGTGGCTCAGTGGGTTAAGCCGCTGCCTTCGGCTCAGGTCATGATCTCAGGGTCCTGGGATCGAGGCCCGCATCGGGCTCTCTGCTCAGCAGGGAGCCTGCTTCCCTCTCTCTCTCTCTGCCTGCCTCTCTCTCCGTCTACTTGTGATCTCTCTCTGTCAAATAAATAAATAAAATCTTAAAAAAAAAAATACAGCTACATACGGACTGCAATACAGTATTCCCCAGGTAATCATTTTTGGGAAATCCTTCTCTCCTCTGCTTATGTAGGTAGTGTCAGCCAATAGTTCTCTCAGGCAAACTTTCTGAAGTAAGTAAATAGGTTTTTGTTTTTGTTTTTGTTTTTTAAAGATTTTTTAATTTTATTCATTTGAGAGAGGATGAGTGAGAAAGAGCATGAGAGAGGAGATCAGAGGGAGAAGCAGACTCCCCAAGGAGCTGGGAGCCCGATGCGGGACTTGATCCTGGAAGTGCGGGATCAGGACCTGAGCCAAAGGCAGTCGCTTAACCAAGTGAGCCACCCAGGCACCCACAAATAGGTTTTAACTAAGCACTTTTCGAAAACTAAGAATTTCTATTTGAACCCTCCTTCTCTCTCCTGCCATTCTTCCCACTCTTCACAAGAAGCAAATGAATCCTTAATTCAGTTATCTGACCCCAACACCAATCTTCTCTCTCTGACATCATTTCTTTTCTTTCTTTTTTTTTTTTTTTTTTAAAGATTCTATTTATTTATTTATTTACTTATTGGACAGAGAAAAAGTGAGTGAGAGAGGAAACACAAGCACGGGGAGTGGGAGAGGGTGAAGCAGGCTTCCCATCGAACAAGGAGCCCGACGTGCAGCTCGACCCCAAAATCCTGGGTTCATGACCCGAGCCAAAGGCAGACACCCAACGACTGAGCCATGCAGGCGACCCTAGAAACTTTCAAAAGTCATAAAGTTTAAATGAAAAAAAATAAAACTCTTAGTTAAGAAATAAATTCCCTAATTCTTCAGACTGTGTCATTCACTTTGATGGGAATCACCTAGAGTTGGTAAATGTAAATTCTGAAATAGCATCTATGACTTATTTTAGATGCTTCGGGAAAGGAACACATCTCCCATTCATATCATGAGCCTCCATAAACTCGCCAATAAACTACCAATATAACAGAATTAACTTAGAAGATACAGTAGTCCCCCACTTTATAGGCAGGGATACGTTCCAAGAACCACAGTGGACACTGAATAGCACGAAGTACAAAACTCTATATGTACTATGCTTTATCTGTATACATATATGTGATAAAGTTTAATTTACAAATTAGGCACAATAAGGATTAACAGCAATATCTAATAATAAAACAGAATAATTCTAATAATCTACTGTAAAGAAGTATAAAAGTTATGTCAGGGCGCCTGGGTGGCTCAGTGGGTTAAAGCCTCTGCATTCGGTTCAGGTCATGATCCCAGAGTCCTGGGATTGAGTCCCGCATCGCGCTCTCTGCTCAGCAGGGAGCCTGCTTCTCTGTCTCTCTGTGCCTGCCTCTCTGCCTACTTGTGATCTCTGTCAAATAAATAAATAAAAATCTTAAAAAAAAAAAGTTATGTCAATATGTTTCCTCTCCCCAAATATCTTACTATACTATACTCACTCTTCTTGTGATGATGTGAGATAAAAAACCTACGTGATGAGATGGAGCGGGATAAATGACACATGCATCGTGTCCTAGCATTATGCTACTACGGACCTTCTGACCATACCATGCCAGAAGGAAAGTTATCTGCTCAGGGCCAAGAGTTGACCAAAGGTAACTGAAAAATTGTGGAAAGTGAAACTGCAAGTAAGGTAGACGACTATACGTATTTTACTACAAATGAATGAACTACTTTTAAGTCCTAAAAGGAGGGAATTAACAATTTTTAATCAGAAGACTTTTTTCTTTCCATACCTACCTTTTAATACTACATAAGGACAAAAGCCCCAACCCTAAATGAGATATCACAGAAAAAGCCAACAACAATACATGGTGACTTTCTAGATACTGGGAAGTGAGATAAATAGGACTATATTATCTAAAGGAAGTGAAAAATCAACTAAGCATAGATGAAAAACATGAAAGAAGAAAAGGGATAAAGAAACAGACCAAAGACAGATACTATAATTACAAAAATACCTACTGAGATCATTGGACCCAGAGAAAAGAGCAAAGCTACAGCATACAAAGGAAAGGTTATGGTTAGAATCAAAAACTTTAAGAACAAAATAAAGGAACACTTAGTTCAAACACTTCACTTTACAGAGGAAAAACTGAGGCCCAGAGAGTTTAAATGACTTGACAAGATCAAAGAGTGAACTAGCAGAAGAATTCAAACTCTAACCAGGTCTTCAAGTAACCTGTGGCCAGTTTATTATTCTTTCCCAGACTAAGAAAATGCAATTGTGCCCTTATCCGTTTTTCCAAAAAGACAACAAAATGGGAAAAGCATTATCTTACTCAGACTAATTTTTTTAATGAGTCTGTTCTTTATTTTTCTAGAGCTAATTATATATTTGTAAATTATTCATATTTTCCTACTTTAAAATTCTTTTCATTGTTAAAAATACTTCAAAATACCACTAAGGTTTGACCCCGGATCAGTCTAGTGTTGTCTGGGGGCTTTAAAAAAAATTTCACGACAATTTAGAATTTAGAGAGCGCTTGCTATTCTATACTCAATTCAATTTTTGACAACTGTACTATACAAAGCTGTGTCTCTTCCCCCAGAGATTTAACAAGTTATGTATGTTCTCAGTTCCTGAGATAGGACATTACAGAACAGTCACAATTTAATAACAGTCACTTTTTAAAAAATACTGGCTACTTCCCAGGTACTATGCTTTACATATTTTTATCTTAATCAGTTGCCAAAACTCTAATTAACAGATGTTAACATACCTCTTTTTTTTTTTTTTTTTTTTTTTTTTTTTTTTTTTTTTTTTTTTTTTTTTTAAAGATTTTATTTATTTATTTGACAGAGAGAAATTACAAGTAAGCAGAGAGGCAGGCAGAGAGAGGAGGAAGCAGGCTCCCCGCTGAGCAGAGAGCCCGATGCGGGACTCGATCCCAGGACCCTGAGATCATGACCCGAGCCGAAGGCAGCGGCTCAACCCACTGAGCCACCCAGGCGCCCCAACATACCTCTTTTATGTATTGGGAAAAGTATTCAGCCTATAATAAATGACAAGAATTTGAATTCTGATATGTAAAAACTATTCTGAAATGTACTATTAGCCTTGCCTATTATATAACTACATTAAAATTTGAAGCACACGCTTTCACCTTAATATTTCATAAGACAATGAGTAAGGCAGCACTTACTTGATGCCTTAATGTCTATGATTTTATACTTTAAAATTTATTCTCTCTTGCCCCATTTTATTTTGGGAATAAAGAACCTTAATTTCTTTTTTTTTTAAGATTTTATTTATTTTTTATTTGACAGACAGAGATCACAAGTAGGCAGAGAGGCAGGCGGAGAGAGAGAGAGGAGGAAGCAGGCTCCCTGCTGAGCAGAGAGCCCGATGCGGGCCTCGATCCCAGGACCCTGAGATCATGACCTGAGCCGAAGGCAGCGGCTTAACCCACTGAGCCACCCAGGCGCCCAAGAACCTTAATTTCAATATTACTTTTATTTAACAACACAATAAATCATGCAAATAAAATAACACATTCTAAAGAGCTTAATGTCTATTCCTTGACATCTGTGACAAAAATTTAGTAAAACTGTCATTTTAACTTGTTTGGCTCAAATACGTACCATTTAAAATTTAAGTATGGGACTCTACGTATACTAATTCAGGATCTCTAAAGTTTAACATTTGAGTTTTCTCAATGAGTGCATATCAATGAAAATGTAGAGTCTGCATTAACTAAGAAATTTAGAATTAAGTAATATTTAGCTCTTCCTATGACTATATAAATGCAAGGATTTAAACAATAGATAATCTGACATTTTTAACATACCTGTCACAGAATCTGATCTGGAATGCTCTTCACTGTCTGAATCCTCCAGTAAATCATCACTTAAAGACAAAGTAAAAAATAATTTGAATTTCAAAAAAAGGTAAACATATTATGAGACAAAGAACAAAGTTGCAACAACCAATGCTCTGCATCCCAAATGTAAGTATCATACAAAACTATTAAAACTCACTTAAATGATATGTAAGTAGTCTGAGATCATAACTGATTAACAATGCTGGTACTGGATTACCTTAAAATCATGAAATAATAAATAAATAAATAAATAAGAATCATGAAATAAGTGCAACAGAATGTGGAAACTTCTAAGAATCTGTAATAAAATTTGTAGGGATTTGAAGACTGTTAAGGTATGACTGGGAATAGTCGGTTAAATAAACAGATAAAAGAGTGAGGCAGCTAATAAAATCAAGTACAAGCTTCAGGTAGTAAAGTTTTAATAATTATTGAATTACTGAATTCTGGAAAGTTGTCCTAAAACCAAATAAAAGAGCTACATAAGTGTGTGTTTATGTTCACGTACTCTTTCTCACACAACACATACACAGACACCCACATGCATTTCTTTTTTATTTTGTGTTTGCTTTCCTTGTTTTGGAAGGGGTAATAACAACTCCCTAAACAAGCAGGGAAACTAATATAGCTCAGTAGTTAGGGTTTAAGAAGAGAGGAGGTCCCTTATTTACTCTCTACTCGGATAGTTAAGACATTGCCAGCCTGCCTCTTTGCATCCATCTTTATCCTTACTCTCATCTGTCAGCA
This sequence comes from Mustela lutreola, assembly GCF_030435805.1. Taxonomy (NCBI): domain Eukaryota; kingdom Metazoa; phylum Chordata; class Mammalia; order Carnivora; family Mustelidae; genus Mustela; species Mustela lutreola. The sequence goes on from NC_081298.1 coordinate 120,078,724, forward strand.
AACAAGAAAATAATTTAATAAAAGATCGCTCTAGTACAGTATGAGACTGTCTGTACTCTAACAAACAGCACTTCTATGGCAGTTCTAAAATTCTGATGATCTCAAATTAAAAAAATTAAAAGTAGCACTTTGAAGGAAAGAAAATATTAACTCTCTCTCTTTGAAACAATATATTTCACTTACAACTGAAATAACCAAGCACTACAGTAATTTTAAATGAAATACAAGTTAGTAATCTCTATTAAAAAAAAAAGTTTGGGGGCACCTGGGTGACTCAGTGGGTTAAAGCCTCTGTCTTCGGCTCAGGTCATGGTCTCAGGGCGCTGGGATTGAGCCCCATATAGGGCTCTCTGCTCAGCGGGGAGCTTGCTTCCCCCTCTCTCTTTCTGCCTGCCTCTCTGCCTACTTGTGATCTCTGTCAAATAAATAAATAAAATCTTTTTTTAAAAAGTTTGAAATAAGGGGCAGGGAAAGGGACAGGGCTCAGTTAGACGCTTCTGACAATTTCTATGTTTTAAATTTTTCAAGTGGAAGTAACTGTCCATAAGACAATTCTGTGCTATAATTTAAATAACAAAAAAATGTGTAAAAGTTCAAGATCAGCTGTTAATTAGCCTTAAGCTATTTAAATACTAATTGGCTGATTTCAGAGAATTAATAAGGAAAAATAAATAAATTGGAAAAATAAACCTCAGAGGAAATATAATCATTGTGAATTATCCAAAATAAAGAACTCTAAACTAAGACACAATAGTTTTCAAGTATGGAAGGGTTTTCACATTTAAAAAAAAGACAACCAAGTATTATACAGCTATCAGGAAAAAAGGTGAAATAAAGTAGTTGTATGTTTTGCTTTATTTTTTATTTATTTTATTTTTATTTATTTATTTAAGTAGGCATCACACACACCCAAATGTAGAGCCCAACACAGGGCTTGAACTCATGACCCTGAGATCAAAACCTGAGCTGAGATCAAGAGTTGGATACTTAACTGACTGAGCCACCCAGGTGCCCTAAGTAGTTGTATATTTTAAGAAGGTATTCAAGGTGTCTTGCTATGAAATTACAAATAATGTTACAAAGCCTTGCCAGATAATCATCTTTAACTGGCAAAACAAAACAAAACAAAACAAAAAAACTCTAAAGTTTTTTAAAATATAATCTTTTCTTTAAAATATTATGTGATAGGAAAATTCTCATACCATTACATAATAAAATCATGAGTAAAATGGTTGAACTGGATTCATTAAAGCCTTTTACATGTGCAAAACCTTTTGCAGAGTAACAAACATGCAAAATAAATAAGACATATGACTAAGTTTTAAACAGTTATGATTATCTATTTTTGAAAACTGAAGATACTAGTATCACATGGATACCTCAGCTTTGATATATCAATACTATATACACAACTTCAAAGTTAAATGCATGAAATTTTTACCAATTTAAAAAATATAACATACAAAATGAGACAAAAATGTTAATTCATTTAATTTAAACATGTTCTCAAATAAATAATCTTCCTTCCCAAATATTCTTCCCTGAATAAATTCAGAACAAAGACAATTGTTGCCTTTCCAGTAGAAATGGTCAAAAACAATCCAAAAGCAAACTATACTGCTAATTAAGCTTCTTGGCTAAGTTTTAACTTGTTCAATTAACATATTATTCTTTGAGCTAATGAAACTCACACAGTATATTTTAAAATAAATACACTGTATATTGTGCCACAAAATCAGTATTAGTCTGGTTCTGTATATTTGATACCAATGCAATGGAAATCCTGCTACCTTTGGGGGAATGGAAAGCCAGAAAAGGAGACTCAGTTTAGAGAGGAAGTTCCACCTCTACAGCTTCCTCCTAGCACCCCAACCTAAGAGTACTCTATCTGTATGAATCACTTCACTTTCTCAGAAGAAAAGCGTCCTTCTACCCTAGAAAGACTACCTCTTAGAAGCACACAGAGATCTATATCTCAACTCCAGCACATTACCCCAACATAGTGCCTGTCCACCTGAGATACTGGGTGTTTACTGAAAATGTACATTTTACCCAAGTGTGTGTGTGTGTGTGTGTGTGCACGTATGTGTGTAATCTTAATTACAAAACTCCAAGACAAACGTTCTATTTAAAAACAGTGTTCAGGGGCCCCTGGATGGAGCAGTCTGTGAAGCACCAACTCTTGGTTTCGGCTCAGGTTGTGATCTCAGGGTGGGCTCCGCACCCAGCACACAGTCCACTTCCAATTCTCTCTACTTCTCCCTCTCCCATTTGTGCTCTCTTTCTAAAATAAGTAAGTAAATCTTCAAAAAAATAAGTAAGTGTTCAGAAGCACATACCAATTTCATTATCTCCTATTAATTTTCCACTAACTTCTAAGAAAATCACAGAGCTCAAGCACACTTACTTTCTAGTCCTATAGACAAATGTGGTCAAAACTCAGAAACAGACCACCTGCTTTTCCATCAAGCTGGGGATTTATTCATAGGATTTATAATAACTGAGAATAGTCATGAAGCTTTAATTCAGTCTGTTTCAGAGCTCAGCCACATTTACCTACCAATAATTTATATTTACCTACCCATAATTTATATGTATCGTTACCAAGAAAGACTAGACAGAGGTAACCTTCCCAACTAATATACTGTGAATTTTCCATTAATTTCATTAATGAAACAATTTGCACTAATAAAGTTTTACATTAGTTCTTAACGAAAGTACATGTCACCAAACGGACTGTGAAGTAAAATATTGTTAAATCACTGATTGTGGTCTAACGTCTATTGCACATTATTAACATAAGAAGCCCCTGCAAGTGAAATGACAGATCACCTCAGCATCAGGACATCTGATCACAGTTATAGGCTCCATTTCACACTGCTACCTTCAGAATCTTAAAAGGGAGTGGCTTCTACTGCTTAAGACAAGTTGAGTGGTTTTTGGAACCCTTCATTCTGTCTGCTTGAGAATACTGCATATGTTGCTCCTATAATCCTAGCCCAGTTTAGAGTTAACAACTGTAGTGTCTTGGGAGATGAGTGGGTAAAGAAAAATAATACTTTGACTCTCCAGCCACCACAGAGATCAAATACAGCTACAGAAATCAAGACTGTCAGAAAAGCTGAATGGAAGAGAATCCAACACACAACAATTTTACCAAAATGTCTGTACAGCAATAATGATCATGCCTCAACTCATGCTTTACTACTGATAAATTGATTTAAATAATCAGATCATCTTGCCTAGCCACAGGTTATTTCACTATTCATTAGCACTTCTACAATTTGAGGTGCTAATGAAAACAAGTGGAAACCAAAATCATTTGGTTCAACTGCCATAGGAAAAGATTTGGAAGGTAAAATAAGTTTAATCCAAGGATTTTGTTTCATTGCTTAGACTTTATTCTTTAGTGCAGCAACTGTTTCCATTTGGCATAGACTGAGACAGAAAATAAAGTACATTTTACAGACAATGGCATTTTTGAATGAAAATTTTTGTCAAGAATCAGACAGTTCTTCCAGATTTTATAACTAAAAGTTTGTTCTCTACTCTCTTGAACTAATAATTTTTTCTGCCCCCTTAATTAGAATTAAGAGAATATAAAATTCAGGAAAACACTAACTTTTATAAATGCCACTAAAAAAATTCACATACCTATCTCCTTCCAATTTTGGTATGTCTGAGCAGCTAGAGGAGTCTTCCAACCACGCCAACGTTGGTCTCCTTGATTCAACTGCCGAGCTTGGTTCTCCCGACAGAATAAGCTGTTGTACAATTGCTGGGTCATATGCATTAATTTCAAACTTCAAGTGCACCTAAATGAATGACAAGCCTAAGTTTAAGACTGATTTTTTCCTCAATGACTAATCTGTTACTTCATAATTGAAACATACCTTCATAAGTTTGGAAACATCCCATATGCAGATCTTTCCGCGTTTTGTTGCAGCAGCTAGAAAATGAGGGCAGCTCCCCGAGCCAAAGCAAGCTATTCTGTCAGTTCCATCCGTACAGGGAAACTGCGCAGGACTTGTTGCGAGAGTGACGGACAACGGCACATTCTGTGTATGCTCACCTTTCACAAACGGGCAGTTTGGAGAGTGTCTCTCATGTTCAGACCTTTACATAGATGAAGGAAGGAAAAGTTTAGTGAACAACAAAGCTGTCAAGTCTGTGGCTTAAAGCAGAACTCCAGATCATCTTTTCTTTTTTAATAAAACAACTGAAATATGCTTTATTAAAAAGACTCAAAAAAAAAAAAAAAAAGACTCAAATGCCACACTATTCAATCTTATCAAGATCACTCTAATATATCCAACCACTTACTGTAGCAGCAGATTTTACTCCCTTTAATGGATTACACATAAAATCAGTCTCTGACGAAACAGAATGTTATAGTATAATTTATACTATATTCACGTATTGATTAAAATTGTGTCAAGTCTGATATTTTCTCACACATTTCAATTTCAAGTTCTCCATAAAGGTACAGCATGGTGACAAAAGGTAACAATATTCTACTATATACCTGAAATTTGAGAAGAGGATGTATCCTAAATTAGATCAACACAGGTACACACAAAAAATGGTAACTGTGTAGAGGTGATGGATATATTCATTAGCTTGATTGTGGCAGTCTTTTATATATACCAAAACATCAAGTTGTACATCTTAAATATATACAATTTTTACATGTCAAAGATACCTCTATATAGCTATTTTTAAAATTACATATAATTATATGCCTATCTATATCTATCAGCAGCCACAACTGTAAATGACATATAGTAAAAACTCAATAAATGTCACATCACAAAGAACTTTTTAGTAAAGATCTGAAAGCAAAAAGATCTACAGAGTATGGATAAAATGACCTATACTAAGAACAAGAAATACATCTTATATAAGCACTAGGGGATGAGACCAGATAAATAATTTCAAAGCAAACTATCTTTCCAAAGAAACACAGAAAGATAATATTCATTGACTATACATTATTTCTTTCACATAAATGCTTAATGAGCAAAAGGAAATGTTAAATTTGTTTACCTAGAAAATCCTAACATGTTCAATAGAAATACAACACTAGGAATTCTCAAGACTGGTATAACGACTCTAAAAATCTCAAATATTGAAAGCAGGATCAACTCTAACACTTAAAAATTATGCCTCCAACTTTGTGACTACTTTCTTTCTGGTTATTGTTTGGTTTTTTTTTTTTTTTTTTTTTTTTTGGTTTTTTTTTTTTAACTCTCACTAGCTGTAATTACAAGGCATTATCTGAAATGTCAGAATGCTGCTACCAAAAAAAGAATTTCCATGGCAAAGAAGGGACAACTATACTTACAAAATATGCTATTTCTTAGGGCATGTATGTTTCTTTTTACAAGGTACCTACAATTTACCTGTATCTAAATGTAAGCTCTGGACAATCTTGCAATATGCAAATGTCTTAAATAATTGTTTTTACAGGACATCCCCAAGCACATATTTTGACTAGATTCCCTCCCAACTAAATCCTAGGGTATTTTCCTCTTTCCACCCTTTTTTCTTCCCTGAGTTTTAACTTTTTAATTAAAATATTATTTACACGAGTGACATATAACTATATAAAATAAAGCTAAATGCACTCAATTATAATATCCTGTTCTAGTAATCTATTTTGCCACCTCCAATAACCACTTTTATGAATTTAAGTGGTATACTTCTAAAATATTTTTGTAAGTTTTCATATACATGTACATAAAATTTTTCATTTTAAATGAAAGTACTACTGTATGAATCATCCTACAACAAACTTCCTGGCACAATAACATAACTCAAAGTTATTGATGGTGAATAATAGCAAACTACTGATTTTCTTCATTGTTGGATAATAGATTATATGCGCATGCCACCCTTTATTTGACTATTCCATCCTGACAAACATTTAAGATGATTCCAGTTTTTCACTGCAGTTAACCATCTACTTTATTCCTCCTTGCATATAAGAAGAATTAATTCTCTCAGGTAAATAAGTAGAAGAGGAATTGCCAGATAATAGGACATGCTCATTTTATTTTTTAAAAACTTCAATCTCCCTCCAACTAGCTCTATCAACTCCTGCCATCAAAATATGAGAGTCCCATTGTCTACCTGCAAGTGCTCGGTCCCCCGCCCTGTACAGATTCACAAGGTACCTAGGCTCAGCTTCCCAACTCTCTTCAATCCTGTTCCCTCCTATCCATTTACAACGATATTCTCAAGCCCTCAGAGATGCTACCAATTGCTTAAATTTGAGGAATCCTGAATCGTGGGGCAAGAAGTGATAGAATCCTTGACTCCCTACCATGTCAAAAAAGACCGGTTTTGGGGCGCCTGGGTGGCTCAGTGGGTTAAAGTCTCTGCCTTTGGCTCAGGCCATGGTCCCAGGGTCCTGGGACTGAGCCCCACATCAGGATCTCTGCTCAGCAGGGAGCCTGCTTCCCCCTCTCTCTCTGCCTGCCTCTCTGCCTACTTGTGATCTGCCAAATAAATAAATAAAATCTTTTAAAAGAAAAAACAGGTTTGACAGCACAAGCTGAATATTTGAGTCAATTTCATCCCCCCAAAATATTTATGAATAAAGTTACATTCTATAATGTCCTGGTAAAACTCTTCAGGGCTGGGTGAAATAACTGAGGATCAGTCCGAGAAACTACAAAATACATGTTAAAATGGTTTCTATATATATAAATAGTTTCTAGGGGAAAAGATTGAGTTCCAAACAGAACCTTAACCTACACTGAAAACTGCACATGTTCAACTCTTAGTCCACAGATAGATGCAACTTCCATTTTTCATACAGTAAACCCTACTGCAAGCTGGAATCTATATGTACACTCCGACAGGCTTTAGCTAGTTCACTCCATACATATCAGCTGATTAACATTCAGAAACCTCAAACTAATTTTACTACAAATCCTGGCTCCATCACTAATCAGCCATATGCCCTTTGGCAAATTTTGTTTTCCTTATTTAGAATGGGATAATTTCTATCCCTCCTATAAAATGAAGATAGTAATACCTAAAATATGAGAATTAAACAAGTCAAAAATATATAAAGTGCTTAGGATGACACCTGGTACATAGCATTATATAAATATTTGCTCTTATTATTACTATTTCTATTTCTATTAATAAGGCCTCAGTTATTTTTTTAAAAATTAGGTTTCAATACATGATCTCTAATGTTAACCAAGTTCTAAACGTTCACCTATTAGAATTCAAAATCACCACCAACTCCCGAAAATTACTTCAAAGTTAAAAATGTAACTCATAAGGCCCTGCTCATGGATTCCCTACTGACAGGCTGCCAGCAACTGACCAAGATCACACTGCTGAAGTTAACCATGCTGTATCAACTTACTTATCAGAACCTTCTGGTTCGTGGCCTAATTCTATTCTATGGCACTTCTCCCATGTGGATTTTAGGAAGTCAAAGACCTTGGCTACTCTACACCAAGTGATGGGACAGAGCAAAGACAGGGTTATCTCATTCTCTTACGACAAGAGCAAAAATACAGATGGAAGAAGGCAAGAATATCATTCTATCTAGATGAAAAACGGAAAATTCAGAAGCTTACTTATAGGATGAATTTAGCCTATTATGTCCAGAAAAAGCAACACTCACCAAGGTTCATCAGTAGGCTCCCAGCAAACAAGACACACACTGCAAGTAAAGCACATGGCTCTGTCGTCTCCAGATGAGGCAGGCTGCAAATTCATGATGAAGACAGTTATGGTTAATAGTAAAATATCCTTTTAATAAAAACTTCTAAAAATGTTCATAATCTTGGGTAAAAAAGCACACTGAGGAAAAGACAATTAGCCTATACACTGATTCCAAAAATATAGTGAATGCCCAATTGTTTTAAAAATTTACTGCTTTACTTAAAAAAAGTGTGTTTTATCAATAAATGAGCACTAAAACATGGAGGCACACACATACTCAGTCTCTAATCTTAGTATCTTCTAAATGTGTTACTGAAATGGTTGAAATAGAGTCTAATGTATTTCATTATTAAAAACTGAATCTCATACAACTGCACATGAAAGGCAAAATAAAAAGGAAAAGCAAAGTGAACCTAATTCATGTATTCTTTAGTTACACAAGACAAAATGTCATATATATAAAATAATACATCAAAATCTGAACTAAAATAGGGGCGCCTGGGTGGCTCAGTGGGTTGGGCCGCTGCCTTCGGCTCAGGTCATGATCTCAGGGTCCTGGGATCGAGCCCTGCATCGGGCTCTCTGCTTAGCAGGGAGCCTGCTTCCTCCTCTCTCTCTGCCTGCCTCTCTGCCTACTTGTGATCTCTATCTGTCAAATAAATAAATAAATAAAATCTTTAAAAAAAAAATCTGAACTAAAATACAGTTCTGATGACAAACATTACTATTTTTGAGGACTCACTCGACTTAGCACCTACTATTCATATAGATGTAAATTCATTTACATTTTTTTAAATTAAGAATAATCAATCCTGGGGTACCTGGGTGGCTCAGTGGGTTAAAGTCTCTGCCTTCGGCTCAGGTCATGATCCCAGGGTCCTGGGATCGAGCCCCGCATGGGGCTCTCTGCTCAGCAGGAAGCCTGCTTCCCTCTCTCTCTCTACCTGCCTCTCTGCCTACTTGTGATCTCTGCCTGTCAAATAAAATTTAAAAAAAAATTTTTTTAATTAAGTTGAAAAAAAAGAATCAATCCCTAACACAGGCAGAAGATTCTAGAAAATCTTTGACTTGATCTCTTTGCAAGGATGGAAATACAATGAACAAAAATTCAACAGAAAAAATACCAATGCATCACTTCATAGAGACTGTTTCAGGAAATGACACCAAACAACAATAAAGACAAATTATCAGGAAAAACGGTCCATATTCAAACTTCAAGTTACAAAAATAATTTCAGTAATTCTAGGATTAGCCAGCCTCCAAACTGATATATTTTTATTTTCTTTTTTAAAGATTTTATTTATTTATTTAACAAAGATCAAGAGTAAGCAAAGAGGCGGGGGGGGGGGGGGGCCTCCCTGCTGAGCAGAGAGCCCGATGCAGGGCTTGATCCCAGGACCCTGAGATCATGACCTGAGTTGAAGGCAGAGCCCACTGAGCCACCCAGGCACCCGCAAACTAATATATCTTTAAATGTAAATCTGACAGACCATGAACAAAAGTCAAATATGTATGAATTTCTGATTTAATTTATTTAAGATATTCCAAATACTTCAAGACAACTAAGGAATAATCACTCTTCAGATTCTTTACAATAGCTACTTCAATATATTTCAAAGTTTAGTTGAATTCTAAAATTAAGTAAGCACGCTTAAACTGACATGTAAGTATTAAATTGCTTAGATTCTTTAGCAGTGGTAAGCCATTCTACCCCACCCAGTTTAAGCCTCCCTTTAATACATAATCCCCATCTGAAGTCAATTTTCTTAACTTTCCTCTACTTTAGCTCAGTGAACCTCTCTCTTAATGTCCCACTCTCATCTTTTTGTCACACGAATCCCTATACTGTACACTCTCCTCTTTTCCTACATAAATCTCTTTTCCTTGACTAATCATTCCCCTTTCTGTGCAATTTCTTAATCGGTTCTTCAACATATATATTCAGACTGCACTGTACCACCTGCAATACCCACACAGAAGTATGTGGGTAATTTATATCCCAACCAAAATTAGAGTCCGACCAAAATTAGAGTTTCAGGAGTAACTGCAGTGTTACTTTTGTTGCATTATCCTCAGTATCTACTACTCTGTTATGAATGCAGAAATCAAGAAGTGAAAATAAACACACATCCAATGAGAACACTTTCCAAAAAGCAAATCTGAAGAATATTGCCTGGCTTCTGAAAGAGAATAGTTATGAAGCATTAACTCAGTTGTTAGTTACCTGTAACAAACTTTTTTTTCTCTTTATGCAAAGGTACAAGAATAAAACAAAACTCACACAAATGCATACACACAAGCACACAGTGAGGTTGCATAAAGCAAGTTTTTTGAGAAAGTATTAAATGGTAATGATTTTACTGAAGACTACAAAAACATACTGAAAAAATATGTTTTTTGAGTCTTTTTTACCTGATGATAAAATCCAGCTTGAGCCATGGGATCTGGCTGTGCCCATCGATAGCCTACATGAGGCCATGAGGTAAACGTCTCCCGTCTGTTGGCTTCACTATACATCAGCGATCTACAGTAAACATATTTTATGTAATTGAAGTTAGGTATCAAATTATAATGGCACTCCTACTTAACAATGAAGACAAATTTTACTGGATTATCAACAAAATCGGGGAATGGTCTAATGACTTAAGTTCAAATGTATATTTTAAACTAAAAACCGATCGCTTTTAGGAATTTCCCTTAAACACTATAGAAAAAAGAAAACTATTGAAGGCTACAACTGATAATTTCCAGGCATAGATTAAATTAATGAATGTTGCATAATTACGAAGCAGAGACCACAAAATCTGGAGACATAAAGACAGTCATATGCTTTTATCATGTGCCAAGTCTGCATAAATGGATAAAACCACAACCAAAGGAACAGTGGTTTTATCTCAATCATGTTGAGAAAGTGTTTTCCAGTTGAATTTTAATTTTTTTTTAGTTTTTTAAGTAGAAAGCAGTTTTCTTTCTGTTCTTTCTCCAGAGAAATCCTTTTCCAGCAAAGCTGTACTCTCCACGGAATTACCAAAAAAGAAAATCTTCATATATGTTCTCATATTAAAATATATTACCTCATTGAGAGTAAACGTATAACCTAAAGTATTTTTTTAAAGAGTTGCTTTAAAAAAATTTTTTTTTAAATTTACTTTAAGTTAGCTCTGTGCCCAACACTGGGCTTGAATTCATGACACCAAGATGAAGAGTGACATGCTCTACCAACCGAGCCAGCCAGGCATTCAACCTAGAGCCTTAGTTCAAAGAATGATACCAAACTTAGAATAAGTCCAAATGCTTTCAAGAAAGAAAGGACTGTAAGCAAAGGTTACTCTTCCAAACACAAAAGTGCAAATGATAACAGGAAAGAAGAAAAGGAAAACAAAGTGGAAAAGGTCATCACAGTGAAACCAGAAAAATACATTTCTCTAAATTCTTCCCAAAATTAGCACATAATTTCCTATACTATTGCTAGTAAGCTTAGGTTTAACTCATAGTTGTGTTCTGGTTTGAAAAAAACAAAGTTGTTGGGTTAGAAAAGCCTTATCATTTACAGGCTATAGATGTCTTCAGGATTTGTGTCAGAAAACCACCCACTTATTTGTATTACCAAACAAAAGAGCAATAGCATCTAACAGACTCTAACTCAAACCTCCAACAGACCTCTGAGTTCATGAATGTCCTCCTAAGTTCCTAGATTCATTCTTAATGAAACAAATACCACAGACTACATCAAAATTAGTATTTTGAGACATTTAAACACCTCCAAAAACACAATATCCTATCCAGTGAATGCATTTCCTAAAATAAGACATTCACCACAGCTTGCAAAGATTTCTTTAGAAACCCAGCTACTATTTGCAAAGAAAATAGCTCTGAAGGGCTGCTTTATAATCTCAAGACAGGCACAGCTCTAGGAAAAGAAATACTTATTCCAGGTACACTTCCCCCCCCTCTCCAGACATCTTCTAGGGAATATTTTACCATATCCCATATCACCTGGTAGCTATTTAGATTATTCAGATTAAATATTCATATTAAAAATGATAGTTTCTATGTTTACCCAAAAGACAGAAAATGCAGTATTACATTCTCAAATGTTAATACAACCAACAGAAGTTATTTACATAATAACAGAATCACTCCACAACAAAAAATAGGCAAGTAGTCAAGCAGAAGTCTGTTTACCAAGAGCTAAGCTATTAAGCAAACTAATATAAGAGCCACACTTAAAAGAAGTTAATATATTCAGCAGGGGCTTTGCTAATATCAGCATGAAAAAAAAGCGTAAGAAGTTATAATTTACATCCAGTGAAAATGTGAAATGGTACGTGGGAAGGCAAAGTAAACTTATCAGAACTGCTAAATTTAATATTTCCTTATAGCATTTCTAAACTTAATACTTTTGGTAAGAATCTAATGTTATGGGGCGCCTGGGTCGCTCAGATGGTTAAGCATCTGCCTTAGGCTCAGGTTATGATCTCCAGATCCTGGGATTGAGCCGGCGAGCTCCCGGCTTAGCGGGGAGTCTACCCCCTGCCTCTCCCCCACAACCCACTCTCTCAAAATGAATAAATAAAATCTTAAAAAAAAAAAAAAAAGAATCTAATGTTATTTCAAACAGAAATCATTTAAGTTTTTAAATGAACATATTACTGGCTTTTTAATTAGTTTTGTACAAAAGCAAGACCTCAATAAATCTCTACTGAAGAAAATAATGGTTGAGGTATGATTTCTGTAATACGCTGTTTAAATCCAGGTCAGGCAGCATAAAAATCTTAATTCAAAATTGCCCTAACTGGTGCTCGCTTCGGCAGCACATATACAAAATTGCCCTAACTGATTTAACTCTCTTCTTTTTGTAAGTAGGAAATAATATATGGCTCTTATACATAGGTTCTGGCACAGCTTTTCAATTTATGAAAATTCATCTCAAAGGTCACAAAATTTCATCAAGCAAAATAATTCTTATCTATTGAATAATTACATTTTTAAGGAGACTCAAATATTTACTAAGTACAGAGCTGGATTTTTCAAAACAGTTTTATAACCCCTTTAAAATACCTTCCAAGCACCAAGAGAAATTGTTTAACAGCAATTCAAGTACTAATTCACTTCAGTATTTTGTATGAGAATCTGAATGTTTTCCAAAATATTTTGATGAAATACATTTTGAATCATAATTAAATTTTTGTTATTCTTGGTTAATCCAAAATCCTAATCAATTCAATTTCACTGTAACATCTCTTTATAAGCAAGTTTATACCTGTCCACAGAACGGCCTGGCCCCACTCCAAGTTCTGGACGAGCACTAGGTAAGAGGTAAGACAATCTGTCCATCACTGAGGATGCCACAGGTAAGGCAGCAACATTTTGATTTATTTTCTTGAGTTCATTCACAATGGCACTGGCAATGGACTTCAACACATGATGAGGAAGATGAAATGTAACTGTGGCCCACTGAAATAAATTGGGAATGTAAGCAAAGGAAAATGTACTCAACAGTTTAAACCAAAACTGTAACTTATACATTATAAAATAAAGAACGATTCAGCAGGCTCAAGTTACTCCACTAATTCATTATTCAAAGCAGGAGCTTGCAATCAGTAAAAAAATGAAACTTCAATTTAAAAAAGCCAGCTTAGAACCTGATGGTAACACATCTTCTTACACAAGCATTAATGATTTAGGATAACAAAACTCACCCATTATTTTTTATATTCCTCCAGCACATTTACAATGTTAAGCACAAACGAGGTGTTCAAACCTCTCTGTTTATAAGAATGTACTTGTACAGTGTAGTGCTACCGTACACATGCATAGGCATATGAGGATTTACTTCAGTTTAGCAGATGCTTATGTATTTATTGTGGTCACTATACCCAGAGTAACGAAAAGCAAGGCTCTTGTAGTCACACAGACTTGGACTCCAAGATCATCTTCACCATCAACTATGTGACCCAGGTCAAACTAATTTCAGTCTCCAGCTTTTGTAATATGAGGAAAAATGGGGTGCCTGGGTGGCTTAGTTGGTTAAGTAACAGACTTCAGCTCAGGTCATGATCCTGGAGACCCAGTATGGAGTCCCACATCATCTCCTCATAGGATTCGCTGCTCAGTGGGGAGTCTCCTTCTCCCTCTGACCCTCCCCCACTGTCATGCTTTCTCTTCCACGAAAATAAATAAATAAGATCTTTTTTAGAAAGAGAGAGAGGAAAAATAAATACCTACTCACACAATTTTTTTTAAAGATTTTATTTATTTATTTGACAGAGATCACAAGTGGGCAGAGAAGCAGGCAGAGAGAGAGAGAGAGAGAGAGAGAAAAGGAAGCAGGCTCCCTGCTGAACAGAGAGCCTGATGTGGGGCTCGATCCTGGGACCCTGAGACCATGACCTGAGTCGAAGGCAGAGGCTTAACCCACTGAGGCACCCGGGCGCCCCCACTACTCACACAATGTTCTTATGAAAATTCAAGTGAGAACTGGTATAATGTTTAATACAGTAAGCATTCAACAAATATTAATTATAATTACTTAACATTAAAATTATTTTAAAAGGAAGCATAGATGCTAAGTATTATCCTTCTGGAGAAATAAGTCTATAAAATAATTTCATTTCTATATCTTTCCTTGCTCACCTATGGTTTCCACTCTGTCTAGTACATTCTAGGCAGCCTACTAAATTATAACTTATCCATATAACTAGAAAAACTTTTGGACAGAAACAGGACTTGAATTGCTAGAAAGAAAGAAAGAGTGACAAAGAAAATGAAAGCCTCCTATTTTGTTCCTAGAACTAATCCATTCATAGATCCAGAGCTCCTTATCTGAAATCCCTCGAGAAAGGGCACTGCAGTAACGCCCAGCATACGCTGTAAATCGTACTCCAAACATTCCACAAAGGTACCTGCAGATGTGCACTAGTCATGTCGACTGGGAAACAGAAAATAGTGTGAGCTTTCAGGCTTTACAATGAAGTAGCACTGAACTGATGTAAAACATTACTGTGGTGTTTTAGTGCAAGTAGGAACTTAGGATGGTCAGACGGTTAATGGCGTTTTGGACCCAAGTTATCTCCGTGAGCTCTGGGGAGCCCCATATCTATCTTGCAGTTATTTGTCCAGTTCCCAAAAGCGTAACTAGACGAGATATAAAATAGGCAACCAGAAAATTTCCACGATGTTTCTCTAGTCCTCTCTAAGAACTATGAAAGGAAGGAAGGCCAAGTGGAAGCCCCTCGAACTTCCATTCTCTACAAATCGACTAAACCAGAGCAATACCACATTCCTGAGGAAATTTCTGAGATTAACACCATTGTAAGAGACCTGAAAAATAAAGGGGAATTCAGACTATGTCACCTTTGTTTAACTGGCCTGTTTGGCCTATGCAAAATGTAAATGAATCTGAGAGAAAAACTGTGGACTCTAAACTGTCAGGAGACGTTAACTGCAGCTGTTATTCCAGATGGGGTACCTTTACTAAAGCAAATCAACAAATCCTTGATATCCGGTAGGCAGCTACAGTCCTCTGAAATACCTCTTTTCTCTATACTAATTTTTAAGAACCATCCAAAAGCAGCCTGGTTTTATCTGGCAGTAACAATCAATCTTCGGTCCTACCCTGGGACTGTGGCTCATGTTCTCTCCCGTATGTAGTCCACCACATTGGCCTACTGCATCATGCTGTAACACACTCTAACGTCACACTGATAGGTCCAGATAAGAAGTAGCCAGGAACTCACATGCCTTAGCAAGACATATGCAAGCCAGAGAGGATAATAATGCCCAAAAAACTCAGAGTCCTACAACCATTGTAAAGCTCCTGGAAGTCCAGTGGTCTGAACATGTCAGAATATTTCCTCCAACATGAAAGACAAGTTGCTACAACTTACAAAAGCAAACAGTGAAAAAGAGGCATAATGCTTGGTGGGCCTACCTGGATTCTGAAACCGCTCTCGGCAGATTTCAATGCGCTACCCTAACTCAATTATCTAAGAATACAGGCACAGACCAAGAAGCTCTGCAGCAGGTCCTGGCTGCACACAAGATGTTCAATTTTACCACTGACATATTCCCTGACACTAGAAGTGTGTATGGCAAGTAAAGATCCTGAAAGGCCTCTCTGGCAAGCTGAATTAGGACAATCACTGGCACAATGCTAGGGTAAAGCCACACCATTCCCTGTAAACTTAACTGCTCTTTTCAGAAACAATGTCTGGCTTCTCAGTCCCTGACAGAAATTAATACCAATCCATGATCTGTGCGATCAGAGGCAACTGGGGGGCTCAGTCAGTTAAGTGTCTGACTCTTCATTTCAGTTCAGCTCTTGATCTGAGGGTCATGAGATCAAGTTCCGCCTGGTGCTCTGCACTCACTGGGGACTGCGGGAGATTCTCCCTTTGCCCCTACTCCAGCTCACACATGTGCGAGAGCGCGCTCTCTCTCTCTCCCTCAAATCAATCAATCTTTAAAAAAAAAAAAAAGCCTGTGTGATCAGAGCTGTCCATCATAAACTAGATGTGAAATGACATACCAAACCATAATACTAGGAACAAAAGACAAGTCTCTTTTCATTGAGTGGTTTCAAGAGATCATTCTTGAGAAAGTCCAACAGGCCAGTTTTGGACAAGCTGAATAAACAAGTAACCCAGCTTTCTATAATACCTACTCTTGTTTTAACCCCTCCTTCTCATTCTACACTGATGGCTTCACAGAGAACTCCATACAAGGTACTTGTGGAAGAAAACCCTTGGCTCTGATGCACAGATGGCTCTGCATATTTGGCTGGTACCACCCTAAAGAGATGGCTGCAACATCCGAGCCCCAGTTAGGACAGTGGTGAAGGTAAATCTCAGCGGGCAGAACTTCGACCAGTATATGAGGTTGTGCTCTTTGTCTGAGATTGAGAACTGCCCATAAGTGAAGATCCTCACTGATCAACAGACAGTAGCTAATGTTTTGGCTGGATGGTCAGGCATTTGGAAAGAACAGGACTGCAGTCAAGGGTAAAGGTCTAAGAACAGACCTCTCAAAATAAACAGATTGGGAAAATATTTATGAGGTACACAAATGCTCATTCAAAGACATCTGCTTCCAAGGAAATGGGCAAATTACACACATTGTATGAATGTCACTTACCCTCTCTCCATAGCCACTCCCAATGCTTTGCTCAATAGACCTGTACGCAAAGTACCACGGAACAGAGACGGAGATATGTACAGGTCCAACAACACAAACATCCCCGCACCAAGACTAACCAGGCTACAGTATTACTGACTGCCTCATCTACCAATAGCAGATACCAAAGCTGAGCCACCAATGTCACACCATTTTCCAGGGGGAACAGCCTGCTATCTGATTATAAGGATTATATTGGATTCCTTCAGCCATGGATAGGGCATCAACTTTTATTCACTATAATAAATAAATGTTCTGAATATGCATTTACTCGTTCTACCTACAATGCTTCTGCCATTCTATTAAACTACTGCCTGTGAACTAAGAGAATGGCTTATGCACTCTCATGGTATTCCACACAACTTTGCTTCTGATCAAGAAAGCACTTCAGGCTCTTTGCTCTTCCCCGTTCGACAGACAGCCCATCTTCAGGTGCAGTGCCAGCCACGTGCCCAAGACAGGATGGTGAAGGTCAGAGTGAACAGATTTGGCTGTATTAGGCGCCTGGTCACCAGGGCTGCTTTTAACTCAGGCAAAGTGGATGCTGTCGCCATCAATGACCCTTTCATTGATCTCAAGTACATGGTCTACATGTTCCAGTATGATTCTACCCACGACAAATTCCATGGTGCAGTCAGGGCTGAGAACAGGAAGCTTGTCACCATTGGGAAGTCCATCTCCATCTTCCAGGAGCAAGATCCCACCAACATCAAATGGGGCAATCCTGGTGCTAAGTATGTTGTGGAGTCCACTGGGGTCTTCACCACCTTCACCTGAAGGGCGGGGCCAAGAGGGTCATCATCTCCACTCCTTCTGCTGATGCCCCCATGTTCATGATGGGTGTGGACCATGAGAAATACAACTCCCTCAAGACTGTCAGCAATGCCTCCTGTACCACCAACTGCTTGGCTCCTCTGGCCAAGGTCATCCATGACAACTTTGGCATCAAGGAGGGTCTCATGACCACCGTCCATGCCTTCACTGCCACCCAGAAGACTATGGATGGCCCCTCTGGGAAGCTGTGGCGTGACGGCCGAGGAGCTGCCCAGAACATCATACCTGCTTCCACTTGTGCGGCCAAGGCTGTAGGCAAGGTCATCCTGAGCTGAACTGGAAACTCCCTGGCATGGCCTTCCACGTCCCCACCCCCAGCATGTTTGTCGTGGATCTGACCTGCCTTCTGGAGAAAGCTGCCAAATATGATGACATCAAGAAGGTGGTGAAGTAGGCATCAGAGGACCCCCTCAAGGGCATCCTGGGGTACACTGAGGATCAGGTTGTCTCCTGCGACTTTAACAGTGACACCCAGTCTTCTACCTTTGATGCCAGGACTGGCGTTGCTCTCAATGACCACTCTGTCAAGCTCATTTCCTGGTATGACAATGAATTTGGCTACAGCAACCAGGTGGTGGACATTATGGTCCACATAGCCTCCAAGGAATATGAGCCCCCTGGATCACCAGCCTCAGCCAGAGCAAGAGGAAGAAAGAGGCCCTCAGCTGCTAGGGAATTCCTGTCTCAACTTAACCCCCAAAACACTGAGAATCTCCCAACCTCCACTGTTTCCATCCCAGACCCCCTGAAGAAGGGGAGGGGCTTGGGGAGCCCTACCTTGTCATGTACCATCAATAAAGTATACTGCATTCAGCCAAAAAAAAAGAAAAAAAAACCACTTCAAAGCAAAACACAAAACTAAACAAAACCAGCAAGAAAAACAAAGCAATGGGCACTTGCCCATGAAATTGACTGGTCTTACCATGTTATCCTAGGAGCTGGCCTGACAAAAAAAAGTGTAGTGCCCTACCAGAATCTCATTGTCAGTACTAACTGGAAGAGAGGTTCTACCTTACAGGGTGATGAATATGCTTAGACTCAAAATAAAACAAAACCACAACAATAAACACCTAACAATTTCTCCCAATAGGGTCGCTATTACACTTAATACCCCATTCAAAGATTTTTTTCAAGCTTTAAGTTTTAACGGTACTACATGCCAAGAGAGGAGCATTCCACAAGGAGTACAATGATCCCATTGAATTATGTGTTAAGACTGCTACCCAGCAATATTGAGTTCCTCCTGTCACTCCCTCTCTCTCTGCCTGCCTCTCTGCCTACTTGTGATCTTTCTCTGTCAAATAACTAAATAAAATCTTTAAAAAAGAAAGAAAGAAAGAAAGAAACCAAGGTGGGAGGTGGGGCACCTGGTGCTTGGTCAGTTAAGCATCTGCCTACAGCTCAGGTCATGATCTTGGGGTCCTGGGATCAAGCTCCACATTGGGCTTCCATTTCAGTGGGAAGTCTGCTTCTCCCTCTCCCTCTGCCCTCATCCCTGCTTCCACGCATTTTCTCCCTCTCTCAAATAAATAAAATATTAAAAAGAAAGAAAAAAACAACCAAGGGATTCTTTAGGGTGCTTCTAAGTCCTTTCATATCCAATAGTAAAAGTGCACAGGTGATTACAAAAACTAAAACAGCTCCACTGAGAATTTAATCCTGCAGAAGTGAAGACTTGGGTGGGTCACTCCACCATGCAAAGACATCTGCCAGCAAAGTGCTGCAGACAGATACAAAATAGGGAGTAGAGGGAGGTTGTAACTAGCAAGTATATCCTTTTGACCAGTAAAGAACTGAGGGATATAGTGGCTATGAATATTCTCTTCCCTTCTTAGTACACGGATGGATGAATGTAGATTCAGAACCAGACACAAAGAAGCAGACAGACATAGAGACTTATTTCACGCAAGAATTTTGGATGTAATTAGTCTTTAGGTGGCACAGTTCTATTACCTGAACAGTAGAGACCTAAAAATAATTAAATTTTAGTAGTTAGTATCACCTAGGGACAGGTAAATTATCTATCAGAACTTTGTGTCTCTCATCTCTGGGGATAGGGAGAAGGAATCTTCATTTGTAAAAAGTAAAAACAGGGGTGCCTGGGTGACGCAGTGGGTTAAGCCGCTGCCTTCGGCTCAGGTCATGATCTCAGGGTCCTGGGATCAAGTCCCACATCGGGCTCTCTGCTCAGCAGGGAGCCTGCTTCCTCCTCTCTCTCTGCCTGCCTCTCTGCCTACTTGTGATCTCTGTCTGTCAAATAAATAAATAAAATCTTTAAAAAAAAAAAAAAAAGTAAAAACATAGTATTTTTGTTGTATTAAAAGTTCAAATATGCACAGAATATATGTATGGAGATGCTGAGTACCAAAAGGGTACACTGTGACAATTATGAAACTACTATCTCTCAGTTCCAAACTGACCCTTTATTTCTCTTCCCTATCATCTTAAGGCTGGGACTCTGCAAAATGCCTTTCTTCTTTCCCAGCCAGTTTCCTGGCTGTCCGGTTCTGACAAAAGGAACACAGGATGGAAACTGGAAAGCATGATGAGGGCGGAAAAGACTTCCCCGGGCTATTACTTGTCACAGCTGTCGATGCTGAGTCAGCACAGGGCCTGGTGGCAGCCAGTCTCCTGCGTTTTATTCTTCTAGTCTCCTGCGTTTTGTTTACTTAGCATTCCCAGAACCCGTCTCACAGAGCTCCTCAGAGGTGGTGACACCAGCCAAACAGCACTCTCTTCAGAGATCCATGTCTCAGCTCCTCGAGTGCTGTTCCCCAAGCTCCTGAGGTACCATCTGGACAGCGGCTCCTCCTGAGAAGCCTGGATCCCAAACCCACAAAGCCTATTCTTAAGTTTGTAGGTGCTGACCACCCTAAGCTCCTTCCTTCAGACCTAGGTGACAGCTGCTTCCCGGCATTACTCTCTGTGTGCTTCCTCAGGGCTTCCTTTCCACTACTTCAGTTCTCAGACACATGTTAAAATCAATTCCTTACGATAAATTCTTTTTGTTGGAATGCATAGTATGGTTTCTGTTTTACTATATAAAATGTTCCATCAATGGAATAAAAGTTAATAATATCATGGTAAATCTCTATTAAAAAATCCAATATTAGGAAGGATGCAGCTGATCTGAGGAGTAATATGAAAGATACTCAAAGATACATTCTTAAGTGGGGGAAAAAAAAGCAAAGTGTAAACTATAGTCTGAATGTGTGTGTCCCCTCATCCCCAAATTCATCTGTTGAAATCTTAACCCCCAAAGGTGACGGTATTAGTAGGTAGGGCTTTTGGGAGGTACTTAAGTCAGGAGAATAGAGCCCTCTGAATGGAATCAATGCCTTTATAAAAGAGGCTCCAGAATGATCCCCTGAGACCTTTCCTTCATCAGGACACAGTAAAAAAGCAAGTACAAAAAAAGATTTCACTAGAAAGCAGCCATGCTGGCACCCTGATCTCAGACTTCCCTGCCTTCAGAACTGTGAACAGTAATAAATTTCTATTATACATAAACGACCCAGTCGGTGGTATTCTGTTAATAGCAGCCAGAACAGATGACAGTACATCAAATTTTGGTACAGTTACAATTGTACTTAAGAAAAGAGATACTTAAAAACGCAAAAATTATTTTTAAGAAAATGGTTTTTACCTTCTACCTTACACCCTTTAGTATAGAAATTTCTTATGTATTACACTTATAACTTAGAAAACAAAGAAACATCAGTAAAACATATCCAAGGATTTAATTCAAAGCACCATCTCACACAAACATCCTAGTCATGCCTAACAAAAAATAATGTCAACAAAAGCCCAAATGGCCCCATTTCCAAAGACATATCCCATTTCTCACTGAAGCTCATCACCTAACAAAAAATTCTCTTTCATCAGCCTCTTAACCAATATAGAGCTACCAAGCACAGAAGCTTTAGGAACAAAGTAAGCAAAACAGTTCCCACAAACTGAATTTAGACTTCAGTAAAAATAGTTTCAACTTTTAAGGGACTCATAAACATATTTTGTTCTCTGAAAGAAAAATCTAGAACTGGAATATTTCCAAGGGTAGGTGGAAAGTGGGGGAAAGACAGAGAAAGTGAAAGTATGGAGGTGTTCTTTCTCTCATAATCGAAAGAAGGTAATTTTTTTGAAACTTCTTACCTTAGCAACTTTGTGGTTGGCTGCAGTCTCATGGGATGTATTTTTTAAACCATCTTTGAGCTGTGTGATGAACAAATCATAACCCTCCGTACTAGAAATATCTACCTTTTCTAAACATGCTGATAAGAGCTGTTGTGCCTAAATAAAAAAAGATGATCACAGAAAATTAAACACAACAAAAAAATGTTACATTCAGATCCTTACTCAAATACTTTAATTTGTTATTATACTGACAAGTACTATAACTAAACTTTACTACTTTTACCTTTTTTAAACAAACTAAATCACATATAATCATATGCTGATTTGAAGGGCTGTTATAAAATCAAATGAGATAAAGCGATATATTTGGCATAACACCACAGAGTAAAGTTTAAATACATGGAAGCTATTATAAACCAAAGCAAGATTTAAAAAAAAAAAAAAACCCTAGATTAAAAAAACCAAAAACAAAAAACCCTAGATAAGCTGACACCATGAACAAAAATTAAAGGTAAAATTTTAAAGAGATAAATGTAAAATCCTTCAATAAGTTTTAAACACTCAAACTATACAAAACCGTAAGAGAGAAGATTAACTAAGTCAACAGGTAATATAAAAAAGCCTCTGTATTGTTACCCACATATTCAAAAAGAACTACCTTAAAACAGAAATACATGGTTGACAAATGGAAAAGAATATATCCACACTGATCCAAGCAAACCTAGGACTCCATACTTAATTGAAGATACAAACAATACTATGCAAACAAGGTTGTGATTAGGTACACAGAAAATCAGCATAAGATGTTAATGGCCAACAAGGTAGAGAAGGTGACAGAAGCCAGATAAATACCTAACCCTTCAGACAGCACATTATGAAAAATACTGATTTGAGGGTCTATTTCATTATAAATGTCCCAATATTTTATTGTAATTCTCTAGTTCTTTGTAAAACCTGAACAGGTTGATACCATCTTGCATCACAGATTCTGTGATGAAATATATATATATATACACATACATATATATATCCTTTATTAGGATATCAACCTTAAGTTATCAGCTAGTATAAATTCCTCAAATTAAGAGGAAAAAATGTCCAATACAACTAAAACTAATTAGTTCTCTATACAAATATTTTAGGCAGGACCCCAGATCCAAATGACAAAAAGAGGACTACTCTCTTTTCAGAACTCAAATTTTCAGCAAACATACTTATAACCTAACAGACAACTATATTATGACACTGAGTGAAAACTAAGTGGATACATGTTGGTATCCTTTTTCTAAATTAGTCTTCCAAAAAGAGAATAAAAACATTTATATTGCACTTTATGTTTACCAATTGACAATTTTCATGCCCTAAAAATGGGAAATATGCTATACTGTTTTTATCAAATAATCATACCACCAAATGCAAAACAATTCATAATTAACAACTTGGTATGAAGACAAAAATGGTATCTCACTTTATTAGGAGACACAGCATTAAAATCTTTTATATTTTATTTAAGATGGTTTAAAATCCAGTAGCTTTGAAAAACGTACTTTCAAATTACACCACATGAACATCAATGCACAGGTAAAGATTTTAAATTAGGGTGCACCTACAAATTAAGTAATGAATATGTAACACTACAGAAACGTATGTATGACTAAAATTTTAAACTGGGATTGTTAAAAGGTATGATACATACAAGCAAAGATTACTGGCTGTTCACTAATATTCATTCCTCCCTTCCATCTTATGTTTAAAAAAGAACTACCTCTTTCCAAGTCTTCTCAGCTTGATGTGACCATGTGACTAAATTCCGGCCAATGGGAGGAACATGAAAAGGGTGGATATGAATGAGTTTGGGAAAGAAAGCAAGAAAGAATGAAGGAGAGAAGGAAAGCAGAAGGGAAGGAGCGGGGAGAAAGGACAAGAGAAAAAAGGGGGAAGGGTCGTACCAGTGTGCTTCCCTGGGCTTCTGCTTTCCCTTTCACTATGACGGGGAAATACTAATGAGCCTTGGAACAGCTGTCATGAATTCAAGAGATGGAAGCTAAGTGTTGAGGTAAGCAGTTACCCCTACGCTTAGCCCTGTCCTGTTACTAAAAAAACTGTACTGTTTAAGCCACTGTATTCTGCTGTCTCTGGTACCGTTTCAACTGCATGGTTCACACTTAAATACCACTCTGATAAGCATCAATTAATTACAAAGAGGAATTAAACAAATGTGATCAGTAAGTCAATTCTGTTTTTATAGGGGCATGTATAAAAAAAAAAACCAGGGTACATATACAATGTTCTCAAAGGACAACTTAATTTAACAGCTAATAAGGTCTGAAATTACATTAAGAGGAAAAGTACACTGATTTATTTCAACTTACCTCTGTAACAGGTAATTCAAGCTGAACCACATCATCCTGCTTTGAAACTGGAGTTTGCAGAGCAGTGTCTAACAACAAGATTCCGTTAAGGTCTTTCCTACACCCTACTGCAAAATCATCCACAAATATAACTTTATCCACCGCAGATATATACTGACATTTCACCTGTCCACCTGGTTTAGCTGTTAAAAGAACAAAAATTCAACACTTAAGATTTAAAAATAGTCCATTAAAAAATAAATGTTTACATGGAAGCTAAATACAGTATTTAATCTCACATTGGAAAACACTGCTCTAAAAGACATTATTAGAGCAACTGATAAACTTGTAATATGTACTATAGATCAGATAAAGTATCACTGTGAAACTGTCAGAACTTAACAGCTCCAGAGCTATTATAAAAGAGAATATAGGAGCGCCTGGGTGGCTCAATTAATTGAGTGCCCAACCCCTGGTTTCAGCACGATCATGATATTGGGGTCCTGGGATCAAGCCCATGTCAGGCTCCATGCTCAGCAGTTAGCTTCAGGATTCTCTCTCCCTCTGCGCCTCCTCTATTCTCTCTCTCAAATACGTAAATCTTAAAAAAAAAAAAAAAGGGGGGGGTGCGCCTGGGTGGTTCAGTGGGTTAAGCCTCTGCCTTTGGCTCAGGTCGTGATCCCGGGGTCCTGGGATGGAGCCCCATGGGGCTCTCTGCTCTGCGGGGAGCCTGCTTCCTCTTCTCTCTCTGCCTGCCTCTCTGCATACTTGTGATCTCTGTCTGTCAAATAAATAAAATCTTCAAAAAAAAAAAAGGAGAGAGAGAGAGAGAAAAAATGATCACTCTTAGAAATAAACAGGCGCCTGGCTGGCTCAGTTGGAAGATCATGGTACTCTTGATCTTGGGGTCTTGAGTTTGAGCCGCATGTTATGTGTAGAGATTACTTAAATACATAAAACTTTTAAAAATAGAAATAAACATAATAATAGAAATAAAGATAAAAAAAGAAACAGAAATAGTAAAGGGTAAGGGGGCAAAGAATGCAACCTAGTCTCAATAGAGCAAAAGAAATAAAATGGGTATATATGTGTGTGAATGATGAGCAAATGTGGTAAAAGTATTTAAAATCAAAACTGATAGAACCAGGTAAAGGGTACAGGGAAGTTCTTTGTTCTATAGTATTTCAGAATTAAAATATTCAGAACAAAAGTTTTAAATATTCAGTATTTGTCAATTTTTTTGCAAAATTCAATAAGCATAAAGTCAGTATGGCCCGTTTCTAGGTAATTACCAAAAATGTTTGAGGACTTTTATAACTGAGATTAAAAAATGAGATAAAAAAATGAGATAAAAGAAAAATGTTTATAACCTAGGTTAAGAGAAACAGTAAAGCCTCTAGTTCAATCCCCACTGAGAAAACACAGTCAACTACCACTAATGATCAACATACCCTAAGGTTTCTGCTGAGTCAGTATCAAAAGAGTATTTTTTTTTTTAAGATTTTATTTATTTGAGAGAGACTGAGAGAGAGAACAAGCAGAGGAAACAGCAGATGAAGAGGGAGAAGCAGACTCCCCACTGAGCAGGGAGACCCATGCAGGACTCAATCCCAGGCCCCGAGATCAGGACCTGAGCTGAAGGCAGACACCCAGGCGCTCCATGTAAGAGTATTTTAATGCAAAAAGTCAGTGAATACATGAACCATAAAATTTCTCAGAATAAGTCAGAGTGGAATTTCAGAAGTCTTATAAAAAACAGTAACAGGCAAGAGGCTTTAAATACCAAGAAAAAAAATTTTTTAAGATAACATCAGTTTCTATACTTAAATTTACAGACTTATAAGGAGATTAATGTTAAGTGTTTCTGTCACAAATAGAGTCTCTGTAAGAAGACTTGAAAGAATGACCAATTATGAAATTTTATTCTATTAGAAAAGATAAACCCCTGTGGGCAAGTAATCCTGCTGCCGGTACACCTAAACTCTAAACTCCCAAAACAACTTTTTCTTTTTTTTTCTTTCCAAAGATTTTATTTATTTATTTGACAGAGATCACAAGTAAGCAGAGAGGCAATACAACTTTATAGAACATCCCAGTAACTAGCTCTGCTCCAACTAATGATACAAAAGTAGAAAAATGGAAATAAATCAGAGTCCTGGTTTTCAATCCTAGGTCAACTATAAAACATGTTATAATCAATGAATATTGGGGTGGTATTCTTAATCTCAGAATAGTATAGTTCTTTTGGACGCTAACAGACAACTTGGAGGCATTACAAAACTGACTGGAACAAATTCATTATCCACACAAAACAAAACAGTAATCTATAGTTCAATCTCAGAATTCAAAGTTTGAAATACATGTTAGCATACAGGAAAATAATCTCTGAAACACAATAACAGGCATATTTACTTAGCACTTCTAATATCTAGGTAAAACCACAAGAAAGACAAATTATAGAAACTCAGGGTAAAATTATAAAAGAACTTACAAAAATTGTTTCAAAACTCCAAAACTCAGTAACAGTAAATATTTTTAAGAACTATTCTTTATGAGGAACCTGGGTATCTCAACTGGATGAGCAACTGACTCTTGCTTTCAGCTCAGGTCATAATCTTGGCATCATGAGATAGAGTCCCACATCCTGCTAAGAGCTCAGCAGGGAATCTGCTTGAGACTTTCCCTCTCCCACTGTCCCTCACCAACTCATGCTCAAGTGAGATCTCTCTCTCAAACAAATAACTCTTAGGGGGAAAAAAACTATTACTTTTTTTAGAATCTTTTTAGGCTTCCAGCAAAACTGAGTAGAAGGCACTTAGAATTCCAATATATGCCCTGCCTCTCCATAACTATAAAATTTTGAAAAACAAACTGCAAATTCTGCTTTACTGTTTAAGGTATGTGCATTTAAGTAACGAATTATTGAAATTATAATTCTGTTAAAAGTTCCCAAGAGAGGTATAAAATATGTGTCAAGACTCTACACCAGTGTAGTTTCCAGATGCGCTTCCACGCAACCTTAGAGAATTCTAACCATATCACACCACTAGAGATTCTTCCACAGATCCCGACTGAAAAAAAGTCACCACTGTTTTTTACAACTTCTTATACACTACACAATACTAGCACTCAAAGTAATGCACACTGATCAAGGAGTCTTTTTAGCAGTTTCTTCAGGCCAGTATAGCAGCATGCTATGTTTATTAGGATGAGTACATTCCCAGTTTTTGACCTTAGTTAGGGAAGGTCGTCCATAAGCAGAGGGCTGTACTGCACAGGGGGTAGAAAGGAGGGTATTATCAGCCATATCCCACTGAAGGACCTTCTGGCACAGTCTGAGGTTTCACACAGACATGAATTTTGAGGTAAGATTATTAAACCCACTACAGACACTTTCTCTCAATTTTTTTACTAGGCTGAAGACTTTATTTTTGAAAGGAGAGCTTGGTTAATATACCCGGACAGTATGCTCAAGATGAGCTTTGCTCATCTGTCCCTAGAAAAGTCCTAGATGGGGCACCTGGCTGGCTCATCAGTACAGCATGCAACTCGATCGAGGGTTTTGAGTCTGAACCCCATAATGGGTAGAGATTATTTAAAATAAAATCTTGGCACCTGGGTGCCTCAGTGGGTTACGCCTCTCCCTTCGGCTCAGGTCATGATCTCAGGGTCCTGGGATAGAGTCCCACATCGGACTCTCTGCTCAGCAGGGGGCCTGCTTCCCTCTCTCTCTCTCCTTCTGCCTGCCTCTCTGCCTACTTGTGATCTCTCTCTCTGTCAAATAAATAAATAAAATATTTTTAAAAATAAAATCTTAAGGGGCGCCTGGGTGGCTCAGTTGGTTAAGCAACTGCCTTTGGCTTGAGTCGTGATCCCAGGGTCCTGGGATCAAACCCCATGTCAGGCTCCTTGCTCTGTTGGGGGAGCCTGCTTCTCCCTCTCCCTCTGCCTGCTGCTCCACCTACTTGTGCTCTCTCTCTCTCCCTGTTAAATAAATAAATAAAATTTTAAATAAATAAATGAAATCTTGAGAAAAAATCCTAGATTTCTGTGCAAGAAAAGTATCTTGCAATGAACAAAGAATATTTTTGGAACTTTTCAACTTCTTACATGTTTGAGCAAGTCTTTCTTACTTAGGAAGCAACAAGACAAGACAGAAATCCTCTAATGTCAGTTAAAAACAAAATCCATGAGTGTTTAAGTCTGACACTTAACTTAGTGTTTGTACAAAATAAACGAACAAATAAAACAAAACAAAAAACACTAGTTTCACAATCAGGTAAATTCAACATTTATTTTTAGTCGTAAGAATAGCCATTTTAAGTACAGAAAAAATAAAAGAGATGAAGAAACCTATAATAGAGCTTGACTATGTCACTCACTTGGAAAACATGTTTTCAAAGTCTTGTAAAATATTATAAGTTATACTTTTTTATTCATGATGCTCTGATTCATGATTTTAGTGGCATTACTATTAAACACTCGATATATTTTAATGTTACCAATAATACTGATAAACTTACAACCTATACTTAAATTATATCTCCCAAGACTACCTTTAAAAAACTTAAATCCGGGACGCCTGGGTGGCTCAGTGGGTTAAGCTTCTGCCTTCGGCTCAGGTCATGATCTCGGGGTTCTGGGATCGAGCCCCACATCGTGCTCTCTGCTCAGCGGGGAGCCTGCTTCCCCTCCTCTTTCTCTCTGCCTACTTGTGATCTCTCTCTCTCTCTCTCTCTGTGTCAAATAAATAAATAAAAATCTTTAAAAATTTAAAAAAAAAACTTAAATCCCATTTTGGCATGAACCATTTATTATTTCATTTGCCTTATGAGTTTAAAATATCTGAAAATAAACTTCTCAAAGAAAGATAAGCTATGCTTAACTAATGTTTGTTATGCTTTCCAAGAAGAGTTGGCTAAAAAGTTATTTTTGGCTTTTAAATAGAAGGAAAAACCCATGGCACATACCCTGTACCACATACTGCACCTTTCTAGAACTCTGTGAAGAAGTAATCTGTAAGGGATGCCTGGGTGCCTCAGTTAAGCAGCCTACTCTTGATACTCAGGTCACAATTTAAGCCCCATGTCAGGCTCTGTGCTCAGTGGGGAGGCTTCCTGAAATTTTTTCTACCTGCCCCTATCCCTGCTTCTGTGTGCCCTCTCTCACTCTCTTTCTCTCTAAAATAAATAAATCCTTTTTTTTTTTTTTTAAAGTTATTTGTGAAGTGACTTTTAAACCTACGGGGATAAAATTTTTAAAAATTGAGCAGGAAATTTTAATAGAGGAAAAACTCAAATTCCTTCATCTACAACAGAAATCAGCAAACTTGTGAAAAGGGTCAGAGAGGAAATATTTTAGGGTTCACAAGATAAATAGCCTCTCTCACCATTACTCACCTCTGCCACTGTAGCACAAAGGCAGCCATAGCCAACATGTAAATAAATGATTGTGGATGGGCACCAGTTAACACTTTATTTATAAAATTAGGAGATAGCCTGAGAGCTACAGGGGTTTGCAGACCCCTTATTGACACTAAAAACCTGCATTAGTGCAGATATTCTTTCCCAGAAGGGAAAACGTCACAAAACAGGTTAAAATTCACAGCCAGACACAGTAAGTTTCTGAAAACTAACAAAAATCTTGAAAGCAAACAGACAAAAAGGCCACATTACTTACATAGAAGTAATAATACAATAAAAACATTTATCATTAAAAACCATAGGGTTCATTAGGAAGTAGACCATTTTTTTAAGCACTAGAGAACAAGAAATTTGCTGACAAAAATGTCCATTAGAAATGAAGGTGAGGGTGGGGCGCCTGGGTGGCTCAGTTGGTTAAGCCTCTGCCTTCGGCTCAGGTCATGGTCTCAGGGTCCTGGGATCGAGCCCCGCTTCGGGCTCTCTGCTCAGCAGGGAGTCTGCTTCCCTTCCTCTCTCTCTCTGCCTGCCTCTCTGCCTACTTGTGATCTCTGTCAAATAAATAAATAAAATCTTTTTTTTTTTTTTTATTTATTATTTATTTGACAGAGAGAGAAATCACAAGTAGGCGGAGAGTCAGGCAGAGAGAGAGAGAAGCAGGCTTCCGCTGAGCAAAGAGCCCGATGCGGGGCTCGATCCCAGGAAACTGAGATCATGACCTGAGCCGAAGGCAGTGGCTTAATCCACTGAGCCACCCAGGCGCCCCAAATAAATAAAATCTTAAAAAAAAAAAAAAATACAAAAAACACAGGGCACCTGGTGGCTCAGCAACCAACTTTTGATTTCAGCTTGGGTCATGATCTCAACTCACAACTCACTTGTGGCCATGAGTTCAAGCCACACACACACACACAGAAATCAGAGGCCCAGTTAGTTAAGCATCTGATTCTTGGTGTCCACTCAGGTCATATCTCACGGTGGTGGGATTGAACCCCATGAAGGGCTTCCCACTTAGTGTGGAGTCTGCTTCAGATTCTCTCTTCCTCTCCCTCTGCGTCTCCCCCAGCTCTTACCCCACAGGCACATGAGCTCTCTAAAATAAATAAATAAAATCTTTTAAAAATAAAAATAGGGGCATCTGGGTAGCTCAGTCAGTGTCTGCTGCCAGCTCAGGTCATGGTTCCAGGGTCCTGGGATTGAGTCCCACACTGGGCTTGCTGCTCAGCAAGAAGCCTGCTTCTCCCTTTCCCACTCCTCCTGCTTGTGTTTCCTCTCTGGCTGTCTCTCTCTCTTCTCTGTCAAATAAATAAATAAACTTTTTTAAAAATTATTAAAAATTAAAATAAAAATTTAAAATAAAAATAAATGAAAGTATAAAAATGAAAGGATAAAAAAAGATATTTCAGGCAAACATTAATTAAAGAAAAGCTAAAGTAGCTATATTTATATTAGACAAAGATCAGAGCAAAGAAAATAACCAGAGATAAATGAGGTCATTACATGATAAAAGGACCAATTCACAAAGAAGAAAAAGCAATCCTAAATACATATAAAATATACACCTAACAGAACTTCAAAACACACACAGCTGGGAACTTAGATGACTCAGTTGGGTAAGCCCTCTGATTTCGGCTCAGGTCATGATCTTAGGATCCAGAGATCAACCCCACATGTTGAAGCCTACTTAAGACTCTGTTTCTTCCTCTCCCTTTGCCCATCCCCACTCTTAAAATAAAAAAATAAAAAATTTAAAAAAATCACATACAGCAAAAATTAATGGAACTGAGAAGAAATAGGCATCCAAATTACAGCTGGAGACTTCAACACTCCTCTCTAATAGAACAGTAGATAAAAAGAAAAACCACCAGCAATATAGAGAAACTGAACCCCACCATCAGTGAATAAGATTTTTAGAATACTCCACCTATCAGAAGTAAAATACACATTCTTTTCAAGTATACATAGAATATTCACCAAGATAGACCATATCCTGGGTCATAAAACAGACCTTAACAAATATATAAGAAGTCAAATTAGGAGTATGTTCTCTGACCATAATGTATTTAAGTAGAAATCAATAACAGAAATATAAGAGGAAATACCTGGAAAATAAACAACATACTCTAAATAATCCACATGTCAATAAATAAGTTTCAGATAATTCAGAAAATATTTTTAATTGGGATGAAAATATATCAATGTGTCAAATGCAAATAAAGCACTACTTAGAATGAAATATGTAGGAACTAAATTCTTATACTGGGGTGGGGAAGAAGGTCTCCAATCAATAATCTAAGTGTTCTATTTAAAAAACAAAACAAAAAAAAACCTAGGAAAAAGGATACCTGTGTGGCTCAGTTGGTTAAAGCCACTAACTGCCTGCCTTCAGCTCAGGTCATGATCCTGGAGTCCCAGGACTGAGTCCCGCACTGGGCTCCCTTCTTCTCATGCTATCTCAAATAAGTAAATAAAATCTTAAGAAAAAATATAAATAAAAAACTAGAAGAAGAAAAGCAAAGTAAATAACTAACAAGCAAAATAAAAATAATGATAGGAGCAGGGATTAATGAAAACAAAAATAAAAATAGAGAAAATCAACACAAGCAAAAAAGAGATCTTTGAAAAGATTTGTAAAACTAGTAAATCTCTAGCCGAGGCTAGCAAAGAAAAAAGACACAAATTACCAATAACATCAAGAAAGAAAAAATACACTATAGATCCTGCAGAGATTAAAAGATAATAAATAAGAAAACACTATGAACAACACTATGCACATGACAACTTAGGTGGCCAACATAAATAAATCTGAAAACTCAGACTGTCAAAACAAACATGATACAAACTTAAAAAGATAACAGGGGAATAATAAGTACAAGTCTACACATATAAATTTGAAGATAGAGGTGAAATGTACCAATTGATTGAAACCACAAAGTACCAAAACTTCCTGTGTATGAAACAGATAATATGAATTGAGGAAACTGAATTAATAGTTAGAAATATTCCAAAGAAACCTCTAGGCCTATCTGACTTTATTGTAGAATTTTATCATACATTTAAGTAACAAGTAACACCAATTCTACACAATTCTTCTCCAATAAAGAGAAGTGGGAATACTTTCAAACTCATTTTATGAAACCAGCATTAAACCTGAAGCCAAGTCTAGAAAAAGATAGCACAAAAAAAAAATCTATATACCATTATCCCTCACGCATATCGATGCAAACACCTTCCACAAAATAAAAGCAAATGGAATTTAGCAAATATAAAAAGAATAACATGCCAGGACCAAGTACAGTTATAGAAGGAATAATGAACTGGTGCAATATTCAAGAATCAATCAATATAAGCTACCACACATTATAGCTTAAAGAAGAAAACCTACATGAACAGATGCATTCGGTAAAATATAATATCCTTTCAGGATTTAAAAAAAAAAAAAAAAAAAAAAACCTCAGCAAATTAGAAATGAAAGGGAATTTGCTCAACCTGATTAAGGACAGCTACAAAGATCCTAACACTATCAACATAATTAATGGTAAAACACTGAATACTTTCCCCCTAAAATCAGGAACAATCCAAGGACACACTCTCAACATTCCTATTCAGTATCGTATTGGAAAATCTAGCCACTGCAATAAAAAATGAGAAGAATTTAAATGCCATGAAGATTAGAAAGGAACAAATTAAACTGTCCCTGTTCACAGACAACATGATTAACCTATACAGAAAAATCTAAAAATAAAAACAAAACTCCTAGAGCTAATAAATGAGTTTAGCAAGGTTATAGTAAACAAAATCAATACATAAAAAATCAGTCAACTGTACTTCAATATACTAGAAATCGGAAGCTGAAATCTACAAAAACCAGTTTATGATAGACTTAAAAATATAAAAATAAGGGCACTTGGGTGGCTCCATCGGTGAAGAATCTGCCTTTGGCTCAGGTCATGATTCCAGAGTCCTGGGACTGAGCCACGCATTGGGCTCCTTGCTCAGCAGGGAACCTACTTCTCCTGCCTGCCATTCCCCCTGCCTGTGCTCTCTCTTTGTGTCAAATAAATAAAATCTTTTTTAAAAACGTTAATAAAATACTTAGATATATACCAAAAGTATGCAGAATATGCATGCTGAAAAGTATGAAAGAAGTGTTAAAGAAATCAAAGACTTAAATGAAACCACGGTTAGGGACTGGAAGAGTCAATATAGTAAAGATGTCAATATCCCCAAATTACTCTAGAGATTTGATGCAATTTCAATCAAAATCCCAGCAGGAGAGGCACCAGGGTGGCTCAATCGGTGAAGCCTCTCACTCTTGATCTCTGCTGAGGTCCTGATCTCAGGGCTGTGAGTTCAGGCTCCACCCTGGACTCCACAATGAGTGGCTCAGTCAGTTAAGCGTCTACCTTTGGCTCAGGTCATGATTGTGGAGTTGTGGGATGGAGCACCATGTTGAGCTCCCTGCTCAGTGGGGAGTCTGCTTCTCCTTCTCCCTATGCCCTTCCCCCTACTCGTGCTCCCTCTCCTTCCTCTTGCTCCCTTTCTGTCTTAAATAAAATCTTATTTAAAAATAAAATTTATTTGAAAATAACAGAACTTATTTTAAGTGCACAGTTGAATGGCATTAAGTACATTCACACTGTTCTGCAACCATCACCACCATCCATCCAGAGAATGGATGGTGCAAAACTTGCAAAACTTGAGCTTTATAATCATCAGGCACTAAGTCCTCCTTCCCATCTCCATACCCCCAGTGCCCAGCAATCACTATTCTACTTTCTATCTCTAGAAATTGACTGCTTCTAAGTACCACGTATAAGTGGAGTCATACAGTATTTGTCCTTTTGTGATGGGCCTATTTCAATAAGCATTATGTCTTCAGTTCATCCACGTTGCAGTGTCAAAATGTCCTTCCTTTTTACCATATTTTGTTTATCCATATATCCATCAATGGACACTTGGGTACTTCTCCTTTTGACTACTGGGAATAATGCTGCTATAAACACAGTGTACAAATATTTTTTCAAGGCCCTGCTTTCAATTCTTTGGGGTATATACCAAGATGTGGAATTGTGATACCATAAAATTACCAAACTAATTTCAATTGTTTGAGGAAACACCACACCATTTTCCGTAACACCCGCACTATTTTACATCCACCAAGAGAATACAATACAAGGATTCCAATTTTCCACATCCGTGCCAACACTTATTATTATATTTAATGATAGTCACTCTAATGGGTGGGAAGTGGTATCACACTAGGTTTTAATTTATATTTCCCAAAATATTAGTGATGTTGACCATCTTTTCATGTGCTTTTTGGCCATTTCTATTTCTTCTCTGAAGAAAGATCTATTCAAGTATTTTGCTCATTCTTTAATTGGGTTGTTTGTTTTTTTGTTGTTGAGATGTTAAAGTTCTCTATACAGTCGAGATATTAATTTTTTATATATACCTAGATATGTGACTTTCTCATATTCTGTGGTTTGCTGTTTTAACCTATTGATAGTGTCTTTCAATGCACAACAAGTTTTCATTTTGATTAAGTCCAACTTGTCTATTTTTTCTTTGGTTGCCTGTGCTTTTGATGTCATATCCAAAAAATCACTGCCAAATCCAACGTCACGAAG
Organism: Mustela lutreola; assembly: GCF_030435805.1. Lineage (NCBI taxonomy): Eukaryota > Metazoa > Chordata > Mammalia > Carnivora > Mustelidae > Mustela > Mustela lutreola. The sequence continues at coordinate 120,113,959 of NC_081298.1, forward strand.
CTTCTCCCTTTGTTTTCCTCTAAGAGCTTTCTAGTTGTAGCTCTTCCATTTAAGGGTTCAACTTCATTCTTTTGCAAAGTGGATATCCAAGTTTTCTCAGCACAATTTCTTGAAAAGATTGTCCTTTCCCCCACTGAATGGTGTTGGCCTACTTACAAAAATCATTCACCACGTATGTGAGGGCTTATTTCTGTGCTCTCTATTACATTAGTCACGTATGTGAGGGCTTATTTCTGTGCTCTCTATTACATTAGTCTACACCAGTACCACACTGTTTTGGTTACTGTAAAACTGTATTAAGCTTTGAAATGTGAGTCCTCCAACACTGTTCTTCTTCTTCAAAGAATGCTTTGTAGAATCCCTTGAGATTCTACATTAATTTTAGGTGGGTTTTTCTATTTCTGCAGAAAACATCACTGGAATTGTGACAGATTGCACTGAATCTAAAAACACTTTGGGTACTATTGACTTTTTAACAATATACAAGTAAGAAATGCTTGTAAGGATGCAGAATTAAGTGGAACTCATCTATTTTTAATGAAAATACATAATGGCACAGCCATGCTAGGTTGGACAGTTTCTTAAGATTTTTTTTTTTTTTTAATTAACTTATTTGAGAGAGAGAAAAGACACGAGCAGGGGGGAGGAACAGAAGGAAGGGGAGAAGCAGACTCCCCACTGAGCAGGAAGCCTTAGGAGGGGCTTGATCCCAAGACCCCAGAATTATGACCTGAGCTGAAGGCAAACACTTAACAGACTAAGCCACAGGCACCCTGGTTTGACAGTTTCTTGTAAGATTAAATATACACTTACCAAATGGTCCTGTAATCCCACTTCCACGTATTTACCCTAGAGACATAAAATCTTACATTCACACAAAAAACTTTACTCAAATGTTTATAGTAGCTTTATCCATAATCACCAAGCTGAAAACATACAAGTGTCCTTCAATGAGTGACTGACTAAACAAATGATGACACATCCATACAATGAAATACTGTTTAGGTATTTAAAAAAAAAAAAAAAAAAAAAAAATGGGGCACCTGGGTGGCTCAGTGGGTTAAAGCCTCTGCCTTCAGCTCAGGTAATCATCTCAGGGTCCTGGGATGGAACCCAGCTCTCTTTCTCTCTCAAATAAATAAACTCTTAAAAAAAGTTAAAAAAATACATACATACATATATGTATGTATATATATACACATATATTTATTTTTATTTTATTTATTTACTTGACACAGTGAGAGAGGAAACACAAGCAGGGGTAGTGGGAGAAGGAGAAGCAGGCTTCCTGCTGAGCAGGGAGCCTGATGTGGGGGTCGATCCCAGGACCCTGGGATCATGAGCTGAGCTTAAGGCAGATGTTTAACAACTGAGCCATCCAGGTGCCCCTAAAGAACTTTCTTTAAAAATATATTTAACAAGAGAAAAAAGCAAAAAGACACTGTTGCCCCAGGTAACAAAATCGTAGGTAACTACTCTATTCCTTAGTCTATTCGATATGTCCCATAAGGTAAATCACTTTTTAAACGGAAATTCACAAAGGTAGGAAACTTTTTAAAAATTATTTAATCCTAATACCCACTTCAAGAAATAGTCAATTCTTGATCAAGGCATTATCTATGTGCATCCCTACAAAACTTGCAAAAATATTATCTGAATTACATCATCTTTGCAAACTGATAGGACACACTGTAAAATTCTATTTCCACAGAGATAACATCAGAGTTCAATGCTTAAAACACTCTACTAATTAAACACAGTATATAAAAACATCATTCAAAGTCTATAAAGAGGGTACAAAATTAGTGTTCTTACAATGCTTTTAAAATATAATTTAAGTAACCAAAAACAAAATCACTTAACAAAAGTTGTTAGTACGTATTATTATTCAAAGCCAAAGTGAGTATTCCTATAAAACTAAACTCGATGCAAAGCAAAGAAGTTTGGGAAAGTTCAAGTGCTATGCCACGAAAAAAGGGTAACAAATGGATGAAATGCAATGCAGTGAGAGTATTATTCCAGGTAAGAGAACCCAACAACTGCCTAGGCATGAGAGTGGGTCTCCAGAAGACAGACTTACTGGAATTAAGAATTCCAAGTTCAAGGGTGGCTGGCTGACTCAGTCAGTGGAGCATGTGGCTCTTGATCTCACAGTTGTGAGTTCAAGCCCCACATCAGATGTAAAGATCACTTAAAAAATAAAATCGTTAAAAAGAGAGAGAGAGAAAGAGTTCCAAGTTCCAATTCTCTCTATTCACTTTATCCTCAAGTTCCACCAAACCTCCTATTTAACTATAATCTTAAGTATATGACATCAATGGAGAAAGTTTTAAGAACATAATCCTCTCTGAAGTTTCCACAGATGAGAATCAATCTTTAAGGACCTATTCCCCGCAAGAAATTTTGGGGACTATTTCAACATACATTACTCAATTTGTCACAGTCACATCTCCCAATCACCTTGGGATGCAATAGTTACATTTTCCTTCAGGATTTTAAACTGGAGATAATTAAGTAAAATTTGGGAGCGACTTTTGCTATCTGATATTGCTCAAGATATCCCTAACCATCTACACACAAATTCCTATTGCTACATGAAGTTGTCCATATGAGAAGGAACTCAGCTATAAATCTATACAATCCTGTAATATGCAGCATATACCTTATGAATTTCTATTTGGAGCTCATACTTGAAACTACTGTTCTCTGTTGAATATAGAAGGCACATATATCCAGACTAGCAGTCACAAAGACCTTTCATCATTCCTCACATAGCCTACATTTTAAATCAGTCCAAGTCAAATTCCATCCAAATATGATGAAAATGTGTCTAGCTGTTCTGCCATACTACAGTAACAGGCCAACAGAAACTTCCCTGGATACCTTCCCGCTGCCTCCTCACCTCACTGGGATCTTTGCTCAAGGGCCACTTTGGAGAGACTCTCCCAGACCACATCACAGCACAAATTTGCCCATTTCCAACCTCATACCAGCTCTAATTTCTTACAGCATTTCTCACCTCTTGGTACAGTGTGTGCGAATTACATCTCTTCCTACCAAATCATGAGTTCTTGCAAAGCCAGGACTTTGTTAACTAGTTTATCAACAGCGCCTGACACACAATAAATGTTTCTGAATAAATGAATCCTTTTCTATGATTTTGAAGAACTTTTTAATATATTAAAACTAAACTACGTGGTAAAATACAACAGTCTCACAGTTTTGTTTGTTAACACAAACAAAGTGTAAACAAAGACAGTTCAGGCATGAAACTAGTTGATCTGGTACAGAGAACCCAGCCATCTCTACCCTTCACAACCCCATTTTCCCCTACCTTACTCCTGCCCTTGGTATGAGATCACTGTCCTTGGCTATAGTGGTATTCTGGTAAATAAGTATCAAAGCACTTAGCTGGTTCAAAAATCAAACAAAACTGAATTACAGCAGAGAAGTACAAAATAGAAAGCAGGAGAAATTTGGTCCTTGATATATCCCTGCTGTTTACAAGCATATTTCATTATATGGTCATTTAATACAATTTAAAACACAATGAGGTAGATTTCAGTAGCAGACAAACTAACTTGGGAGGTTCCTCTTACACTTAAAATTAAGGCTAAATAGAATACTATTCAATTCAAATGAAACCTGCCTCTAGTGTAATCCCAGGCTTATCAAACAAACTTACTCATGAAGTTTGAACCTCTAAACCTAGAAGTACATTAGAATAACCTGGCATTCTGTTAAAAAAAAAAAAAGAAGTCTGTCTGGGCTCCACTCCAGACCACTTACGTCAGAATTCTGGGACCCAAGGTGTGCCTGGGTGGCTGTCAGTTAAGCATCTGACTCTTGATTTGGGCTCAGGTCATAACCCTGGGGTCGTGAGACAGAGCCCCATGTGGGGTACCTTGCTCTGGGCGCAGTCTGCTTCAGATTCTCTCTCCCTCTACCTCTGCTCTTCCTCCTTCCCTAAATATACATGGATGGTCTCTCTCTCAAATAAATAAATAAATAAAATCTGGGGAGAAAAAAAATACTGGGACCCAAGCAGAATATTTTTTTGAAGTTCCCCTGATGATCCTAATGAGCAACCAAGGCTGAGGACACACTGCCCCATGCATCGCCCCGGTCTTACTTCTCTCCAACTCCATAAATCAAAGTACAGAAACAAATCATGAACTTAAATCATAATTTAAATTCTTGGCACCCACAATAAATCTCAAAAGAAAACATTCCTATCTGCCCTGTTCTAATACTTCTATCATTTCCCCTAAAGAGTAGGCATTAATGGGGCGTCTGGGTGGCTCAGTTGTTAAGTGTCTGCCTTCAGCTCAGATTATGATCCCAGGGTCCTGGGATCGTGCCCCACATCGGACCCCCTGCTGTGGGAAGCCTGCCTCTCCCTCTCCCACCCCTCCTGCGTGTGTTCCCTCTCATGCTGTGTCTCCCTCTGTCAAATAAATAAATAAAATCTTAAAAAAAGAAAAAAAGAATAAGCCTTAATATCTCTCCTAAACACGCAAATAAGACCACAATTACTCCTTTTAGAAGCACTGCTCTTGTCACAAGCTATTTTATATAGCAATTACTTTATTCTATGAAGTATATATACCTCTATTATCTCCTTTTTTATTCTATAAAGTATATATACCTCTATTATCTCCTTTTTTATAACCAAGGAGTTCATCTTTTATTTATTTACTTTTTTTTACTATTTTATTTATTTACTTGACAGAAAGCAAGTGAGCACAAGCAGAGGGAAGGGACAGAGGGAAAAGGAGAAGCTGACCCCCCACTGAGCAGGCAGCCTGACTCCGGGCTTGATCCCAGGACCCAGGGATCCTGACCTAAGCAGAGGGCAGACACTTAACCAACTGAGTAACCCAGGAGGCCCAAACATTCATCTCTTGATCATCTCAGGGTTGTGAGTTCAAACCCTCTCTGGATATGGAGCCTACTTTACAAAAAAAATAAATAAATAAATAAGTAAATGAAAATAATTTAAAAAAAAAAAAAGGAATTACCAGCCCATTTTAAAGATGGAAACTCTCAGAAGTTATCTTGTCAAAGGCATAAGGCCATGGGCAGTATAATGCACATATCAGAAAGGTACCTCCTGGGGCACCTGCATAGCTCAGTGGATTAAGGCCTCTGCCTTAGGATCAGGTCATGATCCCAGGGTCCTGGGATCGAGCCCCACATTGGACTCTCTGCTCAGCAGGGAGCCTGCTTCCTCCTCTCTCTCTGCCTGCCTCTCTGCCTACTTGTGATCTCTGTCTGTCATATAAATAAATGAAAGCTTTAAAAAAAAGGTACTTCCTGCCTATTCTGCTGTTCTTACAAACTATATTACAGCAATCTATTGCTGTTTATAGTCTATCTGTAGTTACAGCCAACTGCTGTTAAAGACAAAGTACCAAATTTTAACAACTTAAGTATGGTTACCAGTACAAATTGCCAGTTAAACAACAAGGTTATAATGGGTGCACATTTACTTCTGCTTCCTCCCAAGTCTCACTAAAAAGATAATAAAGAGGGCATTAAACAAACCCACAGAGACAAAAAGAACAAGTTAGGAGAAAAAATAAAAAAATTTCTTGAAGTTAGAGGCCAGACAGAAGAGCCTTAACAGACCAATACGCCCTGGGAAAATCTCAAAGCTAAATCAGCAGGGAGGAAAGGCCAAAGTACCTATGCTGTAGTAGGTTTTTCAAAGATGTTATTTATTTATTTTAGAGAGAGAGTGAGAGATCGCATGTAGGCGTGCAGGGAGGGCGGGGAGTGGCAGAGGGAGAGAATTTTCAAGCACAAATCCCTGCTCAGCAGGGAGCCTGCCATGGGGCTCCACCTCACAGCCCAGGAGATCATGACCTGAGCTGAAACCAAGAGTCAGACGCTCAACCAACTGAGCCACCCAGGCACCTGGGCACCCCTGTGTTGCAGTATTTTTCAAATTACATAGTAATAAGTCTAAAATAAAAATTATTTCAAAGTAGTAGCCTTTCGCAGTATTTCTTTTTTTTTTTAAAGATTTTATTTTTTTATTTGAGAGAGAGACAGTGAGAGAGAGCATGAGAGGGGAGAAGGTCAGAGGAAGAAGCAGACTCCCCATGGAGCAGAGAGCCTGATGCGGGACTCGATCCCAGGACTCCGGGATCATGCCCTGAGCTGAAGGCAGTCGCTTAACCAACTGAGCCACCCAGGCGCCCTCGCAGTATTTTTTTCAACCAACGCTAAAAACATAGCTCCTCTAATAACAGACCACTAAATTTTTTACCTTAAACTAGGAGTTCTCACACTGAAAATCATGGTAGCTACAGGTCAAAGGGACCAATCCAAGATCCTCAGGCTATTTCATCACTCCCACCCTTGTGCTCTGCACCCTAATACCAATGTGCTTATAACAAACACCACCTGCTTCCCGCCTCTTACTTGTGCTGTTTCCTCTACCTGGCTAACTCTTTTTCTTTCAAGAGCCGAGGTGTCACCTCCTCTAGAAGCTTTCCAAATTGAGAGCCAGGGAGGATTTTAAATTCATCTTATTATCCCCATATGGCAGAAAAATACTTGTTGAATTAACTACATAATTAAAAACAACAATACAAAAGTATTAAGCACTAGCATGCTTATGGTGGATTAAGCAGTATCTACATGTATCAGTTTATTTAATCTTTCCAATAACCCAATGAGTTGGGTGTGCAGAGAGGTTAAGCATCTTGCCTAAGGGCACAGATAGTAAGTGCTGAATCATGGACTGAAATGCAGTCTGGCTCCAGAACCAACATCCTTAACCACCAGGCTCAGCTTTCTCTTTAATTGCCAACATCTTCCCAATCTGTGTTCCCAAATCCTGAAGCTTCAACTCTGAATGCCCAAAACCTTCTGGACATCTCTAGTTGGATGACATTCAAGAACTGCAAAATTAACACAACCAATGTCACTATCTCCCTCTTGCTCCCAAAATCCTCCAACAAAAACTACTTACCACATCTTCTTGTCTTACTTCAGTTAATAAATACCATTCATCCAGTTACCCAAAGTAGGAACCCACACATGAGTACTTTTCACCTATCCATCTCTCTCATCCCCACAACTGCCAAAAATTATGGTTCCTACCTTTCAAACTAACTTACACAAAGCTCTCATCATGTCTCATACCTGGGCATTAGTTTCAAACCTCTCTAAAAACAAATTTGATTATGAAATAACCTACAATGGCTCCCTACCACTGACATCATGTCAAATTTCTTTTTTTTTCCTAAGAATTTATTTTTTGAGAGAAAGAGAAAGCATGTGCACAAGCAGAGGGGAGAGGCAGAGGGAGAAGCAGACCTCCCACTGAGCAGGGCTTGATCCCAGGACCCTGTCTGTATTCATGACCTGAGGTGAAAACAGATGCTTAAAGCAACTGAGCCACCCAGGCACCCCTCAAGTCAGATTTCTTAACAAAACGTATTATGATCTTGTCTTTGCCTATCTCTCAGCTTCAACTTTAACCATACCCTCACACATCCTAAACTCCCAACTGGTTTCCTTCGAAAACTTCTCTCTGTTCCTTGAATTTGCCATGTTTTTAAAGACCACAATGTCGGGGCACCTGGGTGGCTCAGTGGGTTAAAGCCACTGCCTTCGGCTCAGGTCATGATCTCAGGGTCCTGGGATCGAGCCCCACATCGGGCTCTCTGCTCAGTGGGGAGCCTGCTTCCCTTCCTCTCTCTCTGCCTGCCTCTCTGCCTACTTGTGATCTGCCAAATAAATAAATAAAATCTTAAAAAAAAAAAGACCACAATGTCTCCACACAAACAAGTACCCTAACTTAAAATGATGATCCCTAAAATGTTCCCTCCCACCATCTCATCTTTCAAAATGAATCATTAAAGCAACCTCCTTTGAGAAGTCTTCTCTACTTCCCTCAGGTTGAAGAAACTACCTCCTGTGTACTCACACAGCACTCTGCATATCTATGTTATAGTACTTATAACATTACACTAAAATGATTTACCTAAGGGCAGCCATTAACCAGCTGCCTTTGGCTCAGGTCATGATCCAAGGGTCCTGGGATTGAGCCCTGCACTGGGCTCCCTGCTTGGTGGGAAGCCTGCTACTCCCTCTCCCACAACCCCCTGCTTGTGCTCCCTCTCTCACTGTGCCTCTTTCTATCAAATTAATAAATAAAATCTTAAAAAAAAAAAAAAGATTTACCTAAACACATCACCAAGCATGCATTCAAAGGCCAAAATGTTGCCTTGATTCTTTTTTTTTTTTAAGATTTTTATTTATTTATTTGATAGAGAGAGATCACAAGTAGGCAGAGAGGCAGGCAGAGAGAGAGGGGGAAGCAGGCTCCCCGCTGAGCAGAGAGCCCGATGTGGGGCTCGAACCCAGGACCGTGAGATCATGACCTGAGCTGAAGGCAGAGGCTTAAACCACTGAGCCACCCAGGCGTCCCTGTTGCCTTGATTATTTTGTGCCCCCGTGTCTAGCATATGTTCAATAAATGTATAAATAAATATAAATCAACTAGCTCGGGGCGCCTGGGTGGCTCAGTGGGTTAAGCCTCTGCTTTCAGCTCAGGTCATGATCTCAGGGTTCTGGGATCGAGTCCCGCATCGGGCTCTCTGCTCAGCAGGAGCCTGCTTCCTCCTCTCTCTCTCTCTCTCTCTCTCTCTCTCTCTGCTTGCCTCTCTGCCTACTTGTGATCTCTCTCTGTCAAATAAATAAAATCTTAAAAAAAAAAACAAACAGGGGCACCTGGGTGGCTCAGTGGGTTAAGCCGCTGCCTTCGGCTCAGGTCATGATCTCGGGGTCCTGGGATCGAGCCCCGAGTCCTGCTTCCTCCTCTCTCTCTGCCTGCCTCTCTGCCTACTTATGATCTCTGTCAAATAAATTTTAAAAATCTTAAAAAAAAAAAAAAACTAGTTCTTCACATTACCTTGCTCTTTTCACAATTTCAAGTCCAAAATCAATTAACTTACATAGTCTATATTTCTCCTGGAATACAAAAGTTATTATAATTATGTCCATTATATTTCAGTCACATTTCCATATACACGGAAAACTGTAAGAATACTGCCACTTCAACCACATATCTGCAACAAAAATGTCTGCAGTATTTAAATAGCCACTGCTACCAAAAAAATGAAAAAATACTTTGAGCGTGTGTGTATGTATGTATGTGTATATATATATATATATATATATATATATATATATATGTATGTATATATATATATACAACCACTTTCTGGGGTAGACACTATTACTATTCTCATTTTATGGGATGAACTTCAAGATCAAACAGAACCAAGGTTTAATCCCAAACTGTTTGGATCCAGAAGCTATCTTATAGAGACCCTCAGCAAATCTATAGCTAATAAAAGACTTAGACAAATTATTGTTAGAGAAAAATCATCCTTGAACAGATAATAGTTAGGAAAAGATCCGAGATAAACATAAAAAAAATTTGGATCAATTTTTCTTGCTCTAAAAACAGATCAAAATATTTTTTTAATTTTAATATAAATTCGCTCTAATTAACTGTGGGAAAATGTTTTGTTAATAAAAAGCAAACTGAGGGGCGCCTGGGTGGCTCAGTGGGTTAAGCCGCTGCCTTCGGCTCAGGTCATGATCCCAGGGTCCAGGGATCGAGTCCCACATCCGGCTCTCTGCTCGGCAGAAAGCCTGCTTCTCTCTCTCTCTCTCTCTCTGCCTGCCTCTCTGTCTACTTGTAATCTCTGTCAAATAAACAAATAAAATCTTTAAAAAAAAAAAAAAAAACAGCAAACTGGGGCACCTGGCTGGATCAGTTGGTAGAGAATGCAACTCCTGGTCTCAGGTTTGTGAGTTCAAGCCTCACACTGGGTACAGAGATTACTTATAAAATCTTAAGGGGCGCCTGGGTTAAGAGTTCGACTCTTGTTTTCAGCTCGGGTTGTGATCTCAGGGTCATGCGACAGAGCCAGGCTCCATGCTCCCCGTACAGTCTGTTTAAGACTCTCTCCCCAGGGGCACCTGGGTGAACGAACAGTCATTAGGCATCTGCCTTCAGCTCAGGTCATGATCCCCAGGTCCTAGGATCGAGCCCCACATCGGGCTCCTTGCTTGGCGGAGAGCTAGGCTTCCCCTGCTCTCACTGTCTATCTCTCTCAGTCAAATAAATAAATAAAATCTTTTAAAAAAAAAAATAAATAAATAAACTCTCTCTCCCTTTCTTTTTGCCTCCCCTTCAAATAAATAAAAATATCTTTTAAAAAATAAAATCTTGGGGCGCCTGGGTGGCTCAGTGGGTTAAAAGCCTCTGCCTTTGGCTCAGGTCATGATCCCAGGGTCCTGGGATCGAGGCCCGCATCGGACTCTCTGCTCAGCGGGGAGCCTGCTTCCTCCTCTCTTTCTGCCTGCCTCTCTACCACTTGTGATCTCTGTCTGTCAAATAAATAAATAAAATCTTTAAAAAAAAAATAAAATAATAAAATAAAATAAAATCTTAAAAAAATAAATAAAATAAAACAGCAAATCTTTGACATAAGGCAGGTCATCACGTAGCATTACTTTAAAGTCAGTCAACTGTAACATAAAGTTTGTACTGAGCCCACAAAGAGATTTGCCCAATTAAGTTTTTATAAAAAACTCAGATGCAGACACGCATGGGTGGCTCAGTCCATTAAGCAACTGCCTTTAGCTCAGGTCATGATCCCAGGGTCCTGGGATAGAGCCCCACATCAGGCTCCCTGGAGCCTGCTTCTTCCTCACCCTCGGCCACTCCCCTACTTGAGGGTATAGGCACACGCTTGCTTGCTCTGTCAAATAAATAAGTAAAATCTTTCAAAATAAAAGGGGGGGTGGCGCCTGAGTGACTCAGTGGGTTAAAGCCTTTGCCTTCGGCTTGGGTCATGATCCCAGGGTCCTGGCGCTCTGCTCAGCGGGGAGCCTGCTTCCCCATCTCTCTCTGCCTGCTTCTCTGCCTACTTGTGATCTGTCAAATAAATAAAACAAAATCTTAAAAAAAGAAAAAAAAAGAACTCGGATGCATTCAGGAGACAACTATCTTCTAGGGCTACTGAAATCCCAACTCTATATTGTGTTCATTATATTTCATAAAATAACTAGAAAGAGACTAGAAAGGTTTATCTTCCCAAGGTAAGTCAGGAAATAGGAAGTTGTATGAATCATTTACAATTTCCAAAACAGACCTACAGAAAGGTTTTATATTTTATCCAAATTAGTGCAAGCTTAATTTAGGAAATAGTAAAAAAGAATATTTTCTACCTCTAACAAAGTGATAATAAGTATGAATTTGATCCCAAAAAATATTTGAGAAATACACAGGGTAACCTAACTAGTCTTCTATGCTCCAAGACTTCTTAGAGCAGGCAGCTCTGGGCTTTAAGTCTGAACAAGAAGCTCAAAACAAACAAAAAATAAATATGTAAAAATTCTCCCAATCTGAACTCCACCACAACTGGAGTAGAGTACAGTGATCTTTTTCTCACTTATGACCATCGTGCAAATTTCTCATACCTAATCAAAGTCAATGTCAAAGGGAAATATTCACAAAGAAATCTGAAACTAGATTATTTGTCTAAAAACACTGAGCAGGGGCACCTGGGTGACTCAGTGGGTTAAAGCCTCTGCCTTTGGCTCAGGTCATGATCCCAGGGCTCTGGGATTGAGCCCTGCATCAGGCTCTCTGCTCGGCAGGGAGCCTGCTTCCCCCTCTCTCTCTGCCTGCCTCTCTGCCTACTTGTAATCTCTGTCTCTCAAATAAATAAATAAAATCTTTAAAAAATAAAAATAAAGGGACGACTGGGTGGCTCAGTTGGTTAAGCAGCTGCCTTCGGCTCAGGTCATGATCCCAGGGTCCTGGGATCGAGTCCCGCATCGGGATCCTTGCTTGGCAGGGAGCCTGCTTCTCCCTCTGCCTCTGCCTGCCTCTCTGTCTGCCTGTGCTCACTTGCTCTCTCTCCCTCTGTCTCTGACAAATAAATAAATAAAATCTTTAAAAATAAATAAATAAATAAATAAATAAATATAAAAAAATTTAAAACTGCGCAGTTTTGGAGTTTCCTCCAGGTGACAGAAATCTGGAGCCCACTTCAGAAACTGTAGACACGATGTACACATACGGTACAACATCTACTTATTACTACCCACACACATTCATCTTCAGTTACTTACTTACAGACAGTGTATGAACAATCCGTGTGCACACAGAACTAGTAATACAATAGTCTTAACTTCATTCTGACATTAAGCCACACCAATACACTGAAAGACATTCTTCCAAATAGAGATAATATTCGTCACCAGCATTTAAATTTCCATGTGCACTTCAATGATATCTATCTGTCCTCTGTATATAAACACTAAGTCAGTGACCATTTTTTAAAGTAATAGTGAGAAGCATGGTAATAGCAAGTACCCATGAGCCTTAGGAGAATTAACATTCACTGTGTACATATGCCAAGCAGCATTAGGCACTTTAAACATGTTTACCACTTAATCTATACAACCATTCTATTAAATGTTCATCTTAATCTTAATTTACAAAAGAAAAAGCTGAAAGTTCAGGAAGTTTAGAGACTGAGTTAGTAAGTGAGCTAAAAGTCAAAATTCAGGAATACCTAAAATATAAACACCCATTCTCTTTCTATGTGCCCTCAAAAAAGTTTATTAAAAAAGCAAACAATACAAAATGTACTATTAGGGTAGGAAGGCACTATTTTAGAAATCAAGAGAAAAACACCACCAGTAATTAAATAAGAAAATATTGAGTAGGTACGCCTGGCTGGCTCAGTCAATAAAGTATCTGACTCTTGATCTCAAAGCCATAAGTTCAAGCCCCATGTTGGGTATAGAGATTGCTCAAATTAAAAAGAGGGGAGGGAGAGGAAGGGAAAGAAAATAAGGGAGGGAGGGTGGAGGGAAAGAAAAACTGAAGAAATCAGCATTACCTCACTCTTACATCAAAGCAAAAACTAGATGGATTTTGCTGGATGGTAAAAGGTGGTAAATAGGAAAAATTCCTAAGTTCAAATTTAGAGTGAAGTTCAAAAGATTTAACACAGAATATCAAAAAGGTTTAAATAAAAAAAAAAAAGAGTATTTACAAAGATTTACAAGTAAATAGAAGAAGTATTTTTGAACAGTAAACACACGTTCTGTTCAAAGAACTTTCCGTGTACTAACACTCCTAATAATTAGGACAATTATATCCCCCTTTTGCAAATGGGGTAACTGGAACAGAAATGTTAAGTAATTTAGTCAAGGTTACACAGTTAAATTGGGAGGTGAGGGAAAGCAGAAATTGGGATCTTAACCTAAGCCAACAGTCTCCACAACCAGGCTCCTTCCTTTACGCTAAATTGCAGGAACAAACTATAGCTAAAGAGAGGAACAAGCCTAGTAATACAAACAATATGGTCAAGTGGTGTATGGAGAGAGCTATTTTGATTTTCAAAATCCCAAGTACACAAATTAGCCTGTGAAAAGATGTTCAGCATCCTATGTCATCAGGGAACTGCAAATTAAAACAATGAAATACCACTACACACCTATTATTAGAATGGCCACAATCCAGGGCGCCTGGGTGGCTCAGTCGGTTAAGTGTCTGCCTTCAGCTCAGGTAGTGATCTCTGGGTCCTGGGACTGAGTTCATTGGGGAACCCATTTCTCTCTCTGCCCGCACCCCCATGCTTGGTCTCGCTTTCTCTCAAAAATAAATAAATAAAAATACTTTATAGAAGAAAAAGGAATGGCCACAATCCAAAATGGAAAAATAGCAAATGCTGAGAAGGATGTGGAGCCACAGGAACTCCCATTCACTAGCACTGGGAAAACAAAACAGCACAGCGGCTCTGGAAACAGTTTGGCAGTTTCTTGCAAAACTAACATAATCCTAACACTCAATCTGATATTCATGCTCCTTGCTACTTACCCAAATGAACTAAAAACCCAAGTCCACAAAAAACCCTGCACACAAATACTTATAGCAACTTTATTCATAACTGCCGCAACCTGGAAGCAACCAAGATGTCCTTCAGTAGGTGAATGGGTAAATGAATTGCGGTCCATCCAGACAATGGAATATCATCCAAAGCTAAAAAGCAAATGGGCTACCAAACCATGAAAAGACATGGGAGAACTTAAATGCATATTCTTAACTGAAAGAAGCCAAACTGAAAAGGCTACTGTATAATTCCAACCATGTAACATTCCAGAAAAGGCAGAACTATACAGTGAAAAAAATCAGGGAGAGGCAAGGGCAAGAGAGAGAGACAGGTGAATGGGCAGAACAGAGAGGATTTTTATGAAAGTGAAACTATTCTTTTTTTTTTTTTTTGTAAGATTTTATTTATTTATTTAACAGACAGAGATCACAAGTAGGCAGAGAGGTGGGGGCAGGGGTGTCCTGGAGGGAAGCAGGCTCCCTACAGAGCAGAAAGCCAGATGCAGGGCTGGATTCCAGGACCCTGAGATCATGACCTGAGCCTAAGGCAGAGGCTTAACCCACTGAGCCACCCAGGCACCCCTGAAAGTGAAAATATTCTGTATGATATATCCATTTTTCACAACCCACAGAATGTACACCAAAAGTGAACACTAATGTCAACTACAGACCTGGGTGATAATGATGTGTTAATGCAAGTTCACTGATTATAACAAACACACTGATAGTGAAGGGAGGTTGTGTGTACAGAGGGAACTGGAGGTATCTAGGAACTCTAGACATTCTGGTTAATTTTACCATGAACTGCTCTAAAAAACAAAATCTATTTAAGAAAAGAAAGGAGGGGAAAAGGTGTTTATTTAGCAGTTGGTATGTAAGGAAGCACCCATTTAACATACTCATTAGCCTCTATACACAACTGAAAAGTATTTATTAGTATTTTGCACTGGGCATCCTGAGGAGGGGATATAAACAAGAGGACAGGTTCCTTCCCACAAGGAGTTTTAAATATAGTTAAATGGACATCCTATATTCACAAAAAGCTAAATGGAATTTAAATAGTCCAAGACAGAAAACATACCACAAACAGTAAGTTGCCAAATTACTAAAATAGACATTAAGAGGACAACATGTGCGTAGGGGTTCAGTGGATCGCTTCAGACAAATAAAATCAGGAAGTTAAGATTTGCTCTAGGACCTAAAAAATGGCTTAGATATGCCTGGAGGGGACTGGCGCATTCCAAGAAAGAACAAAACTACCCAGTTAGGAAAGGAAATGAAATGAACCAGTTCACAAAACTAAATAGGGAGACAAGACTAGAGAGATTGGTAGAAGTCAAAGAATGCCAGGCCAAGGAATCAGCCTAGGAACGCTAAATTCTTAACTCTTAAATGCTAAAAAGGAGCAACTTGCCTAACCTCTGTTATACCGATGGCTCTTAATCTAACGAAAGTGTATTTACAAACACTGCATATCAGATACAGATATGTGCTAGAAGACACATTCAAAAATTCACCACCTCTGCTACCCAACTGAAGACATACATACGTCCTGCTTCCCATCCTTCAGTTTTCAATCTACTCTAGGAAGCTACCCATAATCCTACAATCTAACTCATTCAGAAGACACCTATCACCCAATAAAACTCCATCATTCTTTTTCCCCTCACACAAAGATGTCTTTCTTCTAGGGTAAAAAACAAAGTAGCTCCTTGCCCCTTAACTGGAAAGAGGGGTCATCTTAGGACCATGGTCACTACTGGCACCTTCTCCTCATTCTATTTATATGACGGTCACCCTCTATTAATTATTAAAAGCAAACCTCCTAAATAAGTATGTTAAATACATACATATAACAGGCAAGACAAAAAAAAAAAAAAGCAGCATTTGCTCCCCAATCACCAAAATAGATGACATACATAAGACTCTATACAACCTCTGGTAATTATCATCAATAACTGCAATTCTCATAAATGAAAACATCACAGATTTTGTCCACTGTTACTTTCAAACCTTTCCTGTAATCCTTTTGTTTACCATAGACTCTTCCACATATTTCAAATCACATACTCAAACTTCAATGTGTGGGCATCTGCGACTATATCCAATCCCACACTTTTCTAATTAACAAATTCCCCATCATATGCCAGCTAAGTTACCCAAATCAATGATGTTCTATGCATGTACCTTTAATCTTGTGTTAAAATCCTCAAACCCTCCCCTTTAGGAATCTACCACTAGAGTGACTATTTTCTCCCCTTTCATAACAGACACATTCATACATGCCCAATTTCCTCAACCATTTATTACAAACGCTCACACACATTATTTTTCTCAAACATAGGCTCCAAGCATAAAAACTCCCCATCAGACTCCTTTCTATCAAAAGCATTGTAAACCTTCCATTAATATGGCTTTTTATAAAAAATTCAAATACATATATTATAACACCAATTAGTCGAAGTTTACAATCATGAAAGACAGTATTAGATATTGTTTAAAGATACAAGCATATGCTAAAATACATAAAAACGTGTGAAAACAATAAAACCAAATTAAGGAGAATGCTCACAGGGGAAGGAGGATTGGAAGAATACAATCCAAGAGACAGAGAGGAGGCTCAACTTTCTAATGTTTTATTTCATTAACAGAATCAGGAATACATGGTTGTTCACCTTATTCTTTATACCTTTCTGTAGCTGAAATATTTTAAGGGAGTTTAAGAAGAAAGATATCCAATTACTAATTAGTATCTCCCACTCATACATAGAGACAGGTTGTTATGTCCAAAATGCAGTTACTACTCATAGTTACATCTGGGACACCCCTCCTGTCCTTTACCTTAAGCCAAGAAAAGAAAACTTACAAGGCTACAATCCAAAACTTTCCCTTAGACGTATCTTAGATATGGTCCAGGCTTATATTCTGTAGCTATATACAATCCATTTCTTTCACAACTCTCATACTGACAAAAGTTAAATCTCTTATTCTTCTATCCCTACACTACTATTAACTCTTACATGCCTTATTCCATAGCAAACCAGAACAATGAACTTATTTGTGTATGTTACTTGTGTATGTTAAAATCTGTGTCTGTTAAAACTTAAGTGAACTGTTTAGCCACATAACTAATTTACTCTGCTGAATGCAGGCATACACACCTCTGTGCACGCGTGTAAGCCACTCATATACTAACTTTTCTATCTCAATTTGTAACCTCTAAATTAAACCATACATCATTCAACCGCAAATGAAATGTCATCTCACCAAACACAGTTTAGCCAGAGTTAATTCCAAAACACTCCACTCCAGTACACACAGCGTTCACCTAATGCATAAAGTCCCGTCCCTGGAACAACGTTTACTCCACCCAGAAGTGCTCTCCTCCACTGGCGAGACTCACACATACCTCCGAATCCTAACTTTCGGCCCGCTGTGGTAGAACAAGGAGGGCCTGAAGTTTCACCTCATCACGATCCCAAAGGAATCTATATTTCATACACCGCAGGCTCGGAGCTTCTCATCACTAGGGGGTCGAAGTTGGAAGCCCCGAGCTAAGGGACAAGGTCTAGTCTTCCATGGCGTCCGCCTGAGTCCTGAAGTCGTCGACCGTACAGTTCAGGCAGCCGGCCCGCCTACTTCCCTCCCCACCCCCACTCCAGGCGCACCCCACCCCCACCCCCGGCGCGAAGCCCGCTGTACATCCTTGCACCTGCGGATCGTACGAACAGCCGAGGATCCGCTTCTCTCCACCCGAGGGAAGGGCTTAGATGCCGGCTCCGACACTGGCCTCCGGCCACCAGGCTCTCACGTCGGGACCAACCGGGCGACCCGTTCGCTCTCTGATCTAGCAGAAGGCAGCAGCGACACCTTCTCCAAAACCGACCCGGGGGCCTGCCCTTCTCAGGTGCCGGGCTCCGAGGCCTCCTCACCTCTCCCAGAGGACCAACCTACACCGGACACTCAAGGCCCGAAAGGCAACTCCCACCACTCCCCGACCCGCCAGTCTTTTCTTCCCAGCTGCAGCCGCTGAAAAAGCCAAGCCCCACGGTCCTCCTCCACCAGCTTCCGGGCCTCGGCTCACAGGCAGGCCTGAGCCCCCAGCCCTGCCCTCCGCCACCCCATTCCCGTCACGCCGCTTCCCCTCCACCGGAGGCCGAGCCCCGGGGCTGGGCGGCTTCCTTCCCCGGCATCCCGCGGGCCGCGCTCCTCCCGCGGCGGGCCCGGCCCCCGCCCGGCGTGCCGCACACTCACCGCTGAGCGCCGAGGCCTGCAGGGTGGCCCCCGAGGTGCCGTCGATGACTTTGATGGTCCCGCGACTGGTGACGGCTAGGATGGCGTTGAGCGCCGGGTGGTAGGAGAGGCTGTGCAGCCCGTCGGCGTCGCAGCGCATGCAGCCGTCTCGCAGCACCAGCCACTCCGAGACCCCGGCCGCTCCCGCCCCCGCCGCCGAGGAGCAGCCCGGGCCCGAGGCCGCCGCAGCCGCAGCCGCCATCTTCCGGCCTGCGCTCAGCACAATCACACTGGGAAGCGGCTCAGTGACAGTCCCGGGAGGTGCAGCACCGCCGCCAGTCACCATCCGGGGCCAGGGGGCAAGCGGAGCGCGTTAGCCGGAAGTGAAGTCAGGCGCCGGCACGCACGCGGGACGTCGGCCGCGCGCCCGGAGGGGCCAAGCTCGGAGGGAGGTTGGCGGGGGAGGGGGAGAAGGAGCGAAAGAGGCGGGACCTGGGGAGGGGGCGGGTAGCGGGTGGCTGGAGCATGCGCGGGAGAGCTGGCGCGTGCCACGCGCCCCCGGTCCAGCCAGCTTCTCGTCCGCAATGTCCCAGTTTTTTGTGGGGTTTTTTTTTTTCCCCTGAGCCTGGGGAGTGGCCGCTGCCTGGGCCCCGCCCCACTCCCAGGCTCCTGGAGATGGGGGTTGGGCTCCATGTGTTTCCGCTAGGCGGGGATCCTGGGCAGTGGGACCGCGCCGAGGTCCTCCGCGGCGGTCCCGGCGGCGACGGCACGCTTTCCTGTAGGAGCTGTGCGGCCGTCTGGTTGTGCGCGGGAGAAGACCCCAGAGTGCGGCCCTAGTCTACAAGTAAGCAGTCTGAAAAACCTCTGGTCTGGATTGGGAGAAACCAAACGACCTCAGTACCCCGTGCCTACTGCACGCCGCCATTCCCAGATCTTTTTGTTGAACAGAAGTGCCAGATTGGAGGTGCTGGAAGTATATTATTTAGCTTAATGTCTTCATCCACGTCACCAACAACTCAACTTCTGTGAGTTGTTAATAGATGTGTGGGGGTGTTGTGGGGCCAGGAAGAACTGTAGTCAAGTAAATTTACTAATCATATGTTTAATCTTTTCACTTGAAAATAAGTATGACGGGTGCCTGGGTGACCCAGTCGGATGAGCGTCTGCCTTTGGCTCAGGTCATGATCCTGGAGTCCTGGGATGGAGCCCCACATTGGGCTTCCTGCTCAGCTGGGCGATTCTCCCTCTCCCTCTGCCTGCCGCTCCCCTCACCCAGCTTGTGCTTTCTGTCAAATGAATAAATAAAATATTCTAAAAAATAAAAATAAAAAAATAAATATTATTAGATTCACACTTGTAAACCCAGTACAGACCTCTGGTCTGCCTCTCCAAAAAAATCATAATCCCTATCTAATTCAAAAAAAAACAGGGGCGTGGGACACCTGGGTAGCTTCAGCCAGTTAAGCGTCTGCCTTAGGCTCAGGTCAGGATGCCAAGGTCCTGGGATCAAGCCCCTCATCATTGGGCTTCCTGCTTCTCCCTCTGCTAGCCGCTCCCCCTGCTTGTGCTCTCTCCCTCTGTGTCAAATAAATAAACAAAATCTTAAAAAAAAAAAAAAAAAAAAAGGCTGGACAAACTCAAATTTAGGGACTTCTATAAAATACCTGACCAGTGTTCCTCAAAGTTGGAACAGAAAGGCCCAATTTACCCAGTTTCTCCAAGAGTTACCTGTTACATACGTTTAGTACAATATCAAAAGCAGGGATTTGACATTTGAATGGTGTGTGTATAATTCTCTGTCATTTTATCATGTGTAGATTGCTATACCACAATCAGGATACCGAACTGTATGTTCTTGGGATCATCCCATTATCTTGAAAACCTAAATTCTTTAAAACCTCAAGTGCTGTTGAGAGGATTGGGAGTCGTGTGAAATGTGTGGAATAGCACATGTGTGGAATAGCACACATTTCAGGACCCAGGTTAGGTTCCTTAAATTGAACTTATCATAAAAATGAAACTGGACAAGACTTGGTGATGTTCAATATCAACTGTGTTGATTTCTTTCTGCATGTGGAATTGAGAAATAGCTAACTTTGAAAATACACTGACTTTCCTGACTAGTCTGTTTTGAAGTGATGGACTTTTGAGGCTCTCCAGCCATACCACGTGAGGCACAGGTGGTGATTGCTAAAGAGAGTAGTAAAATGCATCTATCTACCAAAACAAACATTTTTATCTGATGTTGGGCAGCAACATACAATAAAGTGGAAGAATATCCAAGTATTAAAGTCTACATGAATATATTATTTGAGTCACTGTGGCTTCATGTATCAGTGAACCTGGGCAAGTCACTTAAACATTCTGAGACTGTTCCACCAAATGTCAATTGGAAATGATAAAATTATTTGCCCTACTTAGGTTTGTTATAAGACTTGTAAATTGTAAAACTTATCAAAGTACTTGTAAACTGTAAAAACGAAATCACAGAGGTTAAGGCTTGTCCAAGTTCTTCAAGCTCGTGAGGAGGGGTTAACAGCAAGCTAGAGACTGAGTTCAGGCTGCTTGACTTCAGAACCCAGACCCCTAACTTAACCTCCTGTTCAAAACTTTAGTGCCTTGAGGTTAGTAATGTATGCAAATAGTCAAAATTAAATGTAATTGGGAGTATCATTCTTCAAGTGTTTTATATCTCAGGACACAAGCAGAAACTAAAAACTGCCATTTCAAAGTTGTTTTTTGTCAAGATACATTTGTGCCAAATTTTTTCATTAATCTAAAAGGGTACCTGAATAGGACTTGAATGCAAATCGAGCCCCCCAACTTACTGAGAGGGAAAACAAACTAATAACCTGAACATTAAGTTTAAACTTACTGTACTTCAGTGATATACTATATCGAAAAGAATTGAGGCATCTGCTAGCGAGTGTTACATTTTTTTAATTAGGAAAAAAATACTTCTTTTCTGTGAGTTCAAACTGCTTTCACCTGTAAACCATCATTTTCCAAAGCTACCCAGAAGATCTTCTGAAATAAAACACTAACATAATCAAATAAATTTAGAAAAAACTCCCCCTATATTTCTCCTCCTGGGAGATTTATAATATACCATCCCAAGACTCTGAGACCTCCTATGATACAACATTTCACAAACTCCTATGGCCATAGATTCCCGCAAGTCAAGGGTTTCAATGAGCACTCTGTTGTTTTCTTGATTGTTTTTGTGAATATGTATTTTCGTTTGAGCACTTACTGAGACCTCAAAAATTGCAGTTAAGTGTTTCAGGACCCAGGTTAGGTTCCTTAAATTGAACTTATCATAAAAATGAAACTGGACAAGACTTGGTGATGTTCAATATCAACTGTGTTGATTTCTTTCTGCATGTGGAATTGAGAAATAGCTAACTTTGAAAATACACTGACTTTCCTGACTAGTCTGTTTTGAAGTGATGGACTTTTGAGGCTCTCCAGCCATACCATGTGAGGCACGGGTGGTGATTGCTAAAGAGAGTAGAAATTCCCAATGACAATCATTTTGAAAGAGGAAATTTGTTAGAATCAGAAATGTAGACTCAGAAAGGGGGTGTGACACAGAAAAAGTATTTGACAAAACCCCGCATATCTTCAAAGAGAAAAACAGGGGGCAGCTGGGTGGCTCAGTGGGTTAATCCTCTGCCTTCGGCTCTGGTCATGATCTCAGGGTCCTGGCATCGAGCCGGGCCCGCATCGGGCTCTCTGCTCGGTGGGGAGCCCGCTTCCCCCTCTCTCTCTGCCTGCCTCTGCCTACTTGTGATCTGCCAAATAAATAAATAAATTGTCAAATAAATAAAATGTTTAAAAGCAAAACAAAACTCTAAGCCAACTAAAAACAAAGGGAAATTTCCTCAACTTGGTAAAATGCATCTATCTACCAAAACAAAACAAAAACAGCTAACAAGCGTACTTAACAGTAAAAGACTGAATGCTTTCCCTCTAAAGTCAGGAACAAGTCAAGGACATTACTCTACTCCTTTTCAGCGCAGTACTAGAAGTTCTGGAACTTAATGGCAGTCACTGCAACAAGGCAAGAAAAAGAAATAAGCATAGAGAGCAGTTTCTCAGACCCAGCCTTCTTTCCCTTATGCAGCCGTTGGTGGTGGGGGCCAGTCTTTGGCAAGAAGAGTAGAAGCTAAGGCCTCAGAGGGGGCACAACTACAGGTTGGTGACTGGCTGAGCAGAAGCCTGTGTCTGCAGCTCCACAGGAGCAGAGAGAGAGGCAAAACTGATTCTAGAGCTTACAGAATAAACACTCGCCCTAAATATTCCCTGGTAAATACTAGAGGCACTCTCGATGGGTGGCTGAAGTCATGCCATGGCAGCTAGAATTTAGACACATTCATAACACACTCCAGTAAAAACACACAACACACACATAATTGAGCCAGATACAAACATGGCATAAAACGAATACATGGGGCGCCTGGGTGGCTCAGTCAGTTAAGCAGCTGCCTTCCGCCCAGGATCCTGGAATCAAGCCCTGCATTGGGCTGCCTGCTCGGCGGGGAGTCTACTTCTCCCTCTCCCTCTGCCTCTGCCTGCCGCTCGCCCTGTTTGTGCTCTCTCTCTCATGTAGATAAATAAAAATCTTTAAAAAAAAAACAAAAATGAAAACACAAACGCCCAATGTAAAAAGGAGTCTAAATTTAGAGGGGAAAAAAAAAGTTTGGTGACAATAAAGAACTCTCTAAACTTTAAAAAAAAAATTAGAAATTATCACCCTAATGCCCAGAAGTTACATGGAGATTTGCTTTATCCCAATGCGGGAAATGATGAAGTTCTAATGATTTATAATGGAGAAGCTGATCTCCTATAAATTATGTCTAACTGGCCTGATATTGACAGCTAGTATGTGTATCATTAAAATTCACTCTTGGGGAAGGGTGCCTGGGTGGCTCAGTAGTTTAAGCATCTGCCTTCAGCTTAGATCATGATCCCAGACTCAGCAGGGAGTCTGCGTCTCCTTCCTATACCTTTCCCCCCATGTTCATGCAGATTCGCTCTCTCAAATAAATAAAATCTTTAAAAAAAAAAAAATTCATAGTGACTTTTTGGTGTAAGCAGCCATTGATTATGGAGAAAAGCTCAATATGGCATTAATTGAAAGGATACCTGACCCACTTACCTTTGACCCTTCTAGACAATCATACAAAAATTCACCAGGCTGTTCTGGAGTAAGGATATACACCTTGGAAGCTATAGATATGAAAAGGGTAAGGATAGAATTGCAACCTGATGGGACGCCTGGGTGGCTCAGTTGGTTAAGCAGCTGCCTTCGGCTCGGGTCATGATCCCAGAGTCCTGGGATCGAGTCCTACATCGGGCTCCTTGCTCAGCAGGGAGCCTGCTTCTCCCTCTGCCTCTGCCTGGCATTCTGCCTGTGCTCGCTCTTGCTCTCTCTCTCTCTCACAAATAAATAAATAAAATCTTAAAAAAAAAAAAAAAAAAGAATTGCAACCTGAGGGGTGCCTGGGTGGCTCAGTGGGTTAAAGCCTCTGCTTTCGGCTCGGGTCATGATCCCAGGGTCCTGGGATTAAGCCCCACATCTAGCTCTCTGCTCAGCAGGGAGCCTGCTTCCTCCTCTCTCTCTGCCTGCCTCTCTGCCTACTTGTGATCTCTGTCTGTCAAGTAAATAAATAAAATCTTTAAAAAAAAAAAAATAAAGAATTGCAACCTGAGATCAAAGATGTCACAGACTTTAAAAAGAAAAAAAAAAAAAAAAAGCCAGTAGGAACAAATTGGAAGTTCATTAAAATCCCTGCAAAGTTCATTTGCTTTCCTTTTTGCTTTCATACACTATCTGAGCTACCTTTCTAATAATAATTTTGCAAACATTATTGTGACCCAGTCACTGAGTTAGATTTTTATTAAGCATGTACTACAGACAAGGCATGTGATAGAGTATAAAGATGACAGAAACAACAACAAAGAGACAGTCGTAATATCTGCTCCTTGGGATTTGCAGTCAAGTGAGCAGACAGACATTAATCAAACCATCATCAAACTAAACACACGATTGCAAATGTGTTAAGTGTATGAAGGAGAAACCCTAGTACTATGAAAAAGTAACAGAGGAAGCTGTTTTGGACTGGAGGAGAGTCAAGCCAGGCTTTTCCATGGAAGTAAAAGTGCAGCTGACACCTGAAACGTGGAAAGGAATTACCAGTATTTAGGAGTATCTTTTTTTTTTTTTTTAAAGATTTTATTTGTTTATTTGAGAGAGAGACAGTGAGAGAGAACATGAGCGAGGAGAAGGTCAGAGAGAGAAGCAGACTCCCCGCAGAGCTGGGAGCCCGATGTGGGACTCGATCCCAGGACTCCGGGATCATGACCTGAGCCAAAGGCAGTCGTCCAACCAACCGAGCCACCCAGGCGTCCCTATTTAGGAGTATCTTGGAAAAGAGAGTATTCTGGGCAGAGAATAGTCTGTATAAAGGGGGTGGGGCATTTGACTTATGCTAGCAAGGGTCCCTAGAGTTCCGTAGGGGATGGGAATGAGGTTCAGAAGCAAGGCAGGGGCCAGCCTTTGTAGGGATGGGTAGGTGTAGGCCACATTAAGAATTCTGGACTTTGGGGGCACCTGGGTGGCTCAGTGGGTTAAAGCCTCTGCTTTCAGCTCAGGTCATGATCTCAGGGTCCTGGGATCAAGCCCCGCATCGGGCTCTCTGCTAGGTGGGGAGCCTGCTTCCCTCTCTCTCTCTCTCTCTCTGTCTGCCTCTCTGCTTTCTTGTGATCTCTGTCAAATAAATAAATAAAATCTTAAAAAAAAAAAAAAGAATTTTAAAGAATTCTGGACTTTGTATTAAGTGCAAAGGAAAGCCATTAACAATGGAGTGATATGACCTGATTTGCCTATAAAGAGACCACTCTGACTGTTGTGCGAGGAGAAAATTTAAAAGCCACAAGGAGGGATCCACTGGGGAGAAACAAGAAGGCACTCACCGAGAATGCGAAATGTAAAGACCTGCCTAAACACTCAGTGAGCCAGATAAATCATATTTTAAAGCAAGCGTTGAAAAAAAGCAAATCGGGGCGCCTGGGTGGCTCAGTGGGTTAAAGCCTCTGCCTTCGGCTTGGGTCATAATCCCAGGGTCCTGGGATCGAGCCCCCGCATCTCTCTGCTCAGCAGGGAGCCTGCTTCCTCCTCTCTCTCTGCCTGCTTCTCTGCCTACTTGTGATCTCTCTCTCTCAAATAAATAAATAAAATCTTAAAAAAATAAGAAAAGAAAGAAAAAGAAAAAAAGCAAATCTACACACAATGGCCTACACTCCTCCTCCCTGTTTCCATAAACAAAGTTTTATTGGAAACAGGCCTGGGATTAGCTTGAGCAAAGTACAACAGGATGGGGATTGTGGGAGGGCAGATGCTACCCTTAGTTAAAATTTTGATGTTTTTTTCACCATTTTTAGCATTTATTCTTTTTTTTTTTAAGATTTTATTTGTTTATTTGACAGATATCACAAGTAGGCAGAGAGGCAGGCAGAGAGAGAGAGAGGAGGAAGCAGACTCCCTGCTGAGCAGAGAGCCCAATGCGGGACTCGATCCGAGGACCCCGAGATCATGACCTGAGCCGAAGGCAGCGGCTTAACCCACTGAGCCACCCAGGCGCCCTATTCTGATTTTTAAAAACTATTTTATTAAGTTCTGATTTACGAAGGTTTTTTGCACCCAAGGCAAGTGCCTCATTTTCCTCACCCTACAAAGGCAGAAATAGGGGGGAAAATTGGAGATTATTCATCTATTTATTCACTCAACAATGCCACATACTGTTCTACACCGCATAGGGGTACCGAGTCAAAAAGATGATTATAGTATCTACACTCTGAGGGAACGTATATACTAGTGTAATATCAAGAACCCCCAAACCAAGATGATTTTAGATTTTGTCAAGTACAATTAAGGAAGTCAAAGACAGGACCTGATCTGGTGACCAGGAGGGGGCTATTTCAGAGCAGGTGGCCAGGGAAGGCTAGGAGGACTAAAATCTGAATAGTGAGAACCAAAGGAAGAGGGTCCCAGGAAGAGGAAAAGTCACTGTAACCACAAGTAGGATTCAGGAGAGTGACTAGTGACCTGAACTGGCATGGTGGCAAGGAAACAGAGAGCCATGACCGATTGGAGATGTTTTAAAAGTAGAATCAGTCATTGGTTCAATTATGAGTGAGAGAGAGATGTCAAAAGACTCCATTTCCTGACCTCACAGTTGGCTCAATGGAGGAAAACTGCGACAATAATGGCTTTGATTGTCATGTTTTAGTCCAGCAGAATTCATGAGTCAGAGGAAAGAGCACATCAACAAAGCTACAGACCACTTGCCCTGGAACCCATACTTTGACCCTACACAGCCCCCCTCAAATGCCCACAGCCTCAATGGTGGTTTAAAGCGGATCCATGTCTCTAAGAGATCCACTCCAGTTTTCCTGAATAAAAAATAATATGGGGGGCGCCTGGGTGGCTCAGTGGGTTGGGCCGCTGCCTTCGGCTCGGGTCATGATCTCAGGGTCCTGGGATCGAATCCCGCATCGGGCCCTCTGCTCAGCAGGGAGCCTGCTTCCCTCTATCTCTCTCTCTCTCTGCCTGCCTCTCCGTCTACTTGTGATCTCTCTCTGTCAAATAAATAAATAAATAAAATCTTAAAAAAAAATAAAACAACATGGGAGAGTACAGCCATCTGACGTGTCAGGAAGAGATGTGCTATTCCCCTCAGGACCCTTCTCTAGGCTAGCATGCTCTGTCCTGGATGCCTAACATTTTTCCGTGGCTGTGATCTCCTTTAAGTGGAGGGTCCCCTTTATATCACATTCACCCCTTATCTCTTTGGGTATCTTTCCACTCATTTTTTTTACCTGCTCCACCGTGTCAAAATAGTCAGTATTCTGGTTGTTCCCTGATCTTTTTTTTTTTTTTAAAGATTTTATTTATTCATCCGACAGAGAGAGAGCGATCACAAGTAGGCAGAGAGGCAGGCAGAGAGGAAGGGAAGCAGGCTCCCCGTTGAGCAGAAAGCCCGATGTGGGGCTCGATTCCAGGTCCCTGAGACCATGACCCGAGCCGAAGGCAGAGGCGCAACCCACTGAGCCACCGGGGCACCCCTGTTCCCTGATCTTGATCGTGAAATGCCCTTCTGAAGAACAGTCTTTCTTGTAAGGTAGCAGCTACAGTGCTTTTTAATACCTAAGTCAATATTTGGGCAGTATACAGTTCAAGAGCACTAAGGGAAGAAAATTAGTTTAACTATACCTTACAACAATCCTAAAGCGCGAATGTTGTCACTACTGTTTTATGGATGATGCCACTGAAGTCCTAAGGAATGACAGGGATAAGGAAGATCATATACTAGTTAAGCCGGGGAGTCAGGGTTTGAACTTTGAATTCCCACTGGACTTCATAACCTGTATTTTCAGTCACCGTTCATATTAAACTTCCCCCAAAAGGGTATAACTTCATTAATTTGAAATTAGTGCCCAGAGGGAATGTCGAGTAGTGAGAGTAATGCTCAGGTCAGCAGACCTGAGTTCTAATCCTGCCTTTTCCTCACTCTGACCCCCAGCACTCTTTCTCAATTGCAAGAGTCCCTAACGTCCTCTAGGGGAAACTCCTTGTCCCACAACAGACTTATAAGTCAGAACTGTTGCCGTGTGAGAAGGCAGGATCAGAGTAGATGGACCAGATTCCTTTAAACAAAGCTGTCAGTTTGGACTTTTTGTGTGCAAGTTTCCAACTTTTCAATGGTAGCAAGGAATTCACAATTGTTAAAACAACAACAAAAACAACAACAAAAAACCCTCTGTTTTGTCCTCTGTGGACAAATTACATCCTTGGACCTAACCTAGCTTGGTCTCCACTATAAGAGAGCTGTCTATAGAGTCTTTCTCCTGAGGCGCCTGGGTGGCTTAGTGGGTTGAAGCCTCTGCCTTCAGCTCAGGTCATGGTCCTGGGGTCCTGGGATCGAGCCCCGCATTGGGCTCTCTGCTCAGCGGGGAGCCTGCTTCTCCTTCTCTCTCTGCCTGCCTCTCTGCCTACTTGTGATCTGTGTCTGTCAGATAAATAAATAAAATCTTAAAAAAAAGAGTCTTTCTCCTGAAGAGAATATACTTTGTTTAAAAACACATCTTTTGGGACGCCTGGGTGGCTCAGTTGGTTGGACAACTGCCTTCGGCTCAGGTCATGATCCTGGATTCCTGGGATCGAGTCCCGCATCAGGCTCCCAGCTCCATGGGGAGTCTGCTTCTCTCTCTGACCTTCTCCTCGCTCATGCTCTCTCTCACTGTCTCTCTCTCAAATAAATAAATAAAATATTTAAAAAAAAACCAAACCATCTTTTTTTTTTTTTTTTAATCGGAGAGAGGGTAAGCACAAGCAGGGGCAGCACCAGGCAATGGGAGCAGCAGACTCACGGCTTAACCAGCTGAGCTGCCCAGGCGCCCTAAAAACACATCTTAATGTAAATTTAAAAATTTTTTCAGCCAGACTGTGAGGGAAACCCAAAATGGAATATAAATTATAAAAAATGACCCTGTGTGTATTATGAATCAATAACATAAGCACACTGCAGAGAGTGCAGTAGAAAAGAACTAACCCAAGTAAATTTGGAAACCAGTATTTTGACTGTATACTGTAAAGTTAAAGAAAAAAAGAACTGCACCAGGTACTATATACCCTGGCTAGTTAGTAAAGTTGTTTTTCACAAGTGTATGGGTTAGTAATTCTGAAAATACTTTGTACATTAACGTTATGTACCCTGCAAAGGAAGTGCATCACTTGAAATTTTTTGCTAAAAATTCATAGCCTCAATCTAATCATGAGGGAAATATCAGATCTGAAGTAAAGGTCATGCTACAAAATGACTGTACACTTCACAAGTTCCAGTACTCTTCAAAAGTTTCAAGGTCTTTTTTTTATGATTTTTTTTTTGTTTGTTTGACAGAGAAATAGAGAACCCACAAGCAGGCAGGGGAAGCAGCAGAGAGAGAGGGAGAAGCAGGTTCAGGGAGCCCATGTGGGGCTTGATCTGAGGACTCTGGGATCATGATCTGAGCAGAAGGCAGATGCTTAACTGACTGAGCCACCCAGGACTCCCAGAAGTTCCAAGGTCTTGAGGACAAGGAAAGACTGAGAAAGTGTGAGAGAAGACTTAAGAAGACATGATACCTAAATGTAATGTGGGATCTGGAATTGGATCCTGGAACAAAAAAGGGCATCAATGGAAAATCTGATGAAATCCAAATAATGTTTCAGTTTATAGTGTTGTACTCATGTTAGTTCCTGTTTTTGATAAATGTACTATAGTTATTCAAGACATTAACACTAGGGAAAACTGGGTAATAGGTATTCAGGAACTTTCTGTATTATTTTTGCAACCTCAATGCTAAATCTAAAATTTTTTCAAAATAAAAATCTAACATGCATACACACACACACACACACACACACACACACACACACACACCACCACCACCACCACCAACAACAACAACAACTAACACACTTTTGGTTGGCTGGTAGAGAGGCCTAGGTCGGACTGAAAGGCAAAGAGACATCCACATTGCTTTGACTTAAGACATTCACAGAAATTTGGGGAGGGACACTAGAGAACAGGGGAGAAGATCAAAGAGGAAACAAAGTACCCAGTACAAGTACCCAGGACTATGGAGAGGTAGTTATGCAGAGGGAGTGACTGACGGGAATTTAAGAACAAGATCTACATAGCGGAAGAGAAGTAAAAATGAAAGAAGATGGAAACCAGAGAGGGAGACAAACCAAAAGAGACTCTTAATCTTAGGAAACAAATTGAGGGTTGCAGGAGTGGAGGGGGGGTGGGAGGGCTGCGGTGGCTGGGTGATGGACACTGGGGACAGTACATGTTGTGGTGAGCACTGGGTGTGATGTAAGACTGATGAATCACAGACCTGTACTCCTGACACAAATAATACATTATATGCTAATTTTTTAAAAAGAACAAGATCTAAACTGAGGTTGTTTGTGGACCATAATGTGCTACAAGCAGCCTTGTGTGGTGCTTTGGGGACTGGATGAATCAGGATGGCAGCACAGTGTGACGCAGGATTGCAAAGGGACAACATTGCATGGGAGGTAAAATAGAAGAAAAAGAGAAGTCAGCAGAACTTGAAGACAGATGCAACTGGAAAATATATGGGAACCATAGAAATTTCAAGAGTTTTCAAAAGGATATGGGATTTTCAGTATATTATGCTTCTGGACTATTTTACTCATTTTATTTTATACTTTGTCTTTAAAAAATTGTTCCTTCTGCTCCCTTCCTCACCCCCCACCCTCTTCCCCCCTCCCTTCTGTGTTCCATTTGCCTGTCCTTTCCTTCCTTCCCACTAACAGTTAACCACCATTATGAGTTTTGTGTCATTCTAGGAATTGTAAACATTCATTTACAATAAAATGCAATATATATTACATAGTATATATTGTCCTTCTCTTTATTATTACACAATTAACATATATATATATATATTTTTTTTTTTTTTTTGAGAGAGAGAGAGAGAGACAGAGAGAGTATGAGCGAAGAGAAGGTCAGAGGGAGAAGCAAACTCCCCGTGGAACTGGGAGCCTGATGCGGGACTCCCAGGACTCCAGAATCATGACCTGAGCTGAAGGCAGTTGCTTAACGAACTGAGCCACCCAGGCGCCCACAATTAACATATTCTATATAGTTATCTGCACTTTGCTTCTTTTGCTTAATGATGTCTCTAGTAAGTTTTTCTGTATCAGTTTATGAACAACTTTCTTGTTCTTTTATACAACTAACAGTATGTCATTGGCTCTACACACCATAATTTTTTTAACAGACCCTCTTCCTAGATATTTCAGTGATTCCAGTAGAATTGTTGTGTGAAGTGTACATGCATTTTTTAAAAAGATTTTATTTATTTATTTGACAGACAGAGATCACAAGTAGGCAGAGAGGCAGGCACAGAGAGAGCTGAGCAGAGAGCCTGATGTGGGGCTCGATCCCAGGACCCTGAAATCATGACCTGAGCCGAAGGCAGAGGCTTTAACCCACTGAGCCACCCAGGCGTCCCTGTACATGCATTTTTAAAAAATATTTTACTTATTTAATTGAGAGAGAGGGAGAGTGAGTGGAAGGAGAGGCAGAGGAGGAGGGAAAGGGAGAGGGAAAGACACTCCAGTAGACTCCACGCTGAGCACAGAACCTGACATGTGGCTCAATGTCATGACCCCAAAATCATGACCTAGCTGAAACCGAGTCAAATGCCCAAACGACCCCACCCAGACACCCCCAGTAGTACTTGCTTTTATAGATATTGGTAAATTGTCCTGAAAAGGGGAATTTTATTTAATTAAATTTACTTAATTTTATTTTTATTTAAATTTTAGTGAACATACAGTGCAATAATGCCTTCTGTATAGAATTCAGTGATTCATCACATACCTACAACACCAGCTCATCACAGCAAGTGCCCTCTTTAATACCCATCACCCTTCTAACCCATCCCCTCCCACATGCCTCCAGCAGCCCTTAGTTTGTTCTCCATCATTAAAAGCCTCCTGTAGCTTGTTTTCCTCTCTCCTTTTCTTTTATCCCTTCCCATATGTTCCTCTGTTTTCTTTCTTAAATTCCACATATGAATGAGATCATATGGTATTTGTCCTTTTCTGACTGACTTATTTCACTTAGCATAATACACCCTAGCTCCATCTATGTCATTGCAAATGGCAAGATTTCATTCTTTCTTTTTTTAAGATTTATCTGACAGATCACAAGTAGGCAGAGAGAGAGGGAGGAAGCAGGCTCCCTGCTGATCAGAGAGCCCAATGCGGGACTCGATCTCAGGACCCTGAGATCATGACCTGAGCTGAAGGCAGAGGATCAACCCACTGAGCCACCCAGGTGCCCCAAGATTTCATTTTTTTTGATTGCTGAGTACATCCCATGGTAATCAGGGATTACCTTTTTTTAACCCATTCATCAATCGAATATTTGGGCTTTCTCCATAGTTTGGGTATTGTTAATAAACCTGCCATAAGCATTGGGGTGCATGTGCCCCCTTTGAATTGCATTTTTTTTTTTTAGATTTTATTTATTTATTTGAGAGAGAGAGAGTGTATAAGCAGGGGGAGCAGCAGGCAGAGGGAGAGGGAGAAGCAGACTCCCCGTGGAGCAGGGAGCCTGATGTGGGACTAGATCCCAGGACCCTGAGATTATGACCTGCACCAAAAGCAGCCGCTTAACTGATTGAGCCATCTAGGAGCCCTGAATTACATTTTCTTAAGGATTTTTAATTTATCATTAGAGAGATAGAGAGTAGTGGGGGGACGGGGAGAGGGACAAGCAGACTTCCCACTAAGCACAAAGCCCAGTAGGAGGACTTGATCCCAGGACCCTGAGACCATGACCCAAGCCAAAGTCAGAGGCTTAACCCACCGAGCCAGCCACCCAGGTGCCCTTCAAATCTGTATATTTGTATCCTTTGGGTAAATACCTAATAATGCAATTACGGGGTCATAGGGTAGGTCACTTGACTGCTTTCCCCTTAATCCTCCAATTCACTATGATCAACTTGTCCTTTATAATTTAGTAGACTTGGGGTGACTGGGTGGCTCAGTCAGTTAGGTGTCTGCCTTTGGCTCAGATAGTGACCCATGGAAAGGGACTTTTTGTAGTGATATGACACAGTGTCCAAGATCTACTGGGAAATGATTTAGAAAAAATACAAGGCACAGCAACGTACATAAAGGTCATCGTTGTATAAAAGTGGGGGAGAGAGACTATGATACACATATATACGTATGAATAAAACAGCTCTGGAAAAATATAAAAGTAATACGATTGTTGGGGGTAGCCTGGCTCGCTCCGTCAGTAGAGTACTTGACTCTTGATCCCAGGTTCCTGTGTTTAAGTCCCACACTGGGCATGGAGCCTATTAAAAAAAAATTAAAATAAAAAACATATAAAAAATAAACTTTAAAAATCCAGAACAGGGGCCCCTGAGTGGCTCAGTGGGTTAAAGCCTCAGCTCAGGTCATGATCTCGGGTCCTGGGATCGAGCCCCGCATTGGGCTCTCTGCTCAGCAGGGAGCCTGCTTCCTTCTCTCTCTCTGCCTGCCTCTCTGCCTACTTGTGATCTGTCAAATAAATAAATAAAATCTTAAAAAAAAAACTCAGAACAGATTGTACTAGAATAATTAAAAACAAAAAGTTATGACTGTTTACTTCAAAGGAGGATAACTGAGTATCTGGGGGCCAGTTACTACAAAGCTTTGTGAAACTTTCAAATTTTGAACCATATGGGTACATTACCCATTAGCAAAATAAAATCATCGAGTAAGTGTCCTGAAGGGAGAAGATTGACCAATTAGGTACAAACTATTAAAAGCAAATCAAGGCCATAGTGATTGTAAACACCACAGGAAAATGTTTCATCTTGAATTTGGTGCCCCTGCACAGTTCTTGCCTTTAGCTGATACCTTGAAGCGCCCCTTCTGTTCCCACTCAGCTTATTTCTTTGTACTTTAAAAATGGGTGTGTCATTTCAGTGGATGATATGGACTGGCTCCCTCAACCTGCATTCTGCCCTTCTCTAGGGTGCCTTCCTGTACAGGAGAGGCTAGAACACCAAAACCCGCCATCCTGGCTCCTTCGCAGGCCCAACTCTGGATGTGAGATGGCCTCTGTCAGCTAGACACACTCAGGTGAGATTTGGAAGGGCAAAAATCAGGTGAGAGCTCTTTTCTTGCTCTTCTTTGCTTACCTCTCTGCGGCAGGTGAGGTCATGGAAATGTGAGATTTTATTATCTTACAGCAACACCTCCAGTGTCTTCCCACAGCTTTCTCGGGATTGAAGTACAGTTACTGTGGTAACAGGAGCCATGTTGGATTCCTGAATCAGGCATCTATGAAGCCTGCTTCCATGGTGTTGTGGTCCTGAACTCAGTCATTCCAAGTAGTGGCCTCAGAAGGCAGTCCCTTGGCGAGTCAGTTCCATATTGCTATAGAAGGCATTTCTGACGTTCCAGCCTAGAACACGCTCCCTCAGCCCTTTCGAAGATTTTCCAAGCGCCTCAATCTATATAATATACCTCTTCATGTTTAAGATACCTCCAGTGGAGGCACCTGGGTGGCTCCGTCTGTTAGCATCTGCCTTAGGCTCAGGTCAGGATCCCAAGGTCCTGGGATCGAACCCCACATCTGGCTCCTTGTCAGTGGGGAGCCTCCTTCTCCCTCTCCTCTCCACTCATGCTCTGTCACTATTTCTGTCATTCTCTCACAAATAAATAAAAATCTTTAAAAAAAAAAAAAAAAAAAAGGATACCTCTAGTGGTTTCTGTTTCCTGTACTGAACCCTAGCTGGTACAATCAGTAAGATTTTAGAGTACACGAGAATGTTGTGCGTGGACCCTCACGTTCTATCTAATCCAGGGTGTTCTCATTACTACTCCCTTTTCGCTCCATGGTCCTGGCCTGCCCTTCACTGTGATTCCAACCTGATGCCAGGCTAGTAAGATACACAGAACCCAAATTCAGCAGTCCTCTGGCTTTGCTGCTTATTCTAACCTTTGTTCCAAGTCCTTTAGCCTTGGGCATAAGCTCCCCTCTGGAGCTGAGTTTCTACAGTTGTCGCTTCGTTTCTGAAGAACTAGACTTTTGCTTAATCCCTTGGAAGCTGAGTTCCTGCCTAGATGATTAGAAAATTATCTGGATCTCTGCTCACTGCAAGGGCTCCAGACTGGAAACCACCGCAGGGAGCCATGACGACCAGCATGACTATCCAGGTGGTTAAAATACTGACACAGCTACTATCCTGACATGCCGGTGTTTCCTCACACTTCCCATCCACCTGGAGGCCCTCCAGGCCCTCTCTCCAATACGTCCTCTCAAGAGTTAATGGTCTGCCCAGCAGGGTCTTCTAGGCACTGGTTCCACAGCCATGGTCAGCCTCAATTCTGATTGGTCTTTGTTCCCAGTTGGTTGTCAAACATTTCTCGAAGAGCAGCTCTGCATACAAGCCTTTAGTGTCTTTGCTGATTGGGTAATGGTTTTTTAGCTCTATTATTTCTTTGCAGCTGGGATGTTTGCTTTCCATTTACTCCATGAATCTTTTTTTTTTTTTTTTTTTAAAGATTTTATTTATTTATTTGACAGACAGAGATCATAAGTAGGCAGAGAGGCAGGCAGAGAGAGAGAGGAGGAAGCAGGCTCCCCGCTGAGCGGAGAGCCCGATGTGGGACTCGATCCCAGAACCCTGGGATCATGACCCGAGCTGAAGGCAGAGGCTTTAACCCACTGAGCCACCCAGGCGCCCTACTCCATGAATCTTGACTGTTCAGCTCTGGGGACTATTATTATCCAACTCTGGGTTTTAGATTTCAGTTTCTATTGATGTCCAGGATTTTTATAATATCTATTGCATCCATCTGACAGATTTTTTAGGTTTGATTAATGTCACTAACTCCTTATTGCTGGAAAGACTCTGAAATTATGGACACTTTTTAAAAGCCTCGATTTGGGGCACCTGGGTGGCTCAGTGGGTTAAAGCCTCTGCCTTCGGCTCAGGTCATGGTCCCAGGGTCCTGGGATCAGTCCTGGGATCAGTCCTGGGATTGAGCCCCGTGTCAGGCTCTCTGCTCAATGGGGAGCCTGCTTCCTCCTCTCTCTCTCTGCCGGCCTCTCTGCCTACTTGTGATCTGTCAAATAAATTAAAAAAATAAAATAAAATAAAATAAAAGCCTCGATTTTTACCAGCCGTTAGTCCCAGGCTTTTTTTTTCTTCCCCTTAAGATTATTTATTTATTTATTTGCCAGACAGAGATCACACCGAGCAGAGCGCCCAATGCAGGGCTCCTCCCCAGGACCCTGGGATCATGACCTGAGCCAAAGGCAGAGGCTTTAACCCACTGAGCCACCCAGGTGCCCCAGTCCCAGGCTCTTGAATCAATCCTATTCTACACTATATTTATAAGAAATAATATTTTTTAAACATTTTAAATGTTAAAATATGCTTAAATTCTTTAAGCTAAATAAAAGTTTATCTCATGTCCATTATTAAAAAATAAAATTTCTGGTTAAAATTTAGGTCTTCTCTTTAAAAGCTATAATAATTAAATTGTACACCCTTAAATTGAGTTTATCTGTATTATTTTCCTAATAACAGTATTTCCATACTGTTAAAAATCAAGACAATTTGACAAAATTGGTCAAATTCACACTCCACCTCTACAAAAGGTGGCAACTTTTATGTTGCAAAACACATAAAAAAAAAAAGTGCCTGGGTGGCTCAGTCGATTAAGTGGCTGCCTTCGGCTTGGGTCATGATTTCAAGGTCCTGGGATTGTACCCCACATCACACTCCCTGCTCAGTGGGGACCTGCTTCTCCCTCTCCCTCTGCCTGCTGCTCTGCCTGCTTGTGCACTCTATCTGTCAAATAAATAAATAAAATCTTTTAAAAAATTAATTTAAAAACTACATTAATTAAAAAACACATACTAGGTTTTTCCATCTTATTTGGGTCATTATTCCACCACATAGAGAACTAATAGTTGTTACAAGTTATGTAATTCATAATCCACCTTTTTAAAGTATATTGGTGCTTTTCTTGTAAGGAATCTTGTAAGAAGGGGGTTGCAAGATAAATTCATAAGGGAGAACATTTAAACCAGAAGAAATTCAAAAGGGTGCATATTAAGTTTTTTTCAGAAAGGAAAATCAAGGACATTTTTAAAAAGATTTTATTTATTTATTTGACACAGAGAGCGAGAGAGCTCAGGTAGGCAGAGCAGCAGGCAGAGAGAGGGGTGTGGCGGGCAGGGGGAGTGGGGCCCCCCGCTGAGCAGAGAGCCCAATGTGGGACTTGATCCCAGGACCCTAAGATCATGACCTGAGTTGAAGGCAGAGGCCACTGAGCCACCCAGGTGCCCCAAGGACATGTTTTAAATTAGAAGAGAAGAAATCCTTGTGAAAATGTATTAATCTTTGTGAAATGTGTTAATCTGTGCTAGCAAAACAAGGACAAAAATCCAAAAAGAAGACACGGGATACAAGAACACAGTAACTATCCATGACTCCAGTGAGGAACAATGTCAAGATGCGGCCGATTTGGAAGGCATCTATCTTCAGAGGACATAAGTCAGTGGGCTCCCTGAATTCAAAGAATGGAAGTATTTCATGCTATGGATGGGTAAAAGAGGCACATATGTCTTCTCTTCAGTAGGGAAAAAGGAAGGCAATGGAGATTTGTCAGAAAAACAAGTAAAACAAAATCTCAAGAAAGCCATGGTCCAGATATGAAGTAGACTAAAATGTGGCTTGATTTTGATCATGATGGAATTCAAGGAAAGGGACATTTTCTCGTAAGTGGCAGAGGAAGGGGTCAAAAAGTGGACTCGTGACAGGAAATGTTGTCCTAGTGCAGCACTTGTTTCCACACTGAGTAATGTTTACATTGTGATAACAGAGCAAACGCTGCTTACTGCCATTCAAAGTCTAGAGCTGATGAGGGACAAAACACTGAATATTGTTTATAGTTACAGAAGAGAATGTAGTTGCCATTAACCTTGATGTCATAAAATTAAAAGATAGAAAGCAAAAGTGAGGCTGACAGAGGTTGGTTGGAAGGACAGAAGGACAGGTGGGTGTGGTAACAGCTTCGTCTTACTTACAGGGGAGACAAGAGCGATGTAAAAAAAAAAAAAAGCTGATGGAACAAGGAACAGTAGCTTATCTTAAGTTATAAAGACTTTCAATATAAGAACTAAAAATAATATACTAAAACTGGAGGGGAGAGAGAATAGCTTAAGTCGTTAAATCTTTACCTTTCAAAGGTAGGAGTAAAGGTCTGCAATTGATACATCAAGAAATATTAACATAGGAGGGGCACCAGGGTGTCTCAGTCAGTTAAGCGTCTGCCTTCGGCTTGGGTCATGGTCTCAGGGCCCTGGGATCGAGCCCCACATCGGGGTCCTTGATCAGCAGGAAGCCTGCTTCTCTCTCTCTCTCTCTGCCTTTGCTCCCACTGCTTGTGCTCTCTGTCAAATAAATAAAAATTTTTTTAAAAAAGGAAATATTAACATAGGAATATTATTTAGTTATAAAGATGACTATGTGAAAACAAAAATGAATTGCTGTAGAGAAGCAGTACTGGAATGAGTGGGGAAGGAGCAGTAGAGGGGCCGTGGCTTTTTATTGTAAGTCCTCTGGACTGGTTAATTTTTTTTTTTTTACTAAATATTAATTTAATTCCTAAAACTGTTAATAAAAATAAAAGTGCATTAAATTACAAATGGGCATAATAATTTTTGTTCTTAACATATCAGATGTGGGGGTGCCTGGGTGGCTCAGTGGGTTAATCCTCTGCCGTCGGCTCAGGTCATGATCTCAGGATCCTGGGATCGAGCCCTGAATCGGGCTCTCTGCTCAGCGGGGAGCCTGCTTCCTCTTCTCTCTCTGCCTGCCTTTCTGCCTACTTGTGATCTCTGTCTGTCAAATAAATAAAATCTTTAAATATATTTAAAAAAATCAGAGGTGAGGATAACTGGTAATAGATCTAGAACATTTTAGAAAATATATGATTAAACTTCATCATAAATAAATACTGTTAAATAAGTAATTTGATAAGTTTCTAAAGAATATTAGTACTTGGGGGCAACTGACTGCATGGCTCAGTCGGTTAAGCATCTGCCTTCAGCTCAGGTCATGATCCCTGGGTCCTGGACTGAGCCTGCATAGGGGTCAGCCAGGAACCTGCTTTTCTCTCTCCTCCCTGTTCAGGCTCTATCTCTGTCTCTCTCTTTCAAATAACTATTTTAAAAAAAAAGAAGAATATTAATGCTTGTATTCCTTAAGTAATTATCACCTGTTTCCTTACTTCAAAGGTTTCTAGACATGTGAGGTAATCATTGCATATGACACATTAAACATGATTTATTTATTTGAGAGGGAGAAAGCATAAGCAGGGGGAGCGGCAGAGGTAGAGGGAGAGGCAAACTCCTGCTGAGCAGAGAGCCCAATGCAGGGCTCCATCCCAGGACCCTGAGACCATGACCTGAGCAGAAGGCAGGCACTTAACAGCTGAGCCACCCAGGGCACTCAGGTGCCCCAAATATGACTTTTTCAAAACTATCTGATGATCTGAGGTTTTCCTACAGATTGATGAAGGCTCTGTGGACATTTCCTTTCCTAGTGAGATATAAAACCAAGTGATGGTGTAAGGGATCTCTCAGCACTTTGTAGCTTCTCCATTTTTTTAAAAAAATGTTTTCAAGTTTTTTTTAAAAGATTTTATTTATTTATTTGACAGAGAGAGATCATAAGTAGGCAGAGAGGCAGGCAGAGAGAGAGGATGAAGCAGGCTCCCCACTGAGCAGAGAGCCCAATGCAGGACTCGATCCCAGGACCCTGGGATCATGACCTGAGCCGAAGGCAGAGGCTTTAACCCACTGAGTCACCCAGACACCCTAGCTTCTCCATTTTGGGGGCACCTTCAAGCTTATGCTCCTGGGGAGTAGAGCAGTGATAAGTAACTTCCTACTACTTCGTTTTGCTCAAGCACAAAATAAGCAAAGGAGGACGGGGAGAGATTTATCCTCTCTCATTTGTTGGGACAAGTTGTTTTGCCCTAACAGCTTTAAAATTTTGCACAGCATGTAAACACTTACAAGGCTGGATTCTTTTTTTTTTTTTTTTTTTTAAGATTTTATTTATTTATTTGGGAGAGAGAGAGCAAAAGTAAGAGGAGAGGCAGAGGGAGAGGGAGAAGCAGACTCCCCACTGAGTGGGGAGCCCGATGCAGGGCTCCATCCCAGGACCTTGAGATGATGACCTGAGCTCGAGATAGACGGTTAACTGTTTAACCAGCTGAGCCACCCAGGTGCCCCACAAGGCTGGATTCTTGTCCATGTATTGAATATCATTTGAATTTTTTGTTTTAAATGAGATTTCTCAAGACATGTCTAAAATGTCATTGAAAATCCTTTCATTATACAAGAAGCCACAAAAATTTTCTTTCATACTCAATCTCCATTGGATATTGCTTGTTCTTCACTTTCCTGTATCCTAGTTTATCTATAATCTTTTTTTTTGGTCTGAATTTTTTTTAATTTTTAAATTTTCAAAATTACTTTTCAGTGTACTAGAATTCATTGTTTATGCACCGTACCCAGTGCTCCATGCAATACATGCCCTCCACAATACCCACCACCAGGCTGGCCCAACTTCCCACCTTATCTATAATATTATATAAAAATCTCTCCCTTGCTATATTTTGAAACAAGAGTGGGACACTTACTAGGTAGCTAGCAATGAACTTCTGGTCCAGTTTTAGTGCATACATAAATGAGAGGAAAACCATAAATAATATTCATAAAATAAGAGCAGCACAAATTTTTGATTGATTAAACAAATATATATTGAATATTTATTATGTACTAAGCACAAACTAGCTGATAAAATTCTATACCAAGATGGGACTAGAAACATTATCCTTACTAGCACTTTAACTGCTTGACATTTTAGAAAATGTATTCACTTTGTGTAGGATTTCTCATCTTTGGCACTATTGACATTTTGGACCAGAGAAGTCTTTGTTGTAGGAGGCTGTCCTATGGATTGTAGGTTTATTTAGTAGAATCTCTGATTTTTCTCTCTCTCTCTCTTTTTTTTTTAAGATTTTATTTATTTATTTGACAGAGAGAGATCACAAGTAGGCAGAGAGGCAGACAGAAAGAGAGGAGGAAGCAGGCTCCCCACTGAGCAGAGAGCCTGATGTGGGGCTCGATCCCAGGACCCTAGGACCATGACCTGAGCCAAAGGCAGAGGCTTTACCCCACTGAGCCACCCAGGCGCCCCGCATCTCTGATTTCTAACACTAGATGTCAGTAATAATCCCTCCCCTTTTCACCTTCCTTTCACCCACTGGTGACACCCCAACATGTCTCCAGACTTTGCAAAATATCCGCTAAAGGCAAAATTGTACCTGGTTGAGGATCATTGAGTGTGATTGTATTTGAAAATTAGAACTTATTTAATTTTAGACCCTATGGTGCCAACTTTGTCTACTGCTTACATGACGAATTTGTCTTGCACATCCGAACTTGAGAGGTACAAACCATGATGGGCTCTGAGTCTTAGAGAGGACAAATGAAATCATTAGCTCTGCAATTGATGGCATTTTCAATTAACATATGAATGGTAGAACAAAAATGATATTTTTAGCTTACAGGGGTCTATCTTAAACCATACATGGCTGATAAAAAAAATGTGGAAATCTAAGTTCTAGGATTTCTCTTGAGTTAACCAGATGGTGTGCTTATCATCTGCCTACAAAAATCTTTCCATTCTTTTCAAATAAAAAGCTATTTTTTACTTTCCACTTCAAGATCATATGTTTTTCAATTCTTTCCAAGTGGAAAAAAATACAGGCTATGTTGGACTCTAAAATAAACTATCACAAGTCCTGGGATTCCTGGGACTTGTGACCATCTAAGGAGAATGCCACTTATGTTCATGATCTTTACCCTCACATTCTTGTATCTTCACATCCCGTAGGTTTCTAATCTATCCTTATAATGGCAGCAAAGCCACATATACTTATGTGACAGACAATATCTAAGCTTTTTTACATACATTAAAATTTTTTCCCCTTTACTGATGTATAATTGACACACAAAAACTGCACATATTTAATGTATAGTTTGATGAGTTTGCACATATGCATACACCCATGAAACCATTACTATAATCAAGGTAATAAATCAATTTCAGAGAGAAAAGTTGCAAAAATAAGACAAAGAGCTCCTTAATATCTTTTACCCAGATTTGCCAATTGTTAACATTTTTAAATTTATTATATTATATATATTTAATTAATTAATTAATTTGACAGACAGAGATCATATGTAGGCAGAGATGCAGGCAGAGAGAGAAGGAGAAGCAGGCTCCTCACTGAGCAGAGAGTCTGACGCGGGCTCAATCCCAGGACCCCGGGATCATGACCTGAGTCAAAGGCAGAGGCTTTAACCCACTGATCCACCGAGGCACCCCACCAATTTTTAACATTTTACCTTTACTTCTCCCTATTCCCTTCATATGTATCTATAATATGTAATTTTTTTCTTGAACCATTTAACAGTAAGTTACATTCTATTATTTTATCTTTAAATACCTCAATAGTGAGTTTTTCCTAAAGTCATAGAAACTGTAATTGATGTAATACTATTATCTAATCTATCTAAACATTCAGGTTTCAACATTTGTTCGAAAAATGTCTTCTTAATCAGAAGAACATTCGAGACTATGTGTGCATTCAATTGTCATGCTTCCTTAGCATCCATTCATCTGGCAGTTTCTCAGCCTTTCTCTGTGGTAAATGGCACTGATATTTTTGAAGAGCACAGGTCAGTTGTGTTGTGGACAGTCCCTCAGTTTGGACTTGTCTGATAGCTCCCCATGAGTAGATTCAGACTAAGTCATTTGGCAAGAATACACAGAAGTGATGTTGAGATTTTGGTTGTTGCTGTTCGGTTTTTTCTTTCCTTTTTTTTTTTTTTTTTTTTTTTCCCGATGCTGAGTTCTCATCAGTGCTTCAAAAGGCATATAATATTGGTTTGCCCCACTATTAATAACATTACCTTTAATATTGGTTAAGTTGGTATCAACCAGATTTCTCCAACTGTCAAGTTATTAGTTTACTCCTTTTACTTAATAGGTGTCTTGTGGAAAGATGGTCTGAGACTATGTAAATATTATTATTCCTCAAACTTTCATCCACTAGTTTTAGCGTCCATAATTATTACTATTATGGTTGCCAAATGATGCTTTCTTATTCCCTCATTTCTTCCACATGACTTTCTACTTTAAAAAATGAACTTTCTCTTTATCTCTAACTTTACCATTGTGGCCATGTTCTTTTTTTTTTAAAAGAGAGAGAGAAAGAACAAGGGGGGAGAGGCAAGAGAGAATCTTTTTTTAAAAGATATTTTAGAGAGACAGAGTGTGACTCTCTAAAAGTGGGGTGCGTTCGATTGCATGGCCTGAGCTGAAATCAAGAGTAGGATGCTTAACGGACTAAGCCACCCAGGCACCCCATGGCCCTGTTCTTTACTCAATAGGTTATATCCCTTTTTGTTTGTTTGTTTGTTTTTGATGTTCAAACTTTTCCAGATTTGGTCGATGAGAGCTCCTTCAAACAGGTTCCTGTGACTTTGACATAGCACAAAAAGATGTTCCAGGGTCATCTTGTATTATCCCTGCCTCAGACCTTGCAACCATTTCTTCAAGGAGTCTTGGTTCTTTTTAATGGAGAATGGAATTTAGGAGCCAACATCCCGATACTTTGTATACTCAAGGCTACTGGGCTGTATGAGCAAATGGGAAATAGACATATTTATATACACACATGCATACATACACATACACATATTTATATACACACATGCATACATACACATACATCATTTAATTATCATATCCCACCATATAGTATTTCCCGATCATTATAATCCTATAGAGTAGCTACTACTTTTATTATTTTCATTTTACAGTTCAAGAAACCGAGGCACAGAAGTTAAGTAACTTGCTGAATGTCTCCCAGGTAAGTGATAAGGGTGAGATTGGAAACTGGGTGGTCTGGTGGTCAAATATTTTAGCATAAATATTTGAGGATAAAAGTATTCTCAGAGTTGAGAAGAAAGTTTATACTTTATAATCTAAAATGCTTATGGGTTGACTTTAATGTCATATCTGTTTTCCATCGGGGGAAGAAGGGAGTAGGGAAGGTACTGTTGACCTGTGAATCAAATCCACGTTTCAGACTTGGTACAGAATTTTCTCTTACCTCAGAAAAAGTAAAAGTATGCAGTTGTGCTAAATTTACTATGCCTGGTTCTCTCTTCCCCAAGGTTGAGTTCAGTCCTTTAAGCATTTGCAGGCCCTCATGGAAATGGGCTTCTGGTGAGCCTGTCCAGCAATCCTGTAAATGTGCTCAGACTTCATCTCGGGCTAAACCGAGGCTCCATCTCCTGCTGCTTATTCACACTTCAAGGTATGCAGGAAAAGCAAGAAGATTAGTGTATTTTTTAAAGTGGAGCATGAAGAGGATCATGGATGTTTAGAGAAATTTATTACTTTAAAAATGAATCGGGGGCGCCTGGGTGGCTCAGTGGGTTAAGCCGCTGCCTTCGGCTCAGGTCATGATCTCAGGGTCCTGGGATCGAGTCCCGCATCGGGCTCTCTGCTCAGCAGGGAGCCTGCTTCCCTCTCTCTCTCTGCCTGCCTCTCTGACTACTTGTGATTTCTCTCTGTCAAATAAATAAATAAAATCTTAAAAAAAAAAAATGAATCGGGAAATACTATATGGTGGGATATGGGAAAGTTTTTATTATCTATCCAGAGAACATTTGCCTTGCTCATGATTATGTTTCTCTAAAGGAAGCAAAAATATTAAGAATGACTTGTGGGACTCCTGGGTGGCTCAGTGGGTTAAAGCCTCTGCCTTTGGCTCAGGTCATAATCCCAGGGTGCTGGGATCGAGTCCCACATCGGGCTCTCTGCTCAGTGGGGAGCCTGCTTCCTCCTCTCTCTCTGCCTGCCTCTCTGCCTACTTGTGATCTCTGTCTGTCAAATAAATAAATAAAATCTTAAAAAAAAAAAAAAGAATGACTTGTAAGCCA
This sequence comes from Mustela lutreola, assembly GCF_030435805.1. Lineage (NCBI taxonomy): Eukaryota > Metazoa > Chordata > Mammalia > Carnivora > Mustelidae > Mustela > Mustela lutreola. Next base: position 120,158,827 of record NC_081298.1, read on the forward strand.
AGCTGAATTATGATCAGAAAGATAGATTTATATCATGACACCAGTGTGAATTTATCCTTGGAAGATACTATAACAGCAAAAGGAACGATGTTGAACATACATTAGACATATACCCTAAACTTTGGAAGTGATATGAAACATTTTATTATTTTTTTTTAAGATTTAATTTATTTATTTGACAGAGACAGATCACAAGTAGGCAGAGAGGCAGGCAGAGAGAGAGAGAGAGGAGGAAGCAGGCTCCCTGCTGAGCAGAGAGCCCGATGCAGGACTCGATCCCAGGACCCTGAGATCATGACCTGAGCTGAAGGCAGAGGCTTAACCCACTGAGCCACCCAGGCGCCCGAAAAATTTTATTTTTTATTTAAAAGATTTTATTTACTTATTTATCACAGAAAGAGAGAGAGAGAGAGAGAGAGAATATGAGTGCACATAAGCAGAGAGGAGGGTCAGAGAGAGAGAGAGAAGCAGACTCTCCACTGAACAGGGAGCTCAATGTGGGGCTAGATCCCAGGACCCTGAGATCATGACCCGAGCCAAAGGCAGACACCCAACCGACTAAGCAACCCAGGCTCCCCCAAAAGAGTTGTCTTTTAGAACAAGATTAAAGCACACATGAAAGAAAACTGACATTTAACTATACTAAAGTTTTAAAATTCTATACATTCAAATATGCCATAAGCAAAATAAAAAGACAAGCTGCAGATTGGAAGAATATATTTGCAAATGTAAGCCAACGACAAGGAATTCGTTTTTTTTTTTTTTTAACATTTTTATTTATTTGAGAGAAGGAAAGAGCATGCACACAAGTCGGGGGAGGGGGCAGAGGGAGAGGGAGAAGCAGACTCCCTGCCGAGCAGAAAGCCCGATGCCTGGTTTGATCCCAGAACCCTGAGATCATGACTTGAGCCAAAGGCAGAGGCTTAACTGACTGAGCCACCCAGGCGCCCCAAGGAATTAATTTCTTGAACACATAAAGAACTCCTATAAATCAGTATCAAAAAAAGACAACCCAATATTGTAAAATAACAATAATGATGATGACGACAGAGAGTATGATCAAGCACAAGAGCCCTTTACAGAATAGGAAACCAGAACAGCTAACAAGCATATGAAAAATGCTCCACTTCATTGGTAATCAGGGACATTAAAACCACAATGAAATACCATTACATTGGCAAAAGCTAAGAATTCTGGACATGTTAAGCATTGGTAAAGATGTGAAGCAAAAGGTAAGCTGGTGTATGGGCGTCTCAACTATGGAGACCAATTTACGGCTGATAATGAATTAGGTGTTCATGCCCTAGGATCCAGCAATTCTACTCCTAGGTCAAGTTTCCTGTAGAGAAATGTTCCTTCAGTCAACAAGGCACTATGGAAAAGAATGTTCATAGCTACATCGTAGGTAATACCTGGTAATACATACTTGGTTACAAGCTACCCCATCCACTGGAGAAAGGGTGAGTAGGATGTGGTTTACTCATTCAAGGAAATTCTCTACAGCAGCGAAAATGTGAATCTGCAGCTGTCTCCCCACAGATGAAGCTGGATGCAGAGGAATACACACCAGAAGATACTACCGACATACAAACTTAAAACACACAAAACAATCATACATACACTGCTCAAGGATACATACATATGTAGTAAAATTGTAACGAAATGCATGGAAATGAGAACCACAAAATTTAGGAAGAGTCTTCATTTCTGTTGGGAGGAAAAGTAAGGAAAATATTATGGAATACAAACTGTTAGTAATGCTTTACTTCTTAAACTTTAGTTTTTATTTTTTTAAAAGATTTTTTATTTATTTGACATAGTGGGAGAGAGCGTGAGAGAAAGCACAAGCAGAGGGAGGAGCAGAGGGAGAGGGAGAAGCAGGCTCCCCGTTGAGCAGGGATCCCGACATGGGGTTTAATCCCAGAACCTCGTGATCATGACCTGAGCTGAAGGCAGAACCACCCAGGACCCTGTATTTTTTTTTTTTTTTTTAACACAGGTGCTGATTACATTAATGTGCACATCTTTTTTTGTCTATGTCTCATAGTATATTTAAAAGAAACATCACCTTTGTCTTATTTTCCTGACTAACTTCTCATGATAGAAACGTATTTCCTCATTTTGATAGAGAGGTATCACCTATTTTCCAATCAAGACTTTATGTTCCAGAATTGGGGTTCTTCCCCACTGGTTATTTGTAGAGAGTGGGGTATGATGCAGCTCCTTTGTATTTCAGGGGTTGTCATGGAAGAAAATTCTTCCAGTACTTTGTTGAAAAGGAATTAACCTGGTGATGACGATGGAACAGGGATGTGGAAGATACTGGTGCTTGGGATGGAAAAAGGAGTAGCCTGGTTAGAATAAAAGGAGTCCCAGGGACTGGGAAAGGGATTGGGTTTGGGGGAGTTTTCTTAAGAGGGCTGGATGTGTCAGGACACCTTGGTTAAGTATCTGACTCTTGATTCTGGCTCAGGTCATGATCTCAGGGTTGTGAGATCGAGCCCCACATTGAGCACACCCTGGGTGTGGAACCTGCTTAAGATGATCTCTCCTTCTCCCTGTGCCCCTTTCCCACTTCCAAAAAAAGAAGAAGAAGAAGAAAAGAGGTTTGGATGTGTCTCTTTAATGTGTCTGTGTCCAGAGTGGCCAAGGCTGGCATAAGTGCAGGGCCCTGAGAGCAAAGTGGAGGTTTCTGTGCTGTGCCAGCCTGTGGTCAGTGGGAAGATGGCAGTGAGGGCATTTGATGAACTTTTCAGAGCAACAGGGCCTGATGAACGACCACCCCCCAACAACAGCATTCTCTAAAAGAAGCAATGGGAACAATGGAAAACTCAAAAAACCACAGAAGAAAGATCCTTGGTAGCCAGTAAGATCAGGGGTTCTCGTAAGATCCAGTGAAGGGGTTAGAAAATCCCATATTCCACCCATACTGGAAGTCCTTTAGCCAGGCCTGAGGAAGCTCAAGGTTAGATTTAATTTAGAAAAACAGGGAAATATGATGTTTCTTGCACCTTAATGAATACACATTAAATTAGTATTAGAGAGCTACCACACTGAATAAGCAAAGGCTGGAGATTATTAGGAAAAGGTCCAAATACAGAGAAGATAGTGCACACTTAGAAGGTAACAGGAAGGAAACAGCTAGGAGTCTCTTTTTCCTAGTTTCTCAAGGGAAGAAAATAACCTCCAAAGCACCAGGCCAGACCAATAGTAAAACAAGAAAATTTAGGTTCATAATAAGAGAACTTGTGTAACCAACGTGTTAGATAAACCAATCAGCTGGGCATCGCTGTGATTCAGCTTCCAAAAAATAAACCCTGTAGCCGACTGAAGCCAGACTTCCGAGAGTCAGATGACCAGAGAGAGAGAAATCCCACTGGGTGCCAGTTAGAAAACATCCAGGTTTGAGGAACAGTAAGTAGCCAAAAAATACTCAGGAGTGAGTGGAGCTTTCAGGTAACCATATTCTGTGACAAGCTGTTCACAAGTATGATAACACACTTACAGAAAGATTTGCATTCCCTATGCTTTAAAAAGGTAAATGTTATATAACTATTTTCTCTAATATAGGTTTCTGAAAATCAATGAACATTAAAGTATACTTAGAATAAGATTGTACAAAAGTTACTTTAAAAATCCATGTTTTAAGACTATGAACAGGAAAGAAAGCATATTGGGTTCTCCAGAGAAATAGAACCAATAGTAAATATATAAATGTATAAATATATATATGTATAATACATATGCAAAGAATTTTATTATAAGGAATTAGCTCACATGGTTAGAGGCTGACAAGTCCAAAGATACGCAGGTTAAGTAGGCAGGCTGGAGATGCAGGAGAGCCAATGGTATAGTTCCAGTCCAGACGCTGGCAGGCTTGAAACCCAGGAAGAGTTGAGTCCAGAGGCAGGAAAAAAAAAGATGTTCCAGCTCGAAGGCAGTCAGCCATGAGGAATTTCTCTCTTGGGGGGTGGGAAGGAGGGTCAGCTTTTTTGTTGTATTCAGGTCTTCAGGTTGACGCCCACTCACCTTATGGAGGGCAATCTGTTTTACTCGGTCTACTTATTTGAATATTAATCTCATCCAAAACACTCATAGAAAACCCCCAAATAATGTTTGATCAAATATCTTTTAGTAAGGCCAAATTTCTTTTTTTTAAGATTTTATTTTTTTTATTTGACAGAGAGAGAGGGAACATAAGCAGGGGGAGTGGGAGAGGGAGAAGCAGGTTTCCCGCCAAGCAGGGACCCCGACTTAATCCCAGGACCCTGGGATCATGACCTGAGCTGAAGGCAGATGCTCAATGACTGAACCACCCAGCTACCCAGTAAGGCCAAATTTCTAAAAATATTTTCATATTTTTAGAAGCATCCAGGGGAACCATCCAGGGGCGCCTGGGTGGTTCAGTGGGTTAAAGCCTCTGCTTTCGGCTCGGGACATGATACCACGATCCTGGGATGGAGCTGCATCCGGCATTCTGCTCAGCAGGGAGCCTGCTTCCTCCTCTCTCTCTGCCTATTTGTGACCTCTGTCAAATAAATAAATAAATAAATAAATAAATAAATAAATAAAATCTTAAAAAATATATTCATATTCTAAATGTTTGCTCTGATTTCCAGATTTCGAATAAAGAAACCAAGCGAGGCTTGGTATGATTTTCAAATCACCTTTGTAGTTCTGAAACTATAGCCTGCCTTTGAAGCCAAAACGTAAATCCAATTACCATTATTATCATAATTCTGAGCTCTTCTGATATTAACTTTCTCAGAAAATTTTACCTTTGTTTGTAAATTTATGATAGTAAATATACAGTTTATTGGGAAAATAAAGTGATTCTTTTTTTATATCTTTACTGCATTATTTAGACATACTCAAGTGTACTGACTTTTGCCAATTTAAGACACCTAGAAGTTTTTCTAAACTTTGGCTATAATTTCGGATTTCTTCTCTAGCATTTCATAATACTGTCTGTTCAAAATGCAATATAGTTCTTATTGGAATCATATTCCTTGGAACGCCTACAATAAAGTTTGGTATTTTCCCCCAAATGTTACTTTCAGCTCCACAGCAGCAATGAAAGCCATTAAACTATTTTAAAAATGTGATATTTTGCCTTTTAAGTAAATTACAGAGACACTTTTATGTGTAACAATTGAAGCTTTGAGGTAATGATTGAAATTTACATTCTTCTTTTTGTCAGATATGTTTTATAAGTGAGACCATAAGTCTAAATTACAAAGTCTGTATTAATAAGTTTTATTAAACATTTCATGCCTAAAATTTCTTCTTTGTACTTAACATTAACACACAGTAGTTGGTATTAACAATGTGAATGGTACTTTTAAAATATTTTTTCTTTGATCAATTGGAACTCTCAGGTGAAATTTATATAAAACACTACTTCAAATTCCTTATTGTTGAAAATGATATATGGTCTTTTTAATCTTCTCATTGATGACTGCAAATCTTTGAACTATGAGCTTTAAGCAAGAATGATTGCTTTTTGGTTGAAGTCTGAGTTAGCACTTCCCAACTTCAGCACATTTCTGATCACTGTTTGCATTCATCCTTCACATCACCTGCAAAAAGTCGTGTTTTCATTTCAGAAATGAAAATCACTTGTTTTATTTTATATTAATTCTTACACAGTATCCAAAGACATTTTAGGATGTTTCAAGAAATGTTCTAAGCTAAAGTTCATTATCATATTTTTCCACAGTTTTAGAACGTGAACATTTATGACATTTAAAAGAAATGTTAAGAAGCTTACCAACATTTTGCTGACACTTCTTTCTGGGTGTTTCCCCCCCCCCCTCTCCAATTTACAAGGTTCAAACACAGTATCCTTATAGAAAGTATGCATGTGGGGTGCCTGGGTGGCTCAGTCATCAGGTGTCTGCCTTCGGCCCAGGTCATGATCCCAGGGTCCTGGGATTGAGCCCCACATCGGGCTCCCTGCTTAGTGGGAAGCCTGCTGCTCCCTCTCCCATTCCCCCTGCTTGTGTTCCCTCTCTCACTGTCTGTCAAATAAATAAATAAAATCTTTAAAAACAAGTATGCATGTTACAAGTGTACAGCTTGATAAATTTTCACATACTGAACACACCCATATAATTACCACCCAGATTAAGAAATAGAACAGCATCCTACATGCCTAAATCCTGAACCCTCTTTCAGTCACTTCCTCCCCACCGGAGAGTAACCAACATCCTGTTTTTGTACTTTACATAAATAGAAACATAAAGCATGTATTATTTTGTGTTTGGCTTCTTTGGCTAAGCATTCAGTTTTTGAACTCATCTGTGATTTCACATGTAGTTCTAGACCTTTCAATCTAATTATATTCTATTGTGTGAGAGTGCCAGAATGTGTCTATTTGTGTTGTTTCCAGTTTTTTGTGTTATTAATGGTGCTGTTATACTTACTTTGACCAATATAGTACCTAATAACCACAGGTGCTCCTTAAGTTTAAATAAAATTAAGCTGAAGATGAGGGGCTCCTGCCTGATTCAGTAGGTAGAGCATGGGACTCTTGATCTAAAGGTCGTGAGTTCAAGTGCTCATGTTGGGCAGAGAGCTTACTCAAAAAAATAATAGTAACTTTCTCAGTTGATTTAGTCACATTCCAAGTACTCAAAACCCACACACCTGCTGTGTAGATAACAAAGACTACAGACTACTTCCATCATTGTGCCAAGTTCCATCACACAGTGCTGAATTCATGTGTTGGTGTGCATACGGAATTGCTGGGCCACAGGATATGCACATGTTCCAGTGTCAAACAGTTTTGGGGTATCCATTATTTATATTTTGTTATAAATTCTCCTATTTTTTTTTTAAAGACTTTATTTATTTGACAGATAGAGATAACAAGTAGGCAGAGAGGTGGGGGGGGGAGTGGAGAGAAGAAAGCAGGCTCCCTGCTGAGCAGAGAGCTGGATGTGGAGCTCGATCCCAGGACCCTGGGATCATGACCTGAGCCGAAGGCAGAGGCCTCAATCCACTGAGCCACCCAGGCGCCCCATAAATTCTCCTATTTTAAAATACTAAATGTATTTACTTCTCGCCTAAGAATTACAACGCACTAAAAGTAAAACCAAATTAAAACCAAACTATTTAGAAGTAGCAATTGCTGGGGCATGAAAAGTTTCACAGGTCAAGCAAAATGTAGCAACATTATTTACCAAGACAAAGACCATGCCAAAAATGTTGCAAATGTTTCTCCTATGCCATTACAACAAAAGGCCCATTACCAATGAATGTCACAATAGGACTAATAAATCTTTACCAGGATTTACCTAATTAACTTCAGTGCTAATGTAGTAACAGTAATACTACTTACCAATGCTAGCATGCATTTCAATATTTCAGCAATTTAGACAGCCATGCTCATGTTTATCAGTTAAATCAGATCTGCACATAATCTGAACTAACACTGGATATTACCAATCTTTTTAAGTTTAGGCAATCAGAGGGGCCAATGTTGCTACTGTTTAAACTGCATTTAATCACAAATGAATTTGTACATTTGTACATATGCATTGGTCTTATTTTTAAATCATTTCTCCCCTCTTGGATTGCTCATTTATATCCCCTGCTCACTTTAATTATATTCTTTTACTATTACATATTACATAATACATAATTGCCCTTATATATCCTTTGAACATTTTAAATAACTAGTTAATATTTTTTTATTAAGGAAATTAGTCATTTGTCTATGTAAGTCTTATAAACATTTCTCCTCAACTTGTAATTTATCTTTTTTTTTTTTTTTTTTAAGATTATATTTACTTGAGAGAGAGACCATACAAGCAGGGAGTACGGCAGAGGGAGTGGGAGAAACAGGTTCCTGACTGAGCAGGAAGCCCAGACACACCTTGATCCCAGGACCCAGGGATCATGACCTAAGCCTAAGGCAAACGCTTAACTGAGCCACTATCCTTATGTATAGAATAATTTTAAATGCCATGTAGCCAACTTTCTTAATCTCTTCCTTTTTGGTTTTTGTGTTTTATGCCATCATGCTTTGAAAACCTTAATTTCTCAAAGAATTCTATGAAAAATTAAATCCTGTTTTTTTTTCTTGCTTTTGTTTTTAAAATATTTGATAGATCTGTAACTTACTTTGGCATAAAAAAGTGAGGTGCAGATCCAGCTTTGTATCTTTCCAAGTGGCCTGCCATGTCTTTCTAAGACACTGCTATTTACCTACCTGGCATCCATTTTCCCTTTACTAACAGAACTGTGACTTTGTTTAGAGCAAGTAATTTTCCCAGCTTAAAATAGCATCCCAGACTCTTGCAGCAAGGGTATCCAAGGGATGCAGCTCTATACCAAGATATAAGGGGAAGTCATGGAGTGCCATTTCTAAATAAGGGCAACTTTGACTGACATGATCATTTTGGCCTCTTTCACCTTTCTTTCTGCTAGGAATCTAGATGTAATACCTAATATGAAGCACCTACCTTGATACAATGAAAATGAAAGCCACACACCCAAAATGGCTCAACAAGAAGATAAAACAGCCTGAGTTATTGATGACATTAAGTTGCCATATTAGTCCTGGATTATATATCCTTGGATTTCTTAAGTGAGAAATATAAACTCCTATTTAATGAAGCCATTGATCATAGGGTTGCTTCTTATAACCACATATGTTCTTATCTGATGCAGTACTCCCACTTATTTAATAATTCATATCCCTCTAATAATTTCTACATTCAACGTGGGGCTCAAACTCACAATCCCAAGGGGGTGGCTCAGTTGGCTAAGCATCCAACTCTTGCTTTTGGCTCAGGTCATGATCTCGGGATCCTGGGATGGAGCCCCAAGTGAGACTCCCTGCTCAGCATGGAGTGTGCTTGTCTCTCTCTCTCTGCTTCTCCCCCTGCTTGCATTCTCTCTCTCACTTTGTCTTTGCCTCTCTCAAGTAAATAAATAAAAATAAAAATAATAATTAAAAAAAAAAAACAAATTCACAACCCGAGATCAAGAGTTGCATGCTTTTCTGACTGGGCTAGCCAGGCACCCTGATAATGCATCTTTTTGTATAAATTTGACATGCTACCATTATCATATACTAATTTTCCACATATAATTGGGTCTGTTACTGGAAATGCTATTAATCTAAATTACTTCAGTATTATTAATAGCTAACATATAAGCTAATGTTTATTGAATACCAGGACAATTCAAAGGATGACAACCCTTTGAGCCTTAATCATTTAATATTAATGTGTAGTACTTGAAAGCCTAAAACTAACAGTGGACTTTAAAAAGTGGAAAAGAAAGGATTAAAAAGGCAAGCAAAGATGTTTCCATTATTTTTATGATGGACTATGGTAAAAGGCAACTACACCTATGCTGCTAAGTGGCAACACTGTTATGCCATGCTGTAATGAAAAACACTAGGTTTGAGGTTTGGAGACAAACTTTTTTTTTTTTTTTAAATTTTTATAAACATGTAATATATTTTTATCCCCAGGGGTACAGGTCTGTGAATCGCCAGGTTTACACATTTCACAGCACCCACCATAGCACATACCCTCCTCAATGTCCATAACCCCACCCTTCTCCCTACCCCTCTCCCCCCAGCAACCCTCAGTCTGTTTTGTGAGATTAAGAGTCACTTATGGTTTGTGAAGACAAACTCTTAACTGGTCGGTCAACAGTGTTATTTCAGACACTAATTTCCTCATCTGTATAATGAGAAATGATTATACTCATTAGATGATCTCTAAGGTTTTGCCGAACTCTAACACTTTTTTTTTTTTAAAGATTTTATTTATTTATTTGACAGAGATGACAAGCAGGCAGAGAGAGAGAGGGGGAATCAGGCTCCCCACTGAGCAGAGAGCCCGACGACGTGGGGCTCAATCCCAGGACCCCAGGATCATGACCTGAGCCGAAGGCAGAGGCTTTAACCTGCTAAGCCACCCAGGCGCCCCTGACTCTAACACTCTTAAAGACTCATGATTAAGGCTTTGAAATTCATTGGATGTGGATCTGAGTTCAGGATTCAACGATCAGGTTTATGTATGCATTCAAAAAGTACTCGGGATAAACTGATGAACATGTCAGAAAATGTCCTATCCCAGTGAAGCTTGCATTACTGTGGAGAATAACAATAATAATAAAGATGGGAAGTAATAATTTACCTCTGTTAAAATGTGTCGCCTGTCTAAAACAATTTAAAAAATATAAGACTGCATTGTAACACACACACACAGAGAAGACATAAAACATAACAGCTTAATGATATATGATATTAAAAACCAAACACCCATGAAAGGAGTCCTTCTCATGACTCCAAATAAAACCTTCTCCTTCCCCATTAAGGGTAACCACTATTAACCTTTTATAGCGGTCACTTTATTTTTTATAAAAATGACTTGGCCAATTGGATTGTGGTAATGGTTGTACAACTATACAAACTTACTAAAAATTATCAAACTGTATACTTACGATGGATGAACTTTGTGGTGTGCAATATTCCTCATTAAAACTGTTTAAAAAAGACTTTGCACCTCAGTATGTATCTCTAAACGCTATTGCTTAATTTTGCCTGTGTTTGAACTTCATATAAATGGAGTAATACAGGGTAAGTTCTTTGGCTTCTCCTTTGTTCACCCATAATGATTGTGAAACTCTCCACGTTACATATGGTTTTAGTCATTCATTTTCATCGTGTAACATTTCATTGTGTTACACCTATATATCCACTCTATGTTGATGGACATGCTGTTTCCAATTTTTGGCTATTATGAATCATGTTACTACGTGTATGTCTCTTGTGGCATATGTATATGATTTCTGTTGGGTATATATCGATAATAGAATTGTGTATCTTAGCTTTTAATATTAAAAACACGTTTCTGATACTGTACTTCTTAACAAAAGCCATGACAAGGAAAACATGGCTTAGAATGTCAGATATGGACTACTGCCAATTTAACCTGTTCAATTTCATGAACTACTGAACTTCAGCCAAATGAGTTTTCATTTCCTTCTACATACCTACTATTCTCTGTCTAAATAGTCTTCCCTCCTATCTCTGCCTAGTTGACTTCTTTTTTTTGAAGATTTTATTTATTTATTTGAGAGAGAGAGAGAGAGACAGCAAGAGAGGGAATACAAGCAGGACGAGTAGGAGAGGGAGAAGCAGGCTTCTCGCTGGGCAGGGAGCCTGATGTGGGGCTCGATCCCAGGACTCTGGGATCATGACCTGAGCCAAAGGCAGATGCTTAATGACTGAGCCACCCAGGTGCCCCTGCCTAGTTTTTTACTTATCCCTAAGATTTTAGCTTGAGCATCATGGCTTTTCTTCAATGATAGATTCTCTTGCTTTCTCAGACCTATACTTCTTATTTCTCCACTTGCTGCAATTGTTTTACAACTGTGAAACTAACTGGCGATCTCTCCAACAATACTGCCCCCTTAAAGTCAGGGTGTGCATAGGTGGTTTCTGCATCACAGTATCCTTGCACTTAGCACAGCACCAAATAGGTCAAAGAACTCAATAAGTACTTGATGCATATCTACCTTCTCTTCACAGTCAGGGTACCAATTCAAATGTTGTTTCTTCTGAATGTTTTGTTCTTGGGGCCACCACCGATACCATCCTTTGAAAACAAAGTTTTATTATGCAAAAGATTGTCCTAAGTCCCATGGGCCAAAGAAAATTGAATATGAGGGACTTAGCACCTAGACCCATCATCATAGAGAATAATTCTGCATAAAGCTTAGAAAACATGGGAGTGTTTACCATTTGATAAGCATACTATTTAAGTGATACTTCACATAGCAACTGATTAATTTCACAAAGGTGAGCAGGGTCATAATAAAATCAAGCAAAAAGAGGGAATTTCAATCATTTACTTTCAACATAATGTGAACAGCAGCAATCTACTTTTCTATTATTTTTTTTTTCTTTATCACCAGAAGACAGATTTCTCCCATAACCAGTCATTCTGTGTAATTAATCCTGTATAAATACTTTGGTATTTTGACATCAGTAAAGTCTGCTTGTTCAGTTTTTAATAAAAATTGCTCAGTGGCAACTATTGTAGAAAATCCAAGGTTTCTGTTCTTGATACATCTAATTTACTTATATTCCAAGTGTTAATTTAATAGAACTATTACAGGTAGCAAAGTTTACTTCCCCACTATATTAATAACCTTCATATGCTCTAATTATAAGTTAAATGTAAAAATTGTACAAAAAGTATTTTTCCTACCAATACCTAACTTATAAGAAAATCTCAGTGACAGCATTTGTATAGCTCTGAATGGTCTAGAAAGGATGTTGAAGAAATTTTTTTCAAGCCCTTGCAAACTATTAATATCTTCTAAGTAAAAACTTGTGGATACTAAAACTGAAAATAACTGAAACTGAAACTAAGTAAAGTTAAAACCAGGGTCACTACGAACATACAGTGTTTAAGACTGGGAATTATTTTACTAGTGCCATTAAAAAATTTTTTTGGGGGGGTGTCTGGGTGGCTCAGTGGTGGTGCCTCTGCCTTCGGCTCAGGTCATGATCTCAGGGTCTTAGGATCAAGTCCTGCATTAGGCTCTCTGCTCAGTGTGAAGCCTGTTTCCCCCTCTCCGCCTGACTCTCTGCCTACTTATGATCTCTCTTTCTTTCTGTCAAATAAAATCTTAAAATAAATTTTTTTTTAAGATTTTATTTATTTATTTGACAGAGTGAGATCACAAGCAGGCAGAGAGGCAGGGAGAGAGAGAGAAAGAAGGCTCCCTGCTGAGCAGAGAGCCCGATGCGGGGCTCGATCCCAGGACGCTGAGATCATGACCCGAGCCGAAGGCAGAGGCTTTAACCCACTGAGCCACCCAGGCGCCCCCAATTTTTTTTTTTTTTTGGAGAGAGAGTGCGCATGCATGCAGGGAAAAGGGGTGGAGGGAGAGAGAGGGAACCTCAAGCAGACTCACAGCTGATCTTGGAGCCTGATGCGGGTTCAAGATCATAACCTGAGCGGAAATTAAGAGTCAGATGCTTACCACAGAGTCACCCAGGAGCCCCTTACTAATGCCATCTTAATCATCCTGACACTCTTTCCTTTAATTAACCTCCAACCATGCTGCAACCTCAGCATATCAAAAGAATTTCAAATGAGAACCCTAACCTTAAGCTTCCGGTTTAATAATATGCCGTGTACAGGGAATTCTTTCAGATCACCACACTCCCGAGAGACATGGGTAGTGTCCGAAGTTTATACCAGTCTGTTGCAAAGAAAATATATTCACAAGTGGAACTTTCCTCAGAAAATATCATGATTTGAAGTTCAAAGATCTAAGAATGTCTAGACATTACTGATGTCAAAATCTTATTTTTGGATTTATTTAAGAAGTGGCAACAGATTCTCAAACATATAAACTATTGCCAGGAAATCATACAAATGAGAAACAATACAGAAACTGTGATTCAGTTTCTTAAGGGAAATTAAAGAAACTGTTTATGAAAGGATGATAAAGCACTATTATTTTACGTTACCAGAGCAGAGAACTGCTTAGGGTGATTTTTAGCTCTATTAAGCCTTATTTCAGTCTGCCATGCCATGCAACCAGAAAGAAATATATTAATACAAGCCTCTTCAACTACAAACAAAGAAAAATAAAAAAAGAATTGTACGAGGGGCGCCTTGTTAGCTAAGTAGGTAGAGCATGCAACTCCTGATCTTGGGGTTGTGAACCCCATGTTGGGTGTAGAGACTACTTAAAAATAAAAATCTTAAATGGAAGATATTATAACTTCAAAATGGCGTCACAATTCCCTAGAGCCTAAAACTGGCTAAAATATACATAAAAATGTAAAAGACAAGTAAATAGCAATCATCTTAAAATATTCAACTAGTTTTGCTGAATATGAAAAATACTGTTTTTATTAGTTTGTAGAAGCTTTGTTTTATTCAATGTTTAATTGCACTGGAATTTTAAAAAATAAATTTGACTAAATTTTAAACAATAAAAATATCTACTTCATTATTTTAAGTCAATGCAAATTTTCACTAATTTAAAACTCTATATTAGCATTTTAATATTGGGGAATTTTTGGAAACATACATTGTTATATATAAAACTGTCTCATAATAGACCTTACAAATAAGCAAATTTAATAATGGTTCATAAAGCTTTATAAACCTTCCTAACTTGTTTAATACAATGAAAATTATAGATTTTAATTTTTAATCAAAATTTCAATTATTTTACAATCACTTTGAAACAGAAGTAAATATTTCTCATAATTCTCCTTTTAATGATTAACATTTATCATGATTACTACAACTGGTAACACTTAAAAACAGACACACACATACACACACACAACTAGAAGAGACAATCTGGCTAGTTCTGTCTTAAAAATACTAATAAACTAATAATTAGGTTGGAATCATGATTTAAAATCAATATGACTTAGAAAATATTATGATATAAAAACTCAAGGAAAGGACATTGTCATGGTCAGCTTATCACTGTTAGTACTGTACCTTGTACAAATTTACAAGTCATTTCCAAACTGACAATTTGTTTTAACGACCTTGCTTAGCACATGAAGATGTTGGCTGGGCTTGTAACATTATGAACTGTATCTACATAGACCCTGAGCATCAGGGTAGTTCTCACGATTAAATGCTATTATTTTTAAATACCTTTTTAGAACATAAATACCTTATCTTACATCATTAGGGAATAAACATGATCCACATATGTAACCTTTTATTCACATGTTAAAGAAATGACAGCTTAAAAAAATTAAACCATTTTTTGATAGAATGGGTCCCAAAATGCCTTGACTTATTGCTTAGTAAAATATTACCCCCTGGTACCAAACCCCCAGCTTCTTAGGGAAGATTCCAGAGTCAACACCATGTACATCAAATATAATAATTCATTGTAAGAAAGTACTGACTTTAGAAATTCCTTATACGTGACAAATATTTATTTTACAGTTGCTGCATCTGTAGTTATTGATCCTTCCTCATAACTTCATATTATTTTAGGCTCTAGAAATTCTATCCCTCTGGGTGCTTCTATTTGTTGCCCTAAGCTTGTTTAAAAAAATTAGTTTATGTAATTTTCTTATTACTCTACCTCAAAGATAGTTTCACACTTTTCCTGCAGCTTAAAATAGGTTTTTTTCTTTTCTTTTTTTTTTTATAGTGGGAGAAGGGGTGAAAGGAGGGGAGACAGGCTTGGTACCTTTTTAAGACTTGCTTGAGAGTTGCTGGGTATTTCCTGACACATTCGGCTGCTAAAGGAATACATACTAAGAGATGGCCATGGCCATGTTAGCACATTGAGGACAGCAGTTAACTCCTCCAACTGAGACCAGAAAGGATAATATGATAATTTGCTAACAGTTATCAGGCATTTGCCATTTAATGGACATAAATATTTTATCTACTTTACAAAGTAATAGTAACTAAAGTACATGTAGAGTCTATGAAATAATTTGCAACAAAAATTTTACTAGTTAAATTTCTTAGGGCTTAACAAATACTGTACATTTGTTAGAGTACCTGATACTGGTTAGTAATACAGGACAAGGTGTTCTAAAGCAAAACACAGCTGGGAAGCATTTTATTTTTTTCTACTTCATTTAACATTGTTCAGGACCACAAGATTTTAAAGGTCTCTTTCCAGCAACTTTTATAACTTAGGAGTACCACTTAAAAATATTTACTGAGGCTATAAATATTAGTATTTTCTACATATTAACAATTATAATAATGCCATATCCATTAAACCTCTGTTCCTTTGGTCAGAAAGATGAACAGAAACTGAAATCAGACACTTAGGCATTCAAAAAAGTTTTTTCGAAGCATAACCAAGCAAACCTACGTCAGCAACTGTTAAAATTAGTTTTAGTTAGACTTCTTAATAAGGACATACTGAAGCACAAGTGAGACTTTTTAAAGTATATACAATACAAAAAACAAATTTAAATTTATAAATAAAAAGATTAATGGCCAAATTAAAGAATGGTTAAGCATCAGATTTAAAATATCTTAACTTTTAGCTATTCAGAAATATATTTTGTGACTAATAAGAATTATTTCATAAATATATATGTATAAATATAAATATATATCTACAGGATCTGTGATGCAGGAGAAAACCCTTTAAAGAAAAAAAAATTGCACTTTTAGATTATGAGGATACTGCCATATTTACCCTTTGAATGAAATATAATTGCCATTCCAGGTGCTTTTGGCACAAGTTTTTAGGTGAATATTGACACAATCTTAAAAACACAATGCTTTTATATTTTATTCACTGGAATATGAAGAATCAAACAGAATTTGGAATTCTGACCCCCAAAAGTCCAGAAAACTGCAAATGCTTAATTAAATACAAAAAATATGGTTTTAAAAAGACCTCAAAACTGCCTTTACATGTAGAACATGTAAAATTTTACCATCAACAGGTTTTCTTCAATCACCTCAGCAAGAATTCCCCGACTACACACAAATGTAACATTGCCTTTTTCTACTCATATATGACTTGAATCACACCCCAGTATATAAGGACAAAAAATAAATGTATAGTAAAAAGATAGGATAAATCAGGAGAGGCTTTTTGGTCTTGAATTCTTCACCCACTAACAATGAAGCAGCACTGTAGGCAGCCCAAAACACACCAAACAGCTTTAAAAAAACAAACAAAAAAGACAAAAGACAGCATATTAGCAAGTCAATTAACATTTTTGGTATCAGAGAGTAAAATAAAATTAACAGTATTTTCTTAAAACAACCCTGACAACCAACTGTGATAAACAGTACAACTTACTGAGAATGTTTAAAATTATTAAAAATGTTTTAAAAATGTTTGTGGTTGTTCTGTTCCTTGTCTTATGCAAACGAAATCTTTTGTTATCAAACTTGTCTCATCATAGAAATCACCTGGGTGCCTATTAAAAAGAGAATCCCAAGGGGCACCTGGTTGGCTCAGCTGGTGGAGCATGAGACTCTTGATCTTGGGGTTGTGAGTTTGAGCCCCATGCTGGGTGTGGAGCTGACATAAAAATAAATTTTTTTTTTTAAAATTTTATTTATTTGACAGAGAGAGAGATCACAAGTAGGCAGAGATGCAGAAAGAAAGAGATGGGGGGGTGGGGAAGCAGGCTCCCTGCTGAGCAGAGAGTCCTAAGCAGGGCTGGATTCCAGGACCCTGAGATCATGACCTGAGCCCAAGGCAGAGGTTTAACCCACTGAGCCACCCAGGCACCTCTGAAAAATAAAATCTTAAAAAGAAAAAAAAAAAAAAAAAGAATTCTGGGATTCATTCTAGCTCTGTTGAATCAAAATCACTAAGGAAAGAGTCTTGTTATCAGTCTTTTTAACAGTATCCCTTGTGATTTGGGCAACTTTTGGGCAACTGCTTCAAGAAATTTGGTTGCTGAAAGAAAATGAATTGATCATTACAAAGTTGACCTTCTCCTGCTTCTTCTTCTAAGAAGTAGAAAAACAGATTAAGTGAAAATTTTACACGTTTATTAAGTGTAACAGCGTTTTCCCAGGAATAGGTGAAAGTATAGAGTTAAATAAAAAGCAGGAAAAAAAATAACATTTTGGTCAAGAATTTAACTAAATAAAATGTACCATGGTTTTCTGATTATACACATAACCAATCTTAAATTATTTCAACTAGAAATTTATACAGTACTTATTGATGTAGTAATTTTATAGAGTAAAATGAGAGGAAGAACTTCAAGGGTAGAAATCAAGGAAACTATGATAGAAAAAGACTTGACACAGGATAGGATTTCTCAACCCTACACTACTGACATTTTGGGGCTGGATAATTGTTGGGGAAGCAGTCCTGTGCATTGGAGGATTTCTGGCAGTATCCCTGGCCTCTACCCACTACATATTACCAGAAGATTCCACTCTTAACCCATTTGTGACACCCTAAAATGTCTCCAGACATGGCCAAATGTCCTTGGGAGGCAAAACTGCCCTTGAAAACCACAAGTAGAGAGGTTAAAAATAAATATTAGCAGGCTGAAAATCTGTTTGAGATGGTCCAATTTTCTACTGTGTTTTTTTAAATTAAAACAAAAATAACTACAAAATATTTTAACTTTCAGAAAAGTATAGGGAAAAAAATAAGATTATGATCAAATTGCATTTGTATGTCAAACATTTTTTGTTATAAATAAATGGTTAAAGACTGGTAAGAGTTATACAGATTTAATGTTAAAAAACAGTGCTGGTAGATTAATCTGTACTCTAATGCTAGATTTAAATAAGAGTTTTGCAACATATTTCTCAACAAATTTTGGACTGAAACAAACATATAATACCTCACTATACAAAGAAGATTAATTAACTAGGAAAAAAAAATTTGGTGAAGAAAAATCTAAAGTTTAAAACAACTGTATCCTAAATTTTTAACAACATAAAAGACTGCCATTTTGTAATAACACATTCTTAAGCTGCATAAAGAATATTAAAGACCAACTTTCAGCTAAACTCGATTACCAAAAGTGACCAGAGGACACACAGTTTTATCAATTTTGGGAGTAGTCTCAGAAGTATTCAGTCTTTAACCCAACTTAAAATTGAATGATTCAGTAAAGTGGTGTGTTCACTAAAGTTAGGCCAGCAATGGGACTAGCTTCTGTATTGCAAGACTTGTAAGCTAACTGCTAATAATGCCAATTAAAAAAAAAAAAGAAATTTTAGGATTAGAATGGAGAGAAATAAATGATATTCTACTTGGTCTCTAAAGTGTTCATGCAATTCTAACATACAAAGATGTTCTCAAAATATCCTTTTATAATATTTGTAATGACAACAGCTATCACTTAAGTGCCTACTCTGTATCAGATATACATCCTTTACCATCGAGATAACAAACCCTAAAAAAGAGTTGTCAAGATTCCCAATTTGCAGAAGAGGATAAGAAAAGATATCCCCCTGCAAGGGAGGCAGCAGGTAAGTGGAAGAAACAGAATTTGAATTTAGAACTGACTGGTTCCAAAATCCATACTTTTAATACTTAATGCTTATATGTCAGTATTAGCCTGTAGTTACTCAATTCTAAAAGCAATCATTTCTCCTATATATGAATTAGTAATCAACTTTAAATAAAACCAAATGTTATAAAAATTAAGTGGCTCTAATTAAAAACAAATACTTTAAGGTGAAGGCTACATAATGGCAGTTCTGAAAGTGGTAGTCTTAAGTTCTACATATTTTCATAAAGAAAATATTACATTCATTGTATAATTTACCTACATGTGCTAAGGCATTTATTTCCCAAAATTTATACTTTCCCAGAATTAATACTTTATGTTATCATTAAATATTTAATATGGGTCTATATGTTAATTTAAATTTAACACAGTATAAAGAAATCCTGATCTCTGGAATATAGAAAGGCCAATTTATTACAATCATGTCTATTATATTTGATAAGGCAGTTATTATTTAAATAAGAGTAACATTAAATAAATGTCCAGTAAAATTTTAAATAAATATCTCCCATAAAATCGAAGTCATATGAGATTGTATTATAGAGAAGAAAAACTCAACATTAAAAAAATTATCTGAGTGTAGCATCTTATAGCCTTGTTTGCTCTTTGTTCCTTGCTCCCCTTCTAGACATACATTTTAATTTCTGGTGATTAAAATGGGAAAATAAAAGAAATAAAATTGGTAAAACCAATGAGTGAGATCACTGTTTCAAAACATTTAAAAATATATGACAGTTACAGATTACAATCTTCTTAGGCAGATACAAGTATACTTTAGTTCCTGGAAAACAGTTCATTACTTTTTTATAATATACAGTACTTACTTTTATAAGTGTAGATACCACTTCAAATGATCCAACCACCAGAAGTATAGGGGCTATTACAATGAGAGGAAGTAGTGAATATCCTATAACTCCAAGAACTTGGCCATATGCAACCTGTGAATTTTAATGTTTTAAGTCAATATCACAGAAATCAAGATAATTATTTTAATCACCATAGAACATCACATATTCTTAGTTATACTTACGTAAACACAGGAAGAAATCATGAAGTATATGCTTTATATTTCAAATTATCATATTATCTGCTATGTTCCTGGATAGTCTCATCAACCCGCCATAGCTTCAATTATAATAAACATTCTGATGACACCCAAATCTACATTTCCAGCCCTCTTTCCCTTTCGAGACTTATGTATCCAATTATCTTCATTATACCTACAATATACTTTCTTGCTACCTCCCTTAAAGTTGTAGAAGGGTTATTTAAAGGGACTACAACTAGTTTATTCAAACAAAAAATTCAAGGTCTAAAGAAGCTATGTGTGATACATACAGACTACAAAGGAAGGGAGGGCAGGCAGGAGAGACTAAAGGAAAAAATATTTGGTGGCTACTGTGTGCCAAGCTCTGTGACAGATCAAGAGAGATCAATTGCAGCAACAACTCTATCAAGTAGGTATTACTACACCACTATGAAGAAACTGAATTTTAGAGAGACAAAATGCTTTGTTCAAGAAAGTAAAACTGGCAGGATTAAGAGTTCAAATTAAGATCTAGATTTTTTTTTAGAAGATTTTATTTATTTGAGAGAGAGACAGAGAGCACGTGCACCTGTGTGTGACAGGGTGGGGGAGGCAAGTGCAGGTTGTTGGGGGAGAAGGATAGAGGGAGGGGGAGAGGGAAAAGCAGATTTCCTGATGAATGTGCAGCCTGTCAGGGGGCTCACTCCCAGGATCCTGAGGTCATGACCTGAGTCAAAGTCCACACTTAACTGAGTCACCCAGCTGCCCCTAAGATCTAAGTTTCTTTTCTTTTTTTTTTTTTTTAAAGATTTTATTTATTTATTTGACAGAGAGAAATCACAAGTAGATGGAGAGGCAGGCAGAGAGAGAGAGGGAAGCAGACTCCCTGCTGAGCAGAGAGCCCGATGCGGGACTCGATCCCAGGACCCTGAGATCATGACCTGAGCCAAAGGCAGGGGCTTAACCCACTGAGCCACCCAGGTGCCCCAAGATCTAAGTTTCTTAACTATTACATCAACAGTCCTAAATTACCAAAACATTTAATGATACCTATTTTCATATAAATATTACATGGGGTTGTGTCAAAGATAAAACAAATAATATGTGAACAAATATAATCTTAAGTCTCCATTAGAATTATTTTAAATTTTTATATGCAGAGTGAAAAAAGTTTCATAGGTAAATGTTATTCCAAATTTATTCAACAGTTTTAGGTTAAGATGATGGATTGAACACATTTATTTAATATCATTCCCTCCTGAAACTATACTAAAAGGGAAGGCGGGGGAAACCCTCTAAAACGGGATAGAGGGAGGTAGAGTCTTAAGCAGACTCCATCCTGAGCGGGGAGCCTGATGCGGGGCTCGATCTCAATGGAGCAAAATCAAAAAGACACTCAAGAGACTGTGCCAATCAGATGTACCCATTAACTTTTTTTTTTTTTTTTAAGAGGCATAAACAAAGGAAACTAAACCATAAAATATCTTGGGATCTGAAAACATGGTACACACCTCGGAGAAACAAAGTAACAGAGAAATTCATAGAGGTCATGTAGGTTGGTCACTGTATAAAGGAGAACTGGTTCCTAACTGATATTTTAAAAATGTATAAACCTGAAGGCACACCTCAGCACACACAAGAAGTGATAACTAAAGGCTCACCAGGTTGTGGATGAAATCTTTGTGCACCTTCCAAATACAGATAATGCAGATCAAGTTCATTATCATTGTTTATATATCTTAGACGAGTCACAATAATGTAAGCCCCCAAATATGTATGAACCCATGAATAAAATGGGAAAAAAATAATACCTCAAAAGGACCAGGAAAAAAAAGTCTGATCCTAAACTCTGTAAGTTTAGATAAGACACATGATATAAAGAGAATGAGTGTAATGAAAGAAAAGCCATTTACAAGAATCAAAGTGTTATTTTGTATAAGATAACTGCATTACTTTGGAGAAAATAAAGTTTGACGAAAGCTACTTCCTCCTCTTTTATAGTAATTTTCAGTTGTGACACTTTATGAATGATGGTATTTTCATATTATTCTTTGCCTAGTGCATAATTACATAATCTGTATTACAAAATAAAACTATGTGCTTTGTTTTATTGTATTAATAAGTGATATAATTTTCTTTTAAAAAAGAGGCTAAACAGAATAAGAGAAGATGGTACAACAGCAACATAATTTTGGAAACTGGAAAGCAGATAACTAAACTAAGTAACAGACTTGGCAGATCTTTCTATCAAATAGGAGAAAAAGGTTTAAGGTCTCTGCATTGAGCCATCAATGTTCTTAGAGAGTCAACACCCACAAGATAACTGTGCCTGGCATCCTCACTGCTTTAATCTCTCCACAGAACAAACTGCTAGAAAAAACAAAAAACAAAAAGCAAAAAGCAAAAGAAAAGAGAATAAACTGCTAAAATTCCTAGGTTTACAGTAATTCACAAAGTCTTTTTTAATGGGGCAGCAGTTCAGAAGATGTGGTTCATGGGCTACCGAGGGTCCCAGAGACTCTTCCAGAAGATTGGAAGGTCAAAAGTATTTACTATAAAAATAATAAAACATTATTTGCCTTTTCTCATTGGATTCATACTAGCAGGGAAAAACAACAATGGGTAAAATGTGCTGCTTTACTGTGAATCAAGGTGGCATAAACTATACTAGTAGTTACTGTACTCTTCACTACTACACAATCACAGAAAAAGAAAAAAAGCTAGTTTCACTTAAGAATATCCTTAATGAAACAGTTAAAAATGATTAATTCTATTAAATCTCAGCTTTTGAGTATATCTCTTTAACATTCTGTATAACAAATGGGAAGTACATAGAAAGTCTTTTTTTTTCTTTTTAAAGATTTTTTATTTAGTTATTTTTATTTATTAATTTGACAGACAGAGATCACACGTAAGCAGAGAGAAAGGCAGAAAGAGAGAAGAGGAAGCAGGCTCCCTGCTGAGCAGAGAGCCCGATGTGCGGCTCGATCCCAGGACCCTGGGATCACAACCCGAGCCAAAGGCAGAGGCTTTAAGCCCCTGAGCCACCCAGGTGTCCCCATTTTTTTTTTTTCCTAAGATTTTACTTATATGTCAGAGAGAAAGAGAGCACAAGCAGGGGCAACAGTAGGCAGAGGGAGAAGCTCCTCCCCAAGGAGCCTGACACAGGACTCGATTCCAGGACCACAGGATCATAACCTGAGCTGAAGGCAGACACTCAACTGACCGAGCCACTTAGGTATTCCCATAGGAAGCATTTCTGTTGTATCCTGGTTCAATGGTTATCCCAAAGAAAAGCACTTCTATAACTGTTTGAGTGAAGTGTTGAGTTAGATGTAATTTCAAGTAAAAATGGAACACCATTTTTACTTGAAAGAACAAGTGAAAGAAAAACTATGGTTATTCAGAGTTGGGTATCATAAGCGTTTTTTTTTTTTTTTTTTTAATATTTATTTATCTGAGAGAGAGAGAGAACATGCATGAGAGAGAGCACAAGTGGTGAAGAGGGATAAGCAGGCTGTCCATCCACCAGGGAGCTGATCCAAACTTTAGCCTGATCTAAACTTAAAGATGGGTGGATATATTAATTAATGTGATTTTCTGATATCGTACAGTAAGACGTGTCAACATCTGGAAGATGTGTAAAACTCAGTGAACCAGTGTCTTCCAAATAACCGTGCATGCGTAAAAAGATCCACTCAAAGTGAAATTTTAATGAAACAAAGTATGAAAAGTTCATTAATATTGTTTGAGATTCCTTACTGCAACAAACCTTTAAGAAGCTATGACTTATTAAATGTAGGTATAGTTTCAGAGAAGAACATCCATAATCATCTGAAAAAGCTATTAAAATACTCTTTTTTCTGGATGCCAGTTAAGCAACTACTTTTGGCTCAGGTCATGATCCCAGGGTGTTGGGACTGAGCCCATATGGGCTTCCTGCTCAGTGGGGAGTCTGCTTCCACCTCTATCCCACCCCCCACCTCCCGCTTGTGCACTTTCTTTTTTTTTTTTTTTAAGATTTTTTATTTATTTAATTGTCAGAGAGAGAGCGAGCTAGAGCGAGCACAGGCAGACAGTGGAAGGCAGAGTCAGAGGGAGAAGCAGGCTCCCTGCAGAGCAAGGATCCCGATGTGGGACTCGATCCCAGGACGCTGGGATCATGACCTGAGCCGAAGGCAGCTGCTTAACCAACTGAGCCACCCAGGTGTCCCAATGCACTTTCTAAAATAAATAAAATCTTAAAAAGAAATACCCTTCCTTTTCCAATTCTATATTTAAGGCCTTCTTTTTCTCATATACCTTAACCAATACAATGTGTCATAACAGACTGAATACAGAAAGCAGATATTAGAAACCAGCTTCCATTAAGCCAGACATTAAAGCTACCGGCAAAAATGCAAAACAATGCCACTCTTAGCACTTTTATGTTTTTGAAAAAGTTGTTTTTCTTTAAAATGTATTGTTTTTTTTTAATATAAAAAGCAGTTTGGGGGCGCCTGGGTGGCTCAGTGGGTTAAGCCGCTGCCTTTGGCTCAGGTCATGATCTCAGGGTCCTGGGATCGAGTCCTGCATCGGGCTCTCTGCTCAGCAGGGAGCCTGCTTCCCTCTCTCTCTCTCTGCCTGCCTCTCTATCTACTTGTGATCTCTCTCTGTCAAATAAATAAATAAAATCTTAAAAAAAAAAAAAGCAGTTTGGTTTTTTAAAAAGATTTTATTTATTTATTTGCCAAAGAGAGAGAGAGATCACAAGTAGGCAGAGAGAAGAGAAGGGGAAGCAGGCTCCCCATTGAGCAGAGAGCCTGATGCGGGGCTCGGTCCCAGGACCCCGAATGACCCAATCTGAAGGTAGAGGCTTAACCCAATGAGCCACCATATTATTTATGGACACCTGGGAGGCACAGTCAGTTGACCATGGACTCTTGGCTTTGGCTTGGGTCATGAGATCAAGCCTGTGTTGGGCTCTGTACTCAGCGTCGTCTGCTTAAGATTCTCGATCTCCCTCCCATTCTGCCCCTCCCTGTCACATGCTCTCTCAAATAAATAAGTAAATAAATTAAAAAGAAATTTTTAAATTATTTATGTTAAAATGTATTTGGTTTTATTTTTATTTTCATTATTTTTTAAAGATTTTATTTATCTGTCATAGAGACAGAGTGCAAGCACAAGCAAGGGGAAAGGCAGGCAGAGAGAAAAGCAGGCTCCCTGTTCAGCAGGGATTCAGTCCCAGAACCCTGGGATCGTGACCTGAGCCAAAGGCAGACACTTAACCGACTGAGCCATTGAGGCGTCTCTGGTTTTATTTTTAAATGAATAAATACATATTCAAAAATTTTATTTTAATTTCTAATATGATAAGTATTAATAAATAAAACCCACACAAAAAAATCTCCTTGGGGACCTGAGATCAAAAATTTGAGAAATGCTGTACTAGAAAATAAATTATGTTTCCCTAAAAAGCTGTACATTACTTATGAGTGGTATGGGATCTTTTCTTTCTTCTTCCTTTCTTGTAACCTTTATTGAGCATGCACAATCCCAGTATGTTGATCTTCTTAGGGGAAGTAGTGTAACTTAAAAGCAATTCTGGGACAAGAATTAATTATGATGAATATAGCTACTGATAAAATGTACAATACCAAAAATAAAATTTATGATCAGAAACAAAGGCTATTTTCAAAATCAACTACTTACTTCTCCACCAAGTACTCTGGCCAGTAAGAATATTGTTAGGGAACCAAATATCCAAATGGTTATAATCCATGAGACCACCTTAAGGGGAAAAAAAAAAAATTCATGCAATTAATAGCTTTGTACCAAATAAGGTGATAATTTCCCTCAAAGTCAATTCTCTGCTTATGTAAGACAGTTTGGGATATACAATTTCAGGTCATAGAGACTTTGAGTTCCCAAGTATCTTTCCAAAACCTAGTAATAATGCAGTATGTTAATACAATTTTATATCCAAATGAAAATTTAGCAATGATCAATTGCCTAAGGAAATCTCAATATTTCAAGATCTCTGATGAAAAATTACCGCAAAAAATGAGCAAAGTATTTACTTCCAAACCTCTGGTTTACAACATCTTGCAAGAAGAATTCATCCCTATAAGAAGTTATAGGTCTTCTCCCAAGGTCTTTAAAATTTACATTAATTATATATGTAAGTGGGAGATATTTCAGGTAATTTTAACTCCTGAGACTTAGTGTGATAATCATATATGCCTCTATCTCCAAGTTTTATCTGCTTGCAGGGTCTAGAAATAATGAAGACCCAACAGCAAAATAAGCATACTTATTGCCCAGATCCTGGTTTCTAAGCATCATTCCCTGATAAAAGGAACTAGGATTCTTTTGATAAATAACTGATGCCAGGGTTGGGGCAGGGGAGATAAAAGGAGAGCCCAGAACACTCTGTGGACTTAGAAGGAAAGGAAATGCTCAAAGAACTAATGGGAAGATGTTGAAAGGACACAGAAGCTAACCTGAAGGAGTTCCCAATGCTTAAACTGGAATAATCTCACCAATAAAATAAATAATGATAGCACTGGGTTATAATCCAGAAAATAAAATAAATATTCATGAATCCATATTGACATAAATAAATACAACAATATTTAAGCAATGGCCAAGTACAGGTAGCTATTCCATAGAGAATACCAATCAATACATGTGGAAGGAATGAGGAAAACAGAACACCACCATGCAGTAAACACTATAGTAGTAACTGCTGAACTCAAGATCCATCAACTGATGTTAAAATTAGTGAGCTAAAGTTTGAGGAGAAACACAATGTCTGCAGAATCATAAAGTATCTCCACAAGATACTTATTTATTAATTAAAATGGAAAAATAGCAACTTTACTGTGGAGGAACTGGGCAGATACCACCCTATCACCTAATCAAGCAGCCAATGTTAAAGGCACCAGTAAAAGATATATCAATATCACATATTCCCTAAGAGTATACCGAGGACACAAAATAGTATCCTTGCCAAAAATTCATGACCCCAATCTAGTCACAGAAAACATCAAGTAAAACCAAACTGAGTGATGTTCTACGGAGGCAATAATCTGTTTTTAGTCTTACAATCCTTTGTTCAAATGAAAGATTATACAAAACAGATAAAATTAGAGATGTTCCAGGTGAAGGATTAGTGGTGAGTAGTAGACCAGAATCCCCATCCGACTTCTTCAATGCATATTTCCAACAGAATACTTGATATAAACTATTGATCTAAGGTAAATATTAATAAGACTAGTGTTATATTACACTAAGGATCTTGCTATTGGGAGATTATTCTGGATTATCCAAATGAGCACTAAATGTAATCACAACTGTCCTTTAAAAAAGGAGGGAGAGGGAGTTTTGACTACAGTAGAGAAGAAGTAATGTGACCACAATAGCAGAGATTATAGTCATGCCACCAGAAACCAAAGAAAGCTGACAGCCTCTCAACGTGGGTAGAGGCTTTAAACCACTGGAGCCTACAGGGGAGTCAGCCCTGCTGACATTTTGATCTTAGCTCCTTCAAGCTCATTTTGAATTTCTGACTTGTTTAACCGTCAAATAAATTTTCACTGTTTTAAGCCACAAAACTTGTGGAAATTTGTTACAGAAGCAACAAGAAATGAATTCATTTCTCAATCATTCAGTGATAGAGTTATTTTTTACTTCCATAAAGCCTTAAGCTAAGGATTAAGGAGTAATGTGTATGTTGTTTTGATAATAAAGATAAAGCCCCTGAGAGTAAAAGTATTTTTTTTTAAAGATTTTATTTATTTATTTGACAGATAGAGATCACAAGTAGGCAGAGAGGAAGGCAGAGAGAGAGAGAAAGAGAGAGGAGGAAGCAGGCTCCCTGCTGAGCAGAGAGCCTGATGTGGGGCTCAATCCCAAGACCCTGGGATCATGACCTGAGCTGAAGGCAGAGACTTTAACCCACTGAGCCACCCAGGCGCCCCAAAACAAAGTATTATATAAAAACAAATTCTGATGGAACCCTTGTCATTATTTATTAAAATATTTACTATTATGTTTTGAAGTAAGCTCTAGGCCCAGTGTGGGGTGTGAACTCACAATCAAGAATCATGTGCTCCACTGACTGAGCCAGCCAGGAGCCCCTAAAATATTTATTTTGAGAATAAATAAAAGGTAAGAACATGTTGAGTATTGTGTTTCAGACTCTTCATCCCTTGGGAGAAATCATAAAGGGCAAGGAAAGCCCTTTTGGTCACTTTGGTCACTTTAGCTTAGCTTAGAGTAGTCTCATCTGTTTACCCAGTTGCAATGCAATTGTTAGTACTTTCTAGAAGAATGATGATGTAAAAGTTTGGAAAGCATTAAAGTACTCCTCACTTATTTAATTAAAAAGAGTTCTAGAGATGAACAAGTTGGAAATAATGTGTAAAAGTAAAGCATTTCTTGGAGTGCCTGGGTGGCTCAGTGGGTTAAGCCTCTGCCTTCAGCTCAGGCCATTATATCAGGGTCCTGGGATCGAGTCCCCCATAGGGCTCTCTGCTCAGCAGGGAATCTGCTTCCCCCTATCTCTGCCTGCCTCTCTGCCTACTTGTGATCTCTCTCTGTCAAATAAATAAATAAAAATCTTAAGAAAAAAAAAGTAAAGCATTTCTTAAACATAATGTAGCATTACAGTTAACATTTGGCTACTTTTAATTTTAAAGCTCTTAAAATATTTCAATTTTCTATAAAGTAACATATACTTACCCTAAATTGTCCATACAATGATATCATGGAAAAGAAAAGAACAACAGCCAGAGGACCCCAAAAGTCAGGATTGTCCCTCACCACTTGTCTGTTAAAACCAAGTGACGGCATTGGCATCAAAACACACCGGATTTTGTAGTAAATATCCTTTAGATCGATATCCAGTTCCTCCCTATAATATAAAATAAAAATTCTTAAAAAGCATGCATTTCTGAATACTGAGACAGCTGCCATAAAATTAAAGTTTAAACATGACAGTGTCGGGCGCTTGAGTGGTTCAGTGGGTTAAGCTGCTGCCTTCGGCTCAGGTCGTGATCTCAGGGTCCTGGGATCGAGTCCTGTGTCAGGCTCTCTGCTCAGCAGGGAGCCTGCTTCCTCCTCTCTCTCTCTGCCTGCCTCTCTGCCTACTTGTGATCTCTCTCTGTCAAATAAATAAATAAAATCTTAAAAAAAAATATGACAGTGTCATCTCCATTGGTCAACAAAGCATTGCATTTTAAGTACGGCATTTCACTGATTCCATGGCGTACATTTTCAACATTTTAACCTCTCTAAAATCAGGATGCTTGTCACAACTGTTGGTGTCATACCTTGTCAACCTGGAGTGAAGCCAACTTCTTCCAAGATCTGCCTTTCCATTTTACAGTCTCCTGGAGCCACTATTTTGGGGTAACTTTAAATAAAATCTTCTGCTTGAGCCCTTGACCATACTGATAATTCAGACTGCAATCCTATGAGAACTGGTGTGGGGTTTCCATTCTCAGGGGTTACTTTTCTTCTAAGAGCCCACCCACTGCCAAACTGAGACAAGCAAACATCCTTGCTGACTCTTTTTGTAGGGTGGGTTGTTTCTCATTTATCCCTACACTAATAAGATAGCCTTTTGATGTCTTAGCTTTATGCTGCCTTACATACTGTTTCCTGCTTATCGATGAACATAAAATAATTGCATCTTATAACTCACTGTTTTAAAAATTTGATGAAAAACAGTGTATTAATATTAAGAAACAGAAAATTTTAACACTTAATCTACCAACAATTACCACAGAGATTAACCTGATAATGCCTTGATTTTACAGAGCTATAGGTTCTTCCCAAGCTGTTAAATTCTTTCCTTTTTTTTTCTCAAATGATAATCACTTGAAAAATTTCAAGTACTATGAAGAAAGTGAAAGACTTCCTCTAGTCCTGCCAGTGCTACCTCTAAAATTTCTGCATGGGAGAGATTTTTTGGAGTGCAAATCTTTGTGGAGGTTTAATTTGCCTTAAACTTAATTTCCATAGCAAGCAGTCTGCTTTTTTACTTAGACTGGATGTTTACTTGAGATAGCTCTAAGCCCAAGTAAGCCCTAACAGTTTGGAATATCTGTGTGTGTGTGTGGGGGGGGGGTAGGTACGTGCACGTGAGTGAGACAAATATACAGAATTACAATTCTTTCCATTTTTGCCACTCAATAGGGTTAAAATATTCTCATTATTTTAATTTTTCTAAATACTAGTAAAATTGAAAAGCACCTAATAGTCTAACCAAAAAGGTTAAGATCAGCCATACTTGTATTTAAATAACACAAAAGAATATAATCATCCCACAGACTAGTTCCAAAAAACAAAGAAACACATATTACGATTTTTACATACAAGAGTGGCTTGTTATCTTCAGGATCATCATCTTCAACTTCCAAAAGCCAGCCATATCCTCTTTGTCTCAGAAATGTAGTAGCTGTAGATTCTTTAATAAAATCTCCACCAAGGTTTAATTTGACATCCGGAGATGCTATTGAACCACTGAGATCTTAGGAGGAGAGAGGACAAAACTATAAAAATCAAGGTAAAAATGTGTGACTCTTAACCTACATGAATATAATATTTAAGTAAAATAATTATCATTTGAAGATCTCTATGAATATCTGCTATGGCATATAATCCTATTTTACAGCTGATAAATAACTAAAAGCCATCTTTTATTTTACAACAAGAAAATGAAAGATGAGGGAAGTGAAGACGTTTAAAAGATTTCAGATAATTGGTGAGACCAGTAAAAGAATCTTAGACTTAAAACAGCCACTTTATATGGATGATATAAACAAAATATATTACATGGTATCATTTTGGATTCCCTTCATTATTATGCACACTATGTGCTTCAGAACAAATTGACTGTATAAATTCTAAAGGCATTATCCATATATATGTAAACTATTAGATAAAATTTGTTAAAGAAAAACTGCAAATGGCTTTCCCCTACATTTCATGTATTTATTTACACATTCTTTTCATTTAAATCACCAAATATCTATGCTAAGTGCTTTGTATATTAACGCTTGGTTCTGGACAACTTTGACTAGTAAGAGTTCCCAGCTATTTCAGCCCTTTTCTTTATATAATGACATCATTTATCTTTAGTTTGGGCAAAAATGAAGCTGTTTGGGGATTTTTGTTTTGCTTTTAGGGCAACTCTAAAAAGGAGTAAAGAGATTCAGTTATCCACATTACAAAATAAATTCCATTCATAGTCTCAACAGTGCCTTAGAGGTTACAGATAATTAAAGTAGTACAAATGCCACATTTTCTGGTTGAAAAACAAATGGCAATAGTAAAGGAACTGAGGTCATACAGAAATTAAGTAAAAAAAAAAAAAAAAAAGTAGGACCAGACAATACACACTATTAAACAACCATTGCTGCTGTTAACTAGAAGCCTCATGACTGGAGTGGTAGTTGAGACAATAATCTTGGCAAAGACAAACCAGAATAGTTTTAATACAGACTCTCCTTACCTGAAGATCATATACAATATAAAGAGCTTAATTTGCACATTACTCCAAATTCTAGGTTACTTTTTGAGAACTGCTATTAGAATTCTGGCTTACACTTCAATTAATGACTGGCTCAATTATGAGTCACATCTTAATCTGGTTGTGACAACTCCTGCAATTAATTGTAACAAAGTTTGTATTCTGGGGATAAGTCCTAGTTTTAGCTACTGATACAGCAAATCATTAATGTCCTCTGTCTCCAGTTTCCTACTCAAAATACTTCCAGGTTAGCAGTAGATGATTCTAAAAAGTTTTTTTTTTTTTTTTAATATTTTATTTATTTATTTGTCAGAGAGAGAGGGAGAGAGAGCGAGCACAGGCGGACAGAATGGCAGACAGAGGCAGAGGGAGAAGCAGGCTCCCTGCCAAGCAAGGAGCCCGATGTGGGACTCGATCCCAGGACGCTGGGATCATGACCTGAGCTGAAGGCAGCGGCTTAACCCACTGAGCCACCCAGGTGTCCCTCTAAAAAGTTTTTAAAAGGGAGTTGACTCAGCTTGAAATAAAATGCAAGTATTTTTGAATTCATGTCCTTCCCTATTTAGTCTAAAAATAGTTCCTGTAAATGCTATCATAGAATCTTGAGACTAAAATATTCTCTGAAATTATTTTCTGCTTGTTTCAATCTAAATTGAGAAATAAATAAAAGAGGTGAAATGTAACTAAAATTCCATTTCCAATAGGTACAAAGAGTGCTTTTCTCGATTTAACAAAGGGAAGATTTAGATCAGGAAGTCATTAGTATGGCAATAACATTAAAGGTTTTAGAATTATGAGGCAGGAAAGGACCTTAACAACTGTTTCCTGGCCTCCAGAAAGGACTGCACCTAACAGTCCTTAATCTAAACCAAAAAAAGGATATAGAAATTATAGTACTAAAAAATGCTGTGATGAAGAATTTTATGTTCAGCAGTTTGTCATAGCATGGATGCCAGAACCTCAAAAAGGCACCTTTAGCTTCATTTTGTAGGTTTTTTTTTTTTAATCCCATTTACTATAAAGTAGAAAAATATCATGGACATATGCAGGAATGCCAGTAATAGCAGTCTGACACATCCCTTAGTGTTCCCAAGATATAATTAGGTGTGGGTATAAAAAAGCAACAGAAAGTCAAAAAACTTGTAGTTAGCTTAACATGTTGACAAGAATGTCAGAAAACAAGAAGATTCCAAACTACTCCAGGAGCACAGGTTTCTTAAGTTAAACCAGAGTTAAGAACCTGCTAGCTTGGTTGTCAACTCCAGGATAGGTATTATAAAATATTAATTTTAAATTAATTCCTTCTTGCTATACTATTTATAATATTCTTGTCATTTGCTAAGTAAAACCAATGTGAAGATAATAAATATAAGTAGATTTGTTTTTTTAAAGAAAGATTTTATTTATTTATTTTAGAGCGAGTGAAAGTGAGAGATATAGAAGGAGAGGGAGGAGCAGACATGCTGCTGAGCAGAGAACCCAATGCAGGGCTCAATCCCAGGACCCTCGGATCATGACCTGAGCTGAAGGCAGACACTTAACTAACCGAGCCACCCAGGCGCCCCGATATAAGTGGATATAAAATAAATTAATCTTTGAAAAAAATCTACTGCAAAAGGAAATCTTAAAAATGTTTCCACTTGTTTGCCTGAGAATGAGGAAGAGTATCAGTGGATTTCAAGTTTTACTGAAAGCCACCTGGAAATACTGCAGGGTAAGATTTAATAGTAATTTTCCCCTCCCTTTAAACTCAAGTATATTACTAGATGAGGGATCTTTTCTGTGAATCTTCTGAGCCTGAGAACTTCACTTGGGAAGAGGAGAAGAACTCGGTCAGTACTATAGGATATCATACTCAGGATGAGATTTACTGATCTGCAACTAGACGAGCTCTATATTTCTGAGAAAGAAGAGTGTTTTGCAAAGAATAATTAACATTTTGTTGATACCTGTTAACATTATATATGTGGAGAAGCTTTTTCTTATTTAACAAGCAACAAGGGCAAAGATAAAAATTCTCATTTCATGTGAAAATGAAATCCATGTGTCCTTAAATCTAAAACAGAACTGAGTATTTGTGCAGCAAAATAAAACAAGCACATGTTTCACACTGAATGGATAAATTCTGTTGTTCCATTTTAGAGATAAAAACATTTTAATGCTTGCATAAGGCAATGAAAAGATATCAAGAAACCGATGGAAGTAAATAACAATCTTGTAATTGCTAGACTTACATTGGATTTTGAAGTTATTTCGTAAGAAAATTTTTTTTTAGATTTTATTTATTTAAGAGAGAGAGAGAGAGAGTGAGAGCATTAGCAGGGGGACAGAGCTGGAGTAGGCCGGGGGAGGGACAGAGGGAGAAGCAGATCCACAATCCTGGGATTATGAACTGAGCAGAAGGCAGATGCTTAACTGACTGAGGCACCAAGGAAGAATAATTTTTATTATTCACACAGTAAGAAACATTTTTAAAGCCTCATATGAGATTGTGTCTTAGGTTATATTTTTATTCATACCGTTTTGATTTATGGTTTTAGTACCTTTACTCTTCAATACTGTTAGTACATTTTTATATTGTATACAGTATTAATTAAAATCAATTAAATCAGGGTGCCCAGCTGGCTCAGTTGGACAGCACGTGACTTCTGATCTCAAGGTCATAAGTTCTAGCCCCAAGTTGTATGTAAAAAATGACTCAAAAAAAAAAAAAAAAAAAAAGAAGGAAAGAAACTTAAAAAAAGTCAATTAAATCTCCTGAACCTACCTTTGGAAAAATTAAATCTCATTTTGGCATAAACATATGTAACAGAAATTTCTTTTGTCTTATGAATTTTTTAACCAAACTTTTTATTTTGAAATAATTATAGATTCATAGGAAGTTCCAAAACTAGTACAGAAAAGTTATATCCTTCACCCAGCTTCCTTCAATGGTACCATGTTACATAACCACCAAATCCAGGACACTATCATTGATACAGTTTGCTTTTTTTCAGATTTTACCAGTTTTATATCCACTTATTTGTGTATGTATGTGTATATAGTTCTGTGTAGTTTTATCACTTTTATAAATTTATATAATGCCTTATGAATTTAAAATTTATGGAAATAGTTTAATTTTTTAAAACAGTAAACCTTGCTTAACTACCCCAAGAAAGGCTGCCTAAAAAGTCATTTTCTTACTTTCTTTCTCTTTCTTTCTTTATTTGACAGGCAGGGATCACAAGTAGTCAGAGAGGCAGAGAGAGAGAGAGAGAGGAGGAAGCAGTCTCCCTGCTGAGCAGAGAGCCCGATATGGGGCTTGATCCCAGGACCCTGGGATCATGACCTGAGCTGAAGGCAGAGGCTTTAACCCACTGAGCCACCCAAGCGCCCCCTAAAAAGTCATTTTCAACTTTCAAATGGGGAAGAAAAGCAATTCTTGCCCCATTATACACCACATATCATACTACATAAGCCAACTGTATAGATGATATTTGTGATAATATCTATATGGACACAGATATTTTTTTAAAGTAGGGCTCCATGCCCACTGCAGAGCCCAGCCCAGCGCTTAAATTTACTACCCTGAGATCAAGAGCTGAGCGGAGATCAAGAGTCGGACACTTAACTGAGCCACACAGGAACCCCACATGGATATAATCTATTAAAAATCAAGTAGGAAATTTTTATAAAAGAAAAATTAACAATTCTCTTGTCCACACTATTAACTTGTATTAGAGATAGTATCTATTTTGGGGAGGGGGAAATTCACACAAGGAATAGGCTAAATGTTTGGGTACCTTAACAGAAAATTATCACTCAAAAGAGCACTGATAGTAACTATTGGATTATTATGATACTGTAATTTCTATATAAGAGTGTCTTAGTCTGTTCAGACTGCTGTAACCAAAGATCACAGACAGGTTGCCTTATAACAACAGAAATTTATTTCTCATAGCTTTAGAGGCTCTAAAGTCTAAGATCTAAAGGCTTAGATGACTAAAGTCTTCTTTCAAGGCTAAAGTCTAAAGGCTTGGAAGTCTAAGATCTGCTGGGTCAGATAAGGGCCTTCTCCTGGTCTACAGATTTTTCCTTGTATCCTAACACAGGAGTAGTGGATAGGAAGCTCTGTAGAATCTTTTTTATAAGAACATTATTCCCGTTTATGAGGACTCCACCCTCTTAACCTAAATACCTCCCCAAAGTTCCCTACCTCCTAACACCATCACACTGGGCATTAGGATTTCAATATAATGAACTTCGAAGGGGACCCAAATATTCAGACCATCACAGGGCGCAAGAAGACTGAAGAAGGCTGAGCTCAAAAAGCAATATATTGAATCCAGTCCACTTCTACAGATTTATATAATCAACTATTAGCTTAATATTTCCTTTTAACTATGTCAGAAGCACCTAAAACTCAATATTCCAAAACTAAATTCTTAGCATCTAAGGTCTTCCCCCAGTTTCTTCTTTCAGTGAACGGTACCATTATTCACTCAGATTATAAACTGGAAGCTTGATAATCTTTGACAACTTCCTTCACTCACATGCTCCCTGCTCCATCCAATCCACCACTAAATTGTCACTTTCACCTCTAAATATTTTTTAACCTGTCCACTTTTCTCCATTTCTACCCCAAGCACAAGCTAGACCAAACTGTATCTTCTGCCTGCCTGACTATAATAGTCTACTAAGCGCCTTCTCCCTAATCATTCTTGTCTCCTTACAATCCATTCTCTAAATTGTAGCCAGAAGACTCTTTCTAAAATGCTATTCTTCCACTCTCCTGTTTCAAATCCTTCAGTGGCCTTCCGCAGCTTTTTCAGCTCAGGTCCAACAATCCCTATGCACCCTACCTACTTCTCCAGAAAAATTTTCTGCACTATGCTCTAACCACACTAGGCCTCTCAAGTTCATTAAACGAACCAGGATCCCTTTTACCTCCTATGAATACCAGGCTGTTTTTATCCAACTTCGGATAATTAAATGCCATCCATTTTTCAGTTCTCCTATGTACTTGCTTAAGGAAATTTTCCTTGATCTCCCAGACTAGATTAGATTCCTTTCATTATACCCCGGGCTTTTCCTTCAGAGCATTTATCACTGTTTATAATAACGTATTTGTGTGATTATTTGGTTAATGTTTGTAAGTTCTATGATGGCAAGAACTAAGTGTTTTGTTGTAGTTTTGTTTTGAACATATCTCCCCACCACTTATAATAGTGCCTGGCCCATAGCAGGCAACAAACGTGTACTGGTTGAAATTAATGAATGAACAGAAGGGCAAATAGCCTCCTATAGCTTAAATCAGTAACATCAAAGCCCTTAAAAAAGCAAATATACAAAATTAGATTGGTATTTTGGAAACATAATCTTAGCCGCAATATGGAAGATTGATCTAAGAGGGGAGAGATCTGAACAGGGAGAACAGTCAGGCAGCTACAGCAGAGATGAGAAATGGTAAAGGCTCAAGGCAGGGAGAAGGAAGAATAGATTCATTATATAGTTATTCTGGAGGTAGTATGAAATAATCTGATGACCAAGTAAATAAGAGAAAGTGGACACAGACTACAGACAAGTTTCTGGCCCTTGGCAAGAGGAACTATATCACAAACATTAAGTCATTTTTATTTTAGTATCTTTCTTTTTTCAATATCGATCAATTACTCTAATAATTAATACTTCTGAATTACTTAGCTTATTTCTTTGATGACTTGAGAGTGATATAAAGAAGTGAGATACTGTAAGGACTTTAAAATCTAACTGATAGTACTGTATATCCAAACAATGGCACATTTTTCATCCAGAAAAAGGAAAAGTTACAATTCAGGCTGCAACATGGATGAAACTTGAAGACATTATGCTGAGTAAAAGACACCTGATACAGGGGCACCTGGGTGGCTTAGTGGGTTAAAGCCTCTGCCTTCAGCTTGCCTCATGATTCCAGGGTCCTGGGACTGAGCCCCTTGTCAGGCTCTCTGCTCGGTGGGGAGCCTGCTCTCTCCTCTCTCTCTCTCTCTGCCTGTGAGCCTGCTCTCTCCTCTTTCTCTCTCTGCCTGTCTCTCCACCTACGTGAAATCTCTGTCAAATAAATAAATAAAATCTTTAAAAAAAAATAGTTTTAAAAAAAAAAAAGACACCTGCTACAGAAAGTCAAATATTACCCCACTTACATGAAATGTCTGGAACAGGCAAACCTACAGAGATAGAAAGTAAATCAGTGGTTGCCAGTGTCTAGGTGGCAACAAAGAAGGACTAAAAACAAGTATAGGGTTGCTTTTTTTGGAGTGATGAAATGTTCTAGGCTTAGAAGTGGTGGTAGTTGTATAACTTTGTGAATAAACTGAAAACCACTGAATTGTATCCTTTCAGAGGGTGACAGGGTATGTAAATTATACCTCAATTTAAAACACACTCTTCTGTAGGTAAACGACAATGCAAATTGCCCAGTGATCACAGGTACCAAAGGAGTAAATAGGCCTAAGCTACCAGAGAAGTGGGCAGGAAGGCTATATGGAGGTAGAACCTGAATTTGGGGATGAGGGATAGCCGATAAACAGTAAAGTAAAGAGAAGAGAATTCACTCCAAGGAAAAAAAAATGGCAGGAACAAAGGCACTGAAGCTGAAGGCTTCTGATAAAGAAGTTCATCTCCAAAAGCTGTACAAGATAGGGTGGGGACAAATCATTAAGAGCATAAATAATCAAGCAAAAGGCAAATGAACTTGTCTTTATAGCTTAAGTGTTTCTTTATACACATTCTGTGTATAAATCTGGAATCTGGATTCTATGACATGCCCTTCACAAAAGGTTTTTGATGTTCACTAAATTTGGAAAATCCTGCATACCACAATCCCCACTTGGCGTTTTAGAACTAATACTCATATTAAAGGCTCTGGGAATTCTGCATTAAGGAATTTAGCTTAACACATTACTTGTCATATGTCAAATTTATGTTCTCATGGACCTTTTCCTGCTGAGAAACACTGTTGAAGATTTTTCTGCAGATTAAAGGTAGCAAGTGAAGTGCCAACAGAGTGGTAGGGATTGTTGGATGCTGAGGAAACAGGAAACAAAACAAAACAAAACAAAACAACAGGAAAAAACAGCCTAGCTGTGAAAATAAGGAAAAAGGGAAGTGGATTTAATTTACAATTCTGTCAATGAGGAGGGTACCTGTGAGTAATGGTAGAGATGGAAAAAAACAGGAGACATAGAAAATGCTAGAGGGAAAAAGAGTGAAGATAAAGAAAGGTTCCATAAAAGACAGGAAGATAAAAAGCACTAGCAGAGGCTTATCCTAGGAAAGGAGAGAAGAAACCTTTCCTTTAAGATTTGCAGGAAAGATAAATGTTTCAAAATAGATACAAAGATAGTTAGAGGTAGAAAAATATGAAGACAGGAAAATGGCTATCAGGTGGCTTAGATCATCTTTCTTGCTTAGTTGTCTCTATTCATTACCTTTCCAACTACTTGTTGAATTTCTCTTGAATTAGTATTGGCTTCACTTCTAGGAGCACAACACCTTTATCTTAATCAAAAAGTATCATGTGGTCATTCATTCATCACAGAGTTCCTGTGAGGCCCCTTGAGCTCCGTGCTAGGCAATGCAAATAAGCAAAGCACAGCTTCTAACTGTGAGGAGCTCACGGTCTGAATCAGCATTGCTTTAGGTCTGTGAAGATGAGAAAGTATAAGACCAAGGGACAGCCTCCAACAGGTACTGTGCTTGCACAGTTCTTAACTGAATGTTCT
Organism: Mustela lutreola; assembly: GCF_030435805.1. Taxonomy (NCBI): domain Eukaryota; kingdom Metazoa; phylum Chordata; class Mammalia; order Carnivora; family Mustelidae; genus Mustela; species Mustela lutreola. The sequence goes on from NC_081298.1 coordinate 120,198,114, forward strand.
TCCCTCTGTTCAACTGGAAAAAAACCTTCAAAATATACCTTATCTCATAAGTCATCCCTGAAGACTTCCTTCATCCTTCCTGCAGAAACCACTTTCTCCTTTGAACCATACTTTTTAAACCATTTACTACGTACAACGAAACTCTTATTAGACCATTTCTTGCCGTCAGGGACTTTTTCATAAGCAGACCCCTGCACATGGAGGTACTTAGTTCATCCTATATATAAAACATTATCTATCCTTCAAAGTTTGGCAAAATATCTCCATTAAACTGTCCCAGATCTTACAGCTAGAAAAAAATTTCCTTCCTCCCTTTCTAACCATTCATAACATTCTAAATCACTGCTTTTCAAGCTTTAATATGTGTATGAGCCACAGCGGGATCTTGTTAAAATGCAAATTTTGACTGAGGCAGATTCTTTATTACTAAGTGCCCAGGACATAAACCAGCTAAAGACTTACTTACTTATCTGATACAAAATCAAGTCAAAGGATCCTTGAAGACTTCTATACTACACTTTACATATATATATCATTATGTTCTTGCATTTACAGACATGCATTTCATTGCTGCTTTTGGATAGTTTTTCACTACCAACTTGAGTACTCAGGGTGGATTTCACTATTTATTTATTTACTCATTTGCTGACTTATTCATACATAGCTCATGTCCTTTTAACTTGTACTTAAGGAACTTGCTTTTATACACATCTTAAATACCTCAAAATATTATGTGTGCTTTTCATTTTTCAAAAGTTTTTTTCATTTTTGGGGGCACCTAGGTGGCTCAGTTGGTTGAGCGTCTGCCTTCAACTCAGGTCATGATCTCAGGGTACTGGGATCAAGCCCCGCACTGGGCTCCCTGCTCAGCAGGAAGCCTGCTTCTCCCCCTCTCTCTGCCACTCCCTTTGCTTGTGCTCTGAAAAATAAAGAAAATCTTTTTTTTTTTTTAAGATTTTATTTATGTATTTAACAGACAGAGATCACAGGTAGGCAGAGAGGAAGGCAGAGAGAGAGTGGAGAAGCAGGCTCCCTGCCGAGCAGAGAGCCCAATGCGGGACTCGATCCCAAGAACCTGGGATCATGACTTGAGCCGAAGGCAGAGGCTCTTAACCCACTGAGCCACCCAGGCGCCCTCCTAAAGAAAATCTTTAAAAAAATATTTTTCAGGGTCACCTGGGTGGCTCAGTGGGTTAAGCCTCTGTATTCGGCTCAAGTCATGATCTCAGGGTCCTGGGATAGAGCCCCGCATCAGACTCTCTGCTCAGCAGGAAGCCTGCTTCACATCTACTTCTGCCTGCCTCACTGCCTGCCTACTTGTGATCTCTCTCTGTCAAATAAATAAATAAAATCTTAAAAAAATATTTTTCATTTTAAAAATTTTAAAAGATTTATTTATTTTAGAGAGAGAGAGAGCAAGCGAGCCCATGAAAACATGTGCAAGTAGGGGGAAGGGCAGAGGGAGAAATAATCTCAAGCAGATGCCACACTTAAGCACTGAGCCCAACGATCCCAGGACCCTGAGATCATGATCTGAGCTGAAGTCCAGTCAGACACAACCAACTGAGCCACCCAGGCATCCCGCTTAGAAAAAAATTTTTAATAAGTAATCTCTACACCCAATATGGAACTCAAACTCATGACCCCAAGATAAAGAGTTGTATGCTCTATGAACTAAGCTAGCCAGGTGCCCCTGCTTTTCATTTCACAAGTGATAAAACAGAAGCTTATAGAAGCTATGTAACCTGCCTGATATCACATAGCTACTCTAAGACTCAGGACTTTAACTGAAGTCTGCTGGCTCTACATCCAGTAATTTTTTAGTTATACCATCCAAAATGTGCTGCTTTATAGTCCCAAGTATCAATGTCATATGAGATAAAAGCCGAAATCATTTATTCCTTCAACAATTACTTTGTGATGTTTACATTCTGGATTCTGTGGTAAGTGCTGGGGTATAGAAAAGATCAGGGAATTCTCTGTTTCTAACGGACAGTTAAGCAAGGTTTCATCAAGGAAGAAGCATTCCAGTTCTGTCTTAAGTCTTAACTCCAGGGAAGGAGGAGAAAGGCTTTCTAAGCATGAGGATCAGGATATGCATAGGTCTGGAGAGAAGACACCAAGGGACATTTTATAACAAAGGATTTGTATGCACAAATACTACAGACAGGTATCATTGAGAGAGACCTGGACAGAATTTAGAAGGAAAATATACACTGAAAATACTCATGGTTAGAGTAAAGAAGAAAGAATTTACATGACATGCTTAGGAACCAGAGAAAAGAGAGTTGTAGAGTCAAATTTTCATGTTCGAAAACAATAAAAAATAAGTGTGGAGCCAGTTAATAGTGAAAACTGAGCAGCAGTATCATTGCTACCATGTACCAAGCTCTTCAATCTTCCAGATATAGTACTAAGTACTGTGCATCTGCAAACTATTTCAGCACTTGTGTATTAATTCCCAGTCTGTATATGAGAAAACTGAAGCTGAGAGGCTAAGTAACTTGGGCAACATCACATGTATAGTAACTGCCAAAGCCAGGAAGTAAACCCAGGACTCTTTTACAAAAATATAAGAATCACCACAATTTCATGGAAATAATTCTGATTAGCTCTGAATTCAGATCCTTCACATGGAGGTTACTGAACTTCTCTAAGCCTCATTTTCATCATAAAATACAAGAAAAATGAAGCTCAGAAGAATTCTTATAAAGACCAAAGAAGGGGCGCCTGGGTGGCTCAGTGGGTTAAAGCCTCTGCCTTCAGCTCAGGTCATGATCCCAGGGTCCTGGGATTGAGCCCCGAAATCGGGCTCTCTGCTCAGCGGGGAGCCTGCTTCCTCCTCTCTCTGCCTGCCTCTCTGCCTACTTGTGATCTCTGTCTGTCAAATAAATAAATAAAATCTTTAAAAAAAAAAAAAAAGACCAAAGAAGTCATTTGCTTAAAATACTTTGTAAACTTAGGTGCAGCTGGGGGGCTTAATGAGTTAAGCGTCTGCCTTCAGCTCAAGTCATGATCCCAGAATCCTTGGATCGAGCCCTGCGTTAGACTCCCTGTTCAGTAGGGAAACTGCTTCTCTCTCTCTGTCTTCCACTCCCCCTGTTTATGCTCTCTATCAAATAAATAAATAAAATCTTTAAAAAATCCTCTGAATTTAAAATGCACAATGTCATCCACTTGAGGGTATTTTTATACATATATCTATTTTGTCTATACATCTTTGGATATACAGGGAGTCTGTATCCTTAGAAGCTAAATGGACAAGTTCGAATAAACCTTACATCCGTTGGTTAGGTTAAGATTACTTATTCCAGGCTTCTTGGTTTAGTATAGAGTCAATGGGTTAGCTTGTTGTATCACTGTTAGTTTTCTTAGGTGTGTTTGAGAAAAGTTATTTCAGTGGGTTAGGGTGGATAAGGCACATATACACACAGATACATGAGTCTGAACAATGGTAAGACAATTTTTTTTAAAGTCTAGTAAATTAAAGTTGATATACCTCCCAAATCACTATGCTACCAAATTTAGATCAAACAAACTGAAATACTTTGGGTTGCTATATTTCACCAAATATTCATATTAAGTTTAAAATAAATGTGTCAAGGGAGCCTGGGTGGCTCAGTGGGCTAAGCACATGCCTTTGGCCCAGGTAATGATGCCAGCATCCTGGGATCCAGCCCCCAATGGGCTCCCTGCTCAGTGGGAAGTCTGCTTCTCCTTCTTCTCCTGTACCTGCTCTCTCTCTCTCAAATAAATAAAATCTTTTTTAAAATTTTAGGAAAAAAAGTAAAATAGCAGTATCAGCTATGTTCTCTATGATAAATAAAAATTATATTTTCCATTTTAAATTATAACCAAAATTATAATACCATTTTTAAAAAAAATAGAACTTTATCTTTTTAAAGATTTTATTTATTTATTTGACAGAGAGAGATCACAAGTGGGCAGAGAGGCAGGCAGAGAGAGAGGAGGAAGCAGGCTCCCTGCTGAGCAGAGAGCCTGATGTGGGCTCAATCCCAGGACCCTTGGGATCATGACCTGAGCTGAAGGCAGACGCTTTAACCCACTGAGCCACCCAAGCGCCACCCCCCCCCCGCCCGTCTTTTTTTTTTAACTTTAAATTTTAGGTAGTTAACATATGCGACATTGGTTCTTTTCAAACAACACCACTCACAAATCAAGAGGAAAACAAAACAAAGAAAAGGAAAACAAGCTACACTAACTGATGCACTCTGAAACCATATTTCTTTCTTTCTTTCTTTCTTTTTTTTTAAAAGAATTTATTTATTTGTCAGTGAGAGAGAAAGAGAGAGAGAACATAAGCAGGGGGAGCAGCAGGCAGAGGCAGAAGCAGGCTCCCTTCCCAGCAAGGAGCCCCATGTGGGACTTGATCTCAGGGCTCTGAGATCCTGGCCTGAGCCAAAGGAAGATGCTTAACCGACTGCACCACGAAGACGCCCCTGAAACCAGATTTCTTGGCAAACTCTAGGTTCTTCCTCTCTAGACTGAAATTTCTACAGCTTTATGCGTAATCTTTTTTATTATCAGGGAGTAAGTCCGGTTACATAGTCTAACAAAAGTAGAATTTGAAACTGACTAGCAGAGAAAAATATGGGTTCCAGAGAGTCTGGTGAGGAACAGAGAAGAGAAAAACAAACTTTCCTGTGATGGAGAAAAAGAAAAATCTAGCAGAACTGCTTCCTCGCAACAGGACAAGGAATTAAGTAAAAGCCTTTGGGAACAACCCAACTGTATTACAAGAAGTTTCAAACATACGTGGGCCCACTTCTCTGAATATTGAGGTCAAACACTATAAAACAGGAGGAAAACTGGGACGTCCGCAAGATACCAGAGTCCCTAAAAAACAAAACAAAACAAAACAAAAACCCCCACGAACTCCCAGAGGGAAGTTTGTATTCGCAGTACCGAATCTAAGCCCAGCATGAAGTTATCCAGAAATAAGAGAGGACCACCGCTCCCCTACACTGCTTTCATTCTGACACCTACCCTGGCCAATCTAACCACCCCTTTTCTGAATAACAGCAAGTCACTGCAGAAATAAAACCCTACTGTGGCGTGGGCTCACTTGAGACGCGGGGCGAGGAATTTGGGACGTCCCCCGCCCGCCACTCAGGCCCTTCCCGAAGGCCGGGCAGGCGCAGAGGGCTCCGGTCCCCAGTCGGCTTCCTGCCCGTCCCCACCCGGCCGCAACCACCTCAGCACCGGAGAGAGCCCGCCGCGTGGGACCCCGCGTCTACTGGGGGGACGGGCCTTCTTGGGGTGCAGCCTCACCTTCCGCGTCTGCCGAAGAGACAAAGGTGAAGTCCCCGTTCGTGGGGGAATACGCCGGGGGCGGGCCCGGCGGCTGCATCTCGCGGCCCCTCTGCGGCTGGGCCCAGGCCCCAAGGCGGCCCAGGCACCCGCCCGCACGCACACCCTACGCTGAGGCCCGCGATCCGGGATGAGCAGGCTGGCAGCGAGGCCGGAGACAAGCTGCCCCCGAGGCTGCCCCAACGAAGTCCTTTAGGTGGCGACCGCCCAAGCACCACGACGCCGGCGCCCTGACAGCATCACAACAGTGACAGAGGCCCTTGGATTGGCTCTTTGTAATGTGCTCTCCCATTGGCTCCCGGGAGAAAGGTTCTGATTGGGTCTCTCCGTTGTTGATTCCGGAAGTTGACCCGAGGATGGGAAGTTCGCCTCTAATTCGTGGAACCTCGATGCTTCACCTACATTTTTGGCTGCTATTGTTTACTTTATGTCTCTTCGCTTGTAGCTTATCTATACTTGTTTATAACGTTTTTGTTAAGTGGATAGGTTACAGAATTTTAGAACTCGGAACGTTCCTAGAGGTCAACTCCGGTCTAGGATACCAAGATTGCTTTGCTTTCCCATTACAGTGATTACTTGTCATGGGATTTTGAATAAATCATATAGCGCCTCCGAGAGTCAGGTGTGAAAGGAAGGGGGCTGGATTGGGTAATAATAAAGAAGCAGAGAAGTTGTAAATTGCCACCCATAATGTAGCTGTACTCTAGCTACATTATGAGGGAGACCACTGAGGCCCAAATAAGAAAGGAATAGAATTAGGATGGTACTCAAATCTTCTGACTTCTAGTCAGACTTCTAGCGCCTCCGAGAGTCAGGTGTGAAAGGAAGGGGGCTGGATTGGGTAATAATAAAGAAGCAGAGAGGTTGTAAATTGCCACCCATAATGTAGCTGTACTCTAGCTACATTATGAGGGAGACCACTGAGGCCCAAATAAGAAAGGAATAGAATTAGGATGGTACTCAAATCTTCTGACTTCTAGTCCAGTGCTATTTTCACTACAAGGCCCTGTCTGTTGATAAACTTAACCAAATTTACGGACCCGGGCGCCTGGGTGGCTCAGTGGGTTAAGCCGCTGCCTTCGGCTCAGGTCATGATCTCAGGGTGCTGGGATCGAGTCCCACGTCGGGCTCTCTGCTCAGCAGGGAGCCTGCTTCCTCCTCTCTCTCTGCCTGCCTCTCTGCCTGCTTGTGATCTCTCTCTGTCAAATAAATAAATAAAATCTTTTAAAAAAAAAATTTACGGACCCATCTACGTTTTTAAACGCTTAAATAAATATACTTAAATTTAATATACAAGTTACATAACTGTGGCTTCCAATCTGGAGAGAGAGGGTTTGGGGTAAAACATGAGACAGACTTGCAGAGATGCGTGATGCATCAGCAGTAGAGCAATAGATTAGAAGGGAATATTGAAAGTGTTTGCATAGAAGATAACAATTAAGTTGGTACCTAAAGGAGGGTGAAAACTTCTGGAGAAGAAGGCGGGGGGAGGGGTGAGGTGGGGCTTGCTGTCAGCTTGGGTCCTAATATTCCAGAGATCATTTAATGTACTTGGGAAACCAGAAGTCATTTAGATTTTTTTGGAGTTTAAGTCTGATGGGAGAAATGGCTACAGATGAGATTGCATAAATAGGTAAAGAAGAGATCATAAGGGACGCCTGGGTGGCTGTGTTGGTTAAGCATCTGCTTTTGGCTCAGGTCATGATCCCAAGGTCCTGGGATTGAGTCCTGCACTGAGGGTCCAGTTCAGTGGGGAAACTACTTTTCCTTCTGCCTGCAACCTTTGTGTGCGCTCACTTACTCTCTTTCAAATAAATAAATAAATAAAATCTTTTTTTTTTAAAGATCATTAATAATCTTGCATGCTATTCAAAGATTGGCTTTTCCCCCCTTCTTTTCTGGAAGTGTTAGAGGAACCATTAAAGGAATTACAGCAAAGGAATGACATATCAGATATCGAGAGCACATACTTGTATGAGACATTTGCAAGAAATAGAAGTCTTGGGCTTTGGTTGCAGCATTGGAGATGGCAAAGAGGAAACATATATGAGATATACTAAGTTTAAGAATCCCCAGAACTTCATGATCAATAGGAAGAGTTTGGATTAAAGAAAAGGAAAGAGCCTAGTGTGATTTCATGTTTCTTGCTTAGGTGGTTGGATGTGTTTGTTATTTGTCAAGTGATGAAACAGAAGAAGAGGAAGAAGAGGACCTCGTGTGGGGAGAGGGGAAAGTTTTGAACACCATGCATTTAAGAATACGCAGGCTGAGCTGACTGGTTACTCTTCGGTAATAAAGACTCAGTGCACAGAGTTCTGAACTGAAGGTAGTGTCATAATCATCAGTGTATGGTTGGTAATTGCATCTATGAATATAGATGAGATGTCCCAGGAAGAGTGTGGTAAGTGGGAGAAGAGTACCAAGAATGATACTCTTTGGAACACCACCATTTACAGGCAATCTAGGAACAGTTAGCCTGCAAAGGAGGTGAGATGAGTTGCAATTTAAAATAGGATGGCCAGGTGCTCGCTTCGGCAGCACATATACTAAAATTGGAACGATACAGAGAAGAGTATCATGGCCCATGCACAAGAATGACATGCAAATTCATGAAGCATTCCATATTTTTAAAAATATAAAATAAAATAGGATTGTCAGGATATTGGGAAAGTGACAGTTGAGCAAACATTTGAAGGATGTGATCATTTGTACTGGATACACTCAGTTAACTTGGAACTATGATTTGTAGAATTCATATTTGTATATGCCTTCAGGTTAGAGTTTCTCAAAAGAATAGTTTGTACAAGATTTGTAAGGTAGAAGTGAAGGAGTAGCCATTGCACTGTAAGCCTCTTCTTAGATGTGGTGATGAACAAATGCAGTGAGTTCCAGCTACTCCTGATGGTCCTATGGTTTACATTCAAGTGTTCATGCTATTTGCAAACCCTGTCAACCAACGGAGGCCACTAGACAATTAGCTGTGACCCCACAGAGGTGATAGTTACCCAGATGAACTGTCACACTTACTTCAGGAGTTGGATGTGCTTAGCTTCTCAAATCAGTTGGTGACTCCTCTGGTTCTTCAACTCTCTCTTCTAAAACCTGCACATTCCCAGTCATTTTATCTTCAAATAATTTCTCTATCCCTTTCTCTCTCTCTCTCCTCGTTGTGGTATTTCCATAATACCATAATTATTTGGTCCACTTGATGGTGTCCCACAAGCCCCTTATGCTCTGATCACCTTTCTTCATTCTTTTTTCCTTTCTTTGGAAGCAAGATTCTCTCTCTCAAATAAATGAAAAAAAATCTTTTAAAATATTTTCAATACATTGAAGATATTCCACTCTCTTTTGTTTTCTAGTTGCTGTTGGGAAATGAGTTTCATTTGACTGAAGATGATTTCTCTGTTTTCTTTGGTTGCTTTTTTTTTTAAAAAGATTTTATTAATTTATTTGACAGAGAGAAAGATCACAAGTAGGCGGAGAGTCAGGCAGAGAGAGAGAGAGAGAGAAGCAGGCTCCCGCTGAGCAACGAGCCCGATGCGGGGCTCGATCCCAGGACCCTGAGATCATGACCTGAGCCGAAGGCAGCGGCTTAATCCACTGAGCCACCCAGGCGCCCCTTTTTGGTTGCTTTTAATATGTGTTTGCCTTTCTGTATGCAGAGAATGGAAGTGGAAATGAGTAAGTGGTATGGATTTCTTTTTGCGTATACTGCTTGGAATTTATTGGGTAACCTGAACCTCAAGGTTGTCTTTCTTCAGTTCCTGAAAATTTTAGTTATTATCTCTTCCAATAGTGCCACTACTTTTCTCTCTCTCCTCTCCTTCTGAAGCTCCAATTAGATATATAACAGTAATAGTAACCCTTCAAGGATACTTTTAGCTAACAGTTTCATGGCACTTACTATGTGCCAAGTAATACTTGAAGTGCTTTTTCTAACTCGAAGTGCTTTTTCTAAAGATTTTCTTATTTATTCCAGAAAAAGGGAGGGGGAGGGGCAACAGGAAAGGGAGAGAGAATCTCAAGCAGACTCTACACTGAGCATGGAGCCCAACACAGGGCTCACTCTCACAACCCCAAAACCATGACCTGAGCCAAACCTAAGAGTCAGATACCCAACCAACTGTGCCTCCCCCACCCCAACTACTGTCAATGTTTTACATTAAATCATTTAATCCTCAATTCAAACTCATGAAGTAGGTATTCTTTCCCCATCTTACAAACAATGAGGAATATGAGGCATATAAAAATTAATCACTTGCTAAAGATCACAGAAATACTAACTGGCAAAATCAGGATGTGGATTTTGGTAATCTGACTCCAGGGCTCCGACCTCAATGCTCTGAAACTGCATTGTGTTTTGCTACTCCTGAGAGTTCAGTATTCCCCCTTTGATGTTTAAGTTTTGTGGTGGTGGTGGTGTTTTGTTTTGTTTTGTTTGGGTTTTGGCTCTATTCAAGTTAGTGGGTCACTTCACACAGCTCTGGTTGTTTACTGAATGTGACACCTTGCATTCAACTTGCAGTGGCCACAACAGAACTTAAAAGAGTAGTTTTGATGTTGCTGTGCAAGGGCTGCTGTATTCTCAGTCACTGGGTTGTCATATAATCTTAGTAAATTGTAGACATCCATTCCTCCAATCCAGACTTTGGGCAGTTGAGGTCAGGAGATTTTCAGACTGTGATTCTTGTCTCTGGAATCTTGTTTCAGGAATTTATGTCCTCTTTTGGTTCTTTAAATAATGGTTTTGTTGACCTTCAAATGCTATGTTTCATTTGCTAATTTGACTTTCATGTTTTAACTATTGTTTAAGAGGGCTAGTTTACTCAGATGAAGAAACTTTAACTGTGATAGTCACTGGGATTACCTCAAACTCCAGTAGGAAACCCATGGCTTGTTTTTTGGTTATCTTTATAACTTTTTTCATCTTAAAATTAATGCATACTTATTAGAGAAAATAAAAAGGAAAAATTGCCCTATTATATTACCTATAGAGGTAAATACCATTAACATCTTCATGTAAATTTTTACAATCCTTTTGAAAGGATTTTGTGTATAAAATTATATTATCTCATACACACTGTTTTACAACATTAATATTTTCAATGTCACCATATATTTTTCTATATTTATAATGCTGCCTTTTATTTCATTTAGTGAAGATGTTATAGTTATTAAAGAAAATTCCCTATCTTTGGACATTGGATTTCCTTCCAAATGTTCATAATTATAAACAGTACCATGATAAACAAACTTTCAGCTTTGTACATATTCATGAATGTTTCTCTAGGATAAGATTTTCAAAGAGAAATAACTGAAGTCAAAGAGGGTACAAATCTCTATAGTGTTTATTTATTTATTTTTAAAGATTTTATTTATTTATTTGACAGAGATCAGAAGTAGGCAGAGAGAGAGGAAGCAGGCTCCCCGCTGAGCAGAGAGCCTGATGCGGGGCTCAATCCCAGGACCCTGGGACCATGACCTGAGCCGAAGGCAGAGGCTTTAACCCACTGAGCCACCCAGGCGCCCCTCCATAGTGTTTAAATACATATTGCTAACTTGTCCTGTTATAGAGGTAACAAGAAGTTGTACCTCTATTGACTGAGTGTAAGAGTACTTCTTTCCCTACTCCATTTCCATTATTAACGCTAGCTTTAGTAATTTTTCCAAACATGCTAATGTGATGAGTGATACATATTTTGTTGTTTCAATTTTCATTTCATTGATTTCAATTACCTTATGATACTTTAAAGTACTTGAAAAGTGGACAGAATCTAAATAGTGGGTAGGAGAGAAATCTGAATGGGAATGAAAGGAAGTGTTTTCAATTTTTAGTTAATGCTAGTGAGAGAAGAATTTAATACAAAAAACTGTAATGTAAAGGTAAATAAATCCCTGACCGCAGGCAACTGTCATTAAATTTATAGCCAAGGAAGCAGATGTTGTGTACACTTAAAGGACTGGATGGTAAATCTGGAAAAACGGAATTGAAAGCTCTCAGAATGTATTTAAGCACATTGTAGGGTCATTACATAAGGACCAGTATGCCATACCATTGCTAATTCATTTTTCACTTGTTGGTTTTCTATTTTGGTAGATGGCACCCTCATTCACTTTATCATCAAAGCCAGAAACTTCAGTGCCATTACTGACTCTTGTCTGTCACTTACCGGAGTCCCATCCAGTCTTGCTTGTTCTTCCTCTCACAGAGCTGGAAAGCACTTCTCTCCATCTTTGATACCACCACTCGTATTCAAGTTACTATTATTTCTCACGTGAACAACTGCAATCACTTTTTAACTGGTTTTACATTGGAACGGCTAAAGCAACCTTTAAAAACACAAACACCATGTCACCATGTTTAATGTAGAATCATTCCTTGGCTTCCCACTGTATTTAGGGTAAAATCCAAATTCCTTACTATCTCTTGCTTACCTCCTCAGACTCCTTTCATGTCACTCTCCTGCTTGCAATCTGTTACTCTGGGTTTTTTTTTTTTTTAATTTTTTAGAATTAGCCAAGATCTTTCTTACCTCTAAGGCTCTGTGCTTGCTTCCTTCTGCTTGGAAGGTTCTTTCCTGGCACTTTTAGGGCTGGTTAAATTCACCCTTAAGACCCCAGCTTGGGGCACCTGTGTGGCTCAGTGGGTTGACGCCTCTGCCTTCCGCTCTGGTCGTGATCCAGGGTCCTGGGATCGAGCCCCACATCGGGCTCTCTGCTCAGCGGGGAGCCTGCTTCCCCCTTCTCTCTGTCTGCCTCTCTGCCTACTTGTGATCTCTGTCAAATAAGTAAATAAAATCTTTAAGAAAAAAAAAGACCCCAGCTTAAATGTAAACTTTCTAGATTCCTTGGCTACCACATCAATCTCTATTATAGTATCCTGATTATTTCTTTCCCAGCACTTATCACAAAATGTCATTGTTCTATTTATCTACTAACTTATTTATTTTTTCAACATGTTCAGTTAGCTAGCATATAGTACATCATTAGTTTTTGATGTACTTTCCAACGACTCATCAGTTGTGTATAACACCCAGTACTCATCACCACATGTGCCCTCCTTAATAACCATCACCTGGTTACCCCACTCTCCAACCCCCTTCCCCTCTATAACCCTATTTGTTTCCTGGAGTCCAGAGTCTCTCATGATTTATCTCCCTCTGATTTCTTCCCATTCAGTTTTCCCATTCCATTCCCATTCCCATTCCTTTCCTCTGTGGTCCTCTGCGCCATTCCTTATGTTCCACATGAGTGAAACCATATGATAATTATCTTTCTCTGCTTGACTTATTTCACTCAGCATAATTCCCTCCAGTTCCATCCATATCAAGGCAAATGGTGGGTATTCATCCTTTCTGATGGCTGAGTAATATTACATTGTATATATGCACCACATCTTTAGCCATTCATCTGTTGAAGGGCATCTCTGCTCTTTCCACAGTTTGGCTATTGTAGACATTGCTGCTGTGAACATTGGGGTGAATATGGTCCTTCTTTTCACTACATCTGTATCTCTGGGGTGAACACCTAATAGTGCAATTGTTGGTTTGTAGGGTAGCACTTATTTATTTTTTACATAAAAAATAAATGAGTAAGTGAAAGAACAAATGAATGCAAACAAAATGAGGTGCCACTTTACACACAATAAAGATGGCTGTGGTAGGAAAGACATATAATAACAAGTGTTGACAAGGATGTGGAGATGGGATGCCTGGATGGTTCAATCAGTTAACTGTCTGCCTTCAGCTGAGGTCGTGATCCCAGGGTCCTGGGATGGAGCCCTGCATCATGGGTCCCTACTCAGTGGGGAGCCTGCTTCTCTTCTGGCTTTCCCCTGCACCAGCTTCTGCACTCTCTGTCTCTCTCAAATAAATTTTAAAAATCCCTTTTTTAAATGATGTGGAGAAGTTGGGACCATCACACACTATCCTCATTAATGTAAAGTAGTGCCACTGCTTAGGAAAACAGTATGTCATTTACTCAAATGATCTATATGATCTATCAATTTTACTCCTATGTGCATGCCAAGGGGAAATGAAGTATATGTCCACACGAAAGCTTGTACACTAATGGTCGTGGTAGCATCATTCATAATAGCCAAAAATGAAGAAGTTCTAATCCACAAGAGCAAGTAAAATTTGGTATATCCATATACTGAAATATTATTTGGCAATAAAAAGTAATGAAGGGCAGATACATGCTACAGCAGGGATAAATCTTGAAAATCTTATGCTAAGTAAAGAAGCCATTTATAGACAACCATGTATTGTAATTCCATTTATATGAAATATTCAGAATAGGCAAGTCTGTAGAGACAGTAGATTAGTGGTTGCGTAGGGGTGGGGAGCATTGGGGTTAGGGGTAATAGTTAAGAAGTACAGATTCTCTTTTGGGGATAATGAAAATGTTCTAAAATTGTAATGTTGGATATAAAATTCTGAGAATAGACTAAAAACTATTGAATTATACACCTTAAATTAGTGGATTGTAAGGTATGTGAATTATGTCTCAATAAAGCTGTTTAAAAAGATAAGTGGATGGGGATCCTGGGTGGCTCAGTCAGTTAAGCATATGCTTTCTGCTCAGGTCATGATCCCAGAGTCCCGGGTTGGAGTCTCACATTAGGTGCTCAGCTCAGCAGGAAGCCTGCTTCTCCCTCTCCCACTCCCCTTGCTTGTGCTCTTGCTCTCTTTCTGTGTCAAATAAATAAAATTTAAAAATAAGAATAAAGAGATAAGTGGATGACCTTGTGCAGAAAATGAAGAACATTTAAACTCAAATTTATTTCGGTAGTTACTAAAACATTGGCTTTTAGTTTTAATGTATTTCTGTTCAAATTTTACTTCTGCTGTACCATATGGCCCATCAATTCTAATCCTAAATATTAGTTATATTACTCTGGGGAGGTTATTTCATTTTTCTAAGCCTCAGTTCCTCCTCTGTAAATTGAGGATGATAATCCCGTCATAGGTAAGAGTTAAATGACATAGTAAGTGTAAAACACTTCACAGTGTGGGAAGCAAACAATAAATAGTATGTGTCTTGATAAAATACACTCAGAAAATGGGTGAAGGGCTGAGGAAGATATAATCTTCCAGTTATGGAATAAAGAAATCACTGGAATGAAAGGCACAGCATAGAGAGTATAGTCAATGTATTGTAATAGAGTTATAGTGCAATAGATGGTAGCTACACTGGTGAGCATGGCATGACATAGAGATCTTGAATCACTATGTTGTATGTCTGAAAATAATGTAACATTGTGTGTCAACTATAATCAAATAAGAAAATTTGTCATAAAATAAATAAAAATTAAAATAAAATAAAAAATAAATTAAAAAAAAACAAGATAAAAACACTCAACAAAGTAGGAGCAGAAGAGCAGTTCTTCATTCTGATAATGGACATACATGGTAGGCAGAATGATGACTCCCCAAAGATATCCGCTCCTAATACCCAGAACCTCTGACTATATTATATTACAGGGCAAAGGAGGATTAAAATTGCAGATGGAATCTTTGCTATCTTGGATTAACAAAGGTCTTAACATGATACAAAAAGCATAACTCATAAAAGAAATAAATGCTGAATTGTGCTTCACAACATTTTGAAACTTGAAGAAATTAAGTCAATGAAAAGATAAACTACAGACTGAAAGAAAATATTCACAATCTATATATCTGACAAATGATTTGTCCCTAGAGTACTTAGAAAATTTTTATAACTCATTGTCATTAAAGCATGGACAAAGAATTCAAAGATATATTTCCTGAAAGAAAATATTCATTTAGCCAATAAGCACATTAAGGTACCCAACATCATTAGTCAGAATGGAAATATAAATTTATAACCACACTGCAAACTCATTAGAATAACTACATTTAAGAGGACTGATAATACTAAATATTGGAGAGGACGTAGACCAACTGAAATTCTAACACATAAAGACATCTATTTGGCAGTTTTTTTGGAAAGTTAAATATATATTTACCATGTGACCTATCAATTCCAATCCTAAATATTTATCTAATGAAAACCTATATCTACACAAAAACTTATACAGAAATATGCATAGTAGTTTTATTAATAACAACCATTAAAAATAAAATCTTAAGAGGCACCTGTATGGCTCAGTTGGTTAAGGGTCAGACTCTTGATTTTGGCTCAGGTCATGATACTAGGGTCCTGCGGTCAAGCCCCATGTGGAGCTCTGTGCTCATTGGGGAGTCTGCTTCTCCCTTTTCCTCTCCTTCTGTCTCACCCCTGCATCTGTGCTCTCTCTCTCAAATAAAATCTTAAAATATAAATAAAATAAAATCTTTAAAAAAATTTAAAAATGGGCACTTGTTTGGCTCTCTGACAAAATCTTTTTTTTTTTTTTTTTTTTTTTTTTTAGGGACTAACACACCCTTTTAATATGTTTTTAAATATTTTTAAGGTTTAAAAAGTGTTTAAAGTTTGTAGTTCCTAGTAGGAAAACATTATCTGAATGAATACCCTAATGGCAAACCATTGTAGAATGTTTCAGTTGCATGGGGAGCAGAGGGGTAGGGATTCTCTTCACAGCACCCCAGCTTTCTTCATGAGAAGGTCGGAGGTACACTGGTTTGTATTATTGCGACATCCATTAGGTGATCGAAGTTGCTTTTCCTTCAGCAAGGGCTTTATTTGTCAGAAGGGCATTATGCTTGACCTCCAAATTTGGCTGACAATTTACTGATGAGATTCATAACCTTTGGGTTGCTCTGATATTTTGACATATTCGCTGGGTTCTGGGCCACATCCTGGAAGGCCACCATAACTTCTGGATCCTGCATGGCTGCAAGAACTTCCGGATCACTAAGAATTTCATTGAGCCCAGGCATTCCTGCCATTCCAGGCATCCCCCCTGCCATTCCAGGCATTCCTCCAGGAAAATTACCCGGCATTCCCCCAGGAAAGCCACCTGGGAAAGAGCCATACTGAGCTCCTGATTGTCGTCTGGCTTCTTCCTCCCTCTGGGCTCTCTCGTATTCTTCCCGAGCCTTCTTAACCCTTTCTATTCTTTCTTTGATCTCTCGCTCTTCACGTTTTCGCTCGTATTTTCTCTGATGTTCAGCAATTTTCTGGGCCCTCGGTTGAACTTCTTTCAGCATCGCACTAGCATCTTCATCATAATCCAGTTTGCAAGCAAGGGCAAGATCATGTGCTGCTTCTTCCCAATGGCCCAGAAGTCTATGTGCTTTCCCGCGCCACTTATAAGGCTGAGCTGAATCAGGATTTATTTCAATAGCTCTGTCACAGTCTCGAATGGCAGCATTTGGCTTCTGTAATTTGATGAAGACACTGGCTCTCTTGGCATACAGAATGGCCAAGCGAGGATTTAGTTTGATGGCATCTGTGAACAAGTCAATGGCTTTCTGTAGTTCACCATCATTTAGGGCATCAATGGCAGCCACTTTTTTATCATTTGCCTGATCCATCATTTCCTCGGTTATCTCTGCATTTTCATCTCCCATTTCTTGAGGGGCATCGGTATCCGGTTCAGTCACACCTTCATTGTCAATTTCTAGATCACTCTCCTCACTTGATGGTTCATCTGTCTTTATGTTTTCCTCCGCCTTCTTACTATCTGGTTTTTCTTCCTTGATACTGTCTTCTGATTTAGTTTTATGAGTGGCAGGTGGTATTTTACCCCCCATGCTCTCCACCCACTCCCGCAGGAAACGCATTTCCTCGGTGTGCAGAACGCTCGGATCCTGCTTACACATTTTCACGAAAGCCCGAAGCTCGCTCACTTTGCGGGGGTCCATGGTCCAGAGGCAGTGGCAGGCGGCAGGCGCGGCTGGGGTTGCGACCCGATTCCAGGCGCGGGTACTAGCTCAGCGTGATCGTGTAGAAGGGGGCCTCTGACAAAATCTTTTAAAAATCTTTTTAAATGTATTTTTTTAAAGATTTTATTTATTTATTTGACAGACAGAGTTCACAAGTAGGCAGGGAGGCAGGCAGAGAGAGAGGAAGAAGCAGGCTCCCCGCTAAGCAGAGAGCCTGATGTGGAGCTCAATCCCAGGACCCTGGGATCATGACCAGAGCTGAAGGCAGAGGCTTAACCCACTGAGCCACCCAGGTGCCCCTAAATATTTTTTTTTTATTAAATAGTTTATTCATTTATCTTTTAAGTAGTTTCCACCCTAGCATGGAGCCCAATGCAGGGCTTGAACTCATGACCCCAAAATCAACACCTGAGATCAAGAGTTGGCGACTTAGCCAATTGAACCACCGAGGTGCCCCTTAACGTTTTTATTTTTAAGTAACCTCTGCACCCAACACGGGGCCACAAAATCACAACTCTGAGATCAAGAGTTGCACGCTCTACCAGCTGAGCTGGCCAGGCACTCCTTTCCTTTAAGCTTGGCTTGTAAATCACCTATGGTGGAAAATTAATTGCATGTTGTTTGTAGGACACCAGTCAAATTTACTCACCCAGCTTCCCACATTCCAACCCTTTCCCACTCTTATTCATAGAATCATAAATTCGAGAGAGACATCAGAGTGAATTTAACTTTCCACATAAAGCAAACATTAACTTCCTAGAGAACCCATGCCAATTAGGGGCTAAGGTACAAGAGAACATATTCCAGAGCATTTATGCAGAAAAGAAATTTATCCAGGATATCAGACATCTCATAGAATCTTCAGGAAGCTCCAGTGAGTCACAAAAGGAGGCCATGCAGGCAAGCACAGTAATGTTAGTGCTGAATTGCTCACTTGGAAACCCTACTATTGCTACCATTGGGCACAGGCTCCCCAGAACACTGAAACAGGAGCAAATGTGCTGCTGCTGCCCAAAGCTGACTGCCTCTTTGGAGTTTCTCCAGGAAGGCTTTCTCCTTGGCACTGTCTTGGCTCCAAACTGCAGTCTCGTGTTGGCCTTCAATCTACAGGATCCAAGGGAAACATAACACGCCGACTTCAAGGGAAGCTGTGAGAAAGGGTTTCTGGCTTCTACTCTAGGGATGTGGGTTTCACAATTTAGGAGTCCCCTTCCTGCCCCCGCCACCACATGTTGGAAGGTGTTCAAGAATTCAAGGAGAGCCAAAAGCATGACTAATTACCCTAGGAAGTGCATTTTATCATTTGTCTTCTTTAGCATTTGAATGAACTGCTGACTCCTTGTAAATAACATTTTTCATAAACATCTCAGACATGCTCCTTCTTCCCTATGCCATGTCTCTGCACTACCTGAACACAGCTATCAAATATTCTTGAAGTTTTTTCTTCTTGCCAAATATCTCCAGTTCTTGCAAATGTTAATTTTAGGATAGGATTTCAGCTCCCTTGAAAATCAAAAAGCTGTCCCCCAGCATTAACTTTCTTCTACTGAAGCCTCTATAGTGTATCTGAATTGACAGTCCAATTATAAGGGCTGAGGATGGGGAATTTTGTGTGTGTGTGTATGTGTGTGTGTGTGTATACATATATATGTATTATGTACAATGTAACACAAATTCCCAAGTCAAAAAGGTTTGAACTTCCATTAGAGAGGCATATTAGGAAGTTGCCAAACATGACTTGGCCCAGTATCTTCCTATCTCTGACCGCATTGGCAGAAGATTAGAACAATTCTAGACTGATTATTAGAGTTATAAATTACAGGCCACCAAGGAGAAAAGTACTGTGAATTTTTTCCCTCTTCCCCATTAAACTGGGAGTGAAATGCATGAGTATCTATAAATGCTTAAAGTCACAGAATAGTTGCCCTGGTGTGGTGCTTTCTGACACAGTAGCTCAGCCGATGTTTATGAACAATCCCAGGGCAAACTGGGTCACTACCATTTTATCGCTAAGAGGCTTGTGACTTGTTTTAGTCACACCATGGAACCCACACTTGAACTCACATCTTTAGTCTTCAGAGTCCTGGGCATTTCCACCATTTTACACTCCCAGGACAGTAAGGGGTGGGAGAGACTGAGAGAAAGAGCAAAAGTGCAAGGGACATAGTTGTTGGAACTTAGTGTGCTGACATGTCTAGAGAATTATCTATTTTAAAAGCACGGAAAACACTTGACTGTAAATCCATTTGCAAAGGGAACTTGTGAGGGCCACTTGGAGGATTTGCTTGAACCAAAGTGGATAGAATTGTGTTTATTTTACCATGTATAGTACGGCATTTGTTTCTTATGCTGTAACAAAATGCCACAAACTGGATAGCTTAAAACAAGAGAAATTTATTTTCTCACATTCTGGAGACCAGAAACCCAAAGTGAGTATCACTGGGCTGAAATCGTGTTGGCAGGACTACACTCCCTCTTGAGGCTCTAGCGGAGAATCTATTTTTTGCCTCTCTTAGCTTCAGGTGGCTGCTGGACTTGCTTGACTCGTAGTCACGTGACCCCAGTTTCTGCCTCCAAGGTCACATTGCCTTCTCCTCTTTGATCTCCTGCCTCTCTTTCATTAGGACACTTGTCATCCCATTTAAAGCTCACCCAGCTAATTCAGGATTATCTCCCCAACTCAAGATCCTTAATTTAACCACATCTACAAAACTAAAACATTTATAAGCTCCAGGGGTGAAGAACTGATATATTTGTGTGGCCCACACAAATACACCACATTACCACATCTCCCTTTTTTATCCTGCATTATAGAATTTGTTCTTATAAAAGCGATGGGTGGGGGCACATGGGTGGCTCAGTCAGTTCAAAGCAATGTGTATTTGATACAGAAAATTAGACCGTACAGATAAAGAAGAAAAATTAAAATTACCATAATCCGGGCACCTGGTGGCCTCAATGAGTTAAAGCCTCTGCCTTCAGCTCAGGCCATGATCTCAGGGTCCTGGGATCGAGTTCCAAATAGGGCTTTCTACGCAGTGGGGGGGGCCTGCTTCCCCCTCTCTCTCTGCCTGCCTCTTTGCCTGCTTGTGATCTCTCTCTGTGTGTCAAATAAATAAAATCTTTAAAAAATAAAATAAAATAATCACAATTCTATCCCCACCCTGGACTTAAGCACTGCTAATATTTTGGTATCTATCTTTACAGTTCTTTCTCTGTGAACATATATTTACATGTAGGTTTCATTACAAGTTTAAAAACCCAGGCGATAGCGCAGCCCTGATTTCACTTCAGAGGAGCCCACCTCACAAGTTAGAAAAGACTACTGGTACTTTCCTAGAAAACCTGGAATGCAGAAATTTATTTCGGGGACAACTTAGATATCCCCCTATGTCAGACAGGTTAGTGTCAGGGCAATGTTTTTAAAATAGGTAGTTAAATAACATAAAAAGTTCAAGGCAGCTTGTGCAATGTCAGAAGAAAGAATAGGTAAGAATGTCCTTCTCAAGAGAACAGCTAGGAGATGATCCGTTTCCAGAACTGAATGTCAACTGGCTTCTTGGAGTCTGGGACCACAAGCTTTGAATGTGGGGTGTCTGTGGAACCTGACACCAAAATTAGCCCTTGTTCACACGCACATGCTGCCCATTCTTGTTCCCAGGCTGTTTCTCCATGGCTCCTTGCCTATGCTGTTCCTCTGCCTAGAAACAGCCTTTTTCCTTTATTGCCTCGTGAACTTCAGTTTCCTTCAAGAACAACTCAAAAGTCAGCTCTTCCAGGGAATTAAATATCCCTCTGCAGGGGTTGTCCAAGAACACAGACCTTCAAGACCTCAACTTGCAATAAGAAATACATTTTTATCACTATCCAGGATCAGGATACATAAACTATTGAAATAAAACTTTCATGAAAAAAGACAGTGCATTTTGGGGTGCCTGAGTGGCTAAAAAAAGTGCATTTTGAAAGTTTTAATCTTATTTCATTAAAAATATATATACTGGGGCACGTGGCTGGCTCTGCTGGAGAAACATGCAACACTTGATCTCTGTGTCATAAGTTTGAGCCCCATGTTGAATGTAGAGATTACTTCAAATAAATAAATAAACTTCAAATATATATATATATTTATATGTAAATATATATTTATTTTTATATATTCATATACATATAAACATACTTATATTTATATATTTATAAATTTAATATATATTTTATAAACTATATATTTATATATAAATTTATGTATTTATAATTTTTATATGTGAATTTATTTATATATATAAATAAATATATAAACTTCAAACATATACATTTGAAGTTTATTTTATTTTATTAAATAAATACATACATAAATTTATATATATTAATAACTCACTTAAGTTGCTATCATGACCTGCTAATGAGTTGGCCAATTTGAAAAATTGCCCTAGAAGATACTCTTTCTAGCTTTGACAGCTTTTCTTGCTTCTCTCATCTCTGAAAGCCTCAGATCCTTTGACCCCTCATACAAATGTGCTGGGGCCCAGTTCTTTTCTGATACTGGTTTCTGCTCATGTTGCTGCTCCTTGTGGGTTTCTGCTCCAGTAAGTGTGATTCTAGCAGCCTGACTGTCTCCAGTTTGGGGCACCTGTTTGCTCCAATTCTCTGACAGATCTAAAAAGAGCTGTTGATTTTCAGTATATTCAGTTTACTTTTTACTTGATGTTAGGATGGAGTAACAATTTCTTTACATGACAGACCAGAAACTAGAAGTCAAAAAGTCTTCTTTTCAAAATATAAATCAATCAACTGATTTAAAAATTTATATGGAAATGCAAATAATTCATTTTTTAAAAGAATTTATTTATTTGAGAAGGAGACAGTGCACGAGAGCATGAGAGGAGAGAAGGTCAGAGGGAGAAGCAGACTCCCTGTGGAGCTGGGAGCCCGATGAGGGATCCTGGGACTCCAGGATCATGATCTGAACTGAAGGCAGTTGCTTAACCAACTGAGCCACCCAGGTCCCCCAGTGCAAATAATTCTTTAAAAACAAACAAAATGGAAGGAGTTATACTACCTGATTTCAAGACTTATTATAAGGATACAATAATCAAGACAGTGTGATATTGGCATAAGAACAGACATATAAATCAATGGAATGGGGACGCCTGGGTGGCTCAGTGGGTTAAGCCGCTGCCTTCGGCTCAGGTCATGATCTCAGGGTCCTGGGATCGAGCCCCGCATCGGGCTCTCTGCTCAGCAGGGAGCCTGCTTCCCTCTCTCTCTCTCTCTGCCTGCCTCTCCATCTACTTGTGATTTCTCTCTGTAAAATAAATAAATAAAATCTTTAAAAAAAAAAAAATCAATGGAATGGAAGAGAATCTAGAACAATCCCAAATTCAATGGGTAACATATACTTTTCAATCAATCATGCTGGCAAAATTAGATATCTCTATAGGGAAAAAAGAATGAACTTCAACTCCTCATCTTACTTCATGAACAAAAACCTTCCCCAAAAGGATCAATGACCTAAATGTAAAAGCTAAAATGATAAAACCTCTAGAAGCAAACGTAGGTGAAAATTGTTGTGGCTTAGGATAACAAGGACTTTGTAGACAGGACACAAAAAGCACGAATCAAAGAAGAAAGATTAACAAGGTGGAATTCATAAAAAGGAAAATGTTTTATTTTTCAAAAGATGTTAAGAGAATAAAAGGCAACTGTTGTATTAATCATGTTTTTAATTTTTTATATTTTATGGTGCTTTGCTGTCTTGGGAGTCTTGTTAGCTGGAAGAGGCTACCCTTACCAGGACTAGCTAATTTCTAGGAATAGCAAAAAACTTGTCTGTGAGCCTGCCTTTCTTATGCAAACCAACCAATCCAAAGACAATATCCCCAACCACCGGTTTTACAAACTCATGCACCAAGTCAGTATTTCCCTTGCCTTAAATCACTCCAGAGTCACCATTATGGCCCACTGTCTGCCAAAATTATTCAAACTATCCAATCCTAAACTTGCTCAAACTTGCCTACCCTGCCTCACTCATTTCCTCCTGTGGAAAGAAAACTACAGTCCAGGCTCTGGACTAAGGTTTTTCCTTTTCTCTTCTGCCTCCTGATCAAGCCCTGTATGATGTGGCATATACTTCTTCTACTGGGGATTTTAAGTAATAAAATTTAATTTATTGGCCTTGACCTCTCCATGTTGTCACTCAGTTATCTTTATACATTAACTTCTGGATACAATCAAAACAACCACAGGTTAGGAGAATATACTCATAGTACATATATCTGGCAAATGACTTAGATCCTGAATCTATGAAGAACTCTTTTTTTTTTTTTTTAAAGATTTTATTTATTCAGTTGACAGAGAGAGAGAACTCTAGCAAAAAGAGTGGCAGGCAGTGGAAAATGGGCAAAAATCTATACAGCTAGTTCACAAAAGATTTATGAATGAACAATACAGTACATGAAAAGATGCTCAACATCATTAAATGAAAATTAAGACTACATAATGAGAGGGATGCCTAGGTGACTCCGTTGGCTAAGTGTCTGACTCTTGGTTTTGGCTTAGGTCATGATCTTGAGGTGGTGGGATGGAGCCCAGCACTGGGCTCTTCACTGAGCACAGAGTCTGCTTCAGATTCTCTCTCCCTCTGCCCCTCCCCTGTATGCTCTCTCTAATAAATAAATAAAATCCTTTAAAAAAAAAAAACAAGACAAAACAAAACCCCTACATAATGAGATACCACTACCCATTCATTGGAATCCTTGGAACTGTTGGTTTTACACGTTAGTAGGCATGTAAAGTGGTAGAACCACTTTGAAAAATAGTTTGGCACCTTCTATAAAATTAACATACACTTACCATGTATATGACCCAGAAATACCACTTCTAGGTATTAATCCAAGAGAAATGAAAACATGTCCACAAAGATACTTATACATGAATGTTCATAGCAGCTTCATTCATTATAGCTAGAAACGGGAAACCGTACATGCAAACAACAAGGCAAATCTCAAGTCAAAGGAGCCAGATTCAAGAGTACTTACCACAGGGATGCCTGGGTGGTTCAGTCAGTTGGGTGTCTGCCTTCAGCCAGGTCATGATCCCAGAGTCTTGGGATCAAGTCCCACAACGGGCTCCTTGCTCAGCAGGGAGACTGCTTCTCCCTCTGCCTGCTTCTCCCTCTTCCCCCTCTGCTCCCTCTTCCTGCTTGGTGCACTCACTTGTTTTCTCCCTGTCTCTGACAAATAAGTAAATAAAGAATTTTTTTAAAAAAGAGTACATACTGGGGCACCTGGGTGGCTCAGTGGGTTAAGCCGCTGCCTTCGGCTCAGGTCATGATCTCAGGGTCCTGGGGTCGAGTCCCGCATCGGGCTCTCTGCTCAGCAGGGAGCCTGCTTCCCCTCTCTCTCTCTGTCTGCCTCTCCGTCTACTTGTGATTTCTCTCTATCAAATAAATAAATAAAATCTTAAAAAAAAAAAGAGTACATACTATGTTTTTCATTCACATGACTCTCTAGAACAGGCAAAACTAATTCTACTTAAAGAAATATGATCAGTTGTTGTTTTGGTGGGCAGTAGGAGGGATGGGTTATATAAGGAAACTTTCTGCAATGATGGAAATAAATTTTGACTGGGGTGTTAGTGACTTTGGTGCATACATTGGTCAAAGCTCCTTGCATTTTCTTGTATGCAGTTTATGTATTGTATGTAATTATACCTTAATATAATATAATATTATATAATAATGTAATAATATAATGTAATAATACATATAAAATGTATCATATATAACAATATAATAACAAACATATAACGCATATACAAATTCATAATATAATAATATATAAATACAAATATACCATATATATGTATGTATTTTGTAATTATACCATAATGAGGTTGATTTTTTAAAAGATTTTACTTATTTATTTGACAGAGAGGCACAGCAAGAGAGGGAACAGAAGCAAGGGAAGTGAGAGAAGGAGAAGCAGGCTTTCCGCCAAGCAAGGAGCCCAATGCGGCGCTCAATCCCAGGACCCCGCAACCATGACTCGAGACAAAGGCAGACTGAGCCACCCAGGAGCCCTGAGGTTGATTTTTTAAAAATGAAACAGTTTAAGGGGTGTCTGTCTGGCTCCATTAGAAGGGAATATGAGCCTTGAGCTCAGGGTTGTGAGTTAGAGCCTCACATTGGGTGTAGAGATTACTAAAGTAAATCAGTAAACAAAAATAAATTTTTTAAAAAAGATTTTATTTATTTATTTGCCAGAGAGAGAGAGCGAGCGAGTGAGCACAGGCAGGCAGAGTGGCAGCAGAGGCAGAGGGAGAAGCAGGCTCCCCGCCGAGCACGGAGCCCGATGTGGGACCTGATCCCAGGACGCTGGGATCATGACCTGGGCCGAAGGCAGCCGCTTAACCAACTGAGCCACCCAGGCATCCCAACAAAAATAAATTTTAAAAAATAAAACAGTTGAGTTCAGATTGTGCCTTTCTTTTTCCTTTTTTTCTTTTTAAGTATTTTATTTATTTATTTGACCAACAGAGATCACAAGTAGGCAGAGAGGCAGGCAGGGAGAGGAGGAAGCAGGCTCCCTGTGGAGCAGAGAGCCCAATGCGGGGCTCAATCCCAGGACCCTGGGATCATGACCTGAGCCAGAGGCAGAGGCTTTAACGCACTGAGCCACCCAGGTGCCCCCAGATGGTGCCTTTCAAACCAGAGAAATCTTGGGGGCTTCAGGAGGAGCACACCCATTTGCATTAGTCAAGCTTAAGATTTGAAAACCAAGAGAAGCCTAGCCCAGGAAGAAAACTAGTATAGATGAGTGTCTATGAGTGAAAAACAGAGGAAACATTTCTCCAAGCTATGAAGGGCTGCTGGGGTGCAGTGTGGTCTGCATTTGAGAGTTAGATCGTGGAGAGCCAGAAACAGAAGTGACTCTGCTTCTCCAGGGACTTGGAGTGGTGCCAGAGCTTACCCCTGGTACAGACAACGGTTTTGCTGTGATACTCTAGAGAAGACCAAATTCTATGGGAGGTGAAATGTGCTATTCCTTTGGGTGGTGACAGAAGAATAATGGCTAAAAATAGTAGCTAACATGTATTGAACTGTTCCTTTTATGAGATATGACATAGGAATTCTCATAACTTCTTAAGTTAAATACTCTTCTCAACTCCCTGGTACAGATGAGCAACAAGTGGGGTACTGGCGCTAGTTCTTACTGTTTAGTCAGAACTGACTGTCGAATTATCATGATTTTTGTTAGCCAGTTGACATATGTTGCTAGCTTAAGATCAGCCCTGGTGAAAATACTTCTAATGTGGAGATTGGTAAATGCTACCAACCAGAGCCTTTACCCCAGAGAACAAGTGTGTTCAATACTTAGCAGCAGAGCACTGAAACAGGCATGGAGAGGTTTAGCAGCTTGCCAAGGTTACACAGCTTATAGCAACTGGCAGATCCCAGGCCAGTTTCATTACTCTAAAGCCCACAGTCTTACCACTAGAGACCCTTTTATATTGAGGCATAAGACTGCTTCCCTGAATTCATTTCCAAAGAAAAACCATGTTGCTCAAGAAAGACTCTCAGATTAAGGATGTGGACTTTGCAGAACTTTTCTTGAGGGCCTAGAATTCAAGTATTTGGCATTTCCATAACTCAACATGGGTTGGAGGTGGGTGTGGGGAGGGCATGACCCTAGTGCTCTGGCAACAGGCTGCTGAGATGCACATTTTATTTATTTCTTCATTTATTTAAAGATTTTATTTATTTATTTATTTGACAGAGAGAGAGAGACAGCGAGACAGGGGAACACAAGCAGGGGGAGGGGGAGAGGGAGAATCAGGCTCTCCGCTGATGATGCGATGTGGGACTCAATCCCA
Source organism: Mustela lutreola (assembly GCF_030435805.1). Lineage (NCBI taxonomy): Eukaryota > Metazoa > Chordata > Mammalia > Carnivora > Mustelidae > Mustela > Mustela lutreola. The sequence goes on from NC_081298.1 coordinate 120,225,131, forward strand.
GGACCCTGGGACCATGACCTGAATCAAAAACAGACACTTAATGACTGAGCCACCCAGGGGCCCCAGCACATTTTATATAAATAAATAAATGTGTACATTTCCCCCCATTTCCTCAATGAATTTCATAAAGGAGAATAGTTGAGTCCTCATTCAAAGGATGGGAATGACTCGTATAAAGCAAATTGTGTATGAGCTATTTGTGTGGAATGTTCTGAATCATGAAGAAATAAAAATCATTTGCTGCAAGAAGGTCAAGCAGAAGGCTGTGAGAGGGATCATTCCCCTGATTTTGAAGAAGGGCTCCGAATCCTATAACCTCTTTCTCAGATCCCTTGAAAAGTAGAACTATCCTCTGTTTCAGGATTTGATTGGACAAAGCAAGTATCAACTTTCTTTTTTTTAAATTTTATTTTGTTTTATTTCTTTTCCGTGTTCCCGAATTCATTGTTTATGCACCACACCCAGTGCTTCATGCTATATGTGCCCTCCATAATACCTACCACAAGGCTCACCCAACTCTCCACTCCCCTCCCCTCCAAAACCCTGTTTTTTCAAGAATCCACAATCTCTCATTGTTTGTCTCCCCCTTCAATTCCTCCCAACTCACTTCTCCTCTCCATCTCCCAATGTCCTCTGTGTTATTCCTTATGCTCCACAAGTATATGAAACCATATGATAATTGACTCTCTCTGCTTGACTTATTCCACTTAGAATAATGTCTTCCAGTCCCATCCATGTTGATACAAGAGTTGGGTATTCATCCTTTCTGATGGAGGCATAATACTCCATTGTATATATGGACCATATCTACTTTATCCATTCATCCGTTGAAGGGCATCTTGGTTCTTTCCACAGTTTGGCGACCATGGCCATTGCTGATATAAACATTGGGGTACAGATGGCCCTTCTTTTCAGCAAGTATCAGCTTTCTTATATCTGTTCTACAAATAGAATAAACTATGAAGAAAGCCCATACTCCCAATGAGAGAACGTTTGCTCCCCTCTCTCTTTATGTCATTAGGTAGTTTTTGGTTCCGCAGAGGAAAGACTCAGATACTCTCAACAAAAACTACTAGATTACTTGTCATTGAAGTCAATTAAGTCACTCCATGGTCAGGGATTAAAGATTTAGTGCAGTCTCATTTCAAAATCAAACTGGATAATGAAGGCATTCAAGAAGTTAACACGGTCATGGTTCTTGACATTCCTTAGTCCAGTGAGGAATTACTATTTTTAGTAATATTATCAATAAGTAATAGCTTTTATTTTGTTTCATGATAGATTTTAATCAGGGTTAAGGGTTGATCTGGGGAAAGTTACCCTTAACCATCCCTCTCAGCCAAATCCCTACTATTCTCACACACTTCCCTTAGCCCTAACACAGGCTCCTCCCATTCCCGTTTGGCTGAGACAAAGATCCTGTGGTGGGAAGGAGGAAACAGAAGGCAAAAAGGGAAGAGTAAATATTTGGAATCCATTGTGCTGGCTCATACTGGGGAAGGAAAGTCAGGTCACCAATGGAAAATCCTCTGCATAACTCCATCTTCATCCTCGTGAACTCTAAGTTCTGGGGAGACACAGAATTGGGTCCTCTAACCTCACCTCTTCTCTGACTGGGCTTTTTCAGCAGATATCAGAAGAAGACTTAGATGATTTGACTTACAACCTAAAGGATTTATACCATATCCCATCTTTTTTGAGCTTCTGTCCCCTGAGTAAAGATATTGACATTATTTTTAATTCAAAAAGCACCTTTACAGAAGGTGTTCTATGGAAGAAGGACCATCACCATTACCGAGTGGAGCAGCTGACCCCAAATTATCTGCTAGACACTCTTCAGAGCCCCTGCATCATCAAAGGGGAATTGGGCAAATGGAAGTCCACTCTGCTACAGCAAATCGACACACTCTGGGCCTCTGGAAAGTGTGGGGCTCTGACCAAGTTCAAATTAATCTTCTTCTTCCAGCTGAGCAGGGCACAAGGTGGGCTCTTTGCAACTATGTGGGATCAACTCGTGCATATACCTGATGTAATCAGGAAGCCGACTTTCCTGGCCATGCTGCTGAAACTACAGCAGAGTTCTTTTTCTCCTTGGCGGCTACAATGAATTCAGGGCCCAGAACTGCCCAGAGACTGAAATCCTCATAAAGGAAAACCACAGCCTCCAGAATATGGGTGTTGTCGCCCCCCACCACTGAGTGCCTGAGGCACATCAGGCAGTTTGGTGCCCTGACTGCTGAGAGGGTTATGACGGAGGACAGTGCCCAGACTCTCATCTGGAAAGTGCTGACAAAGGAGCATGCTGAAGGTTTGTTGCTCCAAATTCAGAAATCCAGGTGCTTGAGGAGTCTGATGAAGACCCCTCACTTTGTGGTCATCATTTGTGTCATCCAGATGGGGGAAAATAAGTTCCACTCTAACACACAAACAACACTGATCCTTACCTTCTATGATCTGCTGATATACAAAAACCAGCACAAACTTAGAGAGGGGGCTGCAGGTGACTTCACTCAGAGTCTGGAGTACTATGGAGACCTCACTTTGGGGGGGGGGCGTGTTTTTCCACAGATTTGATTTCCAACCGGAAGACATGTCCAGTGTGAATGAGGACACCCTACCAACAACTGGACTCCTCTGTAAATACACAGCTCAATGGTTCAAGCCCAAGTATAAATTCTTTCCCGACTCATCCCAGGAGACCTAGCAGGATGCAGGGTCGGCAATTCACTGAAGTTTCAAGAATCAGAGGAGGTGACCAAGGGAAATGTCACTTGCAGAAAATGGTTTTCATTTCAGACTTTACATCCAAGTATAGCAACCTGCTCCCGTACACCTGGATCAGCTACCGAAGCCACCGGGACTGTTTTGAAAGACTGCAGGAGTGTATCAAGATGGCAACCTCCTCGGGCCTTGGGCTCTCCAACACTAAGAAGCCTCTCTGGAGGCAAGAATCTATGCAAATGTGAAAAACACCACCATGCAAGAAACTCTGAAAGCCATAAACATCAATTCCTTTACAGAGTGTGGCATTAATTGATTCTATGAGCATATATACGAATCAGACCTGACTAAAGAATTTGAAGCTTCCTTTTGTGGTAAAAGCTTATATATCAAGTCAGAGAACATCCCTGATTATTTATTTGACTTCTTTGAACACTTACTTAATTGGGTCAGTCCTCTGGACTTCATTAAACTTAACTTCTATGGAGAAGCTCTGGTCTCATGGGACAAGATCACAGGAGACACAAGCAGGCGTGGAGAAGAGTCCTCAGAAACCTACATTCCCAGCATGGCCATGTCTTTATTCTGCAACTGGAAGCAGGAATTTAAGACTCTGGAGGTCACACTCTGGGATTTCAGCAAGTTGAATAAGCAAAAAATCAGATACCTGGGAAAGATATTCAGCTCTGCTACAAGCCTCAGATTGTGCATGAAGAGGTATGCTGGTGTGGCTCGAAGCTTTAGTTCTCTCCTTGGCACCCGTGAGAAAAATTTTTGTCACCGTGGAAGCCAGTGCCCTCACCATAGAAGAGGAGCAGCACATCACACACGTGACAAACCTGAAAACCTGGAGTATTCAGGACCTCCAGACTGTATGGCTGCCAGGTATTGTACACATCAGCAGTTTAAGCTATAATCAAGCCCATTGGGGTGCCATGGAAATATTAGGTATCATATAGTTTTGCTTTAAATGTCCTAAAATGTCTATACTGCCTAGAGCAATCTATACTTTTAATGCCATTCCGATCAAAATTCCACCGGAATTTTTCAAAGAGCTGGAGCAAATAATCCTAAAATTTGTATGGAATCAGAAAAGACCCCGAATCGCTAAGGAAATGTTGAAAAACAAAAATAAAATGGTGGGCATCACAGTTTTACCTGATTTCAAGTTACCTGATTTCAAGCTTTACTACAAAGCTGTGATCACCAAGACAGCATGGTACTGGCATAAAAACAGACACTTAGACCAGTGGAACAGAGTAGAGAGCCCAGATATGGGCCCTCAACTCTATGGGCAAATAATCTTCAACAAAACAGGAAAAAATATACAGTGGAAAAAAGACAGTCTCTTCAATAAATGGTGCTGGGAAAACTGGACGGCTATATGTAGAAGAATGAAACTTGACCATTCTCTTACACCATACACAAAGATAAACTCAAAATGGATAAGACCTCAATATGAGATAGGAATCCATCAGAATCCTAGAAGAGAACATAGGCAATAACCTCTTTGATATCAGCCACAGCAACTTCCTTCAAGATATGTCTCCAAAGGCAAAGGAAACAAAAGCGAAGATGAACTTTTGGGACTTTATCAAGATCAAAAGCTTCTGCACAGCAAAGGAAACAGTCAACAAAACGAAGAGGCAACCCACAGAATGGGAGAAGATATTTGCAAATAACAGTACAGACAAAAGGTTGATATCCAGGATCTATAAAGAACCCCTCAAACTCAACACACAAAACAGACAATCATATCAAAAAATGGGCAGAAGATATGAACAGACACTTCTCCAATGAAGACATACAAATGGCTATCAGACACATGAAAAAACGTTCATCATCACTAGTCATCAGGGAGATTCAAATTAAAACTACATTGAGATACCACCTTATTACAGTTAGAATGGCCAAAATTAGCAAGACAGGAAACAACATGTGCTGGAGAGGATGTGGAGAAAGGGGAACTCTCTTACACTGTTGGTGGGAATGCAAGTTGGTGCAGCCACTTTGGAAAACAGTGTGGAGATTCCTTAAGAAATTAAAAATAGAGCTTCCCTATGACCCTGCAATTGCACTACTGGGTATTTACCCCAAAGATACAGATGGAGTGAAAAGAAGGGCCATCTGTACCCCAGTGTTTATAGCAGCAACGGCCACGGTTGCCAAACTGTGGAAAGAGCCAAAATGCCCTTCAACAGATGAATGAATAAGGAATATGTGGTCCATATAAACTATGGAATATTATGCCTCTATCAGAAAGGACGAATACCCAACTTTTGTAGCAACATGGACAGGACTGGAAGAGATTATGCTGAGTGAAATAAGTCAAGCAGAGAGAGTCAATTATCATATGGTTTCACTCATTTGTGGAGCATAACAAATAACATGGAGGACAAGGGGAGATGGAGAGGAGAAGGGAGTTGAGGGAAATTGGAAGAGGAGGTGAACCATGAGAGACTATGGATTTTGAAAAACAATCTGAGGGTTTTGAAGGAGCGGGGGTGTGGGAGTTTGGGGGAACCAAGTGGTGGGTATTAGAGAGGGCACGGATTGCATGGAGCACTGGGTGTGGTGCAAAAACAATGAATACTGTTACGCTGAAAAGAAATAAAAAATTTAAAAAAAACAAAAAACAAAAAACATGTCCTAATAGTTTCAACCACATGTCAGGACTTGGAAGGGAGGTGGGAGGACTGAGAGAGCCGTCCATAAGGGGGGGAAGGCTGTCATACTGGGAAGCACCAGGGACGATTCCAAGAGCTGAAGTTATAGTTTGACAGAATGGCAATATAATTTGTATGGTTGTGTGTGTGTGTGTGTGTGCTGTGGTAGGTTCAGCTTGTCTTCACTGACCTCTCCCCTCTTCTCAGCATCTCCATTTCTACCCATCACCCACTGCCTCCTTGCCAAATGATACCCTTGCCCGCTTCAAGACTGGGAGGAAATATAGCCTGTAAACTAATCACCTGCGGAAGCTGGTAGCTAATTGTGTTACTGGCTTCTTGTCCAGGAAACTGCATAACATACATAACCAGCCCCACCCCACCCCACGTATTATTCATTTTGAATTAAGATTTTGGAGGGGCACTTGGGTGGCTCAATGGGTTAAGCCTCTGCCTTTGGCTCAGGTCATGATCTCAGAGTCCTGGGATCGAGCCCCACATCAGGCTCTCTGCTCAGCAGGGAGCCGTCTTCCCCCTCTCTCTCTGCCTGCCTCTCTGCCTACTTGTGATCTCTCTCTCTGTGTGTCAAATAAATAAATGAAATCTTAAAAAAAAAAAAGAAAGATTTTGGGAACAGATTTTGTCTAACATGAAGAACTTTTGGGCGTCAGACACATACATGTGGGGCCAGTCTTCCTGGGTAAAGGGAAGTTTTCCCAAAATTCAAAATAGTATTATAGGTGAATGTCTATCTGCCTTACCTGGGTAGACCAGCTTGACCTAGGTAGATCAGCCCTGCTGCCTAGAACAGGAGCTACTGTTGGTGTGAAACTCTCGGCTGGAAGGAGCCTTGCTCTTCTTGACTGTAATCCAAGATAACTTTTTATTCACTAGATTTCCCATCAGGCTCTGCCTCACTTGTCATTTAAAAAAAATCTAGACTCTGTTGTATAGATAATTTTTGCAACCTTCTCAATGTAGGAATCCCTTCCATAAGATTCTGCATGGTCACCGGGACTTCATTAGACTAACTTCTGTGTCAGGAAGCTCGCCTCCTCCTCTTGATGGCTGTTCCTTTGTGCTGATCCTGCACACTGGTTGTCTACGTGCTGAATTTGGCCTACATGTTGTACAGAATTGTCTTTTGAATGTTTGCCAATATTTTGTTTTTAATTTTTACATTTGTTTTTTGTGTAACATATTCACGTGACCCAAATTATAAAACTGTTTACAACAAAGTCACCTTCCCTTTCCCATCCCCTGGTCACGATTCTTCTCCCTGGAGTTGGCAGCATTTTGCAACTGGGAGATTGCAGTGTGAAACTACAGGTTACTCATTTCTCTTGATAATTATAGGTCTGGCAACTGCATGCCCACATCTTCACTTGGTAACAATCAGCTAGAGCTTCCTGAGATGTTCCTATGCTCTGTGGACAAGATACATCATCTCCGTGTGGGCATGGCACCCACCTGTTCTACTTCTTGGAATGACACTATCTCCCTGGCCCTCGTTGACATTTGGGTTTGTAACCAGTGCTCATTCCTTCTTATAGCTAAAATCCAGTGCCCTGCCTTCGGCTCGGGTCACAATCCCAGAGTCCTGGGATCAAGTCCCACGTCTGGCTCCCTGCTCATTCAGGAGCCTGCTTCTCCCACTCCCTCTCCCTTTCTCTGCTATTCTGCCTGCTTGTGCTCTCTCTCTCTCTCACTGTGTCAAATAAATTTAAAAAGTTTTAAAATCCAGCGCCCTGTCACTTCTACCCAAGGCTGGTTCCTATTTTTGCCCTCCGCATTTCTTCAGAATATTCCTCATTCATCCATTTCTTTGCTGAATAGTGTTGCACTGCATGGAGGTGCCACAGTTTATCTCATCATCGCTGAAAGACATGTAGGTTATTCCCAGATTGGATAATTATAAATCAAGCTCCTATAAATGTTTGTATGCAGGTTTGGGTGTGAAAATAAGTTTTCCCTATTTTAGAGAGAGAGAGTGTGCATGCCCCAGGTGGTGGCGGGGGCGGGGCGGGGATGGAGAGGCAAAGAGCAAGGGAGAGGGAGACAGAGGATCTTAGGCAGGCTTCACACCCAGCACGGAGCCTCACCCTGAGATCATGACCTAAGATCATAACCTGAGCCAAAATCAGGAGTCAAACGCTTAACCCATGGAGCCATCGAGGCACCCCTGAAAATAAGCTTCCAGTTCACTTAGGTAAATACCTAGGGGTAGGATTGCTAAGCTATGGGACAAGCGCTTATTTAACTTTTTAAGAAACTTCCAAGCTATTTTCCAGTTTGTACCCCTTTACATTTCCAATAGCAATATACGAGAGGTTTTGCTGCTCTGAATTCTCACGAGCACTTAATAGCGTTTGTGTTTTTATTTTTGTCATTTTACAATTGCCCTACAAGAAGAAAAAAAAAAAAGCAGAAAACACCAAGTTCTGATGAGGATGTGGAGCAATTGGAATTCTGGTGTTCTGTTATCTCTTCATTCTTAGCTCCTAAAAGTTGAAAACTTATCACGGGCTGGTTTGCCAATTATATACCTCTCTGACAAAGTGTCTGTTTAAGTTTTCACCTGCTTTTTAATTGGGTAATTTATCTTCTTAGTGTTGAGTTTTGAGTGTTCTTTATATATTTTGGATACAGGCCCTCTGTCAGACAAGTGATTTGAAAATATTTCCTCCTAATCTGTAGCTAGTCTTTTCATTCTCTTAATGGTATCTTTCATAGAACAAACATTCTAGATTTAGCTGCAGTCCGTTGTTGCTTGTATGAATCACGCTTTTGGTGTGATTTCTCAGAACTTTTTGCCTAATCCCAGGTCATGAAGATTTTCTCCTATCTTTTCTTCTTAAATTTTTATGTTTTATAATTATATTTATGATCCATTAGAGTTAACATTTATGGAAAATATGATGTTTAGATCAAGGTTCATTTTTCTTGCATATGAATATCTAGTTTATTGAAATGACTATCATGTTTGAATTGCCTTTGTACTTTCATCCAAAATCATCTGGCTGTAATTATGTGGGTGTATTTCTGGACTCTATACTCTTATTGATTGATCATTTGCCAATACCCTTCTCTCCTTTGCTAATAACACATAGTGTTAGTAACTGGTAGTTTTAGAGTAAGTCGTAAAACTGAGTAGTGTTGTTTCTCCAACTTTGTTTTTTTCCAAATTTGTTCTGTGTATTTTAGTTCCTCTGCCTTTCACATTATTTATAGTATCAAACTCTTTGGGATCTTAGCTGGAATTACACTAAATCTATGGACCAATTTAGGGAGAACTAACATCTTTATTTTGTTGAATCTTTCAATCTATGAGTATGATTTGTCTTTCATCTAGATTTTCTTTCATTTATCATCATTTTATAGTTTTCTTTTTTTTAAGATTTTATTTATTTATTTGACAGACAGACATCACAAGTGGGCATAGAGGCAGGCAGAGAGAGAGGAAGGGAAGCAGGCTCCCTGCTGAGCAGAGAAACCGATGCGATGCGGGGCTTAATCCCAGGACCCTGGGATCATGACCTGAGCTGAAGGCAGAGGCTTTAACTCACTGAGCCACCCAGGTGCCCCATTTTGTAGTTTTCATCATGTTGATCCTGTATATATTTTATCAGATTTATATCTAACTTTTTCATTCTTTTGGAGCTATTGTAAATCGAATTTTATAAAATTGGTTGCCAATGATTTATTGTTACTACATAGAAATCCAATTGCTTTTTGTCTGTTGATCTTATACTCTACACATTTGCTATACTCATTTCATATCATCCTCCAAAATAGCAGGTTTATTCCTTCCTTTCTGATTTGTATTTATTTTATCTTCTTGCCTTATTGCACTGATTATGACTTGCAAGACAGTGTTGAATGGGAGGGTTGAGAGTGAATATCCTCCTTTGTTCCTGATATTAAGAACAAAGCATTCAGGGGCGCCTGGGTGGCTCAGTGGGTTAAAGCCTCTGCCTTCAGCTCAGGTAATGATCCCAGGGTCTTGAGCTAGAGCCCCGCATCAGGCTCTCTGCTCCGCGGAGGGCCTGCTTCCCCCTCTCTCTCTGCCTGCCTCCCTGCCTACTTGTGATCTCTCTCTCTCTGTCAAATGAATAAATAAAATCTTTAAAACAAAACAAAAAAAAAAGAACAAAGCATTCAGACGTTCACCCTTAAGTATAATGTCAACTGTAGTATTTTTTTTTAAGATTATTTATTTATTTATTCATTAGACACAGAGAGATCACAAGTAGGCAGAGAGGCAAGCAGAGAGAGAGAGGAGGAAGCAGGCTCCTCACCGAGCAGAGAGCCCGATGTGGGACTCGATCCCAGGACCCTGAGATCATGACCCGAGCCGAAGGCAGCGGCTTTAACCCACTGAGCCACCCAGGCGCCCCATCAACTGTAGTATTTTTGTAGATGACTTTTATCAGGTTGAGGAAGTTCCCTTCTCTTCCTAGGTTGCTGAGAATTCTTATTATGGATGGATGTCAGATGATGTAAAATGTTTTTTCTTCCTCAATATATCCGATCATGCAATTTTTCTTCTTTAGACTGTTAATACAGTGAATTATATGGATTGATCAGCAGATACTGAAATAGCTCTGCATTCCCTGTAAGAAGCCCACTTGGTGGTAGTATAACATTCTTTTTATATATGGCTGGAAACCTTAGTAATATCTTGTTGAGGATTTTTGCTTCTATGTTCATGAGTGATATATTGTTCTGAAGTTTTCTTTTTTATTTGTTATTATTTTTGAACTTTTCTTTTAATTTATCCTCTGGGCCTGGGTTTTGTGTCATTTAATGACATCATAAAAGGGAAACTTTCCTTCCACTTGTATTTTCTGGAAGTGATTTTGTAGAATTGGCGTTATTTCTCCTTTGAATGTTTGATAGGATTTGCAAGTTAAATTATCTGTTTCATATCCTGACACTTTACTGAATTCCTGTATAAGTTCTAGCAGTTTTGGAGTGGAGTCTTTTGATATAGTATCATATCATCAGCGAAGAGTGATAATTTGACTTCTTCTTTGCCGATTTGGATGCCTTTAATTTCCTTTTGTTGTCTGATTGCTGAGGGTAGGACCTCTAGTACGATGTTGAATAGCAGTGGTGATAATGGACATCCCTGCCGTGTTCCTGACCTTAGCGGAAAAGCTTTCAGTTTTTCTCCATTGAGAATGATATTTGCGGTGGGTTTTTCATAGATGGCTTTGATGATATTGAGGTATGTGCCCTCTATCCCTACACTTTGAAGAGTTTTGATCAGGAAGGGATGTTGTACTTTGTCAAATGCTTTTTCAGCATCTATTGAGAGTATCATATGGTTCTTGTTCTTACTTTTATTGATGTGTTGTATCACATTGACTGATTTGCGGATGTTGAACCAACCTTGCAGCCCTGGAATAAATCCCACTTGGTCGTGGTGAATAATCTTTTTAATGTACTGTTGAATCCTATTGGCTAGTATTTTGTTGAGTATTTTCGCATCTGTGTTCATCAAGGATATCGGTCTATAGCTCTCTTTTTTGGTGGGATCCTTGTCTGGTTTTGGGATCAAGGTGATGCTGGCCTCATAAAATGAGTTTGGAAGTTTTCCTTCCATTTCTATTTTTTGGAACAGTTTCAGGAGAATAGGAATTAGTTCTTCTTTAAATGTTTGGTAGAATTCCCCCGGGAAGCCGTCTGGCCCTGGGCTTTTGTTTGTTTGGAGATTTTTAATGACTGTTTCAATCTCCTTACTGGTTATGGGTCTGTTCAGGCTTTCTATTTCTTCGTGGTTCAGTTGTGGTAGTTTATATGTTTCTAGGAATGCATCCATTTCTTCCAGATTGTCAAATTTATTGCCGTAGAGTTGCTCATAGTATGTTCTTATAATAGTTTGTATTTCTTTGGTGTTAGTTGTTATCTCTCCTCTTTCATTCATGATTTTATTTATTTGGGTCCTTTCTCTTTTCTTTTTGATAAGTCGGGCCAGGGGTTTATCAATTTTATTAATTCTTTCAAAGAACCAGCTCCTAGTTTCGTTGATTTGTTCTATTGTTTTTTTGGTTTCTATTTCATTGATTTCTGCTCTGATCTTTATGATTTCTCTTCTCCTGCTGGGCTTAGGGTTTCTTTCTTGTTCTTTCTCCAGCTCCTTTAGGTGTAGGGTTAGGTTGTGTACCAGAGACCTTTCTTGTTTCTTGAGAAAGGCTTGTACCGCTATATATTTTCCTCTCAGGACTGCCTTGATTTCTTTTTTGGAAAATTTTAAGCCATAAATTCAGTTTCCTTTAAGCATTGTGTTAGCTACAGATTTTGATATATTTTATTTTTATTTCTATAATTTTCAAAATATTGTCTAGTTTTCCTTAATCCATGCTTATTTAGAAGTCTACTGTTAAATTTATCAGTATTTGGAGATTGTTATTTTTCTGTTATTATTTTCTAGTCCAATTCCACTATATTTGGAGAACATGCTTTTAGATAAAGAAGACACCCATCTCTGACCTTACTATGGTTTTTCTCATGCTGCTGAGAGAATGACCTTCACATAGGTGACCTTTGTATGATCCAGGAGATGGGAGAGTGAGTTGAAAGAAGAAAAACTCTCTTGCTTTTTATAACTCAAGGTCTCTACAGAAAGAACATGCAAGATCTCTGTGCAATGGTTCTTTGCTTTCTTTTCAGTCCATTAATCAATGCGTAAATCAAATTAACCTGATGCCCTAATGTATTTCCTTTCCAACTTTTTGCTGACAAACCTGAAGAAGATGAGTTTACTTCATCCGATGCATTTGTCTGACATTGGGAAAGGAATGGATTACATAGTAAAGTTTCTGTCAACTGAACCCTGTGACCTTGAAGAAATCCAATTAGTTTCCTGTTGCCTGTCACCAAATGCTGTGAAAACCCTAGGTACCGTTGCCTGCATTAACTGAATGAGAACAGTGTAAGAGAGCATGTGAGGACACAACAGATGTTGGTGAGGATGCAGAGAAAAGGAAACCCTCCTACACTGTCGGTGGGAATGCAAGCTGGTGCAGCCACTCTGGAAGAGTATAGAAGTTCCTCAAAAGTTGAAAATAGGAGCTATCCTATGACTCAGCAATTGCACTACTGGGTATTTACCCCAAAGATACAAATGTAGTGATCCAAAGGGGCACCTGCTACCCCAATGTTTATAGCAGTAATGTTCACAATGTCCACTGACATATGAATGGATAAAGAAGATATGGTATGTGTGTGTGTGTGTGTGTGTGTGTGTATAATGGAGCCACCAAAAAAAAAAGAAATCATCATATGTGTGTATGTATATATATATATATATATATATATATATATATATAATGGAGCCACCAAAAAAAATGAAATCTTCCCATTTGCAATGACATGGATGGAACTAGAGGTAGCTCAGTCTTTAAGCATCTGCTTTCAGCTTGGGTCATGATCTGAGGGTCCTGGAATCGAGCTCCACATTGGGTTCCCTGCAGGGAGCCTTATTCTCCCTCTCCCTCTGCCTACCTGCCTGCTGCTCCCCGTCTTGTGCTGTCAATAAATAAACAAAATCTTTTTAAAAAAATGATCTCATCAATACGTAGAATTTCAGAAACAAGGCAGAGAATCATAGGGGAAGAGAGGAAAAAATGAAACAAGATTAAGCTAGAGAGACAAAGAGTAAGATCGTAGGAAACAAACTGAGGGGGGGTGGAGGGGGGTGGTGGAGGGGTAACTGGGTGATGGACATTGGGGAGGGTATGTGTTGTACCGAGCTCTGGGTATTGTGTAAGACTGATGAATCACAGACCTATACACCTGAAACCAATAATATATTATATGTTAATTAATTAAATTTAAATAAATAAATGAAAGAAAAGAAAATACTGTCCTGCCTTCAGGTTTTTAAGCATTGCATCTATCATATTAAAGGAAAAACATTCCCATTACCAGACAAGGCATATTATGTTAAGAATTGCTCTTGCTAGCCTTAACTATCTGAAATTCAACAATGCCTTTCCAATTTTGGGAAATATTTTTAAGGAATGCCTGTTGGGTATTCAAAACATGTAAAGATAAGCGCAACTGTATCTAAATGGGATCACGAATATCTTTTTTTTAGAAGATTTTATTTATTTATTTGACAGATAGAGATCACAATAGGCAGAGAGGCAGGCAGAGAGAGAGAGAGGAAGGGAAGCAGGCTCCCCGCTGAGCAGAGAGCCTGATGCGGGGCTTGATCCCAGGACCCTGAGATCATGACCTGAGCTGAAGGCAGAGGCTTAATCCACTGAGCCACCCAGGCACCCCATGGGATCACGGATATCTTTAAGCAACTGTGAAATTATCCTGGAACAAACAGATCTGTAAATGACAGAAGATTCTACCCGACTCAGGCAGCTGATGGGGGGGGGGTGTCTTCATGCTATCTGTATTAGTCATCGATTTCTATAGAACAGATTAATCACCCCCCAAATAGTGGCTTACAACAAATATCAATATTATCTCACAATTTCTGTGGGTGAGGAATGTGGGAGCTAAGGGGTTCTGGCTTAGGCTCTGTCATGAGGTTGCAGTCCAGATGGTAAATGGGACTGCTGGAGGATCTGCTTTCAAGGCAGCTCCTCAATGGGTTGATGGTTTAATGCTGGCTGTCAGTTGAAGGCCTCAGGTTCTCATCCCTGGACCTCCCCGTAGGCTGTTTGAGTGTCCTCACAATATGGCAGCTCGCTTCCCTCAGAGCAAGAGATCTAAGAGAGAATCAGTTGGAGGCTACAATGTCTTTTAGAACCTAGGAGGTTTTAGACAGCCTTGGAGGGTCATTTCTGCTTCATCTATTGGTTACCCAAGTCAGCTCTATCCACTGTGTGGAGTGGTACAATACAGGGAAGTATATAGTAGAAGGCAAGCATCATTGGCACCATCTTGAAGGGTGACTAACATACTCTCTAACAGCCTTGACTTCATTTCCCTCACAGATTGTCTAGAATATATTTGTAGTATACATACCATGAAACTTAAAATTTTAGCTGATTTTAAGAGCACAGTTCTGTGGTATTAAGTACATTCACCTTCTTGAGCAACCACCATCACCATCCATCTCCAGAACGTTTTCATCTTCCTTGACTGAAACTCTGTACCTGTTAAAAACTAACTCCCCACCAACTTCTCTTTTTAAAACCTTTTCTCTTAGGGATGCACATGTCTCTAAGTGCTTACGCTGCTGAGCCTAATAGTGCTTCCCTAACAGTGCTTTCAGTTCTGGATCTTTTCTTCCTTTATTTCCTAATTCTACCTCCATCTCCTTTACCTACTCCCTTAACCCATCAAATCATATAATCCTAGGTGTCATTCTCCCTTCTCTGTTCTTGGTGATATTGGAAGCAGGTGGCTTCTGTGACAGACTAATTAGTTAGCTAATAAATAATCCCTGTCAGGTAACTTCATACCTTAAATGAATTGAAAAGGTGTGTCTTTTCAAGAGGGCCACTGGAGAGTGCGTAGAATTAGAATCAGGGGCACCTGGGTGGCTCAGTCTTTAAGCGGCTGCCTTCCGCTCAGGTCATGATCCCAGGGTCCTGAGTTCGAGCTTCGTGTCAGTCTCCCAGCTCAGCAGGGAGCCTCTTCTCCCTCTCCTTCTGCCTGCTGTTTTCCCTATTTGTGCTCTCTCTCTGTCAGATAAATAAAATCTTAAAAACAAAAAGAATTAGAACAGATGTTGGGGAGATATTTTTTAGGCAGAAGCCTTTTAGCATCTTTCAAATCTTTAAGTAGGTATCAGCCCGATTTGCCCACTTCTCAGGCTGGCCAGTGAGAGCAGAGAGAGGAGATGGGATATCTAAGGAAGTAAGAACTGAGCTAGCCAGTAAGTTGCCCTTTGACTTGAGTTGCCTAGTGCCTGATAGCCTGTACATGGAAATGAGAAGAATAAGTGTCACAGAAGGCAGGGGACTCTTGGAAATTTAGCTGCAACGATGTACCTTCAAATGCAAGTAAAAATGATATTACAAAATGAACAATCCAATAGGAGTAACTACTTTATTCTCAAAGTGTTTTTATTTTTTATTTTTATTTATTTTAAAAGATTTTATTTATTTATTTGATAGACAGAGATCACAAGTAGGCAGAGAGGCAGGCAGAGAGAGAGAGAGAGAGGAGGAAGCAGGCTCCCTGCTGAGCAGAGAGCCCCGTGGGACTCCATCCCAGGACCCCAGGATCAAGACCTGAGCCAAAGGCAGAGGCTTAACCCACTGAGCCACCCAGGCGCCCCCTCAAAGTGTTTTTAAGAAGAGTTTATGGAATAATCATGACATCCTTAATAAAAGATAACATTATTCCTCTTTTATAAAGCAGCAGGCCCAGAAGGTTGTTGTACTAAAGCAGGGAGAGTGTTGGAAACAGAAGAGGAGGAGTTGTTGAAGTGGGGAGTGGGAGTAGATGCTGGCACTGCTCCCCTCCAGCTGTTTCCTCCACTTCGCACAGGTATAAAAAGCAATCTGCTTGTGCTTGAGGCATAAGCTGAAGAGGGAAAGCCAAACATTCTCCGTCTTTGGTCTCTATCAGCTGATGAGACGGCTGTTTAGAGGCTCCATCTTTATAAAGTGGTCCAGTGCACTGGTTTTGGGGTCAGACCTGCCCACCCTTTCCACTTGATAGGTAGACGACCTGAGCAACTTAAAAGGTCTCTAAGCCTCAGTCTGCCCGTCTGTCAAAGGAGAGTCACTATAATATGAACCATATAAGTAGTTACTGTGCTAATCGGTAATTAAACTAATGCATAGAAAGAAGTTCAACATTGACCTACTGTAAATGCTCAATGAATAGTACTGTTATTTTCTTCTGTGGGTTTCAAAGGGAACTAAATACTAAGTTTATCTTCCTTTTGAAGAGAACCTTTCTCATCTTGCAAAATAAGTAAAATTTATAAAAGTAAAACCTCTCACTTTGTGTTTAAGACTCTTCACAACAAAACCTCAGCTTACCTTCCTCTCCACCTTTATCTTTTTTAAAAAAAGATTTTATCTATCTATTTGACAAACAAGAGATCACAAGTAGGCAGAGAGGCAGGCAGAGAGAGGAGGAAGCGGGCTCCCTGTTGAGCAGAGAGCCTGATGCAGGGCTTGGTCCCAGGACCCTGAGATCATGACCTGAGCCGAAGGCAGAGGTTTTAACCCACTGAGCCACCCAGGCACCCCTCCACCTTCATCTCTGCCATGCCTCCCTCCCTAAATGAGGTTCCACCATCATGAACTTCTTGCTGTTCCCTTTGTACGTGCACTTCCTTTAGAATGTCCTTTAACTTCTCTTACGATCCCTTTGAGACCTAACTTAAATATCTCCTCCTATGCCCTCTCCTCCATACCCCCATATGTAACTTAGCCTCTTGTCTAGAGCGTTTTAAGCTTTTTTTTTACTATGACCTTCCATTAAAAATACATTTTATCTCATGATCTAATATTAGCACATACATCCACATTGAAAAATTTCATAGAAAGTAATTATCTTATGCTCTGTAGGACACAATCTGTTATTTTCTATTCGTTCTGTCCTATTTCACTTAAAACAGATGCTGATTGCAACCCATTAAATTTATTTCATGTTCCTCTAAAGGAGGGTACACTCTGCAGCTTAGAAAAAACAGTACGCCTGGGACGCCTGGGTGGCTCAGTTGGTTGGACAACTGCCTTCGGCTCAGGTCATGATCTCGGAGTCACGGGATCGAGTCCCGCATCGGGCTCCGAGCTTCACGGGGAGTCTGCTTCTCTCTCTGCCCTTCTCCTCACTCATGCTCTCTCTCCCTCAAATAAATAAATAAAATCTTTAAAAAAAAAAAAAAGAAAAAGAAAAAACAGTACCCTAATCCACCTGCCACCAGGATGTCAGCCTAGATCCAAGACTTGTTTCCATGGTCACTTCTGGCTCTGACTCTCTGCTCCTGGGTGTCTCTGGATTTGGGTCTCCTTGCCTTCTGCAGCGGTTCCTTTCCCCTTCTCCAAGTGATTTGGATGGGGAGAAGAGTCACTTGTCACTATACAAGAAGGCTTCCGTATAATTGTGGATATAGCAAATCTACTGAGTACTTATGGGTAATTGTGAAGGATAATTGTGATAGTTCTGAGCAGCAGATTAGTTAAAGGTAACATTGGCACTTCCAAACTCTCAAAGAGATGTTGAAATGTTTCTGCCTGTTTAGGCTGCAGTAGCTGGTCAGTCGCCATCCATCTCCATCTCTTATAGTCCCCTGTGACACTCTCATACCCACAGTACCACAAGCCAATTTAGGCATTAACATTTTGGGGGGGGGAGTGGTTTGTGATTTTATTTTTATATTTTTAATTTTTTTATTAACATATAATGTATTATTAGCCCCAGGGATACAGGTCTGTGAATTGCCAGGTTTACACACTGCACACAGGCATTAACATTTAATGGTGGACATATGTGATAGACACCACAGGGGAATAAAGAAAGTGTAATGAGAGACAGATTCTCTAATTGAAGAAAGACGACCTGATGAGATGCAGGGAGAAAATGAGATGTGGCTGTGAGGTGTGAAATTAGATACAGTGGTTGGGATGTACTTTCCCGGCAAAATTCTAAGCCTAGGTTGTCCTTAAACTTCCACTTTTTCTGTGCCTATACTCAGGATACTGGGGAACATCACCTAATTTGGCAGATAGGTATGCTACAAATTCACAGTGACAAATTTCAACAAAAATACTTAGAACTGGATGGTAAGAAAATGCTATGTACCAAAACTTGTGGCATGTAGTAAAAGTAGGGCTTGAATAAAATTCTCATAGCCTTCAGAAGACTGAAGATTAATGTTTCCAATTTAGGAAGCCAGAAGAACATCAGAGTAAACCCCAGGGTAGTAAACATCAGAAAATAAGTCAATGACACAGAAAATAAAAATACACGAAAAAAGAGTAATAAAGCTTGAAGTTGATTTTTTAGAAAGAGTAACAGAATAAATAAAAGTCAAGCAAGACTGAAACACTTGGTTGGCTCAGTCTGTAGAACATGTGACTCTCGACCCTGGTGTAGTGAGTTGAAGTCCCATGCAGAGTTTCCTTTAAAAAAAAAAAAGTCAAGCAAGATTGCTCAAGAAAAGATAGAGTGACATAAATAATTTCATTAGTCAAAATGGAGACAGGCACATGAATGTTTGTAGTAGCTTTATTCATTATCACTAAAACCTGGAAGCAATGGAGATGTCCTTCAATAGGTGAATGGATAAACAAACTGTGGTATAGCCATAAATTGTATATTATTCAGTGGTAAGAAGATACAAGCTATGAAGCCATGAAAAGCCATAGAAGAAACTAAAATACATATTGCTAAGTGAAAGAAGCAAGTCTGAAAAGGCCACAAAAGGTATGAATCCAATTACATGACATTTCTGAAAAGGCAAAACTGTTGAGACAGTAAAAAGTTCAGTGACTGTGGGCATTTACCCAAAGAAAAGAAAAACACTAATTTGGACAGATATATGCACCTCTTGGTCTATTGAAGGATTTTTTTTTTTTTACAATAGCCAAGATATGGAAGCAACCCAAGTGTCTACTGATGGATGAATGAATGAAGATGGTATATATATATATATATATATATATATATATATATATATATATATATATTACTCAGCTATAAAAAAGCAAAATATTGCCATTTGCAATAGGGACAGACCTAGAAGGTATTATGCTAACTGAAATAAGTCTGAGAAACAAAACTACTGTGTGATCTAAAATCTGAAAAATAAAACAAATGAACAAACAAACAACAACAAAATTAGAAACACAGTCATAAATACAGAGAACTAGTGGTAATTACGAGAGGGGAGTAAGTGGGAAGATAGGTGAAATAGGTGAAGGGGATTTAGGGAATTAGAGGAACAAATTTCCAGTTATAAAATAAGTAAGTCACGGGGGTGAAAAGTACAGCGCGGGGAATATAGTCAGTTATAGGTGACAAAGAATAACTACTCTCGTCATGAGGAACATTGTGCAATGTATATAGTTCTGAAATCATTATGTTCTACACCTGAAACTAATATAATATAATATATCAGTTATACTTCAATTTTAAAAAAGTTCCATGGTTGTCTGGAGCTCAGGAGGAGGGGAGAAAGGGTTGAACAGGTACAGCGCTGAGCATTCTCTTAGGACAGTTCAAATATCCTGCATGATACTGTAAATGTGCATACATGACACTATTCATTTGTTGAACCCCACAGAACTCTGTAGTGCAAAGAGTGAGTCTTAATGTATGCAAAGCAAGCAATCATTTAGCGGGTGCCTGGGTGGCTCAGTCAGAAGAGCATGCGACTCTTGATCCCAGGGTCATGAGTTTGTGGCCCACAATTGGGTGTAGAGATTACTAAAACAAAACAAAACAAAACAAAAAAGCAACTTAAAAAATCATTAGGGGTATCTGGGTGGCTCAGCTGGTTAAGCATCTGCCTTCGGTTCACATCATGATCCCATAGTCCCGGGATCAGGAGCTCTGGGGGAGCCTTCTTCTCCCTCTCCCTCTGCCTGCAGCTCCCCCTGATTGTGCTCTGTCAAATAAATAAATAAAATCTTAAAAAAAAAATCATTCAGGAGGTCTGGGAAGCCCGAAGATGGAATGAAGAATGCAGAACATTCTAACTATACTAAAAATTGTGAAACTAGCTCGCTAGGGATAAGGGGGAGAAATGCTGCCCTAAATAACTTTGGCAATGAATGATCTGTCAAACTAAAGGCAAAATAAACTGTACATAAGTGCTATACTCTAACTGATAAAGTTATATTCAGTTGGGGTACAAGTTAACAATTTTGATACTGCTATATACATTTACACTGGAATAATTAAGTAAAAGGATGGCAGATGGTGGAAGCTGGGTTTTTCATTGCTGGAGTAGGAATTTATAGCAAGAGGAGGAGGTTGGAAAATCCATGTGGTATAAATTAGATTTGGAGACATCAGTATGGACTCATTTCATGTTTACTTGATATCTATGGTCACATATACATATACACAGTGAGATAATAGAAAAAAAATATTGGTTTCTCACCCCAGTTCCTGACACAATGCCTGAAACCTCTGTAAGTTCCTAGGTGATAAGAGCACTAGGAGCATCTTTTGTTCCAATGCGGTGACTCTGGGTGGGCTCCTCGTGGCTCCTGGATGGAGGCTGGTCACAGAGAGACCAAGCCATAATTAGAAGCTGGGAATTTTCATTCTCACCCCTCATCCTCCAAAGAACAGAGAGGGGCTAGAAACTGAGTTAACAGTTGATCATGCCTACATGAGGAAACCTTCGAAAACCCCAACAGCACAGGGTTAAGGGGAACTTCCAGGTTGGCAGACAAATCCATGCCGGGAGGGTGGCGCACCCCACACTCCATGGGGACAGAAGCTCCTATGCATGGGATCCTCCGACCTTGCCTTAGGTTAGCTCTGCATCTGGTTGTTCATCTGTATTCTTCAATAAACTGGAAAATGTGATTCCTGGAGTTCTGTAGCCGCTCTAGCAAATTAATCAAACCTGAGGAGGGAACATGGGAACCTCCAATTTGTAGCTTAATTAGACAGAAGTTGTGGATAACCCAGGGACTACCACTTGTGATGGACATCTGAAGTGTGTGTGTGGGGGGAATCAGTCTAATGGGACTGAGCCCTTGGCCTGTGAAACTGGACATGATTTCCAGGCTGATAGTGCAAGAATTGAGTTAACTTGTAGGACATACACCTAGTGTCACGGAATTGCATGATGTGGGGAAAAGCTTTCACATGCTTGATGACCAGAAGTGTCTGAGTGTTCTGTATGCATAGTTAAAGGAGACACAGGGGAGGAATGGGAGCTAGCATGAATGGAGTTTTTCTTACATGTGTACATACACATATTCTTTGCTCTGTCAGCTGAGAGGACTTAGAAGCAATGACACCTCAGAAGCAAGAAGCACTCACTGTACCCAGATTTTGGATTCTAATACCATTCTTTAATAAAGGGAACCAGGGGGGACAACTGGGTGGCTCAGTCAGTTAAACATCTGGCTTCGGCTCAGGTCATGATCCCCAGGTCCTGGGATCGAGTCCCACATTGGGCTCCTTGCTCAGCGGGGAGCCTGCTTCTCCCTCTGCCCCTCCCCCTGGTTATACTCTCTCTCTGACAAATAAATAAAATCTTAAAAATAAAAGGGAACCAGGGCCCTTGACAAAATGGCTAATTCTAGGACTAGGGCAGGAAATGTATAAGCTTAGAGCATCATACAATGCCACAAAAGTAAGGAAGGGCTCAAAACAAAGAATCAAACAAAAGACACCCACAGTAATAGGAGAAAGTCAAAGTGATACAGAAACCAACTGAAAGAGCTCACAGTAAAGCTGCGCAACTGGAACAATAAAATAAAGTAGCATTGGATTATATCCCAAAGCATAAAATAAATATCTATGAATCCATACTGATATAAATTATTGAATAAATGAACAAATAGTGGGGGAGATAAATCTCCTATACAAAACTGCAAATAATTATGTATATAACTTTGCCCACAAGAAAGTGGAGCCTAACTCCAACTACCTAAGTGGAGACTGCCCATAGTGACTTCCTCAGTGCTGGTATAGACATTTCACAGAGGATAAATGGAACACCACCTTAGCCAGGTGATCAAGGTCAACATTAGCATTGACAGACTGTGTTGATAGTTTGTATCCTGGACATATAAGGAAAATGATCCTTTACACTTCCGTGATCTTCCTCTCCCAATTGCAAAAGCCCAATCTAATCAGAAAAACATCAGACAAGTCCTACAAAATACCTGACCAATACTCCTCAAAACTGTCCAGGTAATCGAAAACCAGAAGAATCTGAGAAATTGTCACAAGACAAGAGGTTCTATGAGGAATGTAAGGATACATGATGATTAAATGTAATGTGGTATCTTGGATGGAATCCTGGAACAGAAAAAGGACACTGGTAAAAAGAAATCTCAATACACTACAGACTTAATCAGGTACTGATACCTGTAAGTATCAGTACTGGTTTATTAATTGCAGTGAATATGCCATGCAAATATAAGATGTTAATAATAGCAGAAGCTAGGGGTGGAGTGTACGGCAACTCTGTGTACTATGTTTGCAATTTCCCCATAAATCTAAAACTGTTCTAAAAAAAAGAGAGTTTGTTTAAAACATCAAAGGCAAGGGTGCCTGAGTCGTACAACTGGGTTAAGCATGGGACTCCTGGTTTTGGTTCAGATAACAATCTTAAAGTCCTTAGAGATCTTAGGGATGGATCCCTGGATCAGGCTCTAAGCTCAGCATGGAGTCTGAGACTCTCTCTTCCCTGCCCCCTCCCACCCACTCTCTCCCTAAAGTTAACAAATACATCTTTTTACAAAGGTCAAAGGCAAAAAAGGAGTCATATTCTAGATTAATCAGAAGTTTAAAAGATATGGAAATCCATCAACTGTGATACCAAAAAAATTGAAACAAAGAAAACATGTTTTTCAGAAAAATATAATTTCCCAAACTGATTTAAGAATTAGGAGAAAATCGGGACGCCTGGGTGACTCAGTTGGTTAAGCAGCTGCCTTCGGCTCAGATCATGATCCCAGTGCCCTGGGATCGAGTCCCACATTGAGCTCCTTGCTTGGCAGGGAGCCTGCTTCTCCCTCTGCCTCTGCCTGCCATTCTGTCTGCCTGTGCTCTCTCTCTCTCTCTGATAAATAAAATCTTTAAAAAAAAAAAAGAATTAGGAGAAAATCGGGGAACCCAGGTGGCTCAGTCAGTTATGTGTCTGGCTTTGGCTCAGATCATGATCTCAGGGTCCTGGGATTGCTCCCTACTCAGTGGGGAGTCTGCTTCTTTCCCCCTCTCTCTGTCTCCCCTTCTTTGTGCTATCTCTCTCTAAAAAAAAAAAAATTTCAAATAAATGTATCAAAGATATAAATGTAGGAGCTGAAATGAAAAATTTTGAAGAAAATCTAGGAGTAAATCTTCATGACTTCAGGTTAGGCAAAATCTTAGATATGACAAGCAAACACAAATAAGAAATAAGTTGGACTTTATCAAGATTATAAACTGTTGTGCTTTAAAGGGCATCGTCAAGAAAGTGAAAAAAGAGCCCAGAGAATGGCAGAAGAGTTTTACATGATGGCAAGTTATGTATCTGACAAAAGACTACTGTCTAGATAAAGAAGTCTTACAACTCACTGATATAAAGATAAATAATTCAGTTTTTTAAGTAGGCAAAGGTTCTGAACAGACATTTCTCCAAAGAATATATATAAACCATAAAAGATTCTTAATCATAGGAAACAAAGTGAGGGTTGCTGGCAAGGGAAATGTGGTAACTGGGGGATGGACATTAAGGGAGGGCATGCAGTATAATGAGCACTGGGTGTTATATAAGACTGATGAATCACTGAACTCTACCTCTGAAATGAATAATATATGTTAATTGAATTTAAATTAAAAAAAAAATCCCCTGGGCGCCTGGGTGGCTCAGTGGGTTAAAGCCTCTGCCCTCGGCCCAGGTCATGATCTCAGGGTCCTGGGATCGAGCCCCGCATCGGGCTCTCTGCTCGGCAGGGAGCCTGCTTCCCCCTCTCTCTCTCTCTGCCTGCCTCTCTGCCTACTTGTGATCTCTCTCTGTCAAATAAATAAATAAAAATCTTTAAAAAAAAAAAAATCCCCTGCAAATGTGTGTGTGTGTGTGTGTGTGTGTGTGTGTACTGTCAATAAGCCAGAAAGAATGCTCAAAATCATTAGGCATCAGGGAAATGCAAATCAAAGCCATGATGAAACCCCTCTTCCGAACCACTAGGAATGTTTATAATAAAAAGGACAGATAATAACAAGTGTTAACAAGGGCTTGGACAAATTAGAACCCTTATATCCTGGTGGTTGGAGTGTAAAATAATACAGCACTTAAAAAAACATTCCAGCTTTAAGTTCTTTGTTAAATTCCTTTGAGGTGGCAAAACCTGCTGCTAACGGAGGAGAAAAGCTGCCCTTTAGGGAAGGAGCCTTACATAGAGACAAGAGATGTGGCTGAGTGCATTCCATGCTAGGAAGCACATGGAAAAGAGGCAGAGGCTGAAAGGCTATAAAGGTGAGTCCGAGAGAGCAGGGCAAAAAATGCTTCCAACCAATAAAGATGGGCTTCTTATGGGAAGGAGGAAAAGAGGAAAGAAGCCTCAGGTATGATTAGGTTAGGCACAAGCTCAAGCTGGTATAACAGGAGACCCTCCCACACCATGACTTACAGAAGACAGGACTTTATTTCCCTCTTCAGTCCAGTTATTTCCCTCTAACAGTCCAGAAGTGAGCCGTCCAAGCAGGTGGGTGATGTTCTGTGCAAGCTTTCACACCGAGAAACCTACTTTTTGGACCTCTCCATTCCTTAGGCTATTGTCTTGGACTTCATGCCTAGGATATCCATCTTCCCTTTGCAGGAGTGCCCTATTCTGAAATGAATGGAGAAGTTCCATTAGGGAGCATTAAAAAAAGA